>NC_047032.1:17803188-19003188 GCF_902652985.1 Pecten maximus | reverse complement strand
CTCATTTTATGTTTTCTGCACTGGTAGCCGCCATTTTGAGTTCGTATTCAGACCACGTGATTCCTAACCGTGTACCTGCTTCATTTCGACTCACCTCGTCCAGTAGAACGTTAGTCTAGTAAGGTTCCTGGTTCGTTCCCTAGCGGAAGTAAATGATATCAAAATAAACATGCCGAGACAGGTGCACCATTTGGTCTCATTGGTGTGTCAATATCGTGGTATTTATTGGTTTTCATTTCAATGAAAGTTGCTTCAGTAAACTGCATAACGATATGTTGTATCGCTGTTTACTCACCTTTGTTGGAAAGGACTGATTCCGTAACAACAGAAACGTGCTTTTTAAAATTGTTTTATTGCTGAGGGATATTCAAGTATGACATTGAAATATTACAGCAATGTGTAAACAAAGGGATTAGATGACAAACCAACCCTATATAAGTCCTTTTCTGTGATCACGTGCCTAGTGAACATGTTGTGTATACGGCACTGATTCAGTAGCAACAATATTAAAGTTATACTGTAAACATCCTGTATGATACTGTAAACATACTGTAAACATACTGCAAACATACTGTATGATACTGTAAACATACTGTATGATACTGTAAACATACTGTAAACATACTGTATGATACTGTAAACATACTGTAAACATACTGTATGATACTGTAAACATACTGTATGATACTGTAAACATACTGTATGATACTGTAAACATACTGTAAACATACTGTATGATACTGTAAACATACTGTAAACATACTGTATGATACTGTAAACATACTGTAAACATATTGTATGATACTGTAAACATACTTTATTTGGCACAGTCACATTTTAGCGTATTTCCGAATTTTAACAGATTAGCGGATTGATGAAGAACGATTGATATAGAACGTGCAATTAGTGCAATGATAATGACGCTGTGCGAAAGGCGGTGAAAGATGACCGCTTAAATATGTACAGTATGCAGTAAATCTGTGGTGCTGGTTCAATAGGAGCACATATGATGTGTAGGAAATCAGAGATATACAGTATATAGATAATAAGATTACGATTAAAATGCGGCCAATTTCGTTATATCGATCTCATAGATCTCGAGGATCCTGCTCAACTGGAAGTAAAAATTCAGTTCCATCAGTAAAAAATATATATGAAATCACTAAGTTGACTCGAACAGTCGGGATATATCGACGTTTTTTTTTATTGTCCTACTGAGTTCGCGATACAGAGGTTCGGCTGTAGACAAACCGCCGAGCTAAACATATTGCTAATAATGATTGATTATACTCTGTTGTAAGTTTGAATAACATTTTTTATTTCATCTTCTCATTTTTTTTAAACACGAAATAATGGCTGATCATTAAGCAATAATTCAGATCGTCGGTTAATGATACGCTACTCAGTGTGACTGAAGTCTATCACAGCACAAACACAGAATCCTTGTGTGTTTTGTTCTCAGGGTCTAACGTCTTTTTAACTTCTAAGGTCACATGCAAATGGTTTCTTATAAAAAAAACAAAAGCGAGTGTTCCTTTTTCTGCGCACTTGCATAGTTAAGTAATATGTCAAGTTATTACAGTTTCCTTCGACAAAGCTACGACATTTCATAGCGCTTAAATTTTCAGTTCAATATAACATAAAAAAGATGTTTGCAATGAACACAAGTTTAAATACACCGACAGATAAGTTTTTCATAGGCTTGATTTGTACGACCTAGATATGATCAGCAATCTAATTTTAAACAGGACTACAGAATGGAAAGTAAATAATCCACTTTTGTTCTGCCAGAAATCTGTGGATTAAATGCTTGAAAGAGATTTGCATTGTAAGATCAATATTTGGTTTATCAGCCTGTAATTCCAGGTCATACATGTGTCCACCAAATCTCATCTCTGGATTTTTCAGATTTGGGCCAAGACCGTTTTGGCAGACAAAATCTCTGGGAGCTTTGGCCGACTCCAGCTGTGGTAGGCCACAGTACGCCATCGGGACAGCTGAGGTTAACGCCAGGGGCATATCTGTACACCATAACACTCTATATACTGACCATTTCAGCAGAAATCGCCTTGAACAACTAAGACAACATAAACTCCACCTCGACAGGTATTGCTACCAGTGAAATCGATAATGGTGATATTAGCAGTGTATGTTTAAACAGTGTCCAGATCAATGTTGCTGATTTGATACCGCAGTCTCGATTCCAAGTGTGCATGTACCCGCGCGATATTAAATACGGGAATATAAGTATTTGAGCAAGCTGGAGAAAAGTCGTTTGGGTTGAACTACAGGGCAACGTTAAAATCGTTATTGAATAGAGGCGTAATCGACCATGCATGATTTTATTACTTCGTCAAACTGTTTCCGATTATTTGGATAAAAAAAAAAGCTGGGACGTGCTTTAGCAATAAACTAACGCCGCACAACAGCATACTGGTGAGGTCATCTTCTAAGCTTGTCACTCGAAGAAATTTTGCATGAAGCATAGTTGAAGTAATCCGTTTATGTTATTTTCCAGATACGTCGGATCCCTGTAAGTAAACAGGTGTTGTCTAAAAGGCAAAATTTGTTATCGTGTAAACAAAAATCACTCTAGTGTATATTCACGAGATCTATAAAGAAAAAAGAGGAATACGGTGGTTTGTAAATTGATTTTTAAGGATTACAGAACAATGGATGAACTTGTGTGATCCACGGACACATGTTTACAACGCACCCTTGAACTTATCACTTCAACTTTATTGGATCTCCCAAAATAACATTATACCAATTTAATGGTGGCCTGGTTTTTACGACTACAGTCAGGGACATTTTAGGAACATGCATACCAAACTTGCCCACAGAGGTCACCGCTCCGTACACAAAGTTTACAATCCGAGTACTTTTTTGATTGGTTAGTTCATAATCAGGAAGTTTTGCTAAACAGAGGGATGAAAGATTTATCGGAATAGTTTGTGCAGGTATCACAGTGATCGAGGACCCTTTAAATGACTCCATGTAGATCCCGGTACTAAATAACGGAATTGTCACATTAAATAACGGACTGTCTAATTCTACCTGAGCGTTTACTTACCTGTGAATAGAATAAAGATATGCATGAGAATATTGGCCCGTTATATATATCACTATAGGAGATATTACCGGCGTGTATATATTGTACCAGTCATTATTGGGCATTTTTCTTATATTACAGGTAAACTATCTGACGTCACACAGGTATATGGCCTGATCTACCTGTACATGGACTATGTATATATTAAACCTCAATAGTGAACAATGCACCCTACACGTCAATACAGCCGTCTGAATGATACAATCATCGACATATAAGCTTCTTATATCTCTTCACGCATGCGTAGAACAACATGAAATCGGATTCGAAATCAATGACGCTAGAAACTTCAGTGGGATCAGTTCCGAAAAGGCCGGCGTACACTCGACACTCCACAAAGACTGGTCCGCGACGACAGTGGTTAGGAGCACGTAGGAGAATAAGCTCTGTCAGTTTTGATATAAAACCAATTAAAGAGAACTCACTTGAGGACAATGTTATAAGTTTGGGTGGAAACAAGGAGTACAACTACAGAAGGATGAGTGCGCCTGAACTTCCTCCGATAGACTACAGGACCAAGTACTCCCCTACACAGTTAGTGCTCCAGGGATCTTTACTTCGCCGAACATCCTATAATGGTAATTCTGGCAGTCATCCTCATAGTGCAACAAGTGATGGTTCACTTAGGGGTCAAACCGCCAAGTCTCCACTCAGCGCTAACTCATCGTCGTCCGGACAGAGTTTAGGACAGCAGGGAAAGTCTGTCGGTCTTAATAGGGGAAAGACTTGGTGTGTTCCGGAACAGACCGACGTTGGAAGTCCTCGGACAGATCAAGGGAAGAGAAAACCTGTGGGAAGTACACACAATCAGATGACACCGCGGTCAACGAGATTCCGGACGTCACGTTTGTCTAGTAAAGAAAATTCCTTGTCCAGTGGCAATAACAACACGACGTCAAACCGGCGTCCCTTACAACATTGCAAAAGTGACTCTAAAATTATCTCTCCCATTGAAGAGTTCCAAAAATCAAAAACATTTATCAAACGGAATAATAGTGAACAAAAACTGAATGACAAAAACGCCAAGAATAATCAAAGGACGTTGTCAATTGACAAAACCGAAAATCTCACTCGGAATAAAACTACTGCAGGCAATGTAAGTGGAATGCGGAGATACTCCTCAACTTATGTATTAAACTTCAATAACAAAAGTAGTGAAAATGAATCACGGACAACAACAGAACAGGAGAATGATGATTCTGACTCGGATTCTAACAAGGATCAATATATCATAAACTGGATCATAGGTGTTCAGTCAGAGGAGAGGGAAATCCCTCCGGAACCGGAAATAGAGTACCACGACGTTCCACCACAGACGGATACGGCAGTCCATATTGTATATGGAGACTCCTGATTTCACTATGAAATTGTGGTATTTTTCTTACGGATTTAATTATTAAGTTTTGGAAACTTACAGAAATATTTATGTTAATGGTTGTTGATCTGGCTGTTATAGAAACAGCTGAGTTTCTTTGACGACCGCAGGTTTCGCGTGGTAAGTTGTTTATTGTTTGTTTACCCGGCAATCAGTTAAAGCTTAAAGCGTGTGTGATATATCTCTGATCGATTTGTTACTTGGTGTTAGTATTGTTATGTTTATAAGGGATTCCAAGGCCACGGCATCAATAATATCGATTTTTGTCTGACATGATGTGTTAGTCAAGGAGAGTAGAATGACAACATCATAATAAAATAAGACACCAATATTCAAAATAAGTTATTTCCATTTTTAATATTTCTTTATGTATTTGAAAAAAACCTAGTAGATAATTTCCTACAAGTAAAATCTGAACTTAAAGTATTCTACAAGGTATTCAATATTTTATCCTAAAACAACCTGGCTATCCTTGGGTTCCAGTATTACAATACAATACTGTTTTGTAATGACCGACGCCCTAAATATCGACAACACATCTATTGTCAGACATTCCCGGTCCATCAAATAGAGTCCTGTTTGTTTGAAACCAAAGAAGCTGAAAAAGAAATAAAAAAACCTATTATGGCAAATTTAAAGAAAACAACGACGATGAAATGTCAACAGGACATAGAAAATGTTTCGTGTTAAAATATCTAGATCATACGTAATGATGACGTCACTTTTAACGACATATTATTTATCCAATGTTTCATTTCAATTTGGTTCGAAACAAACAGGTTCAGTTTGTTAATGTTTTATGTGTGCGTGTTAGGTAGAAATTGAGACCTATGCCGAGAGGCCTCTCCTTATTTATTAACATCGTGAGAGGTGGGTGTTACCCCCTATCGGGTATACATAACCATCTTTCACGAAGTCTAGTGTTCACTTGGCCATGTTCTATCTGTGATAAATAAGGTATTCCTTCCATTGTTCATATATTTTTAATAATTTGCAATAGTTTGTAAGTGTACCTACAGAATTTCAACATTGCACCTTTGATTATCAGAAATCCAGGCTTTGGCCACCATTGTAACAACATGTTTGCTTAGTTACAATAGCTCTAATGAAAATGAAAACATCTTTGCTTGAATTCATTTCCTGTTCTATGAAATTCATGCTTTGCTCACGTGCTATTTATTCCTTTAATCTATTGACTTTGTGTTAATTTCCATTGGGAATGATCTTGAACTTTCGCGATAAGTAATTTCAATCGTTTCAAAGATATGAATTTACACTGGGTACACTTTGTGCCAGTTTTAACCCAAGATAGATATGGCGCCTGGATTTTCTGCCAAAAAGATAATGTTGAAGCTCTTGGTTATTTTACCTGTGGCACATACCCTTCAGAGACATTACCAGCTTTGGTTCCAACTTATCCAACCTAAGGTACCAACCCATCGATTATCCATTGTGCACCAAACATACCTCCACAATAGGAGAGTCGTTGGATCTATACCTGCTCTATAGGACGGCAGAAAACATGGTCTCGATCTCCACAAATGCAGACTGGTAATCGTAAATCGTTTTAATTAAGATACACATTGCATTATAACGATAAATAGGAACCAAGCCTCCTTCCAGAGCTCAATCAATACACAATTCTGTATATTAGACCACAAACTACGTCAGTATCTCCCGTCCCTTACAACACACGAACTATAACTCTACATTTAAAATCTTGACGATTTCAAGCATGCTTACAAGGTTGTTATTGTCAAAGCTGACATTAACACAAAATACAACGAACAATAGTAACATGGTCCTCAGATGTTCAAGTACAAACAATGTGTTCATCATCGCCAAGCTGAGTAAGAATATCGATAAAACAGTATGTTATTATCTGACATAATCAAAAAGAAAGTATTGAAAAGTTGACAGATAGAAATGCATTGCACTCACTGGAAACATGTTCATAGTAGAGTACTCTTACCACACGACGATACTGTATACATTACAGTAAAAGTAAGAAATTAACTTTACGCTATATACGTAATGTGTTAAAGCGTGGACACAGGTCAGTTTCCTTTACCTCCCAGCTATAGAGACACCCACATCGCTTAGATCAGGAATAGGTAACATTATCCAATATAGCCAAGGTAATATATCCCGGAGTTATGTCTATATCAGTCACGTACATAATAACATTGTAAACATAAACTAGGTCACTATCATTAAAAGTGAGTGTTATAATTGGAATAACTAGCTTTGGAAAGGAAGAAATAATTTCAAATCTTTATTATGACCAGTACACAAGCCACCAAAAAGGTAAACAGTCGTCGATATACCACTAAAACATGGCACACAAAAAGGTAAAGAGTCGTCGATATACCACTAAAACATGGCACACAAAAAGGTAAACAGTCGTCAATATACATATACATATACATGTACCACTAACACAGCCTAAAAAGGTATTTACCGACATCAATGATTATTTACTGAGATGCATAAAACGGTTATAAAAACATATTGCTAGAAAGATCATTATTAGGATACTTCCTCTAATTATCACTAGATAAGGGCGTTCGTCTGCGTTACGTTTCACTTATTGTACTAAATAACAGTACAATCGAACTTGGGTAACCAACGATGGTTAATTATGCATCAATATAAAACTGAGATGTTTTTAATGTTATCTGAAATGATTTATCAATAAATATTAGATTATTTACCCCATGCGGTTAAAATATTACATTTTCGCAAAGAATATCAAAACCGAAACGTTGACGTCAAGATCAATCAAAATATAATGCTAATTGATGTCTCACTCGGCTAAATAGACTTACAATGCAATTTATTGCTCAATTAACATTACAAAATATATTTGATGGTAGCTTACACAAACATAAATAAAATTCACGCTTGATTTGTCATGAAAGGCACTAAGGTATTCCCTATTGTCGATGTTTACCTCGCTACCTGTGAGATTTAAAAGTCTCTACCGGTTGTTTACTGTTTCTCCTCGGAGACAGCGTAAACGAGTAGTATCTTATTAAACACGCCAGTAAGCGGTTATCAGTCCTAGTCAACACATTATATCATTAGACATGCCTTTCTGGTATTATTGTTTTTATTTTGTTTGTGTTTTTTTCTCTCAAGAAAACAGACTTTGATAAGAACAAAAAATTAAATAAAAATATGGAGTTCAATAATTCATTAACTACAGGAATAAGAGGTAGAATTTACAGGTATAGTCAAAAATAGAAATAGGTAATCGATAAATATAAATATTGTATGATAAGTGAGATTGCGACAGAGTCTATGTGTGACCGCTGATCACGCCCCTGTTGAGTGGACCCCCACTGTGCGGTACGTGAACAGAGGGTGGTGCAAACAGGAGTGACGGAATGGAAGCTCGGAATTTCTTATATCTGATAATCTCATTTGTTCTTCAGTTTTGAAATTCAGTTGTAATATAAGGATTCTCCGCGTGATAAATGAATAATATTCATGATGAGTATCACGGTTATTAAACGGAAATTAATGCCTTCTCCTTATTATTTTTATAAGACTTTTAGAAGATTTATGAAGAAACATGTATTCTATTTTCTTTACGTTCGATATATTTATTTAAGGTTATATTCGTTTGACTACAATGTTTATTTACATACCTATTTGACAATACAAGATAATGAGATATTATTTATGTTAAGTTCGTATGCGACATTTTTCCCGTGACCCTAATCCTGGGATTATCGAAACCAAAAGATCACATGGTACGGATTATATAAAATTTCCAATTATCACGTGACCCATTGACTAAAACATAAGGTTAACCATATACTTCAAACAACTCATAGCCCCTTCCAGTTAATTTGTTTTGTACTAAAATTTTGTATTCGGTTTCATCTGAAAACATAAGCATATAGCATATAGCTGGAAGATAATCCATTTGAATACTTTCAGAACAAAATCACACTAAACAGTTAATTTTGGAGTTAAAAGCAAAACATTGAAATTAATCTTTGTATATTCATATGAAAAGAAATATTAAAAATAAGTTACTATAAATATTTGAAGGCCATTTATAAGCCTAGTATGGCAGTCATACTTTTATAACATCTAATACTAGGGGTATTATCTCTAAATATTGTTTGACTTTATGGCAATAAAGGTTTACTTTGGCTGTAACAAGGTACTTGGCATGTGTGTTTGATAATGTACACGTATCAAAAGTAATTCAGGTCTGGAATTTATAGCCCGGAAAGCACCTTTCAAAATCAGCGAGGGGGGTGTGACGTCATAAATACCATCGCGTTGAGAGGTGAGCGGTTAATTATCGTTATTATCAAGATGCAATATGGAACAATGAACTTTAAGATTACCTGTCTGCATGTTATTGTCTCTCTTCATATTTCATTTGACTTTATGAACACATATTTGATCCATGAACTTTCCACACAGTTTATTTTTGACCTATGACCCTTTTGATTGGCGCGTGTCCAGTTATGATGTTCACGCAGATTGATTAATTGTCGTGATCGTATCACACATGGAACAATACTACGTGATTCACCCAAGTCAAGAATATGATACTAAACAAAAAGCATTGATACAATAAAAAAGACTATATCATTGTTAAAATGCCTAATCAGTATTTGGAAATCCACTGCCAGATATCAAATGATGACCTTGAGCAGGTATAGACCTTAGGATGGGTACAGTTGTGCTGATTATGGTTAAAAAGCATACATATTTTTTATTCAACGATTTGCCATATAAGGCATGATTGTATTACCATTGTATAGTGATGCATTGTTACATTGTCTTTCATTATTGTTCTATTGTTGTATATTCCCTAGCTGGTTTGTTTCCGTCATTTTTATCGACTACATTGTCCTATGTTAATTGGTGTATTGCGATTGACAGACAGTAAACACAATATAAGGATTTAAGAACTGCAAGGAATGTCAAACTGTTTCTAAATAATGTCCATCAGTCATACCATTTTTGGATTAACAATAATGGTGTAAAATAATATTTTATTAACAAAATAAAGAGAAAAAAATGAAACTACAGAGAAATTTAATGCTAATCATAATGGACTCTGGATAAATTCATTAAACAATTCATCTTAATTCGGACAAACAGAGAAAACGAGATTTTTTTCTAGCAAACCAAGTATCAATTATTGAAGAATTTTAATGATGCATTTTATTTTGTAATGGAAACATTAACAAACATGTCTGTTGATGCTAAAGCCATTTTAACCTTATACATGCTCGTTTGCATAGTTTTTACTATAGTTTATTCATTTTATTTTTATATTTCTATCAATAGTAAATGGGCATGAGTAAGTCTAAATGTAAGGGCTTTTATTTAAAAACATACATAAATATCAACTTTATTTATTTTACAACAATTGCAAAAATTGTTTCCGACTTTGTGACGTAGTAGCAACAATATACTAAGATAGGAGTATGAAATATATTTATCAATCATTTGAGAAATAATTAATTAACAAGAATGACCAGATCAAGACAACTAGAGCTAGATTTGTAACATGTGATGTCATTGTTCTCGTAACGTGCAAAACGCAATATTTCATACTAATATCGTTGTGTACACCACTGTTGTCAAGGAGACGTCACATACATTGCAACACGCAGTTCCATTGTTTTTAGTACCGTGGAGTCCCTAGACTAGGTTTTAAAAGATCAGTGTTCAATACAAGAAATCTTTTTTTATTTAAGACTAAACACGAAAAGAATTCTGTAAAAATAACCGAAATCTCGATTTTTATGGTGTAATTGGTTATGACAATGGCACAAAATACAACTTGTCTAATGTTTACTTAGAGACTGTTATTCCTATATACAAAGTTCCCGGGGCAAGCATTGAAACCCAGACACTAGGCCATTTAGGAAACAAATCCGAAGGTGATATACCGGGACGTTCCGTGATACGCAGTGCTCACTGGCAAACGTCCTAGTTCTGTGTCATAATGTGTATTTAACGATACCAGTTAGACTTTCAAGTTTATTCTTCAGAGATAACTCCACTTTCAAATTCGTCTGTCGCCTTAGCCCGCCATTGTTTGCTGCTCTGCCCATTTTAGCTTTAAAAGCCGTTACACAATATGTGTTGAATTTGCAATTATTTTCGAGGGTCGACCGGTTTATATACTAACTATTTGACAAGATACCGATTGTGTCTAGTTTAAAATTTATATTTATTGATCAAGACCATAGGTTTACAGGCCTTAATGAAAAACGCTTCTGAAAACAGAAGTAATTATTCACAGGGAAATGTCTGCTACACTTCGACGTACTAAAGCCATGGTGGGATATACACAAACAAAAGACTTCTAACTTATCCATTTAGTTGAGCCCGCCTATAGTCGAGGTAATATATATATACTGTCATTACGGAATCATACAGACCATCGTAATGCGGATTTTAGATCATATTCTAATGGAATTAGTAGGAACAAAGAACAGTATTAAATGTTTTGTAGGAGAGCCAATCCTGCCCCGATGACGTACATATATATTATGTATCGGGAATCCGAGAGTCGACCATGCAATAGCATCAGGCTTTATCCAAGCAATGTCCATTGTATTAAAATGTTCACATAGTCTACATATTGAGTTAATTTATTTTAAGACGATTTGAAAATGATTAGATAAGTCAGTTAGAAAAACTATAATGAAGAATTTATTTATTAATGAAACCCTGTATCTTTTTGAAAAAAAATCTAAGCTTGTGTTTTGTTAATATTTCATTAGAAAAAGATATTAACACCTTTCAAATTGCTAACAAATTATGTATTGACAATTATTTCTTTGAATGAAACTGAAATATGATAATTAGTCATATTAACGGCGATAGAATATTTATATGATTATACCCTATACTTATTGTGTGAAACAAATTTGAGCCTTTTTGAGACGTTAGAATTCGGAACGATTAAATTCCGGAATCTAGGACTCCGTCTCTGTTCCCATGTGCCAATATTAGTGGGCTTACTTTTGTATATAGTGCATTACGTGTGGTTTTAAACTTTCATTTTGTTCAGTAAGCACATTCACTTTTGTTGCAAGGAAATGTGATTCCAGCGATAATTTCTAAAATATTTCCTTCTTTCGCAATATTAATGTTTTCATTATTTAAGAATTGTTTGCTGTCATGATCTTCTGTAACTTAATCAAATAGTGATTATAATGTTAATCATTGCTGTTATCGAGTCTTTTCTTAATGCCTTGTAACAGAAATGAAACGTTCATTGATTCCTACTGAGGTTTTCCGAACGTAATGATATGGTGCTAACAGTTATGAATTTCGTTCATAAATAACATTCGTTTAAAACAAATGTTTGTAAGAATTATTTCATTGTGTAAATGTATACTTGTCCATCCTTTCGAAAACTTCAGCCGTCCTATTTATTGTGTTATTATATAGAAAACAGAGTGTGTTCCGAAAGTACATGTAAATGTTGTTGGGTACGTACAATGTATGTACTTGTGCAGCTTCATTCGTACTTTTCATATTTGATAGAAAAATAGAGTGTGTTCTGAACGTGCTATGGTACATGTGTAGCCATGGCTTACATTGTGATTTTGATCCCTGTGATATGATAACGCTATGTCATATGAAAACTTATTTTAAATGTATACTTATGTGTTAAATTATGACATTTTTCTTATTTCCTGTTTTAAACTGATCCTAGTCCTTAAATATGTACGTGGCCTTATCTGAATTATTTATTTCCCAACAAAATTGACGAGTTCGGATAAAGCATCTCTAAAGGTTCGGTTCTTCATACGGGTACCGTAGAAAGTGTTACCCGGATGTACTTTGTTATTATTTAATCAATTGTATATCAATATGAAATATTCGATCTACGCAATTTGATTTATGAAAAAGCACATTTTGAACCGTTATCTGGTAAATCTTGAGACTTCTTCAAGAAACCGTTAGATTATATCACAAATCAATAAGATGAATTTGCTTCCAGACTTGGAATATATTTTTAAGATAAATGTTAATTTATTTTATTTAAGATTCATTCATATTTTTCATAAGTTTCTAGGTTTTTTTTAATTCTTTTTAATTTTTCGTAACAATAAACCGGATATTTACTTTCGAATCATCACGTAATATATAACCATACATAGCCCGTGTGTTAAATTATTCAACGAAATCTTTAAAAGGAGAAAGAAACAATTATACATACTATTTTTCAGAAGGTGTGTTTCAGTTTATCTGGCGCCCCTTAAGGTGCAAATAATGTCACATATAATTTAAAAGCAATTAACTTTATAAAAATATCTTTATAAAAAAGTGTGCTGTCGTATTTATCCGATAAATGTAGAGAGTGTTCGAAATACTTAGATATCGGAACTGTTTGAAAAGCATGAAGTAGACTATCTATCTACAGCCCTTTATAATTATGTGATGGTCAATTACCAAACCGTCTTTGATATATTCCTAATTTATGAATATGAACTGAAATAAAATGATAATTAAATCAAACAAGAGTCTTATTGTTTCAATTACGTATCCAGAAGAGGTTTCTCATTTTATCAATGATATATGGTTGTTTCGTTAGGGCCAAATTTCCAATATCGCTCCTTCGACCTAAACGTGAAGGAGCGAAAACACGATGGCGAAGGAGCGAAGTTCCATCGCTCCTTCGCAATCGTATTTTGGCTCCTTCGCTTCTTTGCTCCTTCGTCATCATGTTTTCGCTCCTTCGAGTTTAGGCCGAAGGAGCGAAGGAGCTATGTTGGAAATTTGGCCCTAACGGAACACCATAATGACACATTCCACTCAAAGAGTTCACTATGAGACATGATCTGTGATTACCTGTGTAGTGACATGGTTCTCTGATCGCTTACGTTCTATTCTGGTAAATTCCATGCTTATACCATACCCATATTATACGTTTATTAATAGGGATGTGGACCTGCCTCGTTTATATGGGATACCACAGCTTCACAAGAATTCATACAAACACTATTTCATTGTTGGTTCAGCTATGTCCTCAGCCAAGCTCTTATCAAATCATTTAATGTCATACCTAGGTACTGGTAAAATAAGAGTTTCTAAAACGCATGCATACTCCAAAAGGTGAAATTCATGGAATGAAGAATTTGAAGAATAAAAAGATCAAAACTGCCCATCCGTTTCCGAAAAACCTCTCTGCTATTGAAAAATTATATTTTTCCTACTCTTCCATAAAACATTCCAAACTTGAAAACAACATTTTCGTTCTCTAGTTATGAGGGGTTATCGTATAAACGAAAAAAAAAAATTTAATGTATATATTGGTGAGTTGATTAGATCTGCCAAATTATTCCAGCACTTGCTTGTACCGCTGGGGTGTCAATGACAAGACAACAGTCAACAAAAAACTTCGACGAAAAATTAGTCGATGCAATGTTTTTTGTTTGTTTGGTTTTTGTTTTTTAAATTTTTGTAATCATGGTAGATTGCTGTTAAATTTGAGACAGTGCATACATCGAAGGTTTAGATAATTACATATTTTGAAGATGATCTGAACATCGTGCATCAACACACTAGAAGTGGTGACGAAACCGATAAATCAGCTGATCCGGAGCAAAGGTAACAGTCCCAAGCAAGGAAAACGCGCAATTTTGCGATGATTATGCCTAGTAAACATTCAGCTATGGGAGACTGAGTTGGATACACACGTGACGTGTTTGACTGACTGACAGCAAGACAATACAATAACCTATATCAAACCTGTCACAAGATTTCCAGCAATAATAGAAATAACAAGTTTGATATCCTAAATCAAGCGCGATGATATAAAACATAAATTTGTTAATATAAACACAAGTTTGATCATATAAAACACAAGCGTGATCATATAAAACACAAGTTTGATCATATGAAACACAAGTTTGATCATATAAAACAAGTTTGATCTTATAAAACAAGTTTGATCTTATAAAACACAGATCTTATAATATAAAACATAGATCTGATCATAGGAAACACAAGTTTGATCATATAAAACACAAGTTTGATCATATAAAACACAAGTTTGATCATATAAAACAAGTTTGATCATATAAAACAAGTTTGATCTTATAAAACATAGATCTGATCATATAAAACAGCTCTGATCATATAAAACACAAGTTTGATCATATAAAACACAAAATACAGATCTGATATTTAAAAAACACAGATCTGATGATATAAATCACAGATATGATCATAAAAAACACAGATCTGATGATATAAATCACAGATCTGATGATATAGATCACAGATCTGATGATACAGATCACAGATCTGATCATATAAAACAAAAGAGTGACAACATAAAACACAAGTTTGGTCTTATAAATGACATTGTAAGCTGCAAAGTATAAATTGCACTCAATAGAAAAGGCGAGTCTTTTTATGTACCAAACACCGAAAACGCGTAGTCTATTAATAAGAAAACACTTGTTATCCTCTTTAACATGAAGTCATGGACAATGCAGATTCCTGTAAGTCAGCTGTTTACCCACTTGTATCCTAAAGAGACAGCTAGCATCTAAGCTTTGCCTTCGGAGTTATATAGTGCTTCAATACGAAGAAGGAATAACATTTTTTTTTGTACGAGTTGAGCCTCGAATCAGCGACATTGCGTTCTCCGAGTTGACATCCTACCTCTAGACTAAATAGAAATTCCCACTAGGCAGAGCAAGTAATGTGACCTGTGAACTCACTTTTGCAGGAAACGTGAACAAATATATATCCATGCTTTGTACGCCGCGGTTACACATATCACTATTTCAATACAACACCACATGATTTTTAAAGTTTTATGATTGTCTAGTTTGGACATCTTTTTATGAGTTAACCTGCTCTCACTAATATGCCTGTTTACGTCATTGTTTCTACCACTGTTCTCATTTTTGAGCACGTGGTATTAGTTCGAGGTGATATAGATTTACATGTTCTATGGCGTCGAGTACACAGGAGTCGCTAACTACGTGCCCTTATTATCATTATTACACAACAGTGTCCTTAATAGAAATCCTGACATTTGAATATGTTGTACAGACCTACAAAAACAACAAAGAATACCGACATAGTAACGAAATCACAATGCTAACTCAAAATATATTAAACATGACAAAATAGGAACAAAAATACAGATTTACATGGAGAACATGAAAGGAGTACAAGGAGAGGAAAACGAAGCGTTCTGGAAGGTTAAGCGTCCTCTCCTTCATTGACAACACCTGACTAGCTACAAATTGTACCCAGGCTATTTTAGCTCGTTTTTTTTTTTTTTTATCTCTGTTATCTTCCCTCCGATCCAAGTCTCAAGGTAAGTTTTATCTATATGACCATGGACTACTTGGGATAAGTAAGAGTTATGATATTGCAGTCCTGTTTTGCATATGCTTGAAAAGCCAGTTGAATCGCCGACCCATCTTTTTCGAGACCTGCTCACATTTGTATGGGATTGCGTTCTTAACGCCTCTGCTCTTTGAGATTTAGTGGGCGGGTCAGTCGGAGTAGGAACCCATATTGGTAGATCCAGTATCCTCCTCGAATTACCACTTTGCTATCCTTGACGATCCCTTTTGAGGTCCTGGATGGTTAGGATAATAATTGAGTAAAATAATTTGCTTTGTATATTAGCCGATTGTTACGGTCCTGTACGTTTAGGAAATCCAGGATTTCCTCATAAGAGATGCCATTATGCTGATTTGGCATTGTGTAAATTGTGAATTGTTTTTATAATTGAAATGATCTAATATCCATAATTAAAGAAATTTATGAATTAAACATCTAATGCCCCCCTTTTTCATTCCACAATATGTTAAGGTATATTTTTAACATTTCTTATTGGTATCCACACGTTTAGCCCAAGCATTCCCGAAGGACGAATCAAATGTATGCT
This sequence comes from Pecten maximus, assembly GCF_902652985.1. NCBI lineage: Eukaryota > Metazoa > Mollusca > Bivalvia > Pectinida > Pectinidae > Pecten > Pecten maximus. The sequence goes on along the minus strand of NC_047032.1, from coordinate 18,986,784 downwards.
GCAATTTTTATTCTATACTAAACTCATATCTATAGACGATATTAATTTAAGATAAGATAAGTTTTATTCTGATTCAGGACTACAAGTCATCTATACCAGATTCACAATAGATACATAATAAATCAATATATTAGATACTTTATCCGGTTACATTTACAAATATGTATATTGTTCTCTATGTTCTGCTTTATAATTGAAATAAAGTTCTTGATTTTTCCATTGGATGTCCAACTAATTTTATGAAGAATTAATATTTATTTCTGACACTACGTATTCTGGCAGTTCATTCCTAATTGTTACTGTTCTGATCGAGAAATAGTTTTTACTTAGCGTGTGGTAGTTGCTCGTTTAGGGAATATCCTCTTTGTGTGACCTCTGCAGCTGTAGCGATAGGATGCATCTTTCCAGAGTGATATGGCAGTAAAACATTCCTTATCATAAATCTGACTTGTTATTTTGTATAGTTCAATCATATCTCCTTTGATTCTCCTAAAGGCCAGTGTTGGTAGCTTTAGTTTCTCCAGCCTCTCTTGATTCTCCTAAAGGCCAGTGTTGGTAGCTTTAGTTTCTCCAGCCTCTCTTGATTCTCCTAAAGGCCAGTGTTGGTAGCTTTAGTTTCTCCAGCCTCTCTTGATTCTCCTAAAGGCCAGTGTTGGTAGCTTTAGTTTCTCCAGCCTCTCTTGATTCTCCTAAAGGCCAGTGTTGGTAGCTTTAGTTTCTCCAGCCTCTCTTGATTCTCCTAAAGGCCAGTGTTGGTAGCTTTAGTTTCTCCAGCCTCTCTTGATTCTCCTAAAGGCCAGTGTTGGTAGCTTTAGTTTCTCCAGCCTCTCTTTATCCTCCTAAAGGCCAGTGTTGGTAGCTTTAGTTTCTCCAGCCTCTCTTGATTCTCCTAAAGGCCAGTGTTGGTAGCTTTAGTTTCTCCAGCCTCTCTTGATTCTCCTAAAGGCCAGTGTTGGTAGCTTTAGTTTCTCCAGCCTCTCTTGATTCTCCTAAAGGCCAGTGTTGGTAGCTTTAGTTTCTCCAGCCTCTCTTGATTCTCCTAAAGGCCAGTGTTGGTAGCTTTAGTTTCTCCACCCTCTCACTGTAGGTTAGGTTCTTCATTCCTGGTAGACACTTTAATTTGTCGCTCTCCATACTCGAGCTGCGACCTTAATACACACCTAAAAATTGGAATTAAGGGCTTTATATCCATGGACTTAAATGTTCTCCCAAGAAGTGCAAATATGGAGTTGTTTTTGTTTTGTTTTTGTTTTAAAAAACTTTTTCCGATATATGTTCATCAAATGCGAGATCTGAATCTATAATTACACCGATGTCATTTTCTTGGTTGGACCTCTGAACACTGTTTCCGTTGAGATGATAAACTGGTTCAGTTTCATTGTGACATATGTTTCTTCTCCTGTCTGTCCTCATATGTTTGCACTTTTCTGGGTGCATTTTGAGTAGCCAGGTGTCGCCCCACTTACACATAGTATCAAGATCTCTCTTACTTATTTACTTTTCTTTACAATCGATATCATTTTGAATATTTTTGCTTATACAAAAAACATTTTTTTTCATTCAGTGAAACTGTGAGGTAATGTTTTGACCTGGTTCAGTCTGCTAGGATTCGTGCCTACGCCATCACGCGCTAGTTTCAATCAAGCAGTCTGGTCTCTTGTCTTATTGTTAAGTTTCCTTACTTACAGGGAACTACAATGAGTACCTGTGCTGATTTCAGTCTTAATCTTATCATAACCCTTCATCATCATTACGGTTCGGTTTGCAATATTTCAGAAAGATATTTGAACGTACAAAGCTCTACAATCCTTTCACCATCACCAGGGTCGGGTTTGTACCCTACATTACCAATGACATCAAGCTGTTTTTATTGTAACCATACATTACTAATGACATCCAGCTGTTTTTATCGTAACCATACATTACTAACGACATCCAGCTGTTTTTATCGAATCATACATTACTAATGACATCCAGCGGTTTTTATCGTACCATAACATTACTAATGACATCCAGCGGTTTTTATCGTAACCTAACATTACTAATGACATCCAGCTGTTTTTATCGTACCTAACATTACTAATGACATCCAGCTGTTTTTATTGAACCATACATAACTAATGACATCCAGCTGTTTTTATCGTACCCTACATTACTAATGACATCCAGCTGTTTTTATCGTACCTTACATTACTAATGACATCCAGCTGTTTTTATCGTACCTTACATTACTAATGACATCCAGCTGTTTTTATCGTACCTTACATTACTAATGACATCCAGCTGTTTTTATTGAACCCTACATTACTAATGACATCCAGCTGTTTTTATTGTAACCCTTACATTACTAATGACATCCAGCTGTTTTTATCGAACCCTACCTTACTAATGACATCCAGCTGTTTTTATTGAACCCTACATTACTAATGACATCCAGCGGTTTTTATCGTACCCTACATAACTAATGACATCCAGCTGTTTTTATCGTACCCTACATTACTAATGACATCCAGCTGTTTTTATCGTACCATACATTACTAATGACATCCAGCTGTTTTTATCGTACCCTACATAACTAATGACATCCAGCTGTTTTTATCGTACCCTACATTACTAATGACATCCAGCTGTTTTTATCGTACCCTACATTACTAATGACATCCAGCTGTTTTTATCGTACCCTACATAACTAATGACATCCAGCTGTTTTTATCGTACCCTACATTACTAATGACATCCAGCTGTTTTTATCAAATCATACATTACTTATGACATCCAGCGGTTTTTATCGTACCATACATTACTAATGACATCCACCTGTTTTTATCAAAACCTACATCACTAATGACATCCAGCTGTTTTTTTATCGTACCCTATATTACTAATAACATCTAGTACCTTTTGTATGATTTATCATTTTTATTCAATATTATCCAAAAGTTCGAATTGATCAAGTTACAAAATAAAATGCAAACTGATATCGATCCCGATGTGTTACATACATGTATTATATTATAAATTATGTCTGTTAAATATCAAAAGAAATATGTATGCCTAAGTCCGGATCATTCTTTTTACAAATAATTTGTATGACTATAGAAATTGTAGACATGTAACAGTAAAGGGAGATCGTCCCCGTGTTTAATCACTCTATCGATTAGCCAGCGTTAGATTACCTTTGTATAATCCCCACTGACAAATTCACCTGTAATAAATACCTGTATGACTCAGGTAAGTCTTCGTTGCGTCAGTACAATACAGGCAGACCCGGTATTTACACCGAGACAGGGGTAAACATTTGTCCAGACGAACACATTAAAGCGACAATATCATAATTAAAGAGAAATACGACATCTTTTGTTTAATTTTTATTCTGACACTCACGTACCTGACATTTAGACTGATTTTCATGAATAAATGAATTACAACTACTGCAGTTAATTAATATTAATGACAAAATTATATCCATAAAAAACTCTATAAGGACGATTAAAATATTCATTTGTTGCAAGAACACATTTTCTCAACAACATCTATGGTTATACAGGGATGTTCTCCCCTATTTTCGGGTAGCATGAGTTTAGTCTATGTGTGTTTTGGCGGTCTGAGGTATGTTCATGTTTATCCCCTTGTGATAGCACGGAACTGATGCCGACTTTAAAGTGCTATCTCACTGAAGTATACTGCCTTAGTCACCCAGCAGGACACCCCACCCGGTCATATTATACTGACATACTTGTCAACTAGCATAGACCAAATACTTTTCAATAATAATGCTCAGTGAAATATACGCTTTGTTCGTCCTCACATTCGCTGCTTATATTGTTGAATCGTATTGTTTTATGTAAGAAATCCACAATGTTGTATCATTCGTTTATAGTTCTGTAACGCGGAATGACAATTTTCTACAAAAGATACGTACGTATCACATCTTTACATAGGGATTTATTAACATACAAATGTATAAGGTATACAATTGGATGTCAATGAAAACAAAACTGTATCATACAGCTGCTCTCTCCCAGGTCTCCTCTCTAGTTTTAGGAGCCAAATGGAAAGAAATCCCGAAAGTGAGGTCTCCCGAAAGTGAGGTCTCCTCCCTAGTTTTAGGAGCCAAATGGAAAGAAATCCCGAAAGTGAGGTCTCCTCCCTAGTTTTAGGAGCCAAATGGAAAGAAATCCCGAAAGTGAGGTCTCCCGAAAGTGAGGTCTCCTCCCTAGTTTTAGGAGCCAAATGGAAAGAAATCCCGAAAGTGAGAAAAAGTCGAAATGAGTCTAAGCAAATGTTTACATATAGTGATGGATTTTAACAAATACAACTATATGCTGGCTAAAAAAGGGGATTTCAAATTGACATGGGTATTGTCTCCCCTTTTTGATTTCTAATAATCATCTTTCCTGTTTGAATAGAGATTCCTCCTTATAAACTCTATGATTTCTAACTAATAGAAACAGAACATAGATGATTGGTAGCCTACAAAAAAATACACATGGCATTTTATGTAATATCTACTTTAAACCAATAAATATGTAATTAAAATCTATCTTAAATATTGAGTTTGGTAAATACTAGTTCAGTTCTAATTCATAACCATTACACAGTTTATATATGTAGATGTAAGGTATATTATCAGTGTTGAAAACATTGTGTTCGTACCCGGCCTAATATATGCTTAATACATGGTGCAATTATAGCTATTGAAGCCAGATCTACTTTAAAATCAATTTTCGGAAAGGAAGAGAGACTGTCATTATACATTTTGTGCAAACAATAAAATTCGACATACTACCATTGAAATGTCCTTCGAGGAGCTGATTGTTTCCCAAAATTTTCCTTAAACACGCAGCAGTCATAATGATTCGTATATTGTCTAACTCAATACAAATATACCTTTGAATTATAGAAACTCTATATTTGAAAATTTTACATTGATTGTTAATTAATAATATTAAAAAAAAATAAAGTTCAAAAATACATCAATATCGAGTTTGTTTTGATTCAGTGCCAAACACGGACAATTTAAATAAGAAAAGGTACACTGCATTTATATATACAGCATTGAGTTTTACGCATTGTCAGCTAGCAATTGAGAAAACGAGTTTGTGTTATCGGAAAATTATATTGGAAAATATCAGAATTATTATGTTAATTGAACAGATATGCTAGAAGAATAATAAAGCAAAGAACATTTCAGATATCAAAAACGCAAACATACAAATCAATATAACTCCGTAAATGTTTACAAGCCAATAAAGCTTGCTGAGTTCAAAGGACCTCTTCTTGACTACGTTCGGGTATATCGATACCTACAATACGCAGATCAAACATTTTTTCGGCACTGGGACAAATTTTCAGCTCATTAAGCACGAGCACTTGCCAAGGCCACGTCGGTGTAGCACGACCTCGCCGCGTGAGCAGACGACCACACCAGGGGATCGGAACAGTTGGCCAGCGAGCTGGGGTACTCCTGCCAAGACGGAGACATCATTCGGGCACCCAGGGTTAAAATATATGTACATATACGTGTTTTATCGCACGCCAACAATGACACAGGTAATTTGATGACAAATAACAATTAGATAAAAAGTGTATAAAATATAATATACATATATGAAAAAAAAAAAAAAAAAGTTAATTAGTTGTCTCGGATGTTTTGTTTACCTGCTCCATTGTTATTGTTTTAATTACCATACTATTATTAGCATTGTTACATTCTTCCATCAACACTGAGAAATTCACTGAAAAATGGTTAATCACATCTTATGGTACTGAACACCAACTTTTAAATCTTTTAAAAAACAGTTAAACAATATCGAAAAGAAAGTTTAAAACAAGTTATGTTGTAAAAATCTGTAGGTTGCAGATTCATATGATAAAATAATAAATGCAATACAATACAATACAATATATAATACACAATACAATACAAACACAATACAATACAATACAATGTAATGTTGTTTATTTCAGTATCACATATTTCACATATTTACATAAAATATTATAACCCCGCCCCCCCCCCCCCCCCCCCAAAAAAAAAAACCCCCAACAAAAACAAAAACAAACAAAAACACCCATGTGCAATCTTATGAAAAAAAATATGATAAATAAAGGATAAATTTAAGACAGATACATATACGTGTATGTTAACAGCGAATCTTGACCAGATGATAGCAACAGGTTATGGCAACCCTGGCGGTAATACATGGTAAAAGTGGTTTTCGACCGTTAAAATATCAACTATACAATGACGTTACCGTTGATACTAGTACATTCCTCTACCTCTGCTATCAGGTGCTGTAGAGTTTTCCAAGGGTCGGGCAAGTTCCTATTTATTTCTGACTTTCTGGTTTAGCTTACAATATAAGAAAAATGTGACTCATAATTAACTACAAACTATTTTCTAGTTTGCTATCCCTGGACATGTTAACCCGTATCTAGGCGTTGTCCCTACACCTGATTAAATAACACATGCTGTCCATTCTAACATAGCTTGATGCTTTCTAACCGTTGTAGCAGTGGTCGACATCGTGCTATGTATATTGCTGTGAAGTGCTCTTCACGCTCCACTGTGGAACTTGAGGAGTTTACAAATCAATTGTTCTGTGACTACAGGACATGTAGAAATTAGCCCTATTTTATTACATTTATATTTATGAATTCTAAGTACCTGTATAACATATTTCATATTCTTATAAGTTAAAGAATTATTAAGATGCTATATTCAAACATCAGGATCCCGACGCTTGCTGTCTTGCGTCATTCGTACAACCCACTTTGAGATTATTTGGTGGTTAACCTGGTGGTTGACATGGAAGTCACCGAGGTTGGAGAGTGGTAAGCTCTGCTGGCGGATTTGAAGTCCACAAGGTAAGCGAAAGGTAAGCTCCGCTGGCGGATTTGATGTCCCAAGGTATGCGAAAGATAAGCTCTGCTGGCGGATTTGATGTCCCAAGGTATGCGAAAGGTAAGCTCCGCTGGCGGATTTGATGTCCCAAGGTATGCGAAAGGTAAGCTCTGCTGGCGGATTTGAAGTCCACAAGGTAAGCGAGTGGTAAGTTCTGCTTGTGGATTTGAAGTCAACAAGGTAAGCGAAAGGTAAGCTCTACTGGTGGATTTGAAGTCCCAAGGTATGCGAAAGGTAAGTTCTGCTTGTTGATTTGAAGTCCACAAGGTATGCGAAAGGTAAGTTCTGCTGGTGGATTTGAAGTCCCAAGGAATGCGAGAGGTAAGTTCTGCTGGCGGATTTGAAATTTCAAATTATACTAAATTGATTAAACAAGGATTAGTGAACCTTCCCTAATAGATTTTGATATTTGTTATGCTCATTGTGATTTTCCTGACGCCCCTTCTGTGTGTCAACATTTTTGGCCCAAGGTATCTCTGACAAGTCCTTTAACTGAATGACACTTTTAATGACGTCAGTAATGATACGGTATACACACCGAATACTAACTCTGACAGTCGCCGTATAGTTATTCTTTCCTCCACAGATTCCGATATTGTCCATGTCAGTTTTGCACATTTTAAGCTGTGTTCCCACAGAGGATCGGGGTCCATACGCCAATGTATACACTTATAATGACTACGTATCATCATTTTGTCATTATACTGACGACACCATTCACGTAAAAGTAAAACTGATCTGTACTGTGTCTGTTCCATGGCCTAGAACTGCACAATCATTAATTTAGAAACACAAATTCAAGAAAAAAAGAATGCAAAAAAAAAAGTGATGAAATGCCCAGATATGCCCAAATAAAACACTTACGTTTAGCTGAGTAAGACAGACATATAGACAGTTTGACCTAGTATTGTATATACAGTTTCCCATCGTGTTCATGTTTAGCTATCAAATTATATTTGTTATTACAAACGTGCTAATAAAGTTGAATCGAAATTGAATCATAAAGAAATCTGTACGAAATTACGAAAACATCTGGTTATTTTGTAAAATGTGTGTTATACAACCAAGTAAGGCGGAAATGCAGTACAGGTACAATGTACATTTGGACATGCATAGGATTAAATTGTCTGGAGAGCTCTAAATACCCACGTGACAGAAGTGGGGTATACTATGGCGCCAAGGACATCGACACAGCACGTGATTGAATACACTATACACCTATATCTAATATATTGCTACCCGGGTTAACTCACGGAATAGCATTCAAATGATAAATCGTATCTGTTCAATTTAAAGTAAACAGAAGACATTTTGTATTTTGAAATAAATCATTCTATGACTCGAATCACAAACACAAAATTTAAAATAAAGTGACTTATGGAAATATATCATTTAAGAACGCGAGATTCGTCATACAAAACTAACCATGTAGTGGAGAATCTGGCGACATTTAAAGGGGGTGATTAATCTTTGGTTTAATGTGATTAGTGTATTGGAGTAGGGCCACTAATCGGGGTGGGAGTGTGTCACTGGTCACAAACTAGACCGAGGCAGTGGTCTGTCGACCTTTGGCTATAGATTCACGTGACTTTAATTGACTACACTAAATTTGTGTTGTTTAATGTCTCAACCTCTTCAATTCATTGGATATAAAATAGATATTTACACAACATTGGTCCCATTCGTAATGTAGACAGACATCATTGGGATTCACGTACAATCGAATCAGAAGGTTCCCCCCACTATTACGTTTTAATATACGTTGATTTGAAAGGTATTATATACATTTCAGCTGTACCATACCCACGGAATTTCCATGTTTGGAATTCCTGACAATGAAATACCGAAGGAAACACCACTAAGATAAGATACCGGGCTTTAATTTTACGTCAGCTACCTCTATGTAGCGAGAAATGGTAATACAAACGTACATCAGGTTTGCCCGAGTGGTTAAGGTGTCCCGACACTTTAACACTAGTCCCTCCACCTCTGGGTTGCGAGTTCGAAACCTACGTGGGGCAGTTGCCAGGTACTGACCGTAGGTCGGTGGTTTTTCTCCGGGTACTCCGGCTTTCCTTCCACCTCCAAAACCTGGCACGTCCTTAAATGACCCTGGCTGTTAATAGGACGTTAAATAAAAACAAACAAACAAACAAACAAACAAACAAACAAACAAACATCAGGTTTGCACATGTGATGAAGAAGAAAACACCCAGTTAAGAATTATGCGTGTGTCGCTGGTTATAATATATTTATAAGGAATGAGAAATTATTTCAACGGAATTCCGCTGATCAAACAGACCGACAGACGGACAGAGGGATACAGGACGTGTAAACTCTATTGATTTTCCAGAAAAATAAACTACCACTTTGAATGTTATTTACCCCAAATCCTACTTGTGTCCCAGTTATTAGGTTGTCTCGTACAGATAGATTTGTAGGCCATTATAGAATTATAGTACGTAATTCCCATGAAGAAGATAACACGCTTGTCCTCGCCATGTTTTAAAGCGATTTATAATATATACATGGCTTCCATGAATTGGGTATCCCGCCAGCATTAAGAATAACCGTTCAATAATCTGCCTTTAACAAAAAGACATGTTACGTGCTCTTTAAAATCCAGGGAACTCTCAGTATACCAAATGCTTCCTTTTCGAGCCAGTGTATTTAATATGTTAATATACAAGAGATATTTTTGATTGATTATTTCAGCTGTTTCTTTACCACTTGGAATTGAATAAATTACATTGTATTGGAGGTATATATTGGATTCCTGAGAGTATTTATTGCCCTGATTCACAGGTTTGCCATGTACATATGTATCGAGATATATCTGTATTACTGTAAAAGTGGAAATATTCGCGGTGTGGAAATTTTCGCTTATTTCGCTATCAGTAAATCTCCGCGAAAAATTCCACACGCGAATATATTAACACATAAAAATACTAAATATAAAAGATACAAGTTAGCGCAAAAATATCTTGACGGCGCGAAAATATCCACACCGCGAACACTTTGGAAGCTGGCTAAGCGAAAATTTCCACACGCGAAAATATCCACTTTTACAGTACTCTGGACCTGGTCCATTCTCGCTCCTCAACGTAAGGAAATTACACATTTCCATAAGAAAGCATTATTGGTTAATGATAATTTCCTTATAAATTCGTGAAGTTTTATTATCAACATTACGTAATAGGTAGTCTTTACGATACATATATATTTATAGTTTTGTATGCTAATTGTAAATGGATTGTAGGAAAAAATACAACACATCACATACCAAATATTATCTTAGATAAAGTGTTACGGTCACTTTCGTTCTCTGCACCCCAGACAGATGTGGCAGTATTGAAAAAAGCAGATGTTGATGAACATCAAACGAATCTCGAGGTCACAATTCCGTAAATACCAATCACATAGCTGGCTGTGTACCTCCGATGTTCCATGAATGAAAAGATCGAGCAAAAGTGAACGTTATCGGTATTGTGTTGAGGATGACGACAATATATATTTATGACGTGTTTATTTTTTCATAATGAAATTCCGTTTTAAGCCTACTAAAAAAATCTTATCCCACATGGGTTTGCTTCTGCTGATTGTTCTGTGTTTATAAAGATGTTGGCCACATCATTCAGAACAGCCTCAATACTTCAGGAGTAGGGATAACAGTCCCTGGCGCGACCTCCACCCCTAAAAACGACACCGCTAAATGGACCATAGCCCGAGTTTCCTCTGACCCTACACCAGACATAGTGTCAGGGCCAGAGGAAACTCGGGCTAAATGGACCATAACCAGCTATTTGAAAAGTGTCGGTGAAAACAATAACTGACCAATCGTTATGGCGACAACAAAGAATAAACTCAGAGAGTAAGGTATAGTGACCTCAAGATTCGTCTGATAGACGTCAAATTTTAACATTTTTTTTTTGTTTTATCCAAAAGATGTCGTTGACAGCTTCGAATTTGCCAGGGCATATTCCAGGGGTATAAAGCAATCTCCCCCAGTGTTCCTTACAAAAACTCATACACTCTGAGAGAGGTTTGGTGGGAGAGCGAAAATGAATGTATTTCCTGGAGTATCGAGGATGCATTTAGAGCAAAGCTGGTTCCTTCTTCATCAAAAGAATCTCTAAATCTCAACATTTCGGCCAATTCCGTCAACGCTCAAAATCATTCCACCATTTCCGTCAAGACTCCTTTTACTGTTGTGCAGTATTATGTGTTAATTGCTTAGAGATTTAAGGTTAAAGACTGAAACAACTAAAACATTAAATTTAATATGTTTTTTTTATAATACAAATCAATCATGCTCGTCAAAAGTGAGATTTCTCCCGAAAATCCAAAATTGCTCTGGATGGAAAATTAGTTTCAGAAATTGGAGCCAAATCATTTTTTTTTTTCTAAGAGACCCCAAGAAAACCAAACTGATAAACTGATTATGGCAATGTTATTTGTTTCAAGTTCAAGTCCTTTATTAACTTTGAGTCTTCCGACTCTTCAGTATCCTACACATACACAATATACACATTTATATAACATTGACAACATAAACAAATAATAAATACGTGTCAGAGACAATATACTGGGAGGGCATAAATAAGTTAATGAAATTCTTCCATTCTTTTAAAGCTTATGCTGATACGGGAGAAAGGATGGTGAAAATATATCGTTGGTACATGTATGATGTCGACTGAACGTTTGGGAGATACACCTATGTATCAATGGTACATATATGATGTCAGTTTGACTTGGAGAGGGTGACGATGTATCATTGGTACATGCTTTTCGGATCGAAAAAGTGCCATTCTAAATCGCCAATCAGCGAGATGTTTATGTTTGTTTTCATGGTACGCAGGGCGCTTTTTCCAAAGTAAAATAAAGTGTCGTTTCGCATTTTCGACGTTTGTTTAAAATGTACATACGATTCTGGTACCTCAGTAAATATACTATAGTTTATTTTTGTACCACTAACTATGAACTATGGTCATACGTACCTCCCTAAACAATTACTTAGTGATGTAGTAAACAATGTGTTAGATACCAGTAACCACTCAACATAATAACAATAATAAAACTTGTTAGATTTTCGTACCACTTTGTGGATTGTTGTCTAAGACAGTTTAATTACTGGGGAGTGGAGTAAATCTACTGTTTCAAAGATTATAAAGAGTATTCTGATCCTGTAAGTGTCCGGGGTGTAGCTCTCCAGGGGTACAATGCTATATATGTAATACAAGTATTATAATTAGATAAGGTAAAGCGTTAGTCCGGTGGCCATTTAAAGCCGTTTTAAATCTGAACTAAAGTCCCTCCTCGCCCACTCCCGTGACAGATTTAGATTAACGATCACTGTTATTGAAACGTTTGAAGTTTGACGAAAATTGTCTTTGAGATGTTTGAAAACGTATTCAATTAGGATTTGTCGGTCAATGCGGACAAACTTTGAATTACACTCGCTGACCTGAAAGTGTGCTGTCTATATCTCCGAGTATTCTGACAAATTCCATAAACCGGACTTTGTATTGTATTTAACAGGATATAGTTCCGGGCAGTGTCCCTCCTCAGAACGTAAATGCATTCAAATTGACCAGGTACAATCAAATATGTTATATGCTTTTATTGGTCAAATTGTAAAGGTATTCATAATGTCTCAGTGCAAATAAATACGCGATAGATCAAACGTATTGAGTATTTTCGGATCGACAAAATAAAAGTACAATTCGTAAATTTATTTATCTAACCAGAAACTAACGAAGAATTGAATAAACAATCTAACAAAGTATGATATATGTGAGTCATTGATTCCTGTTTTCTACAAACTAGGGTCGTGACGAGATGGTCGTAATTATGTCATCTATTATCGACGATCAATAATATTCCAACTTTAATTTGTGTTCTAGCTACACTGTACACGGTACGTATTGCTTGTTTGCTGGGTTTGTTGCCAAGTGAACAGCAAGTGTCATTTTTGTTCCCGTGTAGTAGTTGGTGGCTACCAAACTGAAAAACTGAAAAACATGTTTGTACGGTAAGTCCGTCACATGCTACTCCAAGCAATTGTCTTGCACGAGGAAACCGCCTAACCACCATAGGACATTCTGCGACCCCCGATTCCATGACAAAACACAAACCGCCCATTGACAACTTCCAAAAGAGGTTTATCATGTATTTTACAAATGCATTTCATACCGTCCTATTTAGATATTTAGTCTGGATATCAACAATTCAGTTCATTAATCAAATCTAGAAATATGTCGGTGCAAATTGCCCCCGTGGATTTGCTTTATTTTGACCCCTGACAAGTACAGGATACCCATCAAGAAACTGAAAGGGAAGTACAATATAAGCGACTACAATGTACTTCACAGACAGAACCTTAAAAAGACCATCGATTGTGACATTAATCATGACTAAAAATTACTGAGCCGGTTTTTATTTCATTTGATGATAGATGATATTTGCCTCCTTGAAAGGTGATTGAATATGATCTACGAATATCAAACTGGACTAAAACGTTTTGATCGTAATTCTTTTGATCACATGACTGTGATTTCCCCCCTTTCCTGATTGGTCAATTCTAAACATCCTCGCTTTGCTCAAATATTATATCAACCCCGAATCCGCGCTGCAGGGTGATAACTCGAGTTCGTACCCAAATATCCGAACAAGGGACTTTCCCCACAATCTGTGACGTCAAAAATGTATGCTTACATGTATATGTATGTATGTTCTCCCGGACAGAGTTTAGCAGACTGAATTCGTAAATGTTGTTACATTTTGTTGAATTTTAAGCAATAATAAATAACGAAGTTTAAATTCATTGTTGACTTTGACTTTTTAAATGTCATTTTGAACTTTTCTCAGGTCGATCATTATCATCTTCCCAATCCTATGAAAGGAAATGAAAATCTTCATTCTGTAACGTGAAAATGTTGCAGTTTTGTCATATAATAAAGCAGTTATCGATCTGTTTTCAGGTGAATACGATAATTAATCAACCCTCGAAAATGATATTTTACTCGGCTTTCGGCTTTGGAAAATATCATTTTCTCGAGTTGATGAATCAACGTATTCACCTGTTACCAGGTTGATGAGTGTATTTATTTCAAGGTAATTTTCAGAGTAACAATACATTCCAAATTTGAATATCCAAAATATTGTACCAGAATGCATGAAATCAGCATTGCAGGACTGCTGTAAATCAACCGGGCTTCATGGTTACATGCTAAACAACTTAAACCTATGTTACAAGCCCCAAAAAATGTACATGTATCATTATATTCTATAATAATTCCTTATAGCCTCATGTGAGACTTCAAAGTGACATCAATGCTAGAAAATAGCCTTGTAGAACTTCTTTCTTTAATAGTATGCCTTAATAACCTTGCTATAACTAGAAATATATGTTGGTATAACATGATTGTCCCCACGGACCCTTTTATTTCGACCTCCCACGAACAAAACGTGGTAGAATGTCCCCTACTAAGTCGTACTGCGCATGGGCTCTTGACTAAGCACATAGACATAGTTTATAAAATGCAATGATTACGTCGAATAGGCGACATGACAATGAATATTTAGACTATCATACGGAATGAACTCTGTGATGGTGATGTCTGTATAGGGTCAATACCTAGGACAACATTTCCGAGTTACCTTCAACCACAGGGACCCGATAGTCTGTACAGTTTATGTATGTCTGGTGTATATAAAGTGTAGGGCATTTATGGAGGTTTATATGGCAAGCGAATACTTTATAAGGTATCTCACATGTACTCTTGATAAGATATCTTTTGTATTATATAATATGTCTTATATCTGATCAAGTTTACGAGATATATCGTTAATGAGATATCTTGTATATTATTTAAGATATCTTATATCTTTTTAGGACATCTCATCAACTTATAACATGTTTATATATTCTATAGGATATCCTATATAATAGAAAAGAGATCGGTTCAGTACTGGGTCAACTCCATACATAAAGGACAACATGGCTTGGCATAGTCTCAGGATCAACATTCGGTGAAAAATGACGCTGCCATGTGATACCATCAACCGAGAGGGGTATCATTTTAAATCCTTAAATACAATAGATCGAAATACAACTGTACTTAACAAATCTTCAGTATTTTTTGAAAGAGGTATTGGTCTTTTGATTTGGAAGTGCGGACAACCACGTATTTTGGATCTGACATGTTCCCATGTATTTTGGATCAGACATGTTCCCACGTATTTTGGATCAGACATGTTCCCACGTATTTTGGATCAGACATGATCCCACGTATTTTGGATCAGACATGTTCCCACGTATTTTGGATCAGACATGATCCCACGTATTTTGGATCAGACATGTTCCCACGTATTTTGGATCAGACATGATCCCACGTATTTTGGATCTGACATGTTCCCACGTATTTTGGATCAGATATGTTCCCATGTATTTTGGATCAGACATGTTCCCACGTATTTTGGATCAGACATGTTCCCATGTATTTTGGATCAGATGCAAGTATTGTATAGATTCACTGCCTTCCATTTCTCCCTGATAAATACAGATCCCCATTTCTCCCCGATAAACACAGATCCCTATTTCTCCCCGATAAACACAGATCCCCATTTCTCCCCGATAAATACAGATCCCCATTTCTCCCCGATAAATACAGATCCCCATTTCTCCCCGATAAACACAGATCCCCATTTCTCCCTGATAAATACAGATCCCCATTTCTCCCTGATAAACACAGATCCCCATTTCTCCCTGATAAACACAGATCCCCATTTCTCCCTGATAAATACAGATCCCCGTTTCTCCCTGATAAATACAGATCCCCATTTCTCCCCGATAAACACAGATCCCTATTTCTCCCTGATAAACACAGATCCCCATTTCTTCCCGATAAATACAGATCCACATTTCTCCCCGATAAACACAGATCCCCATTTCTCCCTGATAAATACAGATCCCCATTTCTCCCTGATAAATACAGATCCCCATTTCTCCCCGATAAATACAGATCCCCATTTCTCCCCGATAAATACAGATCCCCATTTCTCCCTGATAAAATACAGATCCCCATTTCTCCCCGATAAATACAGATCCCCATTTCTCCCTGATAAATACAGATCCCCTTTTCTCCCTGATAAATACAGATCCCCATTTCTCCCCGATAAATACATATCCCCATTTCTCCCTGATAAATACAGATCCCCATTTCTCCCTGATAAATTTAGATCCCCATTTCTCCCTGATGAATACAGATCCCCATTTCTCCCTGATAAATACAGACCCCCATTTCTCCCTGATAAATACAGATCCCCTTTTCTCCCTGATAAATACAGATCCCCATTTCTCCCTGATAAATACAGATCCCCATTTCTCCCCGATAAATACAGATCCCCATTTCTCCCCGATAAATACAGATCCCCATTTCTCCCTGATAAATACAGATCCCCATTTCTCCCTGATAAATGTAGATCCCCATTTCTCCCTGATAAATACAGATCCCCATTTCTCCCTGATAAATACAGATCCCCATTTCTCCCTGATAAATACAGATCCCCATTTCTTCCTGATAAATACAGATCCCCATTTCTCCCCGATAAATACAGATCCGCATTTCTCCCCGATAAATACAGATCCCCATTTCTCCCTGATAAATACAGATCCCCATTCCTCCCTGATAAATACAGATCCCCATTCCTCCCTGATAAATACAGATCCCCATTTCTCCCTGATAAATACAGATCCCCATTTCTCCCTGATAAATGTAGATCCCCATTTCTCCCTGATAAATACAGATCCCCATTTCGCGCTGATAAATACAGATCCCCATTTCGCCCTGATAAATACAGATCCCCATTTCTCCCTGATAAATACAGATCCTCATTTCGCCCCGATAAATACAGATCCCCATTTCTCCCCGATAAATACAGATCCCCATTTCTCCCCGATAAATACAGATCCCCATTTCGCCCTGATAAATACAGATCCCCATTCCTCACTGATTAATACAGATCCCCATTCCTCCCTGATAAATACAGATCCCTAATTCTCCCCGATAAATACAGATCCCCATTTCTCCCTGATAAATACAGATCCCCATTTCTCCCTGATAAATACAGATCACCATGTCTCCCTGATAAATGTAGATCCCCATTTCTCCCCGATAAATACATATCCCCATTTCTCCCTGATAAATACAGATCCCCATTTCTCCCTGATAAATTTAGATCCCCATTTCTCCCTGATGAATACAGATCCCCATTTCTCCCTGATAAATACAGATCCCCATTTCTCCCTGATAAATGTAGATCCCCATTTCTCCCTGATAAATACAGATCCCCATTTCGCGCTGATAAATACAGATCCCCATTTCGCCCTGATAAATACAGATCCCCATTTCTCCCTGATAAATACAGATCCTCATTTCGCCCCGATAAATACAGATCCCCATTTCTCCCCGATAAATACAGATCCCCATTTCTCCCCGATAAATACAGATCCCCATTTCGCCCTGATAAATACAGATCCCCATTCCTCACTGATTAATACAGATCCCCATTCCTCCCTGATAAATACAGATCCCTAATTCTCCCCGATAAATACAGATCCCCATTTCTCCCTGATAAATACAGATCCCCATTTCTCCCTGATAAATACAGATCACCATGTCTCCCTGATAAATGTAGATCCCCATTTCTCCCCGATAAATACATATCCCCATTTCTCCCTGATAAATACAGATCCCCATTTCTCCCTGATAAATTTAGATCCCCATTTCTCCCTGATGAATACAGATCCCCATTTCTCCCTGATGAATACAGATCCCCATTTCTCCCTGATAAATACAGACCCCCATTTCTCCCTGATAAAATACAGATCCCCTTTTCTCCCTGATAAATACAGATCCCCATTTCTCCCCGATAAATACAGATCCCCATTTCTCCCCGATAAATACAGATCCCCATTTCTCCCTGATAAATACAGATCCCCATTTCTCCCTGATGAATACAGATCCCCATTTCTCCCTGATAAATGTAGATCCCCATTTCTCCCTGATAAATACAGATCCCCATTTCTCCCTGATGAATACAGATCCCTATTTCTTCCTGATAAATACAGATCCCCATTTCTCCCCGATAAATACAGATCCCCATTTCTCCCTGATAAATACAGATCACCATGTCTCCCTGATAAATGTAGATCCCCATTTCTCCCCGATAAATACATATCCCCATTTCTCCCTGATAAATACAGATCCCCATTTCTCCCTGATAAATTTAGATCCCCATTTCTCCCTGATGAATACAGATCCCCATTTCTCCCTGATAAATACAGACCCCCATTTCTCCCTGATAAAATACAGATCCCCTTTTCTCCCTGATAAATACAGATCCCCATTTCTCCCCGATAAATACAGATCCCCATTTCTCCCCGATAAATACAGATCCCCATTTCTCCCTGATAAATACAGATCCCCATTTCTCCCTGATGAATACAGATCCCCATTTCTCCCTGATAAATGTAGATCCCCATTTCTCCCTGATAAATACAGATCCCCATTTCTCCCTGATGAATACAGATCCCTATTTCTTCCTGATAAATACAGATCCCCATTTCTCCCCGATAAATACAGATCCCCATTTCTCCCTGATAAATACAGATCCCCATTCCTCCCTGATAAATACAGATCCCCATTTCTCCCTGATAAATACAGATCCCCATTTCGCGCTGATAAATACAGATCCCCATTTCGCCCTGATAAATACAGATCCCCATTTCTCCCTGATAAATACAGATCCCCATTTCGCCCTGATAAATACAGATCCCCATTTCGCCCTGATAAATACAGATCCCCATTTCTCCCTGATAAATACAGATCCCCATTCCTCCCTGATAAATACAGATCCCCATTTCTCCCTGATAAATACAGATCCCCATTTCGCGCTGATAAATACAGATCCCCATTTCACCCTGATAAATACAGATCCCCATTTCTCCCTGATAAATACAGATCCCCATTTCGCCCTGATAAATACAGATCCCCATTTCGCCCTGATAAATACAGATCCCCATTTGTCCCCGATAAATACAGATCCCCATTTCTCCCTGATAAATACAGATCCCCATTTCTCCCCGATAAATACACATCCCCATTTCTCCCCGATACACACAGATCCCCATTTCGCCCTGATAAATACAGATCCCCATTTCTCCCTGATAAATACAGATCCCCATTTCTTACACGAGAAGCGATTCATCTGGCTCTCCACTCATAAGAAAGATTTTTATTTTAAATATTACAATAGTTTTGAAGTGTCGTGCTCCTTGAATAGTATAAAGACAATCTACATAGATCTGAACTTACAGAAAATGTAGCTCTACCATAATCTGTTTCAGAACTGAAGACAATAGAACGAATAAAGAACTGGGTTGATATTTATTTGATAAGATTGCAATGGTATAATGTGGCTTTTAAAACCGTTCATTATCTGCAAATAACTCTAAAAAAATAATAATAACAATAATAAATAAATATATATATATCAATAAATTTAAAAAAAAACCCATGCAATTCTATGAGTTTTTCTAGCCTGGGTATAGAACAGAAGTGACATTTCTGTACTCTGTTTTGACTTTTTACTCGAGGTCGATTACACACCTCAATGAAGTCTATCTGTCGTCTTATAATCGATGTGACGATTTGAAGAAATTTGGTCCGATATTTCTCCCTAAGTTTCTTTGTCAATGTAAAATGTTATTTACCCTGAAATCGAGCTGTGAACGAGGCCAACATATCATGTCGATCACGACGTGAAATGGTTTTTGTGAAAGCCGATCTTTTAATTTAACTTCGCCAGGTTTAACTTTTTGAAATAGTATTTTCTCTCTAAATATCGTAATCTTAGTCCACCGAGTTGCTGTTCTAGATGTTTTTTTTGACACAAAACACCTGTAGTCGTAAAACTCGAGTTAAATTCTCCCCTTAACCATTCAATATCTGAACTGAAACACGAAGATTTAATTTTGTCGGTAATTACGAAATTTTAACAACTGACAATAATCTATTTTTGTCTTTTTGAAACTTATAATTACAAAAATATAGAGATATATATCTGACACGGAACAGCTCGGTATTTATCTCGTGTCCGGACATTGTATATGTACCTTGTTTGTCAAATTACATTGTTTATGACGGATTGGTGTTGTATTATTACTTGTTTTTTAATCACCAAATCTTGTAAAATACTCTCATTGATCAATATGAAAGACGAACGGGAGACTGTTGATTGAACTAACTCAGCTTTGAAAAATATCAAAACTTCGAACCTGCTGTCTTATATAGTAAATTGTGTGTATATTATATAGTTAATTGTGTGTATATTATATTGTTAATTGTGTTTATATTATATTGTTAATTGTGTGTATATTATATAGTTAATTGTGTGTATATTATATAGTTAATTGTGTGTATATTATATAGTTAATTGTGTGTATATTATATAGTTAATTGTGTGTATATTATATAGTTAATTGTGTGTATATTATATAGTTAATGGTGTGTATATTATATAGTTAATTGTGTGTATATTATATAGTTAATTGTGTGTATATTATATAGTTAATGGTGTGTATATTATATAGTTAATTGTGTGTATATTATATAGTTAGTTGTGTGTATATTATATAGTTAATTGTGTGTATATTATATAGTTAATTGTGTGTATATTATATAGTTAATTGTGTGTATATTATATAGTTAGTTGTGTGTATATTATATAGTTAATTGTGTATATTATATAGTTAATTGTGTGTATATTATATAGTTAATTGTGTGTATATTATATTGTTAATTGTGTGTATATTATATAGTTAATTGTGTGTATATTAAATAGTTAATTGTATGTATATTATATAGTTTATTGTGTGTATATTATATAGTTAATTGTGTGTATATTATATAGTTGATTGTGTGTATATTATATAGTAAATTGTGTGTATATTATATAGTTAATTGTGTGTATATTATATAGTTAATTGTGTGTATATTATATAGTTAATTGTGTGTATATTATATAGTTAATTGTGTGTATATTATATAGTTAATTGTGTGTATATTATAAAGTTAATTGTGTGTATATTATATAGTTAATTGTGTGTATATTATATAGTTAATTGTTTGTATATTATATAGTTAATTGTGTGCACTTTGTGTGATGTGTTTATTTTATTTACATTGTCTCTTGTTTATTTTTACACTTTTACACGTTACACTGTTGTGTAATACTGTGTATTGTTTAACAAACTATAGTTTCAGTCGTGTACACTGTATGTTGTGTACAATATGTTGTGTACACTATATGTTGTATACACTGTATATTTTATACTTGGTTTGGTTTGGTTTATTTTTCTAACGTCCTATTAATAGCTAAGGTCATTTAAGGACGGCCTCCCGTGTGTGCGACATGCATGCGTGTGGTGAGTGCGTATGCGTGTTTTGGGAGGCTGCGGTATGTTCGTGTTAAGTCTCCTTGTGATAGGCCGGATCTTTTGCCGATTTATAGTGCTACCTCACTGAAGCATACTGCCGAAGACACCCAGCAGCACACCCCACCCGGTCACATTATACTGACAACGGGCCAACCAGTCGTCCCACTCCAAATATGCTGAGCGCTAAGCAGGAGTAGCAACTACCATTTTTAAAGACTCTGGTATGTCTCGGCCAGGGGACAGAACCCGAACTAAAGGCCAAAAGTGAGGCATTGTCAAGGGAGACATTAGGAAGAAGAAAGTTGTTAAGAAAGAAGAGAAAAGATAAGATCCCTTTAGTCGCCTCTTACGATCATGCATAAACCGTATGTTGTGTACACTGTGTGTTGTATACACTATGCTGTGTACACTGTATGTTGTGTACACTGTCTCTGTTGTGTACACTGTATGTTGTGTACACTGTATGTTGTATACACTGTATGTTGTATACACTGTCTGTTGTGTACACACCATGTTGTGTACACTGTATGTTGTGTACACTGTATGTTGTGTACACTGTATGTTGTGTACACTGTCTCTGTTGTGTACACTGTATGTTGTGTACACTGTATGTTGTATACACTGTATGTTGTATACACTGTATGTTGTGTACACACTATGTTGTGTACACTGTATGTTGTGTACACTGTATGTTGTATACACTGTATGTTGTGTACACTGTATGTTGTGTACACTGTCTGTTGTGTACACACTATGTTGTGTACACTGTATGTTGTGTTCACTGTATGTTGTGTACACTGTATGTTGTGTACACTGTATGTTGTGTACACTGTATGCTGTGTACACCGTATGTTGTGTACACTGTATGTTGTGTACACTGTATGTTGTGTACACTGTCTGTTGTGTACACACTATGTTGTGTACACTGTATGCTGTGTACACTGTATGTTGTGTACACTATGTTGTGTACACTGTATGCTGTGTACAATATTAAGTTATACATTTTATCTTGTATGTACTACCTACGTATATACATAGAACGTAAACTTGTACATTGTATCTTGTGTACTTCTTATAATATGCTGTGCACATTGTATCTTTGATAATCAATCCAAAGTGATATAAACTTGATTACATTGTAAACAGTTTAACACGATACGTATTTAACAAAGGACAATGAGATTAGTCTTTTATAACTCAAGTTCCGCGGTATTTAGTATCTGATTTAAGCGCTGTACACTTCCGTCCAATATTGCACAGATATTTTTTTCATTAAATAATCATTCGCGTTTGATAGTCGAACAGAGTTCTTATGTATGATACTGGCAATAGGATTATCGTACAACGTACGTCTCTATTAAATGTTTATCGTTATTCTTACTAGATTCAGGTGAGAGAGATCCTACCAGTTTTAGCTTGAAAAAGAAAACAAGAAAAAGAAAAGATAAACTTTTTTTTTCTTTCTTTCTTTCCTTAAAAATGTCCTCATACACAAAATCCGACTAACATATCCCCGAGAATTGAAACCTTCACAATTTAATCCTTTGTCAATTTAACTGTTATTAATATCAGGAAGGGTACTTCCTGCTCCCTTTGTTCTGTCGATATGTCCATTTCCTTATTCGGCCAATTCGCCATTATAATATTTTGGACCATGGCCTGGTGCGTGTTTCTAAGGTATGTTTATCATAGGAGTTTAACTCCAGTGGTTTTAATCTATTATTTATAAACAATGAAAGTGAGGAGAAGAATGACGTAGATAATAATAGAGTATATAAATGGACAGTTCAGCTATGATCAGCACTGTAAGGTAGGTGATATATACAGTGTACGTATAATATGTTACCACTCACATGTATGGCTGTAACACATTACATTGCTAGTTGTTTCCCTTTTAAGAGATTCACTTTAATACGACATAAATCTGGTAATTTAAAAGTCCAGCTTTCCCCTTCTACTTCTTTTTTCACTTGCTCGTTTGAAATACGGGAATTTCAGAGTTAGTATTCTGTAAAATACCATCCTCAGGAGTTATTAATTATGTGCCGTATAACAGTAGTAAAACACTTAGAAAAAAAACAATGTGATGTTGACTTGTTACCTATCCAAAACCAGGGAAAGAAACCTCGTGAAAGTTGGGAAATACAGATTATCGATTTAAATGTCTGTTCAGGATTATTTTGGTGTTCCCGACGGCTTATTGTGCCGTTTTGTGTACCCGTTGTAAGGGAGGTAACTCTTCTAATGTACATTGTCTCTGTTCTATGTCCGGTGGCTGTTTGTAACACAATTCTCAACATTTGTGTGGTATCCATTAACGACTTTATCTCCAGTAAAACAGACAAATAATATACAGCGGTAAAGAGCACCACAAGTTAACGTCATGCCTAGCAACTTTGTAGGAACGTTTGACAATCTGTAATGTTTCCGGCCACAACAGAACTCGGTATCCTGTTCTCACCTTCATATAATCGGTTGAGAAACATGAGAATAGTCATGTTTGGGAAATAAATAAATAAATAAATTTAAATGAATAAATAAATACAATAAGTGGTCCATTGGGCCTTAACGAGCATCTGAGTTTTGATAAACATATTTGTATTTCAGTTTATTTGACTCTTGTACATCAGTCCAGGGTGTCAGTGAGGGCCAACATGTGCATACCATCAAACTGTCATCTTAACCTGCTAATTTAAACCACGTTAGAATGAATCAAATATAAATTCAACAAATTGGGGTAGGGACCACATAATTCACAATTTTGGCTGACCGTCGACCATGGAAGGTTCCTGTAAAAATTTCATTGAAAGTGGTTCAGGAGTTTCTGAGAAGAAGTCAAAAATGTAAATTGTTTACGGACGTACGACAAAAGAAAGCCACTGGTGTCAAAGAAATTTCCGCTCGAATCTTGTAGTCAAGTTCCGATAAAATTAGTCCAATTCTTACAAATCTACTAACTTTTTCAATTAGTAAATGTACATTTTGTATCTTTCCTGATGGTTTTTACAGACCAGTAAGCATACTTCCTAGCATTTCAAAGATTTTTGAAAGAATTCTACTTGACCAGTTGTCAAAATGTTTTAACAATATTTTTACTGTAATTCATTTTTGGCAGCTTATAGAACAGGTTTTTGGTGTCAGACCACCTCGCTGCGCATGTCGGAGGATTGGCGACAGGCCTTGGATGGTCACAATCATGTTGGGCCATCTTAATGGATCTCTCCAAGGCCTTCGACTGTCTTCCACGTGACCTGTTCCTCAGAAAGCTCTCATCATATGGTGTAACAAAAGAGGCTGTAAGTCTCCAGAGCAGCTACCTGGGGAACAGGAAGCAGCGTGTGGTACTCGTGGACAATCCCAGCGAGCGGATAGGTCTAGTCAAAGGGGTACCCCAGGGATCAATCCTCGGTCCGCTGATTTTTAATATTTTCATCAATGACATTTTTTACTGTATTCAAAAATAAAAACTATATAACTACGCTGACGATAACACTCTGGGTTGTTTCAACAAAAAATACAAAGTCTACTTTGAAAGAATGGTTCAGTATTAATGGTATGCAAGAATACTCACAAAGATTTCAGGCTATCCATTTTGGTAAGAAAGGCCTTGATCATTTTGATATTGCAAACTTAGAAAGCAAATGCGAAGAAAGTGTCAAACTTTTGGGTGTTGAAATAGATTTTGTTAAATTGAAATTTGACAAACATATATCTGTAATATATAGAAAAGTCTCCCAACAGTTGGCAGATTAAAAAGAGTTGGTCATATGTTACCAAAGGGCACGACAATGTTAATATATAAATGTTTGGTACTCTCAAATTTTGATTATTGTCCTCTGGTATGGCATTTTTGTAGCGAGGCAGCAACCAGGATTGAAAATGGCGAAAGTACAGTAAAGTAGAAAGGCTTGCGCTTTGTTCTTAATGATTTAAACTCTGACATTAAGGGACTTTTATCACAGTCCCAATACCTCATTCCTACATATATATAGACTGAAGCTAATGGAATGTGAAGTTTTTAGGTTTTTTTTAAAGCAATATAGCTCCTGATTACATTTACTACAAAATAATCTGTGTATTCTCTCATGGCAGAAGGCAAGTATAGGTACCAAGGGTTGGCACCACCAGGTATGGCCACAAGTCTTTCAGACACAAGACATCCCGCAGAATTATGGGGAATTTCCTAGACGACTCCCTGAGTTGGATAGCCTCGTCTGTAAATGCTCTATGTGTGTATCTGTGTGATTTTTTGTTTTGCTTTAAATGTTGGCGTCATTGCGGACTTATTCTACATCACACTTCCTCAGATTCGCATGCAGTGCCTTCCATATTGGTTGTTATGAACACTGTTTAATATTTTTATGTTTTACTAAAATTTTGTACACTACTATTTTTACTTTACTCTAATGTTGGTTTTAAAAAAAATAACTTAGTTTCTCCATTAAGTTTTTTTTCTTTTACTATATTAGCATATATGTATATTGCACTTTTGCTCCGATAGTGTTTTTACTTTACCTCCAGTAACACTTGTGTCCGAGACATGCAAGTGTTCATTCTTAACCATCAATCTCTTAACTCTGAATTAGTGACACGATAGTCTTTGTTTCTCAAAGTTAATGTGTTTTATTTCTTAATGCTTTTCTGTGCTTAACGTATTGTCCATGTGCTTTACATCATGTTATAGGCTTTGTATATAGTTTTATGTCTGATGCATAATTTTATATGTTGGTCGACGGGCTCCTGAGAGGTTATGTTACCCATTGTAATATTCGACGTAAAATAAGGCTTCTTTTAACTTGTATGAAGCAAGCGGCTTCTTTTATCTTGTATGATGCAAGCGGCTTCTTTTATCTTGTATGATGCCTACTATATCGCAGACGAAAGGCGATTAGAAAAAGGTCGCTTGAAATTCCTCTCGGGTGATCACCTAATAGATGAAACACCCAGAAATGCTCCAATATATATGATGATGATGATGATGATGATGGTATTGCGACCCCCCCCCCCCCCCCCGAAAAAAAGCCTGGCTTCTATTGATAACACAAGCCTTACTAATGTATAGTACCATATTTATTGTTATCGCCATGGGAATACAAGTTTGGAATGAATACGTATGTAGATATCACATGAGCAACAAGAACATCAATTTGATGAAAAAGGCATTTTTTATAACATACATATTATTGCAGAGATAAACATATGTATATGAGGATGTTTGATCACTTATGATACCAAAAGCGCCAGTCTTTAATCCAGGGACATCACTGTTTTTTGTTTTTGATTTTTGTTTGTTTTTGGAATTAGATTAAAAAATAATTTAGAACTGTCGCCATGCTGCCTGACTCCTCCATATGTCTATCACCCTCCTGTCTTAACTTCAGTTAAACAACGTCAAAAGGAGCCAAAATAAAAATTCTTTTCGTGGACAAACTTGATCAGTAGTCTAGTACAAGAAATATGTCGGGGGCATAATTGTTTTTAAAATTACTACGTAAGTGTCAAAAAAAACTATTCCAAAATTTAGAAAACTGATCAAAATGTGAAAATTCTATTTGTAATCTCGGTGGAATTGAATAGATGCTGAACTGCACCAGAACCTTCATGAAGAACATCTTAGTTCTAATATTTCAGGAAAAAGCTAAAACCATTAATGATTAAGTCATAAAATGCTTTTAGGGATAAACCGGAAAATTGGAGGAAAACGAAAATTCCATTTTGGCTAGGGTGTTTCCAAAGTTCCCCGGTACGACGTTCAGGCCACATATGAACAACCAAGTAGTACTGACAGATCAGAATTGACAAGCCTTTATGTTAAAATCTCCCCAATCATAGGAGGGTGAAGAAAAGTATTGACATTTTAAATTAATTGTTTCTTCAATATCCTCCAATATCCTGAACATTTAGACAGTTATCATAGGAAGGAATGCTGGGTTTGAAATACAAAATCGGAGTTAAGCTTGTAGATGGTTTCATGAGTACAGACCAAGGCCAATTCAGCCAAATTAAAAATAAATCACATTGTTCACAGAGGCTTGGAAGTCTAACTGAACCTCGGTGATATGTAAACAAGTAAGTAAACTCTGTCCCAAAGATTTTATCAAAGTGATCAGATCAAGTTATACATAAACATACAATATATATTTACATGCTTATGGAGCATAATACACTTACATATATGATACTCAAGATTATGACATATTTTGCTTTAAATGCTACATCTCCGACAAAGTCTAATTTAGTGTTCTTGATTTAAAACCAGAATAGATTGTTGTGTATTATATACAATAGTACCAAATGTTATATACACTTTACTTTACTTTATCTTTACCCTGCTAAAGTTTGAGCTGATCTTTTTAGTTTTTAATTTCAAAGTGAAAAACTAATTATTTGCATGCCATAGAAATCATATTTTGCCACGCCCCTAAAGTATTTATTGGTTACAGGCAATCATTGTTAGGACAATGTTGTTATTTTTAGGACACTGTTGTTATTTTTAGGACACTGATATTATTCTTCATATTTGTTGTTGTTAATTACAGGTATATTTCTATAATGCGGATGCCATTGGCTATGTAGTATACAGCGTATTTAACGTTAATCCAAAGATTTATATGTTTTATCAGCCTTATCAAAAATCTGATATGGATGACTTACTTTAGTCGGCCCATATCAAAAGCCAATAAAACAACAGAAATCTTCAGATTTATTTAACATATACATGTACAAATAAAGTTCGCCAGTACGATTTATAGCACACTTTACAAACATTGTACTACAGCTGGGGTATAAAGCTACAACCACTGCCAAATGTAGACCCACAAAAATAGGATCAATGTCTTATAATAAAAAATGTTGACATGTTAAGGCATTTAAAAACCATCTTCCTAGGTATCTTCAGAAATGCTGACATATTAAAAAACATGGACATTTCAATTCAGAGACATTTTAGAAATTTTGATTGTTAAAAACATCAATATCTCAACAACATCAAATTTTATAAATGTTGATATCGTAATAGAGTTGATACATGCATATGAAAATATCAACATTTCAAAATGTTGACAGATCAGAAAAATTTGACACTATACCGGTAGGGTGACAATATTTCAAAACAATTTCAGAAATGATGACATTTAAAAACATAAACATCCCCAGGGAAAATCATTCAAAATATTCCACTATAATTTGAATATGACGTCACATCATAATTGGGATCCGATATCCTGAGTGCTGTAACTGGTTGATAATGGAAAAAATTAAAAGCCAAACATTCTTTTGACTGCAGTTTTCATGATACAGTTCTTGCTCCCCTTGAATGATAACAAAATTCCCAGTACTTGTCTAGCAATGCTGAAGAATTTCAGCTATACCACAACAAAGATGGTACAATTGTACATCACAGAGTTAAGATGATAAATACACTGAGTACATGTAGGCAAACATTCTAAATAATTGTTAAACAATTTCACACTTAAATCATAATAGAAATATTTATATTTACACTTATAGAACATGAAAATGAAAACAAATCTTCAACTTATTTTATAAATGTCTGACGAAATGGAGATTCATGCAGGACCTTATGTAGGTAACAAGATAAAACATCATATTAACGAGATACAAATTCACGGTTGGCCTGTAGCTACAAACATTACAAAATTTCTGATGAACGACTATAACGGTTACAACACTCGCAGAACATAATTTCACAACCAATAGCAGCAATCAAAAACATACACGACCTGAAACGATGTGAGAAAACCGCCACATTATTTACAGTCCTCGGTACAGCTTATGTATCAGGAAACAGTCCATACAAACATATTTGTACATCACAGGTAAAACAGTCTGTTCACCCCTCTAACATCACACCTGTACACACTTTGATAAAACCTCCCGGGTTTATTTGGGATTAAGTTAAATTGAGGTGAACATTTCCAGGTATAAATTATGCATAACTATCCGAAGGAAAGTGTTAACCCTCATACATTGTATTATATATCATACATATATTGTATCATATCATACATACATTGTATCATATCATACATACATTGTATTATATCATACATATATTGTATAATATCACACATATATTGTATTATATCATACATATATTGTATTATATCATACATATATTGTATCATATCATACATATATTGTATCATATCATACATATATTGTATTATATCATACATATATTGTATCATATCATACATATATTGTATTATATCATACATATATTGTATCATATTATACATACATTGTATCATATTATACATATATTGTATCATATTATACATATATTGTATTATATCATACATATATTGTATTATATCATACATATATTGTAAAGATGAGGGAGGAGCCAACATCGGATGGAAATTAGTGGGCCTTCTAAGTGTAGTACTTTGCGTTGAGTATGGATACCAAGGAGGTATGCCGGGCAGTAAGAGCAGATAAAATAATTGTAAACATGAGATAATAACCGCAACATGCTCAAGTGTTACTAACAGGACCTGATGAAGACCCTGCGATAGGGTCGAAAGGAAATTTAACACTCTAAGGTCATTTCTCTATACAAGACCCTTATGTCGCCATGGTGATATATCCGTAAATATTCTGTGTGACATGATGTAACAATACCACGTGATTGCTATATATTGTGTTAATTTGTTCTCTATACAAGACCCTTATGTCCCCATGGTGATATATCCGTAAATATTCTGTGTGACATGATGTAACAATACCACGGATTGCTATACATTGTGTTAATATGTAATCATGGATCCTTTGACATTTTATTCTATAATATATCATTACATACATCATATAATTTGTTTATAATGGCATGAAATACTCTGATATGGCACAAACTTTAATAACTAAATGTTAACAGCATTCACAAAAATCATGAGCTTACACGCAATATTTGCAACTGGTATATTTTCCTTTCTGACTTAGAGTCACAAACACAGGCAAGACAAAAATAATCTGTAAACACAACTAATTCACGATATATGCTTCATAGCATTGCATAATAAGTCAGAGTCATCTCCTTTACAACCTTAAAACCTAGTTAAGTATATATGTTACCTTATGCTAGGTTACCTCCCTTACAACCTAGTTAAGTGTATATGTTACCTTATGCTAGATTATCTCCCTTACAACCTAGTTAAGTATATATGTTACCTTATGCTAGGTTATCTCCCTTACAACCTAGTTAAGTGTATATGTTACCTTATGCTAGGCTACCTCCCTTACAACCTAGTTAAGTATACATGTTATCTTATGCTAGATTATCTCCCTTGGCTAGATTATCTCCCTTACAACCTAGTTAAGTATATATGTTACCTTATGCTAGGTTACCTCCCTTACAACCTAGTTAAGTATATATGTTACCTTATGCTAGGTTACCTCCCTTACAACCTAGTTAAGTATATATGTTACCTTATGCTAGGTTACCTCCCCTTACAACCTAGTTAAGTGTATATGTTACCTTATGCTAGGCTACCTCCCTTACAACCTAGTTAAGTATATATGTTACCTTATGCTAGGTTACCTCCCCTACAACCTAGTTAAGTGTATATGTTACCTTATGCTAGATTATCTCCCTTACAACCTAGTTAAGTGTATATGTTACCTTATGCTAGGTTACCTCCCTTACAACCTAGTTCAGTATATATGTTACCTTATACTAGCTAGGTTACCTCCCCTTACAGCCTAGTTAAGTATATATGTTACCTTATGCTAGATTATCTCCCTTACAACCTAGTTCAGTATATATGTTACCTTATGCTAGGTTACCTCCCTTACAACCTAGTTAAGTGTATATGTTACCTTATGCTAGATTATCTCCCTTACAACCTAGTTCAGTATATATGTTATCTAACACTGTGTGAAATGGTTATTTACCTTGTTTTCAGGTTGTGCATACTCTACTACAAAAGAGTATGAAACTATATGTATACTACACAATATTATTCAACTCACTTAAAGATGGCATGCAAAGAATTATCATATAACAAAAACAATGGAATGGTTGGTATATTATCTCAACAAAATAATGGTATTGTAATGTTTGTACTCCATACAAAAATATAAAATGCAAAATGATAGATAAAATCACTGGAATGGTCAACTTAACAAAACAAATCTCTTAACAAATGGTAATTTACATAAACTGAGTAAATCAACATAACAGTGTATAACAGTTGATGCACTTTAAAGTAAGAAATTTTGGCCGATATAGATATGGTTGTTATAACTTGATGGAAGCTTATCATGGAATGGCTACACAAACAATCAAATAAAATGTTTCCCTGATAGCACACTGACATCTTCCGGCAATAATGGTTGTAGTTGTGTGCATGATAGTTAGGGGGGTGTCCCCAACATCTCCTGACAACAACAGTTGTAGTTGTGTTGGTGATAAGTACAGGATCAGTCCACTAGTTACAGGGGGTGTCCCCAACATCTCCTGACAACAACAGTTGTAGTTGTGTTGGTGATAAGTACAGGATCAGTCCACTAGTTACAGGGGGTGTCCCCAACATATCCTGACAACAACAGTTGTAGTTGTGTTGGTGATAAGTACAGGATCAGTCCACTAGTTACAGGGGGTGTCCCCAACATCTCCTGACAACAACAGTTGTAGTTGTGTTGGTGATAAGTACAGGATCAGTCCACTAGTTACAGGGGGTGTCCCCAACATCTCCTGACAACAACAGTTGTAGTTGTGTTGGTGATAAGTACAGGATCAGTCCACTAGTTACAGGGGGTGTCCCCAACATCTCCTGACAACAACAGTTGTAGTTGTGTTGGTGATAAGTACAGGATCAGTCCACTAGTTACAGGGGGTGTCCCCAACATCTCCTGACAACAACAGTTGTAGTTGTGTTGATGATAAGTACAGGATCAGTCCACTAGTTACAGGGGGTGTCCCCAACATCTCCTGACAACAACAGTTGTAGTTGTGTTGGTGATAAGTACAGGATCAGTCCACTAGTTACAGGGGGTGTCCACGACATCTCCTGACAACAACAGTTGTAGTTGTGTTGGTCATAAGTACAGGATCAGTCCACTAGTTACAGGGGGTGTCCACGACATCTCCTGACAACAACAGTTGTAGTTGTGTTGGTCATAAGTACAGGATCAGTCCACTAGTTACAGGGGGTGTGTCCGACATCCTATGTTATTTATTATCATTATAAATCACTATTATGACAGACTTTTAAAGATAAACTAACACACAATTCATCATTTTCCTGGAAAGCTCCAATATGACTCTAATGACTGTGAACACTATATCAGATCAATCATCACATTTCCTACATCTTTTGTTGTTTCATATAAATTCTATTTACATGTGGATTTAAACTATGATCAGTTATTCATTACTGTGGTCCTGTAGAATGGACAGCCATTCTGACAGTCAACAACTGCTGTCTGCATGACATCGTAACAGGTATACAACAGATGACATTTACAGTCCTCTAAATGACGCTTCTTTCAAGTAGATTTATATCGTGCCATTGTCATGGGAATGTAAAATATTATGATTTTCACACCAGAAACCCTCATTCAGTAAAATTACAATGTAATAAAACAACTCATAACAAAATTAAACATAACAGCTCTAATGACAATTAACATGTGGAATATATCGCCACAGGAAAACAAACTTGATTGATATTTGCAAAGCGATAACTTCCTCAATCAAACTGATGAGGTAAAATCACTTCTTTCTGAGAACTTGACCCCAAAAGCTGGAGCAGTATGCTCCAGAAACAACTTTGTTGGGTATAAACGTTACACAACACTAAATACAATCCATCTTGATCAATCGATGGAAGTTCCAGTAATCCTCCCATGTAAAGTGGTATGCATGGCTCCTCCGATCCATTGTTTGACTGTCCTGGTACTTCTCTGATGTCAATCTGAATGGATCTCAAAATTTAATCCACCTTGATCCATCGCTCGACTGACTTCCTCAGAGCTTCCACCCATCTGAAAAAAAACATCTCTCATTATGTTCAGAGCGAAATGAGTTCAAATATTAATCCATAAAAATAATGTCAAAAATTCTAACTTCTTATCAGAAACTAGATTTTTTGTCTAAACTTCATCTACTGACAATTCTTTTTTTTATAATCAACAGTTAGACACAATGTTGTAGAGTGATATCAAAAGAACATTTTTATTTCACAGACTGTTATCGTACAAGAGTCAAATGTTTAATTTATAAAAAACTTTTGTCTCATTGTATAATTGTAAAACTTTTTACCTCAGTTTGTCTGTTTCATTCTCTGCAACAAAGTAAAATGTCCTCATCTGATTTTCTGGAGGCTGGAGAATGAAACTAAATGGCTTTACAGGTATACCTGTCAGATCTACTCGGTAACCATGGAGATGGGCCATACCTGTCGAAAACACAACAAGAAATAGCATGTGAAGATCTCGGTATTGCTCCATTGGGACTCTGTCTGACGGGGCAGGGATAGGAACGGGAACACTTCTAAAATCATGTAGAAATAAACACTTACAATTACTCTTATTTGTAGAATAACTTGGATTTTACATACAGGTACATGAACATGTGTATATACATAATATAGTACTATTATTTCTACCTGAGATTTACAACAGTCGGCCATGCTTAAATTGGGAAAATATACCAATATTACCTTTAAGATTGAAAATGTTTTCATGGGTTTTATTTTTTTTTTTTATATCTATTCATTTTGCAAAATCAACACTTTCTTACTAGAGGATACAACCTATGTTTGGCTGTAAAAGAAGACAACCAATTTTCAGTTCAATGGCATAAGTGGAAATTGAGAAGAATTTAAAAATGTCTTTTTCAAAGCTTCTAGTTGTTTTGTTTGGGGAGTGAGGACCGATGGCAAACTCCATGCAGATACAGAGGATTTCTATGTTTTGTATTATTTGAAATAAATCACTGCAGTAAATTGTCTGTTTTTGACAAACCTGGATTTTTCCTGTTGGGTAGATATTGTACTGAATTAGCACTCTGTTTTCGGAGATACATGTAATGTACATTACATTGTATAAGGGCAGGTTAAACATTTTGGTAAATTTTCATAAAATATTTGCTTACCTTGAGCGTTCTGTGAATTCATGGATTTATAGTAATACAGACAAGCGTCCTTTAGGACACAGTATCGTTTGTTCCAGTTCTTCATGGCTTTGTTACTTTTCCTTAGGTATCCAGTACACTCCGCACGTCGGATTTCAAGGGCAGGTAATCCAACATTGTGACTCGTAATATCCATCCAGGACTCCTTCTGTACACGGTGAGAAAATAAATTGAGGATAATCACTACCCGCCATAAAATAAAACAACACCACTTGATATGTCCTGGTCTTGTGGAAAACAACTTATGGCTAATCAGTCAAACTCACTGTGATGAACGGGAATGGCCTAGTATTAATGGGAAGCAATTATACTCTGTATATTAATTGTTCACCAAGTCACACTCAATGCTCAGCAAACAACACTTAATGTTGGTAATACTATATACCGGTAGATTTACAGATTTGTGATTCCTGATGATGACGGACCATTTACATGTATAGACCTACTTAATTAATGTCGGTATAATACTATATAGATTTACAGATTTGTGATTCCTGATGATGACAGACCATTTACATGTATAGACCTACATGTACTTACCCTTTTCTTTGATACCATGGCTGCTTCGTTCATTGCACATACCCATCTGTCAAAAATAGGATGTATCAGTTGACACATAATTGTATTTCCAAATATAGAAGTCAAATGAGCATTTTCTAAATATAGAACTTACATGACCATATTTCTAAACATAGAAATGAAATTAACATATTTTTAAATATAGAAGTTATATACATGTATATAAGACTGTATTTCCATATTATTTTATTTTGTACCTGGCCATATCCTCCCGAGTGTCCACATAGAAGTAGTAGGTTTTGGCACCATATTTCTCCGCCTTGAAGCAGTGTGACTTGCTGGTGTCTGTGTGTTTGGACACGGTGTAGTTGAGCAGTGGTAAAGCCCCGAGAGGGTCTGTATTATCCTGTAACACAATTTTTATCAACATTCTAAGTTATCTCTTACAATTAATATATGGAATAAAATGTTTAAATATCATTTATTTATTTTTTAAACGATTTTCCCTTTCAACATCAAACAGCTTACAATACGTATAAAGGTGCCGAGATTTTTAAATATCTTTATAAAATAATAATCTTTTTTTTTTCTTTATGATATTTTATGATACTAGCAGAAATAATCAAGCATATTTCACAGAAACAAAAGTGTAAACGTTATTAGATAGTAATTTTTTTTACATAAACTCTAATCCACTGTATCATATTCATCCTGTGAAAAACCCAGGGGACCAATTTTAACACATAAACAAAGCCAGCCAGGGGCTTAATGCAACATAATGAACAATGGGTTTAGGGTTTATTTTGTTTAACGTCCTATTAACAGCCAGGGTCATTTAAGGACATGCTAGGTTTGGAGGTGGAGGAAAGCCGGAGTACCCGGAGAAAAACCACCGGTCTACGGTCAGTACCTGGCAACTGCCCCACGTAGGTTTCGAACTCGCAACCCAGAGGTGGAGGGCTAGTGATAAAAGTGTCGGTACACCTTAACCACTCGGCCACCGTGGCCCCATATATAATGAACAAGCAATTATTACTTGGTATTGCTATTAAGCAATACATGTCTACTAATTGCCACCTGATAGAAAAAGAGCTGGCTTGTCTCGCAAATGTTTGTCAATAAATAATTAAAATATATTAATTGGTATGGTTTCGCAAATTTGCAGTAATAATATCTATATTGTTTACTTGATCAGATTGTGTTTGTATATTCATGCAATTTTCAAAACAATACCAATTTATATATACATATATGTAAATTATTTATTGACAAACATTCGGGAGACATTAAGCTATGCTGTTGTAGATTGAATAAATATATTAAATAATTTCTTTTAGACTTATTTCTTTTAATTTTTGATAAAAACTTATTTTAATGAGAGTATGTCTCCCTTGAAAAATGAGGAACAGTATCAATTGTGTAATGTGAGCATTTTCACATGGTTTTTTTCATTTTCACTCCAAGAAGGGATAGTGGAACTCCAGGGGGACTCTTTTACCAAATATCAGCACCCTACCATAATTATAAAGTAATGTGTTAATAGCTTTCAACACTTTCACAAAAATGTTTAAATATCTTTTTCCCCCCCACATAAAACCCAACTTTTTAAATCTTTCAGTTTAACTCTGGCAAGGGATAGTTTAACCCCCACAGGGACCCTAATATGCCTTTCAACACTTGCACCAAAAACTTAACATTTGAAAAACCAACGCCGACGCCGATGCCGACGCCGGGGTGACAACATAAGCTCTCCCTCTTCCTCCTTGCAACACTGAAAGAGAATATCTTTTATCCAGAATTTAATTTCAGCCCATTGTAGTGTTATGTTCCACTAGAAAGCGAATTTCTATGTATTGCATGTATTTACATGACACAGACTTTATAAAAGTATATTTAGAGCTTGTCTTATATTGTACAAGTTAACAGTATTATGACCGCTCACTCACCTGATCATTTTTGTAGTAGTAAAGACAATTATCTTTCCTGAGCACAAAGTACCGTTTTTTCCAGTTCCGTACAAATGATGAACTGCTGAGTTTGTACATAAACCCTGATACCTTGGGAGACTGAAGGTCTCGTACGAGACTTACATCACTTGAAGCAACTTCCAGTGTAACTTGGAGTGAACCTACAGATATCAGATAAATGATGATTTTACACATACAACTGAAGTTCGTATCTCCATTAAGATTAGAGTTATCTCCCCTAAAGTGAAATAACCTACAGCAGCATTATCTACAATGTGATGCATGAGGGATTGTGTAACAAATATACATTTTAGTATGTTGTAACTGTATTTTACAAAAAAGGAAAACAATAAAATATTTATAATCAGAAAATATCTCAATCATTTAATTTGATATTTAGGATTTTAATGTTCTAAGAAGTCAAACTTACTGTCCAGAACAAGGGCGACAATCTCATCATGACTTGACTGTAACACATTGATTTGGTTGATACTGAGGATGATTTGACCTTTTTTGACACCAGCTTTCTCCGCTGGACTCCCTGTAAAGACAGATATATCTAAATTAAGAAGGCAAAGTTTGACTAGTGGCACTGAAACTGATACAGTGAAACCTGACTTTAGAGGGACCGAGTCGTTGTGTCAGATATGAAATGTTGGTAAAGTCAGTTTTGGCAATGACAGTAGTATATGTAGCCTGTCATTGTTGGGACAGATGGATATGGTCAGATTATACAGGATGTCATTGAAGTCAGTGGTCAGTAAAGTCAGTGGTCAGTAAAGTCAGGTTTCAGTATACATATCAAGTTCCAAGGCCATCATAAATATAAAGCTTGTTTCAGCATATTTCAGATAAAAAAAATAAAGTAAATAAAAACCAAAGGTAATGGTAGCAATAATAATTGTCCCGTGATATTTTTCTCATAAAATAAAATAATTTCTATTAATCTTATCATCCTTGCTTTACTTGCAAATGAAATGAAAATAAAACTAAACATGTGGCTATTGTGCTGCAGATAAAAGGGATGTTTGAGACAGCAAAATGAGCATTGAAAAGTAAAACCTGAGAAATCAGAGAGAATAGAAAATTGAAAAATGAGAAAAACTAATAAATGAACAATTAAATGTTATACCCGGATCAACAGAAGTAATAATGGCAGGATGACTGTCGAGGATGTGGAGACCAAGGTCGGAGGTCGGCTCTGTTCTGTGGATTACCAGTAGCCTTTCATGATCTGTAAGAAATTGTGAAACAGATATTGTGAGATTGTCGATGTTAAGTGTTGAATAATATCTTTGTTGACAGCAAAGAATCTTTAACAAAAGACAATGAAAACTTTCTATTGAACAATTTAATTCAAACTTGAATTTCTATTACATTGTATATACAACACCTTCATATGACTTGAGTATAACATTTTCAACATTTTAAAAACATTCATTTAAAATATAAATTTTCTAAATGTGCTTTTAACTTCGGATTTTTATCATAGTTATACTTTTTTTTTTTTTTTATATATTTCTGTTTATACATTTAAATTGTTTTCCTCAGGAAAACAAATATGTTGTATTTAATGGATTGATACAGTATGTTTTTCCTACTTACCATAAAACTTAGCCGATAATCGGTGGTATTCTTGTTGGCTGTCACTCCGTTGCACAAAACATTTCCGTCTGAATTGGTACTCTCGTTTGAACTCACTCTCGGACTTTGTGGTGGTAGTGGAGTCAGAACGTTTGTGGTACCGTCCTTCCTTGTAGGAAACACTCTCCACAAACACTTCATCTATGAAACATCATTTAAGAACATGATATTTTTTTCTATAATATATATCAAGAGAGGGTAGGTTTGTAGGGGGAGGGGAGGGGAGGGGGTAGGTTTGTAGGGGGAGGGGAGGGGGTAGGTTTTGTAGGGGGAGGGGAGGGGGTAGGTTTGTAGGGGGAGGGGGGTAGGTTTGTCCGTAGGGGGGTAGGTTTATAGGGGAGGGGAGGGGGTAGGTTTGTAGGGGGAGGGGAGGGGTAGGTTGTAGGGGGAGGGAGGGGTAGGTTGTAGAGGGGGGGGGGTAGGTGTGTAGGGGAAGGGGAGGGGGTAGGTGTGGAGGGGGAGGGGAGGGGGGGTAGGTTGTAGGGGGAGGGGAGGGGTTAGGGGTAGGGGGAGGGGGAGGGGTAGGTTTGTAGGGGGAGGGGGGGGTAGGTGTGTAGGGGGGGGGAGGGGGGGGTAGAGTGTAGGGGAGGGGGGGGGGAGGGGGAGGGGAGGGGAGGGGGTAGGTTGGGAAGGGGGAGGGGGTAGGTGGTAGAGGGAGGGGGTAGGTTTATAAGGAGGGAGAAGGGGTAGGTTGTAGGGGGAGGGGAGGTGGTTTGGTGTGTAGGGGGAGGGGAGGGGGTTTGGTTTGTAGGGGGAGGGGAGGGGGTTTGGTTTGTAGGGGGAGGGGAGGGGGTTTGGTTTGTAGGGGAGGGGAGGGGGTAGGTTTGTAGGGGGGGAGGGGGTAGGTTTGTAAGGGGGAGGGGGTAGGTAGGTTTGTAGGGGAGGGGAGGGGTAGGTGTGTAAGGGGGGGAGGGGAGGGGGTAGGTTTGTAGGGGGAGGGGGTAGGTTGGTAGTAGGGGGAGGGGGTAGGTTTGTAGGGGAGGGGAGGGGGTAGGTGTGTAAGGGGGAGGGGGTAGGTTTGTAGAGGGAGGGGTAGGTTTATAAGGAGAGGAGAAGGGGTAGGTTGGTAGGGGGAGGAAAGGGGGTAGGTTTGTAGGGGGAAGGGAGGGGATAGGTTTGTAAAGGGAGGGGAGGGGGTAGGTTTGTAGGGGGAGGGGAGGGGAGGGGAGGGGGTAGGTTTTTAGGGGGAGGGGAGGGGATAGGTTTGTAGGGGGAGGGGGATCAGATGTTGTTGGTCCCTAGAAGGTACATACCTTTACTGTCTTTATGACTGGGAGGGGAAACAGTCTGTGTTACTGGGCCTGTGTGACTCTCTTGTGGTAGTCCGGTCTCGCTCTGACTTTCCATAATTGTTTGATCTACAGACTGGGATGAAGCTTTGTTTGGAGATTCTGTCCTCGAGGAAGAGTCTTCATCGGCAAGCTGTATCCAGCATGAATTACGATAACTTTCGTTGTAGATCCCTGTAAGTATACGGTATATATGACATACAAAATGAACCTCAACAACATTGATTTACATCAGAAGATTCTATAACAATGCAGGTTTAGCCAGTATAAATATTTCCATGGCACAGTTAATTTTGCAATTAGGAAACATTATTTGGTGCTCAAGTTATTAAATGAAACAGAATACATTTTATAGCAACAACGTAACTTGCTAAGTACATTTACCTGTATCATCATCAGACGAGTCAGCACTGTCCTCGTCGTTTGTTGTCGATCTTGTTCGACTTTTTTTGCGTCGGAGTGTCAGATTTTGATCTGGTTCTTCTGCTGGTCGGGCATCTCCTGTGATAACATGTGAATCGTCTATTGCCTCACTACGACTCAAACTTGGCCGCATCCTCACTGGACTGGATGGCACTTCCTCTTGGGTTTGGACAGAATCCACCGGGTTTGTTTCACTGTTAGTGTCAAAGTCCCAACCTCCATCATCAAGTGTGAGGTCAGAGTTCACAGATTCATTTCCAATTGTAGGGTCTGAGGTCAAGGATGTGCTCTCTTTTGTTATTGATAGGTTGGAGCCCAAATTGTCCATATTGGAATCAGTTTTTAGGCTTGGCATTTCTAGTTTTGAGCATGGGGTGTGGTCTTCAGGAATGAGACCATCAGTTGTAGAAACTGGGTTCGAGGCAAGGAGATTTTCTTGAGTTGTAGGATTATGGTTTTGAATATCTTGTTCCTCGATGGGATGTTCTTGAACTGGAGTGCTAGGTGAATTTAGGACCTGGCTTGAAGTAGACCGCCTTGGTTTAGGGGCTACCAATGGTGGACTTTTGGGGCCTGTTTTCCTGGAGGGACTTACAGGCTCGGTTTGAAGACCTTGGCTTGTAACACTATGAGCAGCAGAACTTGGGCGTTTGGGCTTCGGAGCTGGAGCTGGTGGTATCATGCCAAGGGAGTTTTTACGAGGAGTACTGGTAACATCCTTATTGGAGAATTTTGTTTCCGAGATTATTTCTGACCCTAGTGTGTCGCAAGAACTTGGTTCAAATTCTCCACCCAGATCCTTCAAGTCTTCTTCACCATCATTGTCAATGTCCTTTAAAAAATGAAAGACCTCACTGACAATCTGTTGAGTTCGTCTTGAGGGTGTTGTGGGGCTAGTTAATGAAGGCGGTCGTAGCACGACCTCCTCATCAAAATGGTCACCAGTGTCACTGCCCTCACTGGGCTCTTTGTTCAAGTTAGGCAGCTGTTCTTTTACGCAGACAGCTGATCTAACCTTTTGGTCAATCCGTGGCTCTATCTCTGTATTTGATTTGCTGACTCCTGTTGCAGCATTTGCAGTTTCATCACTTGTAGGATTATCTACATTATTATCACTTGGATTAAATTTTGATTTAGGACTAAAACTGATGTTTATAACACTTTTAGAAACTCCATTCTGTATTGATGTGTGGGCCTGCAATGGAGAAGTATTATACTGTGAATGATTAATGCCCTGTGTGACATTTTCTGAGATGCCTTCATTTTGATTTGTGTTGTGAAAATTTTGAAGATCACTGTTCAGATTGGAAGGTGATTGAGAAGGACTGATTGTCTCCCTTGTTTGAGGATTGATTGTCTCCCCTGTATGGGAATGGGTTGTCTTCACTACATGAGCAATGCTCTCTTTTGAGCCACAGTCTGTGTCACTAACTGGCAGATTAAAACTCTCTGTCTCTGTAGCTTTTGGATTTGATTGATCAGCTTGTACGAATGTGAGAATGGTGTAGGTGTTGTTATCTGTGTGATGTATATTAGAATGATTTCCTGTAAGGAGACCTGTATCGCTGATAGATTTTTTCAACCTATGTTCCAAGGGATCTGCATCTTTCCCACTTTTGTCACCATACTCTGGATTATTTAGAAAATCAAAAGCTTCACTGATGCAGAATGTGGGCCTCCCTCGCCCGAGATTTCCCTCCATGAAGGTTCACGTTTTCATTTAACACCTGGAATAATGAAGACAAGTTTATGATTATAAAATGTAATTACGTAGGTCCAAATCAAGTAGAAACCATTGATGCACTTCACTTGCAAATTTTAGATTGGCAGCATCAGGCTGTCATCTAATTCTGAGTCTGATACTTATGTAGATAATAATCATTGTCCTTTTATGGTAGCAATGTTATTTAAACAACGTTGACTGTAGCCAACTCAGTTTTAAAAAAAAATGTTAGGTACATGCTAATATGCTTAAGTTAATTATAAGTAATCAACATAATTTTCCAAAAACTTACGTTTGGGAACAAAATTTTGCATTTGTAACTGCATGAATTACCAAAAAATATTTGATAGGAATGGATATTTAATTGGATAGGTACAAGGTACAATTGTAATATATATAAATGTTTTATGATCATTTGATGATATTTACTTACCACATGACTTATGATCATATTCATAAGTAAATAATAAAATATGCACAAAACATACCTAACCATTTCCCAGGAAGATCAGTTTATACTTGAATGGTATGTTCTATATACATGCTTGCTTGATATTAATCATAACTTCACAATATAATTGAATTGTTATTAACTACGCTACATCTTCCACAAAAGAGTATCAAAATATATAATTGATTGAAAACAATATGCAGTTAAGTTTTTTTTATACAATACCAAAAGTTACAAACATTGTGAAATCATATATATATAATACGTACCAATCTCTGCCAACAATACATTTTAAAATTAATAAATACTGTGTAGCAGGGCGGGTTTTAATTGTAAATACTATACATAGTTGTATGATCGCCTTCTAGCTTCCGGCTAGGGGGAATTTCCCTTTAGCTCAGTCGGTAGAGCGGCGGACCAGTAAGCCGAGGGTCGCGGGTTTGATCCCGGCTGGCTGCACACTACTACTCCTTGAAGTTACATTGGTGCCGCA
The DNA here is from genome assembly GCF_902652985.1 of Pecten maximus. Classification (NCBI taxonomy): domain Eukaryota; kingdom Metazoa; phylum Mollusca; class Bivalvia; order Pectinida; family Pectinidae; genus Pecten; species Pecten maximus. The sequence continues at coordinate 18,943,709 of NC_047032.1, read as the reverse complement.
GACCTCTCCAAGTGAAAGCAAGAGGCTTCCTTGGAGAGAGAACCTGGGTTGGTGTGTTCGGGGGCAAACATGTTTGAAGGAGGGAGTAGTGTAGCAGGCCGGGTTTTAATTGTAAATACTGTACATACACATGTAGTTGTATGGTCGCCTTCTAGCTTCCGGCTAGGGGGAATTTCCCTTTAGCTCAGTCGGTAGAGCGGCGGACCAGTAAGCCGGGGGTCGCGGGTTCGATCCTGGCTGGCTGCACACTACTACTCCTTGAACTTTTACAACTGTAACTAGCATATACCAGTAAATATTTACAATTGCCATTGTTTCTGATTCATTAACCTATAGGCCTAAGCGTGAGCAAGTCTATTTATATCATTTCTCAATAACCTTATTAGGCCTGAGCAAGTCTATTTAGATATCTATATCATTTCTCAATAACCTGAATGTAGAATGTGTCCCAGTTTTCTGTGTATGAATACCTAACAAACTAAACTTTGTTAATGTGAGAAGTAGGTATCAGTTTTAACATTTTATTTTGTTAAGTTTATGAGATCATCAATCCGATGGAGCAGCATGCGGCATGTGAATGATCTCATAAACAAAACAAATTAAGACGTTTATCCTTGATCATCCAAAAGAAATGCTATCGTGCTCCAACTTGATATTATTCATGTGATTTTCGGTCTGATCAATGTTTTTTTTTCAGTCAAGTTGAGCTTACAGTACTCTTTCTTAAAGTGTTCTTTTAGATGCAAGATAATCAGATAACATGGTTCAAGTATACATAAACAACGATATACAGAAAGTGATGGTGAGTTTCTGTGGAGAAGAAATTAGAGAGACGTGTATAACAACATTTGTATCATGAATGACACCGCACAGAACAGCGACACCGCGCGATCCTGCTTAGATTTGCATACTGATAAATGACACTGACAGACTGATATACAGCACAGTGATTAGTCTTACGTACAATGTAAACAATCTCAGACACTTCGATAAGCAGACGACAAAAACGTTAATGTCCGCGTTATTGTGTTCCCGGGTTTGCCCTTACCTAGCGGACGTTACAAACTTCACCATTCCTTCACAGTAACCGGAACATCATTTGTGTATTGGGATTTTGACGAATCATGATCGATTATTTTTAGTGCAACTTCCTGGTTGAAAACGAGGTCACTTAACGAGGTGGGAGGTATCATTATCTAATTTAAGAAAATGAAGAATGTCATTCAGTTAAGTAGAAATAACCGGAATTTGACATATAACATAATACCATAATATGTTTTTTTTAATGTGTTATCCAAACAGTAGCAAAACACGTACATTTAATTTATCATGAAATTTCTATTCACAAAGGATATCTCCCTGACTTATGGCGGGAAACCCAAAGTGAAAGTAGATTTGGGGATCCCTGCACATCGGCATACATATTGTAGAGGTACATTGTATGTGCGTTTTCTCATTTATGATCACATTACTCATCTATTGTGTCAGAGGAAGTAAGTGTATTGTAACGCGGAATTTTAACAGCATAATAAAAAGAAAAAATACTCCTTTGGATTTAGAATTATCGATGTATGGAACAGTCTATCTGAAGATATTATAAACTCTAAACAATAACAGACTTTGAGATAGGCTTGGATAACCATTGGGCAAATCTGGAACTTAAATATAATTATAATCATATGCATTTTGCTATTTACAGACTGGAACCAGGAAGTACTAACTAATGTTTAAATATGTATTATTATAAGATTCAAGATATGGACATAGAGGCATACCAATGCCTGCATCCATTAATTATCCTATTAAATCCTATATTAAAAAGAGACGTGTGATATACATGCACGCGTCTCTGCTGCAACTTAGTATAGCCCCTTAATGGTTTCCGCTAATTAAAGTTGCAGCAGAGACGTGCATGTATATGTGTGAAGCTGTGCAGAACTGATGTCGACTTTATAGTGCTACAAATTCATCACTGAAACATACACTGTACTTAAACTGAAGACACCCAGCAGTACACCCAATATCCACAAGGGGAAGGCGCAGACCTATGTCACAAAAAAATTATTGTCAAATGAAAATATAGCCTCTCCCAACCCTAAGCAGGAGTAGCAGCTACTATTTTTACAGACTCTGATATGGTATTTATTGACCAGCAGAGAGAAGTCTTCCTTGCATGATGCAAATGCTCAACTAAAGGCAAAAAGTAAGACAGTGTCTAGGGAGACATATAGGAAGAATAAAGTTGCTTTACAAAGAATCAAAGAGAAAAGATAAGTTCCCAAATATAAGGTTGCTTAATATATATGTTGAAACAGTCTAATAATTGAACAGGGGAGGAAAAATGTAATACCTACATGTAGACCGAGACTCGAACCCGGAACCTCCAAACTTCAGATTGATGCTCTAACCATTAAAGCTACGTACCTGGCCTCCGATTTTCAGTCCAGTCCAGTTCTGCTTCAATGATTTATTTGTTTGAGAAAAGATATGCCAGCAGTTTATTAATTGCTAAAATGATTTTTTTGTTTTATCTACAAACTTGTACCAGAGATGCCACAAGAGTTCCAAGTGTTGCGATGCTACCAGTGTTCGACTTTCCAAGTGCATCAAGTGAAGAAAGCAAAGAAGTGGAGCTGTAAGATGTGTGGGGAAAAACAATCTGTTATCAAGGTAAGGACTGGATTTTTACAGAGGTCAGCCTGTGTTTGATACTAGTTTCTGTATCTGTCTGCAATATACGCAATTGCCCACAAATAAGCCCCCTTCATCATTTATGCAGAATCATCAACTTTTAAATTAAAGCGATCTTAAAGAGTTTTTACAAATAAGTTTTTGACCCAAGCTTCAATACTTAACCTCACACGACGGGAGGCTTTGAATTTAATTATTTGATATCTCTGACTCATGAGCCTTAATGTGAATGATATTGAAATGAGTTAAATTAATCCCATATTCCATTGACAAGTGATCATGAGAAAATAAGCAAAAAATTCAAATCATGGAGGAACTCGTATGTTCGTCCAGTGGTAGGATGCAGGGCTACGATATGACCATATTAAGGGTCGATATTTTGAGTTCCCGCATGGGTACTGTTGTATCCTTGAACAAGATACTTTACTCTGTTATGTTCAAGTCGACTCCGCTGTAAATGAGTATGTGATATAGGATAGTGCAAGTAATGTCGTGTGCACCGAAATTGCAGCTCCGGCTGTATGCTCCCTATTGGAGTTAAGAAAGACATTGGCTGGTTGCTGAGGGCCCAATAACCAGGGATGATAGTTTGTGAAGCGCGTTGAGACAGCTACATTGTATGTTGCTCTGGTATAGCAGTATATAAAACTCCAAATTACTAGTAATATTATCAAATCTATTTTTACATCGTATTTATGTATTTCTACATGTATCTTCTAATAACTTAACTTAAATAGCATGTAGCAGCATACTTCGACTCAGAACAAATACATTTTTCAAAAGGTTACAAAAACATCAGAAACCTTCGGATTAGTAGCAGCAGTGATTGCTTGTAACTGACCTATGAATAACTTACTGGTGATTGTAAGAATGGGGTAGCTGAACTAGCCCATCTACTGAATTGGTATATATACTGTATAATATCATACATTGTTGACCAGGTGTTTGGGAGGGGAGTAGCAGCAGACTGTCGACGCCATGTTCAGAAACTTAACAGTCTGAGGGGTGAGATAGAGCAGGTCACCTTCGAAAGCAGTCCTAGTTATACTTCTCAGGAGCAGTCAGAGTTATCACACCAACAGGTTTGTACAGAGTTATCACACCAACAGGTTTGTAAGTCATAATGACCAGTTTTATTTCAGGTCATTATGGGCGAATCTGTATCTTAGCTATGTAAACCACAGGACCCTTCAATTCTGTTAAAAGATATGTTTATTTTGAGGTGGATTTCTACATGCGACCTCAAAGGCTGTATATGATATGGTAGTGTCTACCAAATTCCAATGACCTGGCCATTGACGATTAATGAATGGTCAGGTGATACAATGGTTATGCCTCTTCTGCTTTGAGATAAAAAGAGACCCCCGAAGTATGTTTTTTCTGATCAAATAAAAAAATTTCCCTCATTATTCTTTTCGACCAACAAACCTTTTCCCTCTTATATCCATTATGTTTAGCCACAAAGTTAGAGCACATGTTCATTAATGTGAAACAGAGATAACAAACCATGATAAATCATTGTTTCCCATATTTTGAAGCAGTTTAAATGAAAATGGAAAAAAATGGTTAAAAAAATAAGAAAAAAACCCATACTCTCGTCTGTTTTCACAAAAAAAAAAAATATTAGAAAAATTGTCCCGACAACAAAGAAATTTTATCTTATTTTGACTATCTTGCTCGAATGCAGTTGTTGATTTCAAGTTAATGCCCTTCATTGTATTGTCAGTGGTATACGTTTATAAAAAGTACTTTAGCTGGCTGTTATACATCTGTATCTAACAATATGGCCCTGTATCCTATTGTCTTTTATAAATGTATAAAAACAGTTTAACTAGCTGTTATAAAATTTTATCAAATGCAACTCAGAATATGTCTGAATGAACAACTCTGACTGGCCGCCATATTTAATGTCATTGAATATCAAATGATGCAAGCTTGACAAAATATTTTTTTGGAGAGGAATAATGTATTCCATTCATCAGATGGACTGGTCCATAATGGTCATCTAGGAGGTTCCATTATATGGCACATGCAGCTTTGGAACATCCAGCTACAAATGTATAAATTTTCAGTACTCTTATTAATTTTTTTTTAACCTTGATTACCGCATCAAATATGAAGACATTGTATACTCCTTTTTTCAGATGACTGAGGACAATAACCCCTCTGTTGATCGCTGGTCTAGGTTTGTGACCCCTTACGAGGAGGAAGGTGATGCAGAAGATGATGAAAATGATGACATGTTCACAACAGATATGGCTGAGTTGAGGCAGAAACAGATGACAAGAAAAAGGTTTGAACAGATATATAGATAATCATTATGTATGCTAAATTATAGAGCTATATATATATTTAAAACAAGCTGCCTGTATATTACCACATGCTTACCATCCTTACATTCATTTTGGGACAACATTTTCATGAATTAAATCCTTTGAAAAACAATTCCTGTATTTTCAGTCATCAAAAAGTGTTTTTAATTTGTATATTTTTTGAGATTCCTGTAAAGGGATCAGTTGATTGGTCTAAATAACTCTGATTTAACTTATAGGAAAAGATATCAGAGGGACAACGATTGTGAAGATGATTCATCTGATCACTCTCAGTTTATTTACGGTAGAAGTCAAATTCAGGACAGAAGACAAATACAAATTGATGACTCTCCAGAAGGGTCTTCCACCGATATGAGAGGAAGGAAAGGCAATATTAATCACTTGGAGAACAAAACTTTTATCCAGGAATACAAGTCTCCTTCTCAGGCAAGGTACCCGTCTGTAAACTCTGTGTGTTCAGTCAAAGATGACAACGAAGGTCAAGGACATTGGTCAAATTTAGGCGGAAATGTAACAATTCATCATTCTGGTTACCATGGAAACCAGAGGGATGCATTGCCAGGAGATAGGCCAGGTCCTGCAGCTAATACAGGTCAAGGTTATGGCAATTATCAGGGCATGAACAAGGTTCAAATACTGAACAAATGTCAGACTCATCATAAAGTTCAGGATACAGATCAAGGCTTAAATAATGGCCAAGTTCATCTTGATGGTATGAAAAAGAATCGAAATGCATCTAAATGGAGTAAGTATAAAAATGACTCGGATTCAAGTGAAGAAACTTACACTTTTAAAGAACAATCAATTAATGGAATTGACATTTGTGAAAAGGGACATAATCAAAATCTGAATGCTGATAAAGGAAAAGCTTTAGGTATTGCTACCTCTGTACAAAGTAAATTTAAAGGCTCAACAGAAACTACTCGGGGTTTTTCTGTCCAGGAAGGAAGACTCAAAGATTTTGTAAATGCTAGATCATCAACCGTAAAACTGACAAGTCATGATGAGATGTGGAGGGAAAGTGTGACGTCTAAGACATGTATTGGAAGGGCATGCCCTGAGGAAAGAGTTGGTGTTTTGGGAAGTAGATTTATAGAGGGTAAAGGTAACAGATGTAGGGGAGATAATTCTAACAGTATTACTGGACTGGAAGATAAGCAGGGTAACACAGATAAATTTAATAGTGTAAATCAGGACAGCTTTGCAAGTACTCGAAATCCAAACTATAAAAGTCATTATCAGACAAGTTCTGAACCATTAACCAGTTGTAGTGAAAGCTTTCACAACTCGTACATTACAGAACAGGACATCACACCCAGTACAGAATTGTCCTCTCTATCACATTTAACTAGGTGTAACCAAGGGATGGGTCATTCTGAACATGTAGTGTCACAAAAGTCCACTTCTCTGCAGTCAATGTTTGTAACAGAGGATATCACAGACGAGGATTTGTTACTATAGAAAGTTTATCATCTTTGAATGAATTGTCTTTACAAATATTGTTTAGTTTGTCAAATGATCTACTATCAGGTCCACCTGTGAACCTCGGCAATTTTCATTGTGTAAATAAAATTTCAAAGAAATTTGAATTTCTGTTATTGCTTGATCATTTTTTCATGACATCTGACATCAAGGGTCAGGATGGCCTATAGCCATCATGCTTCGTCCGTCGTTGCTGTGCGCCGTTAAAACTTTTACTTTCAAAATGCTACTCCTCCTAACCCCAAAGTGGATTACTACCAAATTTAGTTTGAAACAACATTGGAGGAGGGTGATCATTTTTTTATGTAAATGAGGCTAGTCTGACTCCTGGTGCCAGAGGATTGGGGCCCTAAAAGGGGAACTTTGGTGAATATTTTGCTTTAAAAACTACTCCTCCTTATCTCTTGGGTGGATTACATCCAAATTTGGTGCAAAAAATCATTTATGGAGGGCAATCATATTTTCTATAAACGAGGTTGGACTGACACCTTGGGCCTAGGTTGCTGGTCCCCAAATGGGAAACTTTGGTGAATTTTTGCTTTAAAACCCTACTCTGTAACCTTCGGGTGGATTACAACCAAATTTAATGTGAAAAATCATTGGAGGAGGACAATCATATATATAAATAAGGCTAGTGTGACCCATTGGGCTGGTGTGGTGGAGCACCAAAGGGGAACTACTGCAACTTTGCTTTAAAACCCTTCCTCCTAAACTTTTCAGTTGATTACAACCAAATTTGATGTGAAACATCATTGAGGGAGGCCAATCATATTTTGTATAAATGAGGCTGGTTTGACCCCTGGGGACAGAGGTGAGGCCCAAATAGGGGAACTTATCCGAAATTTTGCTTTAAAACGCTACTCCTGAATGCCTTAATGGATTACAAAAACTGAATTACCAAATGTGGTTTGAAACATCATGAGGGGATGGCAATAATAATTTATATAAATGAGTCGGGTCCGACCCTTGGGCAAAGAAGGGCAGGGCCCCCAAAAGGAGAACTTTGGCGAAATATTGCTTTAAACGCTACTCATCTTGAATTCCTTAATTGATTTCAACCATGTTTAGTATCAAACATCATTGTTGAAGGGCAATCATAATTTATATATATGAGGCTGGTTCTACCCATGGGAAGAAAGGGGCGTGACCCCAAAACGGGAACTTAGCTGAAGTTTTGTTTTTTCCTTGATGTCTTCATGGACTACACCCAAATCTAGTCTCAAACATCATTGGGGGAGGGCAAGAATAATTTATATAAATGAAGCTGATCCGACCCCTGGGGACACGGGGTGAGTCCCCACAACAGTGACTTGGCTGAAATTTTATTTTAAGATGCTACTCCTTTTTTAAGCCAAAATGGATAAAAACCAAATTTGATCTGAAACATTACTGGCTGCAAACAGACAATTTATGGTAATGATGCTGGTTTGAGCCCTTTGGATGGAGGGTTTGTCAGATAACGGTCCGTTTAGGCCCATTGACCTCTTGTTTGTTTAGCCAACCATCAATAATTGGAGAGTTCCAACTTGTCATCCCTAGTACAATCAGAGACATATATATACCAGTCTCTAGTACAACCGTCCTTTTTTCCTTTAAATTTTGCAGGCGCCATTTCCCAAGATATTGCTACCTAACAAAGATATTGTCAACAAATATATATAATATATGTACAATTCGTATCCATGTATGTATATACATTGCGATCCAGGTATTCCTATCATCTTATAGACGACTTCCACAATGATCATGTCAGGGTATTGGGCCAACCATCACTGCGCCATTGAAACATTCTTTTTAAGAACGAAGATACACTGTATGGCGCAGTGATATAACCTGTGGTTATTTATGGCTAAGCGATTTGGTGCCATAGATCATGAGTTCGAGGCCTAGTGAGGTCACGAGTCATGAAATGGTCATCCTTCGTCATTTGCGTTACTATGTTATATAATTATATAATCGGCCTGTTGTTATCCAGTGCATTCACCCATGCAATAAATGTCATTCTAGTATGTCACTAGTACAGTGGTCCCCCTCTTATGAGACCACCTATGGGACAGGCATCAGGTGGTCTTATAACGGGGGTGGTCTTTGTTGAGAGTTTTGTCATCTGAGTGATGTCAGTGAGGTCAATGATCACACAAGCTACATGTAGTACATATTACATTATATAGATAGACAATTCATTGTGTTAAGTTAAAATGTGTTTTTCAATGTTCTCTGTCAGTAATGTTTTGAATTTGGTTTACTTGTTGCATGTGTAAATTATTTCACAAAATTAAAGTGTAACTTTATATCTCGAATAATAAGCAAAAAACGTAAATAGGCATGCTTGAGTGCAGGATACACAAAATTACCCCCCTAATCCCTGAAAAACGTCGATGTCTAATGTTAAAATACAGAAAATTTGCAGGTACGAATAGCTGAAAAGTAACAACAAAAAAGACCACCCCCGTTATAAGACCACCTGATGCCTGTCCCATACATGTAGGTGGTCTCATAAGAGGGGGACCACTGTATTATATAAACCCTGAAGTATTTTTCATGGCTGTTCCAGTCAGAAATTGATTGTTACATCATAATATGGACAATGAAATAACGTTATTTATTATATTTTCACAAGTAAAATATCGAACATTTTACTTTCTTGAAAAGGGATATTTTTCACTTGAGAAAAGTATCACTTTTAGTGAAAAATGTTCCTTTTTCTGATTTGACAAATCAAAACACTGCCAAAAAACGACGATTAGGAAATTTAAACAGCTGACTGGGTAAATTTTGCGATAAAAATGTTATAAACTATCTAACAGTATCTTCAGTTATACTAAATATATTTTACTCGTGGGGCTAATATTTAATATATCAAAATATTAGCCCTACTAGTGAAATGTAATTGGTATTACTGAAGACACTAACAGTAGATATCCACTATGAATTGTGACTGACTTAAAAAAATGCTCGTCAAGGATTGCAAAAATAAAAATGTTTAAAGAGTTTTCATGAAATCTATTGTGAAATTTTAGAGAAGTTGAAGTCACTTTTGAATGATTATGCAAGTTTTATCTACCCAGACCTATATACTAAGGTACTTTTGAAAAAAAAAAAAAAAAAAAAAACAAAAACAACAGCTATAGATAACAAAATGAACTCAAAAATAATATAACGGCAATATTCATCAAAGAAAAACTGGAATTGTCATGAATTTCACTATTTTTTGTTTTTCCCAATGTCACCGTTTGTCGCGTAGAAATTCCCAATTCAATGGACCCTGGACCCAGTTGAAAAATTGTAGGAAAATTTCTGAATTAAAACTCATTCAAAATCCTTTACATATACATGTACAGTAAATATATGTTTGGTTTTACGAATATGTCTCACTAATGATCAGTTAAATAGTTTTTTTTAATAGTAAAAACAACAGAATACTGAAATAATAACGAAACCGAACATTCTTTGTTATTTTAGCTCAAAATCTATGGGGCACCGTTTTACTTTTGATTCCCATTTAGTGATATAACGTTTGAATAGGTGATATCACTAAGAAGTTTGAATAGGTGATTTGATTTGAAAATATTTTATTGTTATAAACAAAAGGATCGGGCACAAGTTATTACAACTTAGAAAAAGCCCTCTCCACAAATATATGTTACAGAAAGTGTGATAACGACACAAAATGATTACATTGATTGATATAGAAAGATAGCAAATAGTTGGAAGGAAAAGGGACAGTTGTAAAGAAATCAGGATGAGAAGATGAAAATTGATATTTTTTATAAATTTACTAAGTGAAATGTTCATGAATAATGTGCACAAATTATTAATTGTTAGGCCAGAGTAATAATAAATAATAATACGTGGCACTATCTAGCTACACATTCAAAACAGGTCACTTATCAATTGTTCGTAGTAAACACAATCCATGGAACATTCTCTTATATCAAGCTTTTCCTTCCTAGGTTTCTTGTCCGTGTACCACGCATTCAAAATTAATTATACTGGTGAATTAACATATCATCATATGAACATATTACAATATAAACATTATCAAATTACATATTCTAAGTAAGACATAGGTTAAAGTTAGAATAAACATAGAGATATAGATGTTCACACGAATGCATGAATTAGAAACGGTCACTAAATTGAATAAAATTTTGAACTGTTCGAAAAATGAATTCATTTTCAGCGGTCGTCAGGTCTACGTTTCCACACAACAATAAATGCAAGCGAATAGGCTGATGATGTAAGAGTTGATTAAACATTATACGTCTAATATTCGTGTAATTTGGACATTGAAAAAAATAATGAAAAGAGTTTTCACAAGGGTAACCACAAGCACATGATGGAGATTCTACAAGATTAACACGATATAGGTCATAATTTAACTGGCTGCAATTGTGTCTAAGTTTTGTTAATATGATGTTAAGGCGTCGAGTCCCGTAACTAAAGAAATCTGGGGTATTATTTAGATTATTTTCACGAGGTGTTATAACACCTTTAAAACTTTTAACTGTTGTCTGGTTTCTGGTATTCTCAGGAAGGTTATTCCATATTTCTGTGGTTGCTGGTATAAATGATGATCTAGTGTTGGTAAGATTATAATTTAGCATTGTGTAGTTATTATTGTTTCTTAGAGGATATGGAGTTCTGTCACCTACTAATCTTGGAAGTAATGTATATAAATATGAAGGAGTTATCTTGTTATGCATTTTATAAAATAATGTTAAAGTTCTCCGTTTTCGTCTTGTTTCTAATGTTTCCCATCCTGTTTCAGAATATAGAGAATGTTTACTAGCGTATACTGGTAGACCTGTTACCACCCTGGCAGCTTCTAATTGAAGTTTCTCTAGTGATTCGATGTTTGCTTTGGTTAATCCACTCCAAAGTTCACAAGCATATTCCATTAAAGGCAAGATAAAACATTTATAAATTTTGCCAAGAATGTTCCTATTTACCAAAAATTTGATTTGTCTTAGAGCATTTATTCTTTTTGAAGCACTTTTGCAAATAATTTCAACATGATCACTCCATTTCGCATCAGCACTAAATGTGATTCCAAGGTGCTTATGTTTATCTGAAAATTTTAAAACGTCATCACCTAACATAAGTTCTAAATTGTGATTTTTTAAAATATTTGAAATAAATAGTACGTCTGTCTTATTTGAATTGAAAGTAACTAACCATTTCTTAGACCATTCATTTATACAATTTAGGTCGTGGTTCATGACTTGTTTAATTTCATTACATGAACTAGAGCCAAAAATCAAAGATGTATCGTCAGCAAAAAGCCTTGATACACTGATTAGATTTTCTGATATGTCATTTATATATATTAAAAATAAAAGTGGGCCTAATACTGAACCCTGTGGTACGCCTGCTTTAAGAACCTGACTATTAGAAAACGATCCACCTATAAACACTTGTTGTTGCCTGGAATGAAGGTAGTTAATTATCCATTTCAAAAACTGTCCTGTAACACCATAAGATTTTAACTTTTCGATCAAACCTTTATGCCAAACTCTATCGAATGCCTTGGAAATGTCACAAAATATAACGCAAGTATGTTTCTTTTCCTCTAGATTTAAACAGATATTATGATAAATTTCAATAAGTTGGTGCACAGTCGAATGGTTTGACATAAAACCTGACTGTCTTGAATAGAACAATAAATTTTCCAAAAAATAATTGTGAATATGCTTAACGATGACTCGTTCAAAAACTTTCCCTACGGCTGAAAGAAGGGAGATAGGTCTGTAGTTTGAAGGCAAGTGTTTGTCTTCTTTTTTATATAAAGGCATAACTATTGCTTGTTTCCATAGGGACGGGTATATACATTTTGACAAAGACATATTAAATAATAGTTCAAGGGGTTTGCATATTGTTTTTGCAGTATATCTTAACATATGGTGGCTAATGCCATCATTACCCGGAGCTTTACCTAATTTCAATACTTCCAAAACATCTTTGATTTCCGAGTTGCTAACTTGAATAGATGACAAAGAAGAATTTGTTCTAGAATCTAAAGATGGAACTATAGTATCACTGTCATCAAGATTTGTGATAGATGAGAAATAATTATTTAACACTTCAGCCTTTTTAGAGTCATCATATACAATGTTGCCATGAACTGGATCAATCAGTGAAGGAATTTCAGTTGATTTGGCGCTAGTTTTTAATAACCTTCTTAACAATCTCCAATACGATTTGGGGTCCGATATTACATAACTGTCAATAAGCCCTTCTACATTATTATAAAATGATTCACGTGCATATTTTTTCATATTATTGACTTTATTTCTAGCTCTTTTAAAAGAGTTAATATCTGTATCGCGCTTACTTTTTCTGCATTTTTTATGTAGTCTGTCTCGTACTCGAATGCTTTTTCTCAGTTCAGACGTCATCCATGGCTTATCATTAGGTCTAATAGTAATAAACTTTTTTGGAATGCACGTGCTAACCATGGATTTAAATGTATTGGTAAACTTTTCACAAGCATCATCAATATTTCCAGTCTCATTAAACATTTCATCCCAAGCAAAATTTTCAATTTGCCTGTTAAGTTCATTAAAATCCGATTGTTTATAGCACCATATTTCACGTTTAAAAGCTACATTGATTTTACACGGTATTTCTATATATACAAGACATGCTTCATGATCACTGATAGTTCTATCTATAGGTAAAACGGACGATTCAATAGTTTTAATTTGTTCTGAGATAATTACTGGATCAAGAAGAGTTTCACTATTGACTGTTATCCGAGTAGGATCATTTATAACATTGTTCAAATTAAAATCATTCAAAATATCTGATAAAGGATGTTGCCTTGATACAGTGAGCATATCAACATTTAAATCACCTACAATAATTATTTTTAACGATAAATCCAGAGCTTTCTCTACTGATGCACGAAATAATTCCCAAAAGGCATTAATGGTATTTGGAGGTCTATACACTGTGCACACCAAGATACTACTATGCGGAAAATCTAGTTGTATCCATATTAACTCACTATTAGGAATTTCTAAGTCCAAGCGTCTATTAGCTTTTATTTGAGATGAAACATATACTAGGATTCCACCTCCAGCAAAATTTCTATCAGCCCTGAACGGTTCACTAAAACCTTGTAATTCTATATCACGAGTATGTATGTTATCATCAAGGTGAGTTTCTGTCAGTGATATTATATTGTAATCACTTGCTATGTTTGCGATATAGTCTATTTTATTTCTAAAACTTCTAATATTTAAGTGGAAGATTGAGAGCTCATTAGTTATTGGACCTGGGTTTCGTTCAACATCCATACATATAAGCAACAACAATATGATAAAAAATAGGTATAAGTTATTGCTAAGATAACTTTGAAATAGTCTTTGCATAATTAAAATACTTTTACATGTAGGAAGGTACATATAGATATTTGTCTTGCATCCTTTTAGAAGCGATGTTAATATTTGTCTAATAGTAATAAAAGTCTTTTTACAGACTAGACCGTATGCGTTTATATAAAAAACTTTGATGTTTGAATAGGTGATATCACTTAGACGCTTGAATAGGTGATATCACTTTGATGTTTGAATAGGTGATATCACTTTGATGTTTGAATAGGTGATATCACTTAGACGCTTGAATAGGTGATATCACTTTGATGTTTGAATAGGTGATATCACTTAGACGTTTGAATAGGTGATATCACTTAGACGCTTGAATAGGTGATATCACTTAGACGTTTGAATAGGTGATATCACTTAGACGCTTGAATAGGTGATATCACTTAGACGTTTGAATAGGTGATATCACTTAGACGCTTGAATAGGTGATATCACTTTGATGTTTGAATAGGTGATATCACTTTGATGTTTGAATAGGTGATATCACTTAGACGCTTGAATAGGTGATATCACTTTGATGTTTGAATAGGTGATATCACTTAGACGTTTGAATAGGTGATATCACTTAGACGCTTGAATAGGTGATATCACTTAGACGTTTGAATAGGTGATATCACTCAGACGCTGGAATAGGTGATATCACTTGGATGTTTGAATAGGTGATATCACTTGGATGTTTGAATAGGTGATATCACTTAGACGCTTGAATAGGTGATCACTTTGACGTTTGAATAGGTGATATCACTGACATTTGAATAGGTGATATCACAAAGAAGTTTAAATAGGTGATATCACAAAGAAGTTTAAATAGGTGATATCACAAAGAAGTTTGAATAGGTGATATCACAAAGAAGTTTAAATAGGTGATATCACAAAGAAGTTTAAATAGGTGATATCACAAAGAAGTTTAAATAGGTGATATCACTTAGAAGTTTAAATAGGTGATATCACAAAGCAGTTTGAATAGGTGATATCACTAAGCAGTTTGAACAGGTGATATCACAAAGAAGTTTAAATAGGTGATATCACAAAGAAGTTTAAATAGGTGATATCACAAAGAAGTTTAAATAGGTGATATCACAAAGAAGTTTAAATAGGTGATATCACAAAGAAGTTTAATAGGTGATATCACTTAGACGCTTGGATAGGTGATATCACTTTGACGTTTGAATAGATGATATCATTTAGACGTTTAAGAAAACACGTGTAAAGACTGATATAGAGTATTTTAACCTGCGCAGTACAGTCAGTCGCATTGCAAGAGAACTAAAGCAATGCCCAAACAATAATCTTCTTTATCAAAGTTTTATTTCTGTCAAAAAATAAAGAAATTGTCTGAATCAAAAAAAGACTTTCTGCACTAAATTTTTCAACAAAATTTCACCTCGTGGTTCCAGGAATTTCTGGACTTTTCTCGAATCATTGGATAAAAATGAGGTTGAACAAGAAGAAATATTAATACGTATACTGACCAGTCTGCTGGCAATAAATGTGCCTTTTATATCAACTCTGTGGTACCTTCTCTTAAACATTGTGATATCACGGATAAGCCTATGCTGGTTCTATCCTCCTGAAGAAAAATGTTTTGGATCACATCTGCAACAAATGGCAGTATCGTGACTGCATAGTAGAGTCCTGTCTTGTACAGCCTGAACGAGCGCGGACAAGTGTTGTCTTTCAGGTTTAATTCGTCAACTCTCAAGCGAACTGAGTATGCTGTTCGCAGAGCCCGTTTCGCATAGGATGATAAGGTGTTGTGTGGGATTTGGCTATTCAGGTAACTCTACATATAGTTCCTTAAGAGTTGGCTCTCGAAGTCTTGACCTTGATCTGTAAGGATCCGATTGCGAGCTTGTAATGTATCGTGAAATAATGGAGTAAATCATCTGTTTTTGTATTTGCAGAAGAGTTTTTTGTCGGTACCGACATGACATACTCCGTGAAATGATCCGTGATAACAAAAAACTTGGTTAATTTCACCTTTTGATGTTTCGAGACAGAAACAAAATCCATACATGTAAGTTCCAATGAGATGATTCGCCACTTACCAGCGACCGATGGAGGAGTGTTTGCCTGGTCTACATACGAGGTTATGCTTTATCTATATTGACGACATAATAGACCTTATGCCGTCTTTTGATGAACATAAATATCGTCTGTAACAATGTTCGAGCGTCTGCAGAGTCATGCTATATAAGATATAAGTCGAGAATGTGATAATGCCAACAGATGGACTACGGACATCGACTGTTACCCTGATGTTAAAGTCACTCTGCATGTAGCCAAAGAGCAGAGAAAAGACGTAGATTTGTCGATCTTAGTTCCCTTCGTTGAATCAGGAACCAAGTCACGGAAGGAGGATTGCTCATGTCGCGAATACATACAAACCTAACGAACCAACTTTGTTAAGCTGCTCTATGAAAATAGGACATTGTATTGACGATCGACAGTAGACGGAAAGGCAGGGAAACAACTGTCCTAAGGCAATCGTTCCAGCAGGTCTAACCATGGTGCATGGCAAAATGGAACACACTGGACGTTATAATGTAAACTCTTTACTGCAAATCCGTTTCTAAGGGCCAGATATGACAAAGGGCACCGATGAATGGATTATAATCTAAGAAAAAATTGTACAAAACTGTTCATGTAATACACCAAAATGTTTGTCTTGACTTGTAATTTCTCAAAACTATATTTTGCGGTAGGTATTAATACTGTCCTCTCTAGAGTTTGCTTCTGGTAGGATGTACAGATGTAGTATTTTATTAAAAGTCACACAAATTATCAAATCCGTAAAAATAGCCATGTTGTTATTCTCATAAATATGTGTAACACACAATACGAGCATTTGTTTGACCAGATATGATTTATGTGTATGCATAAACACTTATTGTGTTTTGACCTTGAAATGCAAATGGCGGCTGTGAATAATATTACAGAAATATATTATATAGAGAGGCATTGCAATTATTAAAAATACTCATTTCTCATACTTAAAGTAAGACATCTGATCATATCACGAAGAGGTGCTGTACGGTAGGGAATTCTGATGATGAAGTTAGTCGTTTTATCAACATTCGTTTATTACAGAGATATACAATTTGTATTCATGTGTTGGTACACATGCGTCTCGGACGCGATAATGAACATAACCACTCAGATAGATAAGGGTACGTGTTGCTAGCTACAGCTTGTAAAAGATAGGAGAGATAATTTTAATGTTTTAATGCTGTTTCGCTATATTAACTGGCAAATGCACACATTAATATGCGGACAGGCTCGTTTTATTAAAATATTCAGTTCAGGCTATATATTGTATGAATATGACACCTATCACACTATCACATTTTCAAACACGTATTGTACCTTATACTCCATGGATGTACAGAGGAACCAAAACAGAACGTTTTTGTGATCGTTAATTTTATTTACAACATGACTATTTGCACTTGAATACACTTTATTTTATATCAGAGTTGCTTCCCTTCGTTTCACTTTGTCACTAGCTTGACAGTCGATTGGGTTGTCCAGAATGTTCTATGTGCTTATTAGGTCGTTAGATGAATAAAGTGGAAATTGTCTATTAGTATTAGGTCTTTAGATGAATAAGGTTACTGTTTTGTTTTACCAAATTAAGGGACAATATATTTAGCCCATTGATTGCAAATAAAGTCATATACATGTACATATAAGTCCATTTTTTTTTTCAAATGTCACCATGTTTTGTACCTTAATTTTGGCAACAATAACTACATGTACTTTAATTTTCTTGGTAAAAATAGTATGCATGCTTCTGTTGTACCACACCCACATGACAATTGGGTATTGGGAGTATTTGGACATTTTTCGAATCTTCCCATATCCTATATCAAAACCATTTCTTTTATTGTTTTTGAAAGTTGTGGATAAATACTGTTTGCCTATATATATATATATATAAATGCATTAATTTGGCATCGAGATTTTATATCCTTATTAGTTGAGTGACAGATGGGTGTTGTATCTTACCTGTTACTCCCTCTACACCTGTTCAGAGTACATTTTACACATATAACACAATTAAAGAGGGCCCGCTACATCTAATATTAACCTGTAAACCAGACCACTAGACATATTGTCATGGATAGATGCGGTATGCGTAATTACAAATAGCTGGGATATAGCATATAGCTTTATTGTAATGTGTTTCACGTAATGAATGTATGAAATATGAAATGTTCATTATACAATTTGATATTTCTCTGTCAATAGCAGACAGAAATATATGTCCAGATAGTTTTATAAAAGACCAAATATTTCAAAAACGTAACTCAAAATGAACTAATTTCATTGGCTAAATTTATTATTGATATAAATGAGATAATTAATTCACAATACTGATGTCAATCCTGTTGTACCATGTATTATTGTTATCCATTTGTTTGTCACTCTGCACTGTACTGTTAACGAGAATAAACGATGGTCATTGCCGAGTGATCTCCTTGCTGCTAGAGATGAACCTCTTCTTACATTGGGAGGGATATCCACAATATTACCGGTGTGAAATTTTCTTTTTCTCGTGCATTTTACAGGGATATCCACACTTTTACCGGTGATAGAGTTTCTTTTCTCTGACGTTTGACAGGGATATCCACGTTTTTACCGGTGAGAGGTTTTCTCGTCCTGAGCTCACACGCTAACATAAATATTACATATTACATGTACAAAATGTACATGTTATCTCGGCATATCCATCTACACATATCGAACAATGAGTTATTTTTTACCAATTGGATCCAGCTGACGACCAAAAAAACGTACTAGTTTCCATCACCTGCATCCCTCTAAGACCTGTCACCAACAACGAGACAGAATCTTTCTAATTGTTACCCCGTTATTCGATAAGATTCGGTTTATATTTACTCTCCTGTTATTATCAGTGTATTGGTCATATCGCGGACTGATTGTCCACACGAGATAAAACTCCCCCTAATATCTTCATCGCTTCATAAAATCTACAATTTCTTTATGGATTTCAATCTCTTCCGTTACTACCGACATCTTGATGACAAATCAGGGCTTTAGTCGCTTTATATTGTACAACATAGGCTGCGACATAGGCTGAAAATAAAAAGTGATCAACACCCAACACATATTTGACAATCTAATCATACCCAATCATAACCACGAACACACACAGTGAAATTGAATAACAGATGAATTGACTGGAGCGACCTCATGAGGTAATGCCGTGAGGACATGAAATAAAATACAAGCAAACATTATTTTCAGTTCCCATGTTACGAAAATCTATTGAGGTCATTTTGAAATGGTAAGTTTTAATCTTGTTATAGAACGGTACCTATCGCTTTAAAACGCATTAATTATCTCCGTAACACATGATGATTATCTCGTTATTTATTTACGTTACGTATGCTTGAAAGCATTGGCGAAAATTGTATTCATTTTACAAAACAACGTTAGCGTCATCGTAGTGTGTAGTAATGTCTGGGACCACGTTACTACGGGTAGTACTCCCCGCCGTCGGGTTTTTTCTTCATCACGTGTCCTTTTAAATAACACGATTCATGTAATATTTACATAAATCCAATGTTGTTACGACCTGCTAAATGTTCAAAATATAAAAAAAATCACTCCAAAAATCACACGGAACAAGTGTTGTTGATGGAACTACATGTACATATTGTTTGTGTTGTTATCACGGTTAGGACCGTGCCAAGAACTGTCAGACACTCTCTCCGACGTCACTCCCAGGTGAAAACATGAAAAACGCATTTTTTATTTATTTATTGGGTGCTTAAACAGATAAACGCGATTCATGGTAAATATGTCCAGAAAGCCAATACTGTTATGACCTCATGAATGCTGAAAACATAAATTTCATTCCTTAAACGGTAATCATATCGAGTTATCTACAGGCATCTCCTTAACACGCGATAATTATCTCAAAACGTGCTATCAATTTACAAATCATAGTGAGACTTATATACCAGTACCCTGTAGTCGACGTATAGTCTTTGTTATTAAATTGGTGTTTTAAACATATCACTCCTATTTTACGTTAGTAATGTATCAACCAGACAGACACCTCGTTCTCATGCTATAACGACATACACACACACACATATATAGATATGTTGTTAGATAAAAGTATTCTTGTCTACTTAGACCAGTTAATAAAAGACCATGAAACATCCCCTTTTATCATCAGAAATATACACAACTTAATATACTGAAAACCATCACGTTCTCCCATCGGTTCATACTTTTACGTCTAGAGGATAAACGTAAACTTTTTCTATTGGTAATGCTTACTTCGTGATCAGAATCAAATAGCGTCTCGCTACCTGGACAGGTATATTTGTGGGGATTTATGTAGCTATTGTCGTTCCTGCGTCTCTCGCAGCCCATGTTGTACATATAAAGCGACTAGGGCCGTGATTTGTCATCAAGATGTCGGCAGTAACGGAAGAGATTCACATCCATAAAGAAATTGTAGATTTTATGAAGCGATGAAGATATAATCGCCTAACCTGCGTTAATCTAACGGTTATGAAAAAATTTTGATGTCAAAGATTTGTTTCGATAATTCTTTTTACATGTAATATCACAAATCTGTGTTAATGCGGGTTCACGCCAATCTAGCAGTCACAATGTCAGCAACATTCTACGACACTTGCTATTTAATCTTATTCTACGAAATATGATTTGATCATTGTTTGTAATCTTGAATATTATCATCTAAATTGGAATCCACACAACCCAGTTTGTTGCATAAAACTTTCCAGATAAAGAAATCTCAAAAGAACTTAAGAACTTAAAAGAACTTTAGATTTGCTGTTTGTATGATGGGTCAAAAGACGCTTACAGGTATGGAACATATGGTCTTAACCTCTTGTACATTTTCAAAATGAACCAATGGTTTGATGTCGACTGATAATGATGCGAAGCTACGGATAGCGTTGTCGTACAATGTAGTTTGATTTGTTTGTTATTTTGTTTGTTTTTTGTTTAACGTCCTATTAACAGCCAGGGTCATGTAAGGACGTGACAGGTTTCGGAGGTGGAGGAAAGCCGGAGTACCCGGAGAAAAACCATCGGCCTACAGGTCAGTACCTGGAAACTGCCCCACGTAGGTTTCGAACTCACAACCCAGAGGTGGAAGGTGTCGTACAATGTAGTTTGATTTCCGTTCTACACAGGTTATCACCACTAAAACAATCGCCTTAAGTTAATCAATGCAACAAGTTTTACACAATATTTCTAAATAATTACATGCTAATTTTCAATTCGGAACAATTACGGAGAATCTGAGCCTGTCTAACTGTTGTTGTAAGCATGTCAACATGATTAGGTCAGCTAGAGGTCGACGACTGGTTTTTTTTTTATTGTCGGCAGCGTTACATAGCACAATCCATAGGGAGACCCCTTGTAGCCGATTGACTAAAATATTCATGTGTTGGTGTTGACATTTTATGATTATGCCGATAATTGGGATTGAGGAACCCATGTTACCAATTTATAATACCCAACTTCCCTAGCAAGGTCCATCTCGTCCGGGAATCATTTTGAAAATGCCAGGCCTACATGGCAGCTGTACGTTGAAGGCACTTTGGGGGGATCTCCAGAGAATGACTAGAAGTGTTCTTAATTATCGGAACGCTCTAGTTTGGCCAAATTGGAACTGGTCCATGAAATGGAACCGTTCGTCCCTCACTACGTTCTCGGATGTGTAAAACTAATCAAACAGGAAAATAAAACAGGATTTCCGAAAAAGGCCTCAACAATTCAGTCACAATACTACCAGACAATGTGGATTATCGCCTTCATTTACATATATTACTGCGACATCAATAAGGGGTTGATATTTAAATATCACAACGCTAAAAAACGCCTGAAATGGTTAGATGTATCGCAATATTTAATATATAGTGAACAGCTAAAACACAAAACCTTTCACTGGTCGTCATATTGATATCCTCATACGAGACGTACCCAAAGAATCGAAAACGACAATGCTATTATTATATATTTATATATCGCTCTAACAGTTGTCCTACTATAAAATAGAATTTATCAGATTTTTGAGTCGAACTCTAATAATAACTCGGCGACAGCTGAAACAATTTCAGCGTATATTCATATATATATTGGAACAACTGCTGAACACAGGGAGATGTCTTCTGTAACATATCTGGCGAATATTCTCAAACTCAATTTATATCGGCCAGGAAGTATCGATATCATACGCTTGCATGTACTCTGTTTTTTACATTGGGAAACGACATGAACACATGAAACAAAACTGTTCAAAGAGGAAACATGGTTCCAGTTTGCATTAAATCAATCAGATATTGCAGAAAATTGGTTTGTCATAACTTTTTGTCATCTTAAATGTAAGTCATTATATCGTGGTTTAATAGCTTAGTCAAATTCGGCCATACAAATTGCTGTAAGGTGTAGCTATACCGAAAGTTATCATAAGCATAGTGCGTAATTGACTTCAATCTGTTTACTCTTTTCGTGATGAAGGGTCTATAATGGATTAAATTTACCCTACAAGTGAGACAAACGCAGCATGCTGTCGTCCTGTCTACATCCTGGCATAGTCCTTCACAGAATTCATTGGCATCTTAGAATTTGCATTCCGATTAAAATAAGTAGTTTGTCGATACTTTAGACCATTCAAGAAAGTTGTCGTAACGTCACATGGTGTATTGGGAAGTAGAGCAGAGAGGTCAGACATCCGGGTACTATCTTACATTACCTTTCAGAAAATACATTGGTATTTTGGAATTCACATTTCTCGATACTTCGAACCCTTCATGAAATCTCCCATAACTTTTCATTTTACATGAAGCGTAGATCGCGTTTTACCGCGGGTCAAGTAGGACCGTAGTTTGTTGAGCAGGAACTTACACTGTATATCAGCTGTTGTTGAGAATGCAGGTTAAGTTAACTATGGAACCATCTCATGTAAACTTCATTTATTTACTGTATTTACAATTGCGAAACAAGTTACTTGTTGTATATTAACTTATGGAGGAAACCGGAGAACTTAGGGGGAAATGTGGTTGGCCAGGTGACCCCGCATACCTTGTCACGTCTGATCGGGAAATCGAAACGGATATGGACGTTCGTGGGATTAATATTTGCATATGACCTTAGATGTTGCCGGGCTGGAGTGAAGTGACGTTTATGTCATGCATATGGCTGATATTACTATCGAGGAGTGGTTGACCATCTGTCATCTGTGGATGTCCAAGTTATAATGGAACCTAGTGTTGTGTTTGATTAGAACCATATCCCAATACCCGGACAACATTCATGTTTCGTCAATAGATACACGAATATTAATAACAGCGTTTTTTTTGTTTTTTTGTTTTAAAGCTGATGTGTATAGTACTTAACTGTGTATGTGCGTATAAGCAGCTACGCGCCTGCGGGCCCTAGGGCTAATTTTCGATTTTGGTCTAATGAACGTATCAAGTCCCTGTGCTTAAAACACAAACACGACTGTTGAATGTAGCGTATCGCTAACTCCCTTTCCACAGTTGTTTACCTGGTAAGCAAAATATTGAGTCATCAGACCAAGACCACAATTTTAAGCTACGTATGTACATAATAACAGCTATTGTGAACCATTATCTCTACCTTAAATACCAGCAAGCTCAATAAAACTTACTAATGATCATTCTGTTTCTTTTTACTTAAATTACTTACTTTCGTTTCTATCTCAATGTAACACTTATAGCCCCTACACAGACATGATGTGATGATTCAGCCATTTTCTTACCTGTAGTCGCCCATGCAGAAATAAAAGTTTAAAATTCGAAAGCTAACAAGCACACGAAAGGGGACCCAATACACTACCATCCTGTCAGACGGGTTTACAACACTTGTCGGAGCGTTCGCAGGCCTCAGTCGACGATTGTATAGCGTAGGAAGGGACAGTTTTCACCATGCAAGCATATATTCGAAATGCGGAAAGAAAATGGGAGCCAATTTTCAGAAACATCATGCGTTTTCGTGACTCAAACGATACAGATGGTCCACCAGGTTTCACAATCCTAGAGCTCCGGGATTATATTAAAGAAGTTTTAAAAAAGAAGATTTCAGATGACGAAGTCAAGGTAAGAATACACTTATCAAGTCCTCTTATGTAATGTGTAAGAGTTTGTTGTTCTGCAATGTTTTAATGTGTTATTTTACTGGGACGAAATCGTCGTACTTTTACTTGGTCGAGTTTTTCATATGAAGTCAATCATCAATCCAGATCGCAACATCGATCATTTTCATCAAAGCCCGGGATCAAATATTGAATGTACAACCTGTCTGTCAGCCCATTTATACTTTTAATGTATATACTCTCTACATTTCCTTCACTGAAAGAAGCCCATTTGCTAAGGGTGATTTAAAATTTACATCATTAAAAATATCATGTCGACACTCACTGGGTGTCGAACTATTGACCTCTCGCTCTTCTAGTGGATACACTGCAACTAGAATAATGGGACGAGCTAGTAAGATGACATTATTCTCTCGACGGAACAGTTGAGCATTTCTCCATGCTAGGAGTGTGCCACAGTGGTGTCCATGGACGACTGGACGCCAACATTTCCTCCATCGAGACACCTTGGATTTGCTAAATACTTTTAGTAGACATAACTATATCGAATGGGCTCTTTCCGAGCTTTGATGGAACAGGCAATGGCATTGAGTCAATCTTTCATCTGTTTACGTCCACCTTCCTTATTCTATTTTGGTAGGTTTTATTAAATAAGCAAATTTTACTGAAAAAGAGATATTATCACAATGAAGGGACGGATTGGCAAAAAGCTATAGCTTAATCAACATGACATTTTAGCATCAATCTACCAGGACGGGTAAGTAATTATCATCATCCGGGGACGAGTTTTTTTATTGGGACGAGTTAGTAATTATCATCATGCATGGGCGAGTTAGTAAATAGCATCATTTACTCTGACGGGTTGTAATTGCATTAATAGCCTCCTATCTCGCCCTGTGACTACACCTCGCCCTGTGACTACACCTCTCCCACACTCTTTCAACCTGATTCGTCCTTTCCTAGCCCTTTTGATATTCCAAGCTTGGTCAGATACTTCAAGCAGTGCCCGTCAAGTCTCCGTCCCCTCACACATCATTTTCTTTCCTTCTGTACTGTTCATAAAATGAATCGTTGGACAAACAGACGCTCAGAATATTCAAAATTAAAGGTTCAAAATTTATGTCGAATCTTATAAATATCTATACACTGTACCTATGTAGAATATGCGGCCGCTAACCTGGCAGAGGTCATACCTTGGGATGGGGTCCTGTTCGCTCCAAAACATATTTAGTGTAACTTCTGTATGCAAGTCATTTACAATTCATATGATACACCTAAGCTTTCTCATCGGGAAAATACATTTTTCTACTTTAATGCTTCAATGGTGTCGATAACTGACTATCTACACCAGCTAGAGCAGAACAGCTCAGCTACCAAGGTACCTTCTTGTTGTTGCAATTGTGGATGTGTATTTTCACGATGATTTTTTTTTCACAAATTTATTCGCTACAAGTCGAATTCTTATTGGTCTACCAACACGCCTACGACATTTAGAAGCGACACGTTATCAAGTTTGCTTGTCATGCAAAATTGCCTTAGCTCAAGCTCATCTGAAATATATGTGTGTATTTTTTTTAATTTCACGTCTGATTGGTAGACAATTTCGTAAAATCATACTGTTGAACAGGACCCGGCCACATTCAGCACTCTTTAAATCACGATATATTCATGTAACACTATTGTCCACCTGGTGGTGATATTCAGCTATAGACAGCCATTGATGAAATGCTAATTTTAACGAAGAGTTGCACAGTGTAAAGCTATACCAAACCCAGCACGTGACGAACCACCGACAACGGTTCAGTCTACATATACTATACTCGACAGGGTTTCTTATATAAATAGCTAAAAAGTCTCTAGTGTTTGGAGAATATATATATTATTGCTAACGTCAGCTCCCACTCATCATATCTTGGCTAATTATGATGAAACCGGAATCTGCCGAGGTTAGCCGCATTCGTCCGAACTATTTGTGATCAGCACCGCGGTGAATGGGGTCAGGGGTCATCTTCACATCCTTCTAAAAAAATTGTAAACCAAAAGAAATCATTACTTTTCAGAACATCAACTATTATAAGTCATGAGGAGGTTCTATTTATCAAAAAATGTTTTGATATAATTGTCTTAATGTAGCATTAGGACTTTCCAAGTCACACCCTGACGAGAGATGCGTCTGCCTTTTGCCTATAAGTCCGCTATAACGTCTCCACGGTTTTCGATCCTCCGTCTATCCCTGTGTACATCGGAGACGTATATGTGTGATATAAAGGTCTCTTTTGATATCACACATTGTCCATTTAAATACGATTAATAAACATTGAGTTTGGTAGTCTGGATGACTTACGGCAACGTCAACATCTCAAAAGCTGTTTGTATTATGGAAATTAGGTCTGCCCCATGTCTTGTGATAAGGACAATGTTACGTTGGCCTGAGGCCGATTGTCTTAGCTCATTTGATGATATCTCCCCTCGTGACCTTCACGTGAGCCCTTACAGTTCGATCAGGATACAGTAACATAATCCGCGGTCGTTAAATGTTTACCTACGTCAAAACTATCCACATCAAAAGCCCTCACTGCAGCTCTGTCTAATCTACAGCGAACAACAACCTAAGCCTAGGAATTTTCGGTTATTTTTTTTTACTCATACCGTAATTAAAGCCTGAATGGGAATCATGCGATAAACTATTTGATAAAACACTATAGTTTAGTTCCACAAGAGTATCCATGTTTTGACATTTTATAAAATGCAGTGATGTCTGTTTTGTCAAGTTAACAAAATCTTCTTTTGAGAATCTTTATACAATTGTATTTTTACCTGCTCTTGCAAAAAAAAAAAAAAAAAAAGAAAAAAAAAAGAGGTCATACCAGCGATCCATAAGGTCCGAGTTTATAACAATTATTTTAAATGAAGTGACTGTAATTTATAACGATTATTTGGATAACTATTTGTTTTTTGTTTTGTTGTTGTTGTAAGTAAAACAAGTAGTTGTATCTGTTGACATGTAATGTTACACGGTGAGTCAGGGATATTATATATATGAAAGAAACAAGCCTGCTATATAACTCACGCAACGCGTGACAGTAGTCACGTGACACACTCTTCATGTTAACCATATCATTACTTTTTATTTTTAAATGCGTCAGAACTAGAGATAATTATATCATTAAACCTATAGATGATGTTAGCACTGTAGGATTACCTTTTAGGACGTTTATCCTGTATTAGGAGAGTAAACGTGGGTGGAGCACAAAGGTGGAGTGCGAGGGTGGAGGGCAAAGGGCAAAGGGCAAGAATCAAAGACTGAAATCAAAACAAGGAGTTAGGAACATCCAAACTTCAATAGAAAGTCGGAAGCACTCTTCAGACAGGTGACAGTGGAATACACCCTCGTATTTCACCAGCTGATGTACGATCTGACGTAAAAATATGGGGTAATCAGTTTCTGTTCGACCATGTATTTTTTCCCCAAGTTACGACAATTTTCCTTCCACATTAAGCATTGTAACACAGTATCATCTGGACTAACGAAGACGTGATGAATTATAAGGGGACATAACTCCCTTTATGTGATAGATAGAAATTTTCACGGTAAGGAAATGCTTTTATTATTTCATAATCTAATAGGTATTATAATCTGTCACTGCATGTTGGTGCAAAGATCAGTCATGCCAGTTTTCATTGGTTAATTATTTTCTGACCGAGTCTTACCCCTTTAAACACTGCTTACGATTAGGACCTTGTATTACAATTGAAAGCTCCGGTAGTCGCCCGTAAAGGTAAAGCAATACAACTCGGACACAATGGCGTCAAACGTCTACATACAATGGACAAGAATATTTAAACTTAACTATGTAGACCTGTTGTTGCGATTAAAGTAAACGTCCCTAGATGTAAACACCAGACCATTGTTAATGTACCCAAATCCAGCATAGCGAATTCGCAACCCACTGGTTCAGAAACGTAATATAAGTATGGATACATTGATATAGCCCATACACAGCTGATACAGTAAATAGATCGGTTAAATCTACAGTGGGTTGGAATTCATCCCTGGCATTTGACACGAATTCGTCCCGGTGTGTACATGTACTTGTACACAGGCACTTGACACGAATTCGTCCCTATGTGTACATGTACATAGGCACTTAACATGCATTCGTCCCTGTGTGTATATGTACACAGGCACTTGACACGAATTCGTCCCGGTGTGTACATTTACACAGGCACTTGACACGAATTCGTCCCTGTGTGTACTTGTACACAGGCACTTGACACGAATTCGTCCCTGTGTGTACTTGTACACCGTCACTTGACACGATCCGTCCCTGTGTTAAACACCGTCACTTGAAACGATTTCACAATATAGTGAATATACAGTTCTGTTAATATATGTATGGATAGCTATGATACCGATATAGATCTATTATATTTATAGTAGGTTGTAAATTGACCCCTGTGTACCTGGATAAGAGTACAAGGGGAAGACCTTGTGGTAGTGTTTAAAAGCCAATCTAAGATGGCACCACGCCCAAAACGGTGTATTTATTGGACAAACGGTTTGTAGTCAGTGGATTTTCTTTTGTCGTAAATAAAGAAAACCAAAAATCTCAAAAAAAAAATGGACAGGTCCGAGGCTATAACTCACGTTACCGACATTTTCGATTTTACACACTGCCGAATAGTGATACACATATATAGTTATGTACATGTTTGTATAGGTTGTATGGATTGAGGTCAACAGAACATGTCCCATACTGGCCCCGCCAGATCTTCATAACGTAGTAAAGAATGTTTTTTTTTTTTTATATATCTTCTTTTTTTGTATATGATAAATTAACGCCAAGCTAACAAGCCTGATCGAAAGCATGTAAAACACTCTTAGATTGTACCTGTATTCTATACAAAACATAATTAAACACACAAAGGCTCGTACGCTTAGTCTTGTTAACTTAAGGGTTTTACGATGTGATTGAAACTATCTTTACAATGTATATCAATTGAAGTACTTCTTTATGACCATACCAATACATCTATGTACACATGCCGTATGTTAGGCTGTGAATGACCATGGATGTGTTGATAGGGCGAAAAAAAGGACAAGATTTTGTCATTAAATATGAAAATCAAGCCGTTTACAACGCAGTTAGATTCAAGAAGTGTATTGTTGATCAAGTAGGTTTATTATTGATCAAGTAGGTTTATAATTGAACAAGAAGATTAATAGATGATCAAGTAGGTTTGTAGTTGATCAAAGTTAATAGATGGTTAAAAATGCTTATGTTGATCAAGAAGTTTAATAGTTGATCAAGAAGGTTTATTGTTGATAAGGTAGGTTTATAGTTGATGAAGAAGGTTTTTATTTGATGAAGTAGGTTTATAGTTGATGAAGTTGGTTTATAGTTGATGACGAATGTTTATAGTTGATGAAGTAGGTTTATAGTTGATGAAGAATGTTTATAGTTGATGGAGTAGGTTTACAGATGATGGAGTAGGTTTATAGTTGATGAAGTAGGTTTATAGTTGATGAAGTAGGTTTACAGATGATGGAGTAGGTTTATAGTTGATGAAGTAGGTTTATAGTTGATGAAGTAGGTTTACAGATGATGGAGTAGGTTTATAGTTGATGGAGTAGGTTTATAGTTGATGAAGAATGTTTATAGTTGATGAAGAATGTTTACAGATGATGAAGTACGTTGATAGTTGATGAAGAATGTTTATAGTTGATGAAGTAGGTTTACAGATGATCAAGAAGGGTTATAGATGATGAAGTAGGTTTTTATTTGATGAAGAATGTTTATAGTTGATGCAGTAGGTTTATAGTTGATGCAGTAGGTTTATAGTTGATCAAGAAGGTTTATTGTTGATCAAGAAGGTTTATGGTTGATAAGGTAGGTTTATAGTTCATGAAGAAGGTTTTTATTTGATGAAGTAGGTTTATAGTTGATGAAGTTGGTTTATAGTTGATGAAGAATGTTTATAGTTGATGAAGTTGGTTTATAGTTGATGAAGAATGTTTATAGTTGATGAAGTAGGTTTACAGATGATGGAGTAGGTTTACAGATGATGGAGTAGGTTTATAGTTGATGAAGAATGTTCATAGTTGATGCAGTAGGTTTTTATTTGACGAAGTGGGTTTATAGTTGATGAAGAATGTTTATAGTTGATAAAGAATGTTTATAGTTGATGAAGTAGGTTTATAGTTGATGAAGTAGGTTTACAGATGATGGAGTAGGTTTATAGTTGATGCAGTAGGTTTATAGATGATGGAGTAGGTTTACAGATGATGAAGTAGGTTTATAGATGATGGAGTAGGTTTATAGTTTATCCAAAAAGGTTTATATAATTTATCAAAAAGGTTTATATAATTTATCAAAAAGGTTTATATAATTTATCAAAAAGGTTTATATAATTTATCAAAAATGTTTTTATAATTTATCAAAAAGGTTGATATTTTCCACAATTATTTTACCTACGTTGTTATAAATAGCACATAATTATGGAAGACTTTCAATTTTTCTTTGAGATGAAATATAAACCTGCAACAACGGGGATATTTTGCTTGTTCAACATTCAATTGCTCAGAAATATGAAGCTTGTTCTTTGGACAAACTGATACTTTTAGTTGCAGCTATACTTTTATTTCAGATTGCTTTACGTCAACAGGCTTTAAGGGGACATCCGGGTAAAAACGTGTTATTTTGAATTAATTTTTAAACTGTGTGTATGGAGGAATGAAAAAATGGTGACAGCTTATCTTAATTCCTTATACTGTTTAATGCCTGCCTATTTATATAAACAATTTGAAATTAACAAATAGGTTTTTCTGATAATTTTTGTATAAATAACGTTAAAACTGGCTTCTCAAAATGGTGAATAGATTGACTCATATGCATTCCACGATCCTTTTCAACCATGAATTCGTAAAATTATAAAGTGCAGATTGTACATGTTTGTAAGTTCTTCTCTTTCCTCGCTCCTGTCTTATTGGGATAGTGTCGATAAACGTGAGAAATGCCCACGTAAACAAATTTATTTTAAATCTATCAAACTACCATTTTATCTGTTATCGTTCTATCTTTGTATGAGTCATAGGCAGTATACGCCTCTGCTGGTCACGTGACGCGTTGTTTTCTCGTCTGGAAAGTTATGTAATTATATATCTTTGTTGGTGGCATTCAGCATACTAATGTATGACTTTGGAGGTGTATTTAATGTATTTCTACTGGCGACATATAGGCCTACCAGACAGATATCTAACACGTAATAAAACTCACAAACCCAAACTCAACAAAATGTTTATAACGACAAGTACAGCCATACAAAAGTATATCTTACAGCTAATAAAGACACAGTCTCGCGATCATACATACTACATATGACCTGTTACATTGTTAATACCGAATACCAATATTAACAGGTGCTTGACAATGCTTTTCTTTTAACAACACAGGAAATTTCACAGGGACTCGCATGATTATAGGAAGCGAAAGTGCACATGGCCATAACAAAATACATTACCATACATCACAGTTATGATACAAAATGTATCACATACAAAACAACAGAGGACCGTTACAAAAATATATGACATTTTTACCAACACAGGGTATGACACAAAATATAACACCACCTACATTTACCGAACTTTACAGAAATATGATCCCACATATAGTGTACCATGTGCAAAACAGGCATAGCGAATCTATTTACGATGGAATCGTTAAACATTTGGAAAAAATACAACAGGTCCAGTTCTGGAAGGTGTACTAAGAGCGTTAACGATATCTTTCTAGCTGTTTAATGTATATTTTAACATGAATTCACGAAACTGTTCTTACGATATACATTCTTTTACAGGATATGTTCCTCGATCTGGACGTCGATCGACAGAACCATGTCACACAGACTGTATTCGTTAAGGAGATGAGTAAACTCCCAAGACAGTAAGTAATACCAAACATATTACGTTAACTCGAGCTCCCGAGAACTCTATTAGAGATGTTCAGATAGTGAATGGTTCTCACATCATTGCCTAAATATAGAGTTAATCGTTTTCACCTCATTGCCTAAATATAGAGTTAATCGTTTTCACCTCATTGCCTAAATATAGAGTTAATTGTTTTCACCCCATCGCCATATCAGAGAGTGAACGGTTCTCACCTCATCGCCACATCAGAAAGTGAATGGTTCTCACATCATTGCCTAAATATAGAGTGAATCGTTTTCACCTCATTGCCTTATTATAGAGTGAATCGTTTTCACCTCATTACCTTATTATAGAGTGAATTGTTTTCACCCCATCGCCATATCAGAGAATGAATGGTTCCCACATCATCGCTATATCAGAGAGTGAATCGTTTTCACCTCATTGCCTTATTATAGAGTGAATTGTTTTCACCCCATCGCCATATCAGAGAATGAATGGTTCCCACATCATCGCTATATCAGAGAGTGAATTGTTTTCACCTCATTACCTTATTATAGAGTGGATTGTGTTCACCTCATTACCTTATTATAGAGTGGATTGCTTTCACCCCATCGCCATATCAGAGAATGAATGGTTCCCACATCATTGCAATGTCAGACAGAAAAAGGTTGTCACCTCACCACCATAAGAGAGAATGGACGGTTCTCATCTCATTTCCATATCAGAGAGTGAATGGTTTTCACCTCATTGCCTTATTATAGAGTGAACGGTTCGCACCTCATTTCCATATCAGAAAGTGCACGGTTCTTACCTCATATCCATATCCATACTTCAAACAGATACTAAAGTGTTAAAGTCCCTCCTTTTATCCGCTTTCGCTCTCAACACCCCTTTAATACGTCACCACTAATCAGCGCCATCTTGGGGATGTAACAAAAACTATTAGTTTGCTCCTTTGATGCCTTGACTTGTTTTGAACTTGGTTTGCATTCCTCTGTAAAATTGAAAAGTATTACATCAGTTTAGTGATTGGTCAGATTTACATCAATAGTTAGTCATGTGCCTTCGAATTAACCATGGTATATGCTAGGGCTGCAGAGAATGAAAGTGAAAGTGACACCTGTGGTTTCCAGAATGTACAGGTAGGGTGTTAGAGAGTGAAAGTAAACGTACCACCTGGGGTATCTAGGATGTACAGGTAGGGTGTTAGAGAGTGAAAGTAAACGTACCACCTGGGGTATCTAGAATGTACAGGTAGGGTGTTAGAGAGTGAAAGTAAACGTACCACCTGGGGTATCTAGGATGTACAGGTAGGGTGTTAGAGAGTGAAAGTAAACGTACCACCTGGGGTATCGGGAATGTACAGGTAGGGTGTTAGAGAGTGAAAGTAAACGTACCACCTGGGGTATCTAGAATGTACAGGTAGGGTGTTAGAGAGTGAAAGTAAACGTACCACCTGGGGTATCTAGAATGTACAGGTAGGGTGTTAGAGAGTGAAAGTAAACGTACCACCTGGGGTATCTAGAATGTACAGGTAGGGTGTTAGAGAGTGAAAGTAAACGTACCACCTGGGGTATCTAGGATGTACAGGTAGGGTGTTAGAGAGTGAAAGTAAACGTACCACCTGGGGTATCGGGAATGTACAGGTAGGGTGTTAGAGAGTGAAAGTAAACGTACCACCTGGGGTATCTAGAATGTACAGGTAGGGTGTTAGAGAGTGAAAGTAAACGTACCACCTGGGGTATCTAGAATGTACAGGTAGGGTGTTAGAGAGTGAAAGTAAACGTACCACCTGGGGTATCTAGAATGTACAGGTAGGGTGTTAGAGAGTGAAGTAAACGTACCACCTGGGGTATCTAGGATGTACAGGTAGGGTGTTAGAGAGTGAAGTAAACGTACCACCTGGGGTATCGGGAATGTACAGAGATGGCGTTAGAATTTAATTAGGTTTTCCTACTCTATGATCGTAAGTGTAGATTGATAATTTTTTTCTCTAATATGGACACCACATTTTAGTGACATGACACTATGAATGTCCATTTGCATCGCCTTGACCCCATTCATGTATAAATGTCCATTGGATTACCTAATTGATGAGCTAACGATTCTAGCCAACTGATCAACCAACCTAAACTAACAAATCAATTCCAACTAACCAGGCAGCATTGCTATCACTCAGAAAGGTTCTTTATAATCATTATCTGCCATACAGAAATTGCCGTTTGTTTTAAGTTCACGAATTGGGCTTCCTTTGTTTTAATTTACAAAACTGTTTTTATAATTTTTATAGAGAGGCCTTTCAACACGCATTCGATATGCAGGACTACAACAGGGACGGCTATCTCGGTGTGGACGAAATAAAGGTAGCGTTGGACATGGTCGGAGTTTCAGAAGAGCGTGCAATGAAGTTCTTTAAACAAGTGGATTCTAACAAGGACGGCACCATTTCCAGAAAAGAGTTCATGAAGATGGTGTAGTAGTTAGTGACACCATCTCTCAGCAGAGGAACATTTTACAAATATTTGCTTAACATTTCTTGTGGATGTCGTTGGAGCGAATGTCGTTGCTCGAAGTAATGTTGACACTATAAGCGATATATATACACATATAAATTAGGCGTTTAGTTTTTCTTTGAACGTTTTTGCTTTACTTCTGATATCAGCGACCATTAAGATTATTATCCATTGAACAAGCAAATCATGTCTTGCCATGTACATACTAATATTCGTTGTGGGTTGAACCACCCCGTCGATCAAATGATACCACCATTTCCGACAATCTTTCATGTGGTGTTGAAACAGGTTTGTAATTTATAAGAATGTTCTTGTTTGTGTAGAACTACTACGCATTGCACTTCATCTACTGAACATGGACTGTCTTGTACTTTTGTGAGCAATTTTTGCTGGTGAACGGAGGGAACATCACATTGCTTGTGTCTCCGTGTTAAGATTGTGTCTGCTATTTTGAAAAAGGCTAGTGTTTATGGCCAATTGCACTGTCATGGTCCCCTGAAAAAGTTTGCTTAATGCATAGCCAGTCTTGGTGCTAGGTTAATTCTGACTTGTAGCTATCCATAACCGTGATTTATATACGTTTGTATTCATTTTTGATACAAAATAAACTAGATATATGCTCAGTAAATATAGTCGTTACTTGTTTCATGATGCGTTCTCTTATGACTCTGCAATCTCCATACACAACACAACATTGACAAATCAGACACATACTAAAGAGATCAGAAGAGCTTCAAACACTTCCTCGATGGTGACAGTATATTAACCATATAAGTCCATGTACTATACACACTATGGACACTGAGGGGTGCCAGTTTTAGTGAATTTTAACCTAGACCCCCAAAACGTCTGAAAATGTGCTAAAGACACTCGGGAAGGTCCAAATAGGTACAGACTGTAACAAATGATCAGGTCATTGTGTACAGAGCTTATAGAGCCAGTTACTTGTACTATGACGTCTGTTGATATCGCTTTGTCCAATGTATGCCAGTTTTATTCCTTTTCTTTTATATGCGAACTAAGAGTGAAGAGTGTTTAAAATGATTCATATAATGTATAACTTCATCGAAACAGACCTCGATGCGTATAATGTTTAAAACACAGCATACATGGCAAGTGTTATTTGATTGGTATCTTGGGAAGGATATTTCACTGAGGTACCGAGTAACCTTGCACTATGCAACGAAACTATCGAAAACCTATTCTCGAAAAAGATATTTCAATCTTAGAAGGATTTCACAAAGTTCTTAAATCAAGCGAAAATAAAAACGAAAATATTTTTCGTTTTCATTTTATACGGAAAACACTAATTGGCATAACAAACAATTAAAGATTGTATAAGGAGTATTTTAGAAGGAATTGTAAAATAAAGGTATTTCAATTACAAATGACCATGATATAATATCATAATTTAAGTACTTTATATGTGTTTAGTACATTTTCTGTAGATATGGCGTCTGACACTTTGTACGTATCAAAGTATTACTACATTTACAATAATAATGGATTCTTGTCCAATGATACTCCCAATGTGGCATTCGATAGATCTTATAAAACATTACTATATTATATGCGCCCGTCGAATGGCATATATTGTTATGTACTTAGTACCGCAGGACGGAACAATACACGCCAGGCGAATGCCATATATTGTTTTATACTACTTTGTATTAAAATTGTATTAGCGCCACCTTAAGAATGACTATCTGGTACGCTATCCGTCTTAATATAAAGTCAATATTTAGTTTGAAAGTTCTGACAGCTTGAAGAAACCAAGTAATTAAGTTTTCAACATTAGAAATAGACAGCAATACATTTTGGGAAAAAATTATTTGTATTGGAAACATAACTTTATACCATGATTAATGCGTTCGACGTTTCAAAGAAATTGTTTAAAATATTTGAGAAAATCTCCAGAGAAAAATAAACAAAGGACAATATCATTTGCGAAAATCCTTGAATCAAAACTCTTTTCCAGGAAACATCACATCATTATAAAGCCTACACGGATTCAACGAAACTGGTTAAAAAAGAAACCTCTGGACAAACAACTAATGCTGAAATAAAGAAAGGAGAATAGTTTTGTCCGAAAAAACAATTTAATTTAATTCTTTTCACGGAGACATAATTTCGAATCAGTGTCATTATGTCTTCAAAATTTAAAAGAGATCGGTCAAAAAGTGTAGGAGGAGATTAACGGACAAAAACCAAATACTGAAATGAATAAAGAGCAATAAGCTTTGCTAAAAAAAAAAAAAAAAAAAAAAAATTGAATCAAAATTCTTTTTCGGAAAAACACAACTTTATATCATGATCATAAAGCTTACCATGTTTCAAATAAAACTGCCGTAAAATAAAGGATGAGATCTCCGGTCAACAAAATATGAATACTGAAATAAAAAAAAAGGGGAAAGAACTCTTTTCAGTGTTATATATACCATTGATTAAAAGGAGACAACCCTTGTATTAATATATAACTCTTGCAACCCTATAGACTTTTCTGGAATGATCTCGAAGAGAGATGTGTCATAATGTTTCGTTTACAAGTATTTATTGACAGAGAGAGACAGGTGTATTATGATTCGAATTTATTCAAATATTCTATTAAAAAAATTAGTTTAACTAATTACTAAACAAACAAACAATTCGTTTAGTAATTAATTAAATTAAATTTATGAATAGAATATTTGAATATATTCGAATCATAATACACCTGTCTCTCTGTTGTTTGAAAGTGTGTTTAGAGAATTCTAGAAAAGAGATGGTTGGAGAATGTACCTGCAAGATTTGACAATGTAGTATTAATACCACGAGAGACAAATTGTTATTCAAAATTGGTTTACAAGCTAGGTTTTGTTAATGTTCCTCTCCATTGTGTTTATCTGAAGTCAGACTTAGTTACTGGGCCTGTAACTGTTGTGTTGGACCAGGTAGTCCTATAGAGGGCGTGTCGCTCATTTTAGGCAATGACTTGGCTGGGGAAGGGTAGATCCTTTAGTGTCAAGTAACCCAGGAAGTGTTGAGACTATAGAACAGGAAAATCCCACAGGCGCTTGCAAAGAAAATGTGATTTTCAATTTTTTTTTTGACAGTCGTATGTGTACTCTGTCAAGTACAAGGTTGGCAACTCCGCCACGAGCGAATACGGCACACCACCACACTTTAATCGACTAAAAACACATTTATTCAAACTGACACGGCGCATACTATATACTACCATCATCAGGAAACATTCATCGTTAACCTACCGTATCACTCAATACGAATTGATACATCCAAAACAAAATAATCCGTGAAAACATCGCCGAATTCCTTTCTCAGAAGGACATTTTTCAAACTGCTCCGTCAGCCTGTCCAGATTCCTCATTTACATACGTAGTTGAAAGGTCATGCGTTTATATAATCGTCTGTCGTCAGGTGCCTTTTTTGGGGTCATCTCCGCATGCATTTTGTCCGCGAAACGCTTCGGTTCGTTGAAGAGTTTCGTCTAATTTACGATTATTTGAAGAGTTTCGTCGAATGAACGATGATTTATAATCATAAATTATTTATTATAGAGTACTGTACACCGAATATGGCAGTACACAGGAAAAGCAAACGAAGTCAAGAATGCCTATTCTGCAATCATATTCACGTAGTAGGCCTTGACATTTCATACTTGAAAATAAAAAATAAAAAAATTAAAAAGATAAAAGAGAAATGGATCAGCATACTTTTGTCACAAAGGTAGAACAAACGCTTATTTATATGATAAACTTATGTCAGTTTACTGAAATCAGGACGAGCGAAAAGAAAAGTGAATCACGAATAAGACTGTCATCAGGTTACTGGAACGTATACATGTGCACCAACATTTACTTACTTCAGACCTGTATTTCTACACATTTTACAAATATCATGTCGTCGAATACGAAGATCATACTTCAGACCTGCCAAACGATTTGTACGTTATGTGATCAGTGATCCATCATCAATTATTTCCATGAGTCCCACAATGTCAGATTTAATATATCCCAGAAATTCTTCGAGTTCAATCAAAATTGTATGAGTACATAAAAGACTCGGGACTTGCATATAGAGTTATCACTGTGTGATTATCGAAATATTCAGGATGAGTTTCCTTTATTTTCAACCTTTTTATTCAAATTTTTGAAACCGTATTATTTGCTTACTTGATTTCGATTTTCATCAATTTGATATTATTTTGCCGCTTAGTGTCAACAATGTCAAAGAGTTTAATGCATTGTCAAGTATTCTTCGTAATTTAGACCAACCACAAATAGATCGCCCGGCCGGCCGATAATTATTTATGTTTGTAAAAGTTTAAGTCCGATATACTTTCCATTTGATGTTACATGTAATTCAAGTAAATATAATTTTGTTGAGATTGAAAGTGGAATCAATTGCACAAGGTTTTTTGTACTGTTTACGTTATTGGCATTGTGGGTATATGACTCTAGTTTTGCTCAGATAGTTCACGACACGCTAAACATTATTTTGGAAAACCTGGTTGCAGATAAAAAAAGATATAATTTTAAGAAGGTAATATTCCTAACAACTGGGGCGTAACCCCATGTATCTCAGACCGATATTGTGATATGTGGTTATCCTCAATAAGTAACATCATACCTTCAGTCAGTAATCCATTCCTAATCTGGTCATCATCAACGTAATGTAGTTGTAAGACCATACAGATTAGTGTCCAATGTTTAAAATGAACTGACAATAAAGAAAAGTCATCACTTGACCTGATTCTTTCATGCGGTTGTATCATTGAATTCGTTTTCAATAACATAATAGCCCAGTAAATAAATTGTATACATTGTGAGTGATCATCTACCTGGTTTATTCTGAGATGTATCGCCGTTCTCCTACACAACAATACCGTCATATAAAATGACAACAATGTAAGGCTGGCGATATCATAATTAGAATTTCACATGGTGCATTATAGGAGAGATTTTATGAGCTAAATATCAATATATATATATTTTTTAAATACTTGTGTTGCATTGTGAAACATTTCATCTCTGTTTATTAACCCGGCTGAACTTACTGACAATGACAATTTGTTTATTCTTGTAAACAGTACAGTGCAGAGAATAAGAATATAGACAAATGGATAACAATGATACATGGTAAAACAGGATGGACATCAGTATTGTGAATTAATCTCATTGATATCAATAATACATTTTGCCAATGAAATATGTGTAAGTTCATTTTTAGTAACAGAATTGATTAATGTATTAAACCATACTTGAATGGTGGCTCACGAAAAACCGTTCTCTATGAAGTACACCACAAAAAGCAACTCGAGGTCCTTACTCATATAGAAACAAGGAAACAAGCATTGCGTTACCCAACAAGGACGTCTGTCTACTTCACTATACCTATCTAGCCGTCCGGACGGTTACTCACTTCTTATAAAGGTTAACAGAATAGGTGGAGCATACTTCATAAAACCACATTATATACACGAAACAGAGGATAAATTATGGTTTATTTAATACACATTATATACATGATACCGAGGATAAATTATGGTTTATTTATTATACATTATATACATGATACAGAGGATAAATTATGGTTTATTTATTATACATTATGTTTTCATGGTAAATACTCAAATGTGATTGGTCGAAAAAATTCTTTTCATTCTTCTATGAAAGAAATTCCGAGAATGGCGCGAAAAATGTGACGTCACAATACGACAATTGACGTTGCGTATTGATTTGAGAAAAAGAATCCCATTTAAAACCAGTAAAATTGTACATAAAACATGTTTTAAATTAGAAAATCATTTTCAAAAATTAATTATAAGCGTTGATGTCAATATTTTTTTTAGTTTCACGCGGATTCTTACAGAAGTTTGCAAACAAAATTTGTTTCATACCCCGATGAAACTAAAAACAGATGACATCAATGCTTAAATACATGATACAGATGATAAATAATGGTTTACTTATTACATATTATGCATGTTTCTTATATATGGGATACATTTTTTATTGATTGATTACATTTCATACCTAAGATTACCCATTATATATTAGAGAGAGGTATACATTAACTAGTTAAAGATATCTTGAGGAAACTCAAGAGCACCAATGTACAGCGTTCTATTAGGTCTGTGTGACCTTCTGTCACCATGGCACGTATATACCTTGATACGTTGCCACAGAACACACTTGTATATACAAACAAAAATGTATTACACACAATCTTGTTTTCATCATGTAATTAGCATGGTTATCAGAGAAGCAAAATTCCTGTTATAAAAGTTTAATTATATCTACGGAGAGCAAATGTCTGTTTTTTTATATTTAAAAACCGCAAGAAGTTTGGCTTATGTATATGTCAAGCGATACAATGTACATTGAAGAGTTGGCATTATGTGTTACATGTATGTAGTCTATCGATGAAAACAATGTCCTACTAAGTTCCACTATCAAAACCACAACCAAATCACCAGTTGTGACTGACAGTTCCATGTTTTGAAGAAAATTATATAGCTGAGCATAAATCAACCTGATCACTTAATGTAATGTTGAAAATGGAACCGTGTTGAATTCGGAGCCTTGTAACAGAAATAAACCCCGATGAACGCTAGAAGGCTAAAGCGTACGTATCCCACGTATTGCGACAAAAATGAACCACTATAAAGCTATGTGGTTGGGATCACAATCATTTCCATGTTATCACTAGGGGCATAACGTTTTGCCCGCAACAATGTACATTAGACAACATTAGAAACACTCAGAGGTCTTCCATTTATAGGGCGAGCCACCAGTATACAGCAATGGTGACAGTTAACGTTATGGGAATGTTATGCCTCAGGTACAAAATACATCAAATGTCTATGTGTGGTGCGGCGCGATTAGACGGTAAGAGGATGCTGCGAGTCAATGAAAATCAGTTTTACACACGTGTGTAACAGATTTGCATGACAAACAGTGTCCATCCTTAAGCTGGGGGCACCATTTACAGACGTATAACCAGTTGGACTCATCGTTTGCTCATACGAAGGATTGTTGCCCGAAGTTGATAGTATTGGTCCTGTGTCGCTCTACGCACACCATGAGCATTAGCGAGGAAAAACTTAAGGAAATATTCCGAAAGGCGGATACTAGTGGGGATGGGAAGATTATTCCCAGAGAACTCAAGGCTCTGGTCAAAACAGAGTTCGGAGCCGAAATGTCCGACCAAGAATTGGTGGTAAGTGAAATATTTGACCCAATGCGACACTGCAGTTTTCAAGCATTCAGATTCATGATTCATCAGTTAAACTCAATACCATGAAACAATATATAATCAAAAGGCTTGGTAGACGTACACGTACCATATAACAAGCTGATGATTAAGACTACCGAACTTTAAAATTTGTGCATTTAAATGACTTACATAAAAAACAAAGTGGAGATAGCACATATAATGAGAAACCTAGTTATATATGTATGAAGAACCTATTTCATATGTGTGGTCATGTTTTAATTACAAATATAAGTGTGTCCAGATGATGGTAATTTAACTAATTTCTCTGTGTCCGATTGACTATCGTTATGTGGAAGTCGGATAGCATATACGTCCGATTAACTATCGTAATGTAAAAGACTACCGTCATTTAATGAAGCACGTCAGTATATGTCAAACACATAAAATCCCAAACATCCGAAATACTGTACATATAAAGTGGTATCGTGTATACTGTATCGTGTATACTATATCTTGTATACTATATCGTGTATACTGTATCGTGTATACTGTATCGTGTATACTATATCGTGTATACTGTATCGTGTATACTATATCGTGTATACTATATCGTGTATACTGTATCGTGTATACTGTATCGTGTATACTGTACCTTGTATACTATATCGTGTATACCATATCGAGTA
Organism: Pecten maximus; assembly: GCF_902652985.1. Taxonomy (NCBI): domain Eukaryota; kingdom Metazoa; phylum Mollusca; class Bivalvia; order Pectinida; family Pectinidae; genus Pecten; species Pecten maximus. The sequence continues at coordinate 18,901,339 of NC_047032.1, read as the reverse complement.
TACTATATCGTGTATACTGTATCGTGTATACTATATCGTGTATACTATATCATGTATACTGTACCGTGTATACTGTATCGTGTATACTGTATCGTGTATACTATATCGGGTATACTGTATCGTGTATACTGTATCGTGTATACTATATCATGTATACTGTACCGTGTATACTGTATCATGTATACTGTATCGTGTATACTATATCGTGTATACTATATCGTGTATACTATATCGTGTATACTGTATCGTGTATACTATATCGTGTATACTGTATCGTATATACTATATCATGTATACTATATCGTGTATACTGTATCGTGTATACTGTATCGTGTATACTGTATCATGTATACTGTATCTTGTATACTGTATCGTGTAAACTATATCGTGTATACTGTATCGTGTATACCATATCGTGTATACTATATCGTGTGTACCATATCGTGTATACTGTATCGTGTATGCTGTATCGTGTATACTGTATCGTGTATGCTGTATCGTGTATACTGAATCGTGTATACTGTATCGTGTATACTGTATCGTGTATACTGTATCATGTATACTATATCATGTATACTGTACCGTGTATACTATATCGTTTATACTGTATCGGGTATACTGTATCGTGTATACTGTATTGTGTATACTATATCGTGTATACTATATCGTGTATACTATATCATGTATACTATATCGTGTATACTATATCGTGTATACTGTATCGTGTAAAATATTGCATATACTGTGTCTATGTGTATTTTCCGAATGGTCAATCATTGTTATGTAGATATGTCTGTCTATATGCCATATTTGTGTCCATCTTTTCGCTAAATCAGGTGACGTTTAGGGTCTTTTGTTGAGCAAATAAATACATTGAAATATCACCAATAATTTTTTTGATTCACATTAACTTAATGTCATTACAGGCTATGTTCTGCGATCTGGACAGAAACGATGACCATGCAATAACCTGGGAGGAATTTAAAACAGAAATGATGAAGGCGCCTAGAAGGTAAAACCATTCCGTCATTTTCCGAATTTTCAGTTATATTCAATACTGATAAATAGTGGTGTGTTACCCAGATATAAAAAACACATCATAATCTTAATCTTTCATCGCTCTATCCCGCTTTTAACTGCAGTTATGTGTGATAATTTCTCCTAAACTTTATCAATTGTAGGTAACAAGCGGTATACGAATATTTTAACAGATTACATCTAAATGAAAAGGAATGTCGTGTGGCTGCAAAATAGTTAGGAAGCTCGGGTCTGTGGTGTCGTCACATTAACCTACGTCGATAGGGAACAATTCACTAAACATATTAATAAATTTGAAATAAATGTATCTATCTCAATCAACTCAATACAGATTATAACTCGTCAATAACGGAACTGCAAAGGTGGTGCTAGAGCGCCATTTATTGGAACTTGGTAAAGACGAGTTATTTCCCCTGACAACACAATGTCAACACATGTTGTTTCCGTTTAATTGACATGTTACTTTGGAAAGCCGGAGTGAACCTCTGAACCAGCAAGCGCCACTAGTATAAGTTGTTGGTAACATGTGCTTACATATTTACCAATAGGCATTAATACACTTATGTATTTAATTGTTGTTTTAGAAAAGCTTTCTCGGACAAGTTTAGAGAACTGGACAAGGACGGCAGTAACACGCTTACCAAAGAAGAAATTAGACAGTTGTTGAAGGGAGATGGGTGTAGTGAGGATGAAATTGTCGCCATGTTCTCCAAAGTAGATACTAACCAAGACGACATTATATCCTTGGAGGAATTTATGGTCATGGTGTGACATCTCTTATCAAGCATGTTCTTGTGAACAATGTACATTTTTTGTTAAAACATATCAGTGCGATAACTGGTTGCGTTATGTCATTTCAGCTTCTATTAACAAGCCAGATCAGACGTATCAATCTTGAGTTAGTAATATTCAAAACAGCAAACTTGATATTAGAGTAATATCCAAACAGCAAACTTGATATTAGAGTAATATCCAAACAGCAAACTTGATATTAGAGTAATATCCAAACAGCAAACTTGATATTAGAGTAATATCCAAACAGCAAACTTGATATTAGAGTAATATCCAAACAGCAAACCTGATATTAGAGTAATATCCAAACAGCAAACTTGATATTAGAGTAATATCCTAAACAGCAAACTTGATATTAGAGTAATATCCTAAACAGTAAACTTGATATTAGAGTAATATCCTAAACAGCAAACTTGATAGTAGAGTAATATCCTAAACAGCAAACTTGATATTAGAGTAATATCCTAAACAGCAAACTTGATATTAGAGTAATATCCTAAACAGCAAACTTGATATCAGAGTAATATCCTAAACAGCAAACTTGATATTAGAGTAATATCCTAAACAGCAAACTTGATATTAGAGTAATATCTTAAACAGCAAACTTGATTTTAGAGCAAACAGGTGTTAATGATTGGTTGAAGTTTTTATTACAGCGAGTTAGTTATGGCCACTTTGGTTCGATACCACATTATTTCACTGGACATTTTACGGAATGGTAGTTTAGTTTTTCATTTTATTGATTATTGAATCTTCATCTTCTCACCAATTTTCATATGAAATAAAGCTATCATTGACACACTTAGTTTTTCATTTATTTAATCAGTATTCATAAGTCATCGATGTCTGTATTTCTTTGCAATATATCCAATCTGTCAATAGAATTAAAGCAGGCAAAGCTAGCACAAAGCCAACTAGCAATACATGTACATCTATAGATAAATGATTCTCTCAAATTTGCCTTTTGTTATAGTTTAATGTATATGTAGACATGTAACTACATTGTCTGAAGGAAGAGTAATAAGACAAATAGAATAAAAGAAAAGAAAGAAAGATGTGTCATGAGTTGGTTGGGGGTGTCATAGCATTGTAAAAAAATAATAAAAAATGCAAATATATAACAAAATCACATTCAGTAAAGGACCCCATAAAAGATTAAAAAAAAGTAGCGCAAAATTTACTAAAATGAGACCAGCAGGGTTTTTGGAAGTTAATTACTGCATTATGCAGTGAAAAAAAAGTATATTCAAGTAATCTAGCCCGACTCTTTGAGTCGTTATTTAGTTTCTGTACAAATATTACTCCTTTACCTATGGCAGTTTTGGGTATAATTATTTCTCTGACGTTATTAATCAATGCATTTAGGGATAAGTCAGTTTCTAAATATCTTCATGAATAAATCTATCGTTTCATTATAAGGGGTATTATATTATTTAACTTGTTACTGATCTGATTCGGGTAAGAAAATCCAAAAATTCTCTTAATTGAAAGCAAATAAAATGAGTAAGTTATTGAGAAAAGATTCGAAATGCGGTATAAAGTCTTTTTCTGAACATTCCAATAGTGTCTTAAGAAGCCCATTGTCTTCTTTCTTCCTATCTGAAGAATATCGTTTAGTTGCTAACTCCTTCTAGGACTCTTGTTATAAGGTACTCTTTGTTTACAACTCAGTATTCTTTGGCATCTACCGTGTGTTGTACAAAGTCTAGGTATCCATGTCAGTTTCAATCAACTGATATATGATTTTATATCAATTATTTTAAGACCTCATTAAATGTAGTTTTATCCACTAAACTTTTCCAAACAAATTGTATAGTCCTGAATTCAGTGATTTAATGAATTATATATCAGGATTTATTAAGGATATGTTAATATGATTATACTGTGATATCAGTAATGACTTGATTATCTGAATTCTACAAATTGGTGTTTCGATTATATAACTCCAATTTGTAATTAATGCTTAAAGCGTCACTCATTTTTGCCGTAATTCATATTAAGAACTAGATGTAAATTCAAATGAAATTCTAAACCGAGAAGTATACAGTTTTTGCTACCCCACTGTATATGTAGTACTGGATAATATATTTCACCTTTTCATTTCTTGTCACCAATCCATATTACCCGTGTTTTACTGTTACTAATCTTTAGACCAGGAGTGTGCAAATATGTCCAGCTCACTTAAGGATTCTTAAAATGACTTCTTAGTTCCATTTAAAATAAGAGAGTATCAGCGGCATATTGACAAAGGAGACCAGACATATCTAACACTTATCTAATTTAAAAATAAAAAAAAAAAAACCAAAACAAACTAATATCTTCCATTATTTCCACATTTAATTTAAATTCTTCAAGAATTTTGCAATTTTCACCGTTGGGGCGGCAGAAAAGGGGCCCAATAGGGGAAATGTAGGGAAAAATAAAAAAAAAAACACACACCAAAACAACACTTTAAAATACTTTTTCTTTTTCAAGAATAACCAGGATTTAGTCCACCAGTAGTTTGAACGATTGTTTGGAGAGTCAGTTCGAAAGTAGGAATGTAGTGATTTGTCAAAAAATAGTCCGTAATCAAATTATTGAATTGGTGCATCTATACGTAGGTTAATTTTCCCCATTGTTACTAAAAAAAGAAGTTTTGATAGGAATATTTTTTAGTTTTTATGCTGGTATGAAAAAAGATCCGATGTGCAAACATTTAGTTTACAATTCGGTTTTTCTTTTATGCCAGTATAAAACTAAATATTATTCCTCCACTGTCGAGTGTTATAGTCTAGAATTATGCTACTGGGTTTAATGGTACCCATGGTCGAGTGTTATAGTCTGGAATAATGTTACTGGATTTAATGGTACCCATGGTCGAGTGTTATAGTCTAGAATCATGTTACTGGATTTAATGGTGAGTAAGGTGTATGTGTTACAATTTTGGTGAGTATTGTGTATGTGTCACAATTTCGGTAAGTATGGTGTATATGTCACAATTTTGGTAAGTATGGTGTATGTGTTACGAGTTTAGTCAGTATGGTGTATGTGTTACGAGTTTAGTCAGTATGGTGTATATTTCACAATTTTGGTAAGTGTGGTGGATGCGTTAAGTATTGTGTATGCGTTACGAGTTTAGTCAGTATGGTGCATGTGTTAAGTATGGTGTATGTGTTACGAGCTTAGTCAGTATGGTGTATGTGTCATAAGTTTGGTAAGTATGGTGTATGTGTCATAAGTTTGGTAAGTATGGTGGATGTGTCACATTTTTGGTGAGTATGGTGTATGTGTTACGAGCTTAGTCAGTATGGTGTATGTGTCATAAGTTTGGTAAGTATGGTGTATGTGTCACATTTTTGGTGAGTATGGTGTATGTGTCACATTTTTGGTAAGTATGGTGTATGTGTCATAACACCACCACCACCACCACCACCAGCTTATATGTTACACATTAAGGAACATACTTCAGCAAATCATCATAATCTAGATCAAATAGCCTTACCTTTATATCAGGTCATCAGGGAATCCAGATCTGTCTCAAATCGTCCAAACTACACAACTTGGAAAATTACTGTAAAACCAGGAGAACAATTAAACGATGAATATAAATAAATAACCTTTAACATTTTTCTTCTGGTGTGCAAGCTGGCTGCTGCACTTTCTGTCCTATCACTCTCCTGGCCCTGACATCTTCCTCGCGATTCTCTTCCGCGGAGTTCCAGGTCTAGTCAGGTCTACCATATATATTTTATTGTTAGGAACTCTACCTCGCCCCCTGGCTCGAGTTCTGACTGGACTGTCTTAACTTGTACTTTCTTGAGAAGCTGGTGAAGCTGATGATGTTGTATAACATGATATATACTTAGTCTATATGGTGTTGATCTAAATCAAAACCCAGGTTATTAAAATAGTCTCATAACACTAAAAAAGAAAACTTGATACGTGACACAAAAGTAGAAACAAACTGAACCGACTAATTTCTTTTTGCATTCATTCCGCACAACTTCACACATATTTATAACTTGGAGGCAAATAGTTTGCCTAACTCTTATGTGCCATAAACAAATGTCACACTGTTTATTACTTGCATGTATTGATACAAAAGTTATAGACGCAGGATGAATGGAAAACAGTATAGATAAGTGTATACAGAAAAAATATCAATTCCTGTGCATTTCGGCAAAGAATACAGTCACAGTCAATTTACACTTCTGAAAGAATACAGAAAGACAATGAGTTTCTGTTTCGGTAGTAATTATCGTTATCGGGACCCCACTAGTTTAGAGCGATAGACATAATTAATTTGAGCTCAATTCGTTTCAGTACCTTGTGGTTTCGGTACTCGGTCGTTTCGATACTTGCGGACAAAGCCCCCACAAAACGAATAACTAAGTTTGATTGTTAAAACTTATATATTATTTAAGGGTTAACTGTAATATTTTTTTTTACGTTATTGAGTAATAACACAAAAACTTGGGTGTACTCTGTATAAACCGCGAAGCGGTTTATGAAAAGAGTACACCCCAGTTTTTTTGTGTTATTGCTCAATAACGTAAAAAAAATATTACAGTTAACCCTAATAATTTAATTAACAATGATAAGAAACATTTTCATTAAGTTTAACATGTTTATTTTGCTCCAGATATTTAAAAACACATCGATCAATACAAAATCCCGTGAACAACGATTACTCCGCTGACGTCACAGTCATTATTTATGTTATGAGATGATAACATATTTTTTTGAGCCAATGAAAATGCTCGTTACAAGTAAAATTAAATTATAACACTATTGAATCATTTACTGCAAACACAAAACAATTAGCAGAAAGACGCAACTGTTTATGTGATATACATCAGACATGCGTGTTTGTTGCCGTTATTGAAGTAATTGTTGTTTCAGAAATGCTTTCTCGGACAAGTTTAGGGAACTGGACAAGGACGGCAGTAACACGTTAACCATAGAAGAAATTAGACAGGTGTTTAAGGAAAGTGAGTTAAATAACGAAGAAATTGGCGCCATGATCTCCAAAGCAGATACTAACCAAGACGACATTATATCCGTGGAGGAATTCATGGCCATGGTGTGACATTTTCTTACAAATCATATTCTCGTGAACAATGTACATGTTCTGTTAAAATGTATCAGTGCGATAAATGGTTGTGGTATTCTTTTTACCTCATATTAACAAGCGCCCTGATATTAACGTAATGTATAAAACAGCTAATTTGATATTACAGCAATATTAAAAACTGCCAACTTGATATTACGGCAATATCAAAAACAGCCAACTTGATATTACAGCAATATCAAAAACAGCCAACTTGATATTACGGCAAAATCAAAAACAGCCAACTTGATATTACGGCAAAATCAAAAACAGCCAACTTGATATTACAGCAATATCAAAAACAGCCAACTTGATATTACAGCAATATCAAAAACAAGTATTAGTTGGTTGAATTTTTATTACAGCAAGTTGGTAGGCGTTCTCTCGAATGGTCGCTTTTGTTTCGATGTCATTTTATTTCATTGGATGTATTTTACGGCATTTGTTACATACCATCCAAAACTGCTATAGATAATTCAGCTCTTATTTTTATTAAAAATGTTTTAGCATAATACATTTGAAGCATATTAATCAAAAAGCTGATGATTTATCTTTGATATACAAATGTATATAATGCCGTCTCATATGTATCAATATGTAAATAACATGTAACACTTATCACAATTTAACATACAAATCGAGTTAAGAGTATGATTTTAAGTCTTTAGTTTATTAATTAAGTATTCCCACTAATAATCAATATTCATAAGCCATCGATGTCGAGTATATTTGGACAAGATATGAAATTCATTACGTTTTTAGGAACATACAATATATCTGCAGTACAAATATATCCAATCTTTCAATAAATTGTAGAGAAAAACTAACACGGAATCAACTGGCAGTAAAACGCTCTACAATTTAATATAACTATATCAGGTTCGTCTCGCTTTTATTTCTTTTTATTGAATGCACATATCACAATTTATACAACATATCAACTTCAAAACAACAAAGAAAACCGACATTAAATAGAAACCATAATTCTTACAAACATAGATCGTAAACACACATGAGATAGAACAAAGATAATCAGACCATACATTCCGGAAGGGAAAACCTCTTGATTCATAGACGACACCAACCATGCAAATCTAGGTCATGTCGGGTCGTAGTCACTACCTCAAAATGAGAACGTCGGGGAGGAAAACAGAGTCACCAAACATCATCGGACACGTCTGACAAATTTATATTGCAGTAAAGAAATGTATTTCCAAATGAGGGCGTAAAGTCTACCATAAAACTTCCCGTGGTCATCATCAACCTGCATCTCTCGGAACTTTGTGTTGATAGTTTCCCGTCAGTATTCGACTTCTTTCGTGGAGATCGTGATAAAAGGGACAAGCTTTATATTATCAAATCAATTGAGATATGTGAACACCTTAGGTGAGGGGAACATTGGTGTTTCTATCTAGAAAAGGAAAATAACAATTAGAAAATTGATATTATCAAGTCTATCATACAGTTTAGTTGTAAGCTGTCCCTTCTGGATACGTTATACGTAATGATCAAGGTAAGATTGTAGAGTCGGTCGGCCCTTAATGCATGCACACTTCTTGATTACAAAATATCGGAAGACCAGGTAATGACTTACATGCGGCTGTTGGAAATCTACCAAGCGTTCCCTAATCGTTAACAACACGATTAAGTATGTTTTAGCGTGAACTTCACTTGATTATCAAGTGGATTTTTTCTCAGATACTTTCTCAATCACGAAAATGTGCCAAATGATACAAATATTGGGGCCTTAATTTAGGCAAATTGAACTTTAGTTTTGATGACTAAACCAGACTTTCTAGTGTGAGAAAACACAGAGGCAGGTGTTACAATGTAGCGCATACCCTCTATAAACTAGGTCGATCTTCAATAATTATATTGTCGCTGTCCATTCTCAAACTCATCATATTCCAGTTTTCCTTGATACAGGACCATGTAGCAGATTGTGGATTATATATCCTAACACTTAAGACATTTAATTAACAGCGAAAAAATAATCCTACTATCACAGATTTTGGGATCGAATTCCTCATTATTAACAATATAGGATAAAAACGGTCTGGGATCAGTAAATGATCACAATCCGTCTTGAAATCTAACTCCATTTCTGTTGATCTGATGGTATAGACAGGTGGAGTAAATCGCTGTATGAGGATATCAACAAAAGTTTACGTCAATGTAAGGTAGTCTATAATGTATTGCGTGTTCCTCCATTGAAGAAAATTTGTCTTAATGATCACGTTTACTTCATGTTTACTATGTATCTTTCGCGTTTAACATGGTGTACAAATTTGATGATTTTATTCGGGAAAGTATATGTTTAATTCAAATTTTCATGTTCAGTTCCACGGGTGATATTGATTCATTTACAATATCAACTGTTTGATAATTAAGATTAAAACATGTCAATTGATTCTGAAAACATCATAAAGCTTTTTACCGACAAAGATGATAATTGTGTGGAAGTATGGAATATTTCAAAATTTAAGGATGGAAAACAGTAGTGTATATCGATAAGAAAATAACGCAATCGTGAACAAATTGACGTGTAACTTAGCCATCCAATGTATTATTTTTCATTTAAATTATTTTTATTCTTTTCTTTTAATTGTTTGCATGGCATGATACAACAGATTTGACACACGATTGTTATCAAACCTCAAGAATTATTGATAGTACATATAAAAAAACTAAAAACGAAATGCATTTTATCTATCAGATATGCACCTATATACTAAAACAACTAAAACACGCTCACCTTCACCTCGCATTCATGATATTTGGTATACTGACATCAAAAAAATACTCTCAAAGACAAATGACGAAGACACAACAGGACAAAGTAAACCTTGGTCGGCGTTAGTTTGAATCCTATTTTTAAGGTTACTCTTAGATTTTAATTATAATTCTGCGTACGTTTATTACGAGAGTTGCATACGTTTATACCAACAAGTCCACTGTATGAAACAAATCGGAAAGCTAATAAAGGATAGGTTTTCAAGAAAGAGCCGTGGTTTATTTAAGAAATAATTAACGATGATTCGTGTATTGTTGCAGGATACACAACGAGGACGAAGATATTTTGCAATTAAATTAATAACGAAGGCCGCAGGCCTGAGTTATTAATTAAAATTGCAAAATATCCGAGTCCGAGTTGTATATCCTGCAACAAAACACGAGTCAAAGTTGATTATTTCTATTCTACCATGTACTGTTTAGTTCTGAGATCGACCTCTTTCTAATAGAAAAACAGCAAAGAAACCCCGAGAAAACCTTGTAATTTATTTCTTGAGTATTGCATTATTTGTTGATGAAATATACAGGCAATACAGTACTACGACCAAGAGCATCAATCATATGGCATGGATATTGAAAATTAAAAAAAAGGATAAAAAAAAAGAAAAAGAAAAAAGAAAAAAAGGGGGCCTCCGTAGGATTCGAACTCGCGTAGTGATAAAAAATTATTGAAAGACTAACCCATTAGTCCACTCAGCTATAGTAAGCTTTTATAAAACGGGTGAATATTAGATATATAAAATTGTAACAGCCGTGACTCGCGACCGTGTATTATTGGCACGAGCGTGGGTTATTGGAAAATAATACATGGTTTTAAACCAATCAAAACTGGCGTTGCGTAGCAAACATGGTAGAATTAAGAAATAATTAACGATGATTCGTGTATTGTTGCAGGATATACAGGTCTGAGTTATTAATTAAATTGCAAAATATCCGAGTCCGAGTTGTATATCCTGCAACAATACACGAATCATCGTTAATTATTTCTTAAATATTGACCGCCAACAACAGTGGGAAAGCGTTCAAAATTAGACTCTTTCATCCTCCAAAGCCTGCAGTTAAATTCGCCCTCCGAAGCGTTCAGTCGACAGCATACATGTACCAATGATACATCGTCACCCTCTCTAAGTCCAACTGACATCATATATGTACCATTGATACATAGGTGTATCTCCCAAACGTCCAGTCGACATCATACATGTACCAACGATATATTTTCACCATCCTTTCTCCCGTATCAGTATTAGCTCGAAAAGAATGGAATAATTTCATTAACTTAGTTATGCTCTCCGAGTATATTGTCTCTGACAAGTTGATAAAGAATTTTGGGTTATGATAAAGCATGATTAGTGGTGATAATCTGATAGATCAGTTTGACTTTTGTTTTAGTTTAGGCCTACACGCCTACGTTAGTTTCCTTTCTCACTCAATTACCTACACGAACCTACCATATATCAATTTCAAATTAGGGTATTTTCACCATTTATTACAGTTGATATCTCGCCCGTGCTCACCTGTCTACTTCAGACAGTGTATCGTCACCGAGTTACCTTGATTCGTGGCCACAGAACACACGTGTATATAAATGTTACGCACGATCTTGTTATCATCATCATTACGTTACACATGTAAATATTAAGGTTATCCTAAAAGCAAAATATTTTTTTCTAAGTTTAGTTGTATCTACTAAGAACAAAAAGCTGCTTCTTTAAATCAGTTATTTAGATTGACTTACACATATTTCATGTCGTTAAGATGACTGCCTATTATAGATGAAAGGTGATGTGTTGTAGATTAATGGAAATTTATTCAGAGACAGAGTATAGATGTTGTTTCGCAGACACCAGGTTGTCGACATTTAACTTATATAAGCTGGTCCTTTTATACCTTCATATTCTGCTGACACGTTCACTCTTGAACTTTTGATCTTTATTACATTAACCTATTACATGATGACAGAGAAATGTCGGTATTTACACAAGTAGATCAATATCAATGTACCCGAACATCATATGACCATGTTAACGAGAGTGTCATGCGAGCTTATATTATTGATAAATTTTACTTATTATACTACTTTATCACACTATGACAGCAGTCGTTCAAACAACGACCATCGAAGAGTTGGCATATGATGAATACATATACGGGGACACATCATTTTCCTCCTTATTACAAAAGTTCCACAATCAAACCCATCACAAAATAACCAGCTGCTACTGATAAAATCGCATGTTTTACAGAATATAACTGACCACTAACCAGGTAATCAATAATAATATGATGTTGAAGATGGAACCGTGTGGAATTTGGAACCTTAATTGAAGCCAAGAAAACTTATGGACACTAGAAGACTAGAGCGCATGTGTCTCAAGTATGGGTTTAAATGACCGGGGAAAATTAATCATTATATAGCTATGTGGTAGGATCACAATCATGTCCATGTTATCGCCAAGGGCTTTAAAGCATTGCCCGCAAGAATGTTTAGAGGTCTGCTATTAATAGGGCGGATCACCTGTATACAGTAGTGGTGACAGTTAACGTGACGGGGATGTTGTGCCTTGTGTACATGTACATTAATAGTGTAGTAGGGAGTAGGGAGAGGTTGGACACGGTTAGTGGTTGCAGTGTGTCAATGGAAACCTGTTTTACACATATATGTAACAGGTCTACGTGGTAAACAGTATACATTCCTAGGCTCAGGGACACAAACCACAGACGTACATACGGAGCTTGTGCCTGAAGTTGATATTGTTAGTCCTTTGCCACTGTACGCACCATGAGCTGCATTAGCGAAGACAAACTTAAGGAGATATTCCTTAAGGCGGATACCAGTAGAGATGGAAAGATTAACCCTACAGAACTCAGGGATCTGGTCAGAAAGGAGTTGTTGAAGGCCGATATGTCCGACCGAGATGTGGCGGTAAGTGTTACCTATATAATATTCTCTACTTCATTGTGAAGCCGAGAGAAGTGTGACTTGGAGCTGCAGTTTTTGGGTGTTCAGATTCATTCGTCATCAGCAATAATAAAAAAAACTATGAAACGTTACAATCAAAAATCGTATGAGGCGTACATGTACCGTATAACTAACCGATAATTAAGATTACTGAACTGTAAAATTCGTGCATATAAACGACCTGTATAACAACAAAGTGAGGATAACGTACATCAGGTCTTATTTCAATAAGAATGAAAGTTAGCTACACCATATGCTATAAACACTTAAAGAGTTTATCAAGGGAGAACGTTAGAGCAGAAAGTAAGGCCTTCTGTGCCCAATTATCCATTTTAGGTCATCTGAACGATCTGATCCGGTGTAACGTCAAAAAATGACCGGGGTAAAAAAAGTACCCGTGGTCATTTTTCTACTAGAGAACTTACCTGGGCAACTGTAGAAAAATGACCCGCAAACCTGGTCAAATTTCTACGGGTCATTTTTGTTTAAAGAATATCATATTATCAACCAGCGCGAGTAAAAACGTGCATCAAGGAAATCTTCAGGGAGTGTGTGCGACACTTAAAATTCCGCAACGATTTATATAACGGTGCCGTTCATAGACATAGACATTGGCATCGGCGATATAAACACTTTCCTCATCATGGTCAAAATGCTTCACATCCGAATATCTGCAAATGTATGATCGAGCTCCCTGTTGGAAAGTGAATTCGCACCGATTGCACGTGCTGAACGACAGGGCACGAATACATCTATCTTATTAGCGCGAAATTGTACGATTAAAGACTGCAAGATGACACGATGGATGAAGCGGGGCTCTATCTTAAGACATGACAGTACCCGAAAGATTGAAACGATCTGACAAAAAAAATACTGTTTATGCGGCGACGATGAAACGCTATATAAAACAAAGAAAGGCAAAAATTAAACGATTAAGTGTCGTAAACGTTTGGTTTGGTTAGTTTTTGTTTAACGTCCTATTAACAGGGTCAATTAAGGACGTGCCAGGTTTTGGAGGTGGAGGAAAGCTCGAGTACTCGAGGGAAAAAGCCACCGGCCTACGGTCAGTACCTGAGAAGTCATGCATGATTTACTGTTGTTGACTCGGATGAAGATCCCATTGTTTAAAGTGAATAGCTCAATTTTGTCGATCTCAAGATTGTGTTTTCAAATAATTCAAGTTTATATATATTCAACAATTTAGAGAAAATTAGATATTTATGAGATTTTTGAAGACATTATTTGGGGTTTCTTCAATCTACGATCAATATATTACACACCCATCCTCATTTCTTCCTTTCAATCTGATGAATTGGTACTGCAATTATAATTACAAATTCTAACACGATTCGTTTGCAACGTGTGTTTTGATTGGTCACAGACCATGTTCTAATCTGCGATAGAACCATGATCTATTATGTTAAGCCACGCCCCGTTTCTAATTAAAACAATATGGCGCCAAGTTCGCCTCGTAGCGAAATTCAAGACAAAAATCGATAGTTTGATTTACAAGCTGACGGGACAATCCACCGCAGCCTTAGATGTACTTTCAACGACTCCCAGCAAATTATGTGATAATAATGATGAATTGCAACAAGAACAAAAAAAAAGCTGTCTTTGTGATTTTGATAGACCTTTTGACACACCATCTAAATTTCCTTTAGAATGGAGATCGCACATTTTTGCTATCGTGTATACATCGTGTGCATACAGCACGTCGTGTAACGTTGTGGGATCCCACAACTGAACGAGAGAAAGATCTCCATCAAGTCAGCAGGATCGGGTAAACTTTGAGTTATCCGAGGTAAACGAAGTCTTCGAGTCAAACGCGTTCGAGTTAATAGAGGTTCAACTGTATTAGAAAACTTCAAAAACACTTTCATGTAACATTTTCACTCCCAGGGAACTCATGAACTTTTAAATTGTAGGGGGGTATATTTTCTACAGTGGGTCACTTTTTCACGGGACGAAAACCGAAAATTATAGAGGCGGATTACTTTTCTACGGGTAACCGGGTATGATTTCTACTGTGGAATAATAGCCCGGGGAAGCTTTTATATACTTTTTCAACCCCGGGTCATTTTTTCACGTTACACCGGCTTCGACCGTCGTCGTGCGTCGTACGACGTTAGTTACATTTTCATCTTCGACTTTTTCTGAAAAAAACTTGTGAGCCATTTTTGATGAAATTTTGCAGATACTTTCTTGGGCCAAAGGTCAACCAAGAATTACATGATCCCCGCCCCTAGGGGCCTGAGAGGCTGGGCCAAAAGGTGTCAAATTGACAGCTATTTCATAATTCTTCTTCCCAAGACTCAAACATGGTAGAATCAAATACTCATCATGGATAAGAGGTTCTTTGAGTTCTTTATTTAATTTCATGGCCCCATTGTTTTCCTTTTCCCATGGGAAGGGGCAGAATTTTTCGATAGTTTATATAGGAAAATAACATTTTTGAGCATAATTTATTTTATTTCCATTTGGAATGATTCAAACTTGGTTAGAAATATTAGCATGTGATAGCAGTTTTATGGTGTGCAGATATTGACCCTGGGGCGGGGCTAAAGAGGGTCAAATTGACTATAATCTTAAAAATCTTGTTCTCAAAACCCAGCGTATAGAAGAATCCAATATTCTTCATAGCTGGATAGGTCTTGGGGTGTTTTTGGGGTGTTTTGTCACAGTTTTAAATTTTATGGTCCATTTTTTAGCAAAATTGCTTCATTTCCATTTTATTATTGAGATTTATGCAGAGGGACTAGATTTTGTTTCAGTTGTGGGATCTCACAACGTTACGCGATGTCACGGAGGAATATATGTAGATGGGCGACTTACTGTGCAGGCGAAAGAAACGAAGTCTATATATGAGATAGCTATCGTGGTTATACACTTTAGAATATATTACAAATGATGTTTAACCCATCGGAACGGTTTTGATAAAAATAACATTATTTACATAGTTTCTGTGTTATCGTTCGTGGAATTATATATGTCAGCTTATCCATCTTGGAGTCTATTTTAGAAAATGAATTTAAATGCAGTCATTTGATGAACTAGATAGCGGTGATTTGTGATCAACTAGCGCTCCGGTCCATGACCGTATCTTTTATCACTCGAAACCGAAGCGTGAAGCGTCGGGTGGGTGTCACATGTATACCAGCTTCAAATGCTTACAGAAGCAACGTAAGAGCAGAATTATGTAATCCATGCCATATTGTGTTGATACTAGTAAATCAACATATAATTCGTCGACTCTGGGATTATATAAACAGGGCGATGTAATGCTGTATAAGACTTTATTTCAAATGAATTTACCTGTATGTTTACCTACTTTTACCGGCGGACGATGTAAGTACTGTGAGGACGATGTAAGTACTGTGAGGACGGTGTAAGTACTGTGAGGACGATGTAACGTAAGTACTGTGAGGACGATGTAAGTACTGTGAGGACGATGTAAGTACTGTGAGGACGATGTAAGTACTGTGAGGACGGTGTAAGTACTGTGAGGACGATGTAAGTACTGTGAGGACGGTGTAAGTACTGTGAGAACGATGTAAGTACTGTGAGGACGATGTAAGTACTGTGAGGACGATGTAAGTACTGTGAGGACGATGTAAGTACTGTGAGGACGATGTAAGTACTGTGAGGACGATGTAAGTACTGTGAGGACGATGTAAGTACTGTGAGGACGATGTACAGTAAGTACTGTGAGGACGATGTAAGTACTGTGAGGACGATGTAAGTACTGTGAGGACGATGTAAGTACTGTGAGGACGATGTACAGTAAGTACTGTGAGGACGGTGTAAGTAATGTGAGGACGGTGTAAGTACTGTGAGGACGATGTAAGTACTGTGAGGACGATGTAAGTACTGTGAGGACGATGTAAGTACTGTGAGGACGATGTAAGTACTGTGAGGACGATGTAAGTACTGTGAGGACGATGTAAGTACTGTGAGGACGATGTAAGTACTGTGAGGACGATGTAAGTACTGTGAGGACGATGTTAGTACTGTGAGGACGATGTAAGTACTGTGAGGACGATGTAAGTACTGTGAGGACGATGTTAGTACTGTGAGGACGATGTAAGTACTGTGAGGACGATGTAAGTACTGTGAGGACGATGTAAGTACTGTGAGGACGATGTAAGTACTGTGAGGACGATGTAAGTACTGTGAGGACGATGTAAGTACTGTGAGGACGATGTAAGTACTGTGAGGACGATGTAAGTACTGTGAGGACGATGTAAGTACTGTGAGGACGATGTAAGTACTGTGAGGGACGATGTAAGTACTGTGAGGACGATGTAAGTACTGTGAGGACGATGTAAGTACTGTGAGGACGATGTAAGTACTGTGAGGACGATGTAAGTACTGTGAGGACGATGTTAGTACTGTGAGGACGATGTAAGTACTGTGAGGACGATGTAGTAAGTACTGTGAGGACGATGTAGTACTGTGAGGACGATGTAAGTACTGTGAGGACGATGTAAGTACTGTGAGGACGATGTAAGTACTGTGAGGACGATGTAAGTACTGTGAGGACGATGTAAGTACTGTGAGGACGATGTAAGTACTGTGAGGACGATGTAAGTACTGTGAGGACGATGTAAGTACTGTGAGGACGATGTAAGTACTGTGAGGACGATGTAAGTACTGTGAGGACGGTGTAAGTACTGTGAGGACGATGTATGTACTGTGAGGACGATGTAAGTACTGTGAGGACGATGTAAGTACTGTGAGGACGATGTAAGTACTGTGAGGACGATGTAAGTACTGTGAGGACGATGTAAGTACTGTGAGGACGATGTAAGTACTGTGAGGACGATGTAAGTACTGTGAGGACGATGTACAGTAGTACTGTGAGGACGATGTAAGTACTGTGAGGACGATGTAAGTACTGTGAGGACGAGTGTAGTACTGTGAGGACGATGTAAGTACTGTGAGGACGAGTGTAAGTACTGTGAGGACGATGTAAGTACTGTGAGGACGATGTAAGTACTGTGAGGACGATGTAGTACTGTGAGGACGATGTAAGTACTGTGAGGACGATGTATGTACTGTGAGGACGATGTACAGTAAGTACTGTGAGGACGATGTAAGTACTGTGAGGACGATGTACAGTAAGTACTGTGAGGACGATGTAAGTACTGTGAGGACGATGTAAGTACTGTGAGGACGATGTAAGTACTGTGAGGACGATGTAAGTACTGTGAGGACGATGTAAGTACTGTGAGGACGATGTAAGTACTGTGAGGACGATGTAAGTACTGTGAGGACGATGTAGTACTGTGAGGACGATGTAAGTACTGTGAGGACGATGTAAGTACTGTGAGGACGGTGTAAGTACTGTGAGGACGATGTAAGTACTGTGAGGACGATGTAAGTACTGTGAGGACGATGTAAGTACTGTGAGGACGATGTAAGTACTGTGAGGACGATGTAAGTACTGTGAGGACGATGTAAGTACTGTGAGGACGATGTAAGTACTGTGAGGACGATGTAAGTACTGTGAGGACGATGTAAGTACTGTGAGGACGAGTGTAAGTACTGTGAGGACGATGTAAGTACTGTGAGGACGATGTAAGTACTGTGAGGACGATGTAAGTACTGTGAGGACGATGTAAGTACTGTGAGGACGAGTGTAAGTACTGTGAGGACGATGTAAGTACTGTGAGGACGATGTAAGTACTGTGAGGACGATGTAAGTACTGTGAGGACGATGTAAGTACTGTGAGGACGATGTAAGTACTGTGAGGACGATGTAAGTACTGTGAGGACGATGTAAGTACTGTGAGGACGATGTAAGTACTGTGAGGACGATGTAAGTACTGTGAGGACGATGTACAGTAAGTACTGTGAGGACGATGTAAGTACTGTGAGGACGATGTAAGTACTGTGAGGACGATGTAAGTACTGTGAGGACGATGTAAGTACTGTGAGGACGATGTAAGTACTGTGAGGACGATGTAAGTACTGTGAGGACGATGTAAGTACTGTGAGGACGATGTAAGTACTGTGAGGACGATGTAAGTACTGTGCGGACGAGTAGTAAGTACTGTGAGGACGATGTAAGTACTGTGAGGACGATGTAAGTACTGTGAGGACGATGTAAGTACTGTGAGGACGATGTAAGTACTGTGAGGACGATGTAAGTACTGTGAGGACGATGTAAGTACTGTGAGGACGGTGTAAGTACTGTGAGGACGATGTAAGTACTGTGAGGACGATGTAAGTACTGTGAGGACGATGTAAGTACTGTGAGGACGGTGTAAGTACTGTGAGGACGATGTAAGTACTGTGAGGACGATGTAAGTACTGTGAGGACGATGTAAGTACTGTGAGGACGATGTAAGTACTGTGAGGACGATGTAAGTACTGTGAGGACGATGTAAGTACTGTGAGGACGATGTAAGTACTGTGAGGACGATGTAAGTACTGTGAGGACGATGTAAGTACTGTGAGGACGATGTAAGTACTGTGAGGACGGATGTAAGTACTGTGAGGACGATGTAAGTACTGTGAGGACGATGTAAGTACTGTGAGGACGATGTAAGTACTGTGAGGACGATGTAAGTACTGTGAGGACGATGTAAGTACTGTGAGAACGATGTAAGTACTGTGAGGACGATGTACAGTAAGTACTGTGAGGACGGTGTAAGTACTGTGAGGACGATGTAAGTACTGTGAGGACGATGTAAGTACTGTGAGGACGATGTAAGTACTGTGAGGACGATGTAAGTAAGTACTGTGAGGACGATGTATGTACTGTGAGGACGATGTAAGTACTGTGTGACGGTGTAAGTACTGTGAGGACGATGTAAGTACTGTGAGGACGGTGTAAGTACTGTGAGGACGATGTAAGTACTGTGAGGACGATGTACAGTAAGTACTGTGAGGACGATGTACAGTAAGTACTGTGACGACGATGTAAGTACTGTGAGGACGATGTACAGTAAGTACTGTGAGGACGGTGTAAGTACTGTGAGGACGATGTAAGTACTGTGAGGACGATGTAAGTACTGTGAGGACGGTGTACAGTAAGTACTGTGAGGACGATGTAAGTACTGTGAGGACGATGTAAGTACTGTGAGGACGATGTAAGTACTGTGAGGACGATGTAAGTACTGTGAGGACGATGTAAGTACTGTGAGGACGATGTTAGTACTGTGAGGACGATGTAAGTACTGTGAGGACGATGTTAGTACTGTGAGGACGATGTTAGTACTGTGAGGACGATGTAAGTACTGTGAGGACGATGTAAGTACTGTGAGGACGATGTAAGTACTGTGAGGACGATGTAAGTACTGTGAGGACGGTGTAAGTACTGTGAGGACGATGTAAGTACTGTGAGGACGATGTAAGTACTGTGAGGACGATGTAAGTACTGTGAGGACGATGTAAGTACTGTGAGGACGATGTAAGTACTGTGAGGACGATGTAAGTACTGTGAGGACGATGTAGTACTGTGAGGACGATGTATGTACTGTGAGGACGATGTAAGTACTGTGAGGACGATGTAAGTACTGTGAGGACGATGTAAGTACTGTGAGGACGATGTAAGTACTGTGAGGACGATGTAAGTACTGTGAGGACGATGTAAGTACTGTGCGGACGATGTAAGTACTGTGAGGACGATGTAAGTACTGTGAGGACGGTGTAAGTACTGTGAGGACGGTGTAAGTACTGTGAGAACGATGTAAGTACTGTGAGGACGATGTAAGTACTGTGAGGACGATGTAAGTAATGTGAGGACGATGTAAGTACTGTGAGGACGATGTAAGTACTGTGAGGACGATGTAAGTACTGTGAGGACGATGTAAGTACTGTGAGGACGGTGTAAGTACTGTGCGGACGATGTAAGTACTGTGCGGACGATGTAAGTACTGTGAGGACGATGTAAGTACTGTGCGGACGATGTAAGTACTGTGCGGACGATGTAAGTACTGTGAGGACGATGTAAGTACTGTGAGGACGGTGTAAGTACTGTGAGGACGGTGTAAGTACTGTGAGGACGGTGTAAGTACTGTGAGGACGATGTAAGTACTGTGAGGACGATGTAAGTACTGTGAGGACGGTGTAAGTACTGTGAGGACGATGTAAGTACTGTGAGGACGATGTAAGTACTGTGAGGACGATGTAAGTACTGTGAGGACGGTGTAAGTACTGTGAGGACGGTGTAAGTACTGTGAGGACGATGTAAGTACTGTGAGGACGATGTACAGTAAGTACTGTGAGGACGATGTAAGTACTGTGAGGACGGTGTAAGTACTGTGAGGACGATTTAAGTACTGTGAGGACGATGTACAGTAAGTACTGTGAGGACGATGTAAGTACTGTGAGGACGATGTTAGTACTGTGAGGACGGTGTAAGTACTGTGAGGACGATGTAAGTACTGTGAGGACGGTGTAAGTACTGTGAGGACGATGTAAGTACTGTGAGGACGATGTAAGTACTGTGAGGACGATGTACAGTAAGTACTGTGAGGACGATGTAAGTACTGTGAGGACGATGTACAGTAAGTACTGTGAGGACGATGTACAGTAAGTACTGTGAGGACGATGTAAGTACTGTGAGGAAGATGTAAGTACTGTGCGGACGATGTAAGTACTGTGAGGACGGTGTAAGTAATGTGAGGACGATGTAAATACTGTGCGGACGATGCATGCACGATGTTCTTGGTGCGTTGTTGATAGCCTGCCTACACTGCTCTTCGGCAGGCTATGAAGTCCCCTCCCATTGCCGATAGTGTAGCAAGCCCCGATGAGATTCACAGCGGGCAGTATTTAGCTCTGGTTATCATTTTCTTCGATACACAAAAAAAAAAACATATGTTAATTGATGATTCTGGTATCTATTATCGATATCTAATTCACAAACCTGCACATTACGTCAGAATTTACCTACATGTATGTATGGGTAATTTTAGAGTTTACCTGTGTATGGGTGGTTTAAGTGTTAACTAGTGCATGGGTGGTTTTAGAATTAATCTGTGTATAAGTGGTTTGTGAGTTTACCTATGTTTGAGTAGTTTTGAAGCTAGCCTGTGTTTGGGTGATTTTATAATTTACCTGTGTATGGGTGGTTTTAGAGTTTACCTGTGTTTTGATTGTTTTAGAGTTAACTAGTATGGGTGGATATAGAGTTTACCTGTATTTTGGTGGTTTTAGAGTTAACTAGTATGGGTGGATATAGAGTTTACCTGTATTTTGGTGGTTATAGAGTTAACTAGTATGGGTGGATATAGAGTTTACCTGTATTTTGGTGGTTTTAGAATTTACCTGTACATACTGTATATTTCCATATTTTAAAGATGTTTATATGTCCTTTATGTGTAAAGTGTAATTTGAAGCACAGCGTAATGTGTCGCCCCAACTGGTAATATTTCCTTTCCTTTATATTAAAGCTGTATGGTTAGCTTGACCATGCATTAATGAGGTCATTTAAACACTCGACCGACATGTCAGTGCCTCCACAGGCCATATTGTCGTTGTAGCTCATCTGACCTGAAGGTTATCATAACCTTTAGTGATCGTGTTTCGCCCGTCGGCGAGCGTCGTGCGCCGTACATCGTCCGCCGTAAACATTCATTTGAAAATTTCCTGAAATTATCATCTGAAAGAAATCTAAAAAAAGATTGCCACCTTAAGATGGTCCGCATTTAAAGTTTACTTTGGGTCGGTTTGAAATCTAATATGACCGTCATCTTCAAAAAAACATTTAAATTTTGTGTGTGTTATTTCTGAACTGGAGTTATGTTCATCTTTCTGCCAAATCGGTTGTCTTACCAATGACAATCAGATGATGTTTGGGGTCCTTTCTTAACATACGAATAAACTGAAATCCCAGCAACGATTGTCACTTTTACTGGACTTTTACTTAATGTCATTACAGGATATGTTCTGCGATCTGGACAGTAACCACGACCAGGAAATAACCTGGGAGGAATTTAAAACAGAAATGATGAAGGCGCCCAGAAGGTAAACCATTCCGTCATTTTGCAATTACAGTTTAATGCCATACCGATAAATTATGGTGTGTTACCTAGATGTAAAATAGCATCATAAACCTACTTTTTCAGGGTTGGCCTAGTTGTTGGTCTTCGGGCAGCCTTTGTTGACCGGCGGTGTCGCTTTGGGTGGCTACGGCTGTCCGAAGTCCAATCAATAGGCTAAGCCTAAGGGAGACGGAGAAGGAACGTCCTAAGCAAAATTGGTTAGCTTTTCTACAACGAAAACTATTTGAGCTAGGTTTTGGTTATGTCTGTGCGAGACAGACACCCACCGACATTTATCTTTTGCCTCTAATTAAACAGAGAATTGAAGATCAGGCCAATCAAAATTTATTTAATTTAATACAAACCTCGAGTAAATGTGAACTCTATAGGCATATGGTTGATAAGGTGGCCTTACAATTCTATCTGATTAAATCATTACCAAAACAACGAAGAATTATGATTACTAAATTTCATATATCTGCCCATAATTTAGCTGTAGAATCCGGAAGATACAGGAATATAGAAAGGTGTTACAGATATTGCCCATATTGTAATTCATTAGATGTTGAAAATGAATATCTATATTTAATGAAATATTTTTGGCACAAGCCATCAGTTCTCAAAGTTATCGAATTATTAAACTCAAGAAGTCAGAAAAAATTGAAATTGATGGGAAGATTTATTTCAGAAGCCTATAATCGTAGAATTGGGTAACTACATTATTACTGCAATGTATTTTTCAAAATGCTGCTCTCTGTCCGATATTTGTATATTCTTCAATCTGTCCGTTCGTCCGCCTGTTCCGTTATTTTGATATCTGTACAGGTGTAAGGATCAACCGTTCAATTTCGATATACCTTAGTACATATAACTACATATTAATTCAAAGTATTATCTAATGATTATATGTATGAAATTTCATATCATTACTCTAGGTGGAAAATGTGTACCGCCTTAGTATTATGTAACATGTACACTGTAGAGTGTGAGATTTTGTGTGAATGTATCATGTATATGTATATATATGTTTGTTAAAAACCGATGGGCCGAAAGGCCTAAGGTAATAAAAGAATTGAATTGAAGCCCGAAAAAGTGAGGTTATGGTTTTTGATCTTTAATCAATTAACCACTCATATTAAATGAAAATATACCAATTCTACATTGTAGCAATTTTATTTACATAAGTAATGGCATTCTCAAAAGAGACAGGGTTAACAGTAACAAATGATGACTGTAAGCTTATGAATATTCTAAAATTCTAGTTTCACGCGTTATTTATTTCAATACAAGTAATGTTAAAACGAAATGTTTCATGATTTGAAATAAAATACAGAAGTGTCCTCAGCATTTGAAATCAAAATAAATGTCACTGTTTGTTAGTCCGTCCTTCCTTAATGTCATCTGTGTAGTAGTTATCAGCATCTCCATATCCAGTCACGATTTGATATGTAGTAATGTGTGGTAAATCTTCCTATAGACCATTACTTTGACCATAGCTCTCTCCATATCTTCTGTTGTCCGATATTCATAGACCGGGACTTATACTATTTTCCTCATTCGCGTTGGCAATGCCCTTTATCAGCCATCATTGTTTTACAACTGAGAATTGGCATAAACCTATGGTTACGAAAACGTCCCCAGTAGGGAGGAATATTGGACAGCTCTGGTCCATATAATTCATATTATCATTACGTATGACTAAATTATTGCCTCCATCGACAGGTTTCTCAGTAATATATAGTATTATGTGGTATAAGTAATTAGATAGCATTAGCGATTCCATTGGCGTTTAGGAAGATAAGGATGGCAGTTTACATCGCGATGACTTGTACCATATCACTAGCTGTTTGTGCCTCCTTGCAACCGTCCTCATATGACCTGGCTGTTAATGCCTCCTTGCAACCGTCCTCATATGACCCTGGCTGTTTGTGCCTCCATGCAACCGTCCTCATATGACCTTGGCTGTTTGTGCCTCCATGCAACCGTCCTCATATGACCTGGCTGTTAATGCCTCCTTGCAACCGTCCTCATATGACCTTGGCTGTTAATGCCTCCTTGCAACCGTCCTCATATGACCTGGCTGTTGGTGCTTCCATGCAACCGTCCTCATATGACCTTGGCTGTTAATGCCTCCTTGCAACCGTCCTCATATGACCTTGGCTGTTAATGTCTCCTTGCAACCGTCCTCATATGACCTGGCTGTCAGTGCAACCTTGCAACCGTCCTCATATGACCTGGCTGTCAGTGCAACCTTGCAACCGTCCTCATATGACCCTGGCTGTTTGTGCTTCCATGTAACTGTCCTCATATGACCCTGGCTGTTTGTGCCTCCATGCAACCGTCCTCATATGACCTGGCTGTCAGTGCAACCTTGCAACCGTCCTCATATGACCTGGCTGTCAGTGCAACCTTGCAACCGTCCTCATATGACCCTGGCTGTTTGTGCCTCCTTGCAACCGTCCTCATATGACCTGGCTGTTTGTGCCTCCATGCAACCGTCCTCATATGACCTTGGATGTTAATGCCTCCTTGCAACCGTCCTCATATGACCTGGCTGTTAATGCCTCCTTGCAACCGTTCTCATATGACCTTGGCTGTTAATGCCTCCATGCAACCGTCCTCATATGACCTTGGCTGTTAATGCCTCCATGCAACCGTCCTCATATGACCTGGCTGTTAATGCCTCCATGCAATCGTCCTCATATGACCTGGCTGTCAGTGCAACCTTGCAACCGTCCTCATATGACCCTGGCTGTTAATGCCTCCTTGCAACCGTCCTCATATGACCTGGCTGTTTGTGCCTCCATGCAACCGTCCTCATATGACCTTGGCTGTTAATGCCTCTTTGCAACCGTCCTCATATGACCCTGGCTGTTTGTGCCTCCTTGCAACCGTCCTCATATGACCTTGGCTGTTAATGCCTCCTTACAGCCGTCCTCATATGACCCTGGTTGTCAGTGCAACATTGCAACCGTCCTCATATGACCCTGGCTGTTAATGCCTCCATGCAACCGTCCTCATATGACCCTGGCTGTCAGTGCAACCTTGCGACCGTCCTCATATTACCTGGCTGTCAGTGCAACCTTGCAACCGTCCTGATATGACCTTGGCTGTTAATGCCTCCTTGCAACCGTCCTGATATGACCCTGGTTATTTGTGCCTCCATGCAACCGTCCTCATATGACCTGGCTGTCAGTGCAACCTTGCAACCGTCCTCATATGACCCTGGCTGTTTGTGCCTCCATGCAACCGTCCTCATATTACCTTGGCTGTTAATGCCTCCTTGCAACCGTCCTCATATGACCTGGTTATATGTGCCTCCATGCAACCGTCCTCATATGACCTGGCTGTCAGTGCAACCTTGCAACCGTCCTCATATGACCCTGGCTGTTTGTGCCTCCTTGCAACCGTCCTCATATGACCTGGCTGTTTGTGCCTCCATGCAACCGTCCTCATATGACCTTGGCTGTTAATGCCTCCTTGCAACCGTCCTCATATGACCTGGCTGTTAATGCCTCCTTGCAACCGTTCTCATATGACCTTGGCTGTTAATGCCTCCATGCAACCGTCCTCATATGACCCTGGCTGTTAATGCCTCCTTGCAGCCGTCCTCATATGACCTGGCTGTTAATGCCTCCATGCAACCGTCCTCATATGACCTGGCTGTTTGTGCCTCCATGCAACCGTCCTCATATGACCTTGGCTGTTAATGCCTCCTTGCAGCCGTCCTCATATGACCCTGGCTGTTAATGCCTCCATGCAACCGTCCTCATATGACTTGGCTGTTTGTGCCTCCATGCAACCGTCCTCATATGACCTTGGCTGTTAATGCCTCCTTGCAACCGTCCTCATATGACCCTGGCTGTTTGTGCCTCCTTACAACCGTCCTCATATGACCCTGGCTGTCAGTGCAACATTGCAACCGTCCTCATATGACCATGGCTGTTAATGCCTCCATGCAACCGTCCTCATATGACCCTGGCTGTTTGTGCCTCCATGCAACCGTCCTCATATAACCCTGGTTATTTGTGCCTCCATGCAACCGTCCTCATATGACCTGGCTGTCAGTGCAACCTTGCAACCGTCCTCATATGACCTGGCTGTCAGTGCAACCTTGCAACCGTCCTCATATGACCTGGCTGTCAGTGCAACCTTGCAACCGTCCTCATATGACCCTGGCTGTTTGTGCCTCCATGCAACCGTCCTCATATTACCTTGGCTGTTAATGCCTCCTTGCAACCGTCCTCATATGACCTGGTTATTTGTGCCTCCTTGCAACCGTCCTCATATGACCTGGTTATTTGTGCCTCCATGCAACCGTCCTCATATCACTGGCTGTTAGTTCAACCTTGAACCGTCCTCACATGACCCTCGCTTTTGGTTATCATTCACCGTCTTATTAAGATGTATTCCGTTGTCCAGGGTATAATTTCAATGACTAGTCTGAAACATATGTACCCATAACTGCCTCAGCTCAAAGAGCACATACAATTTTCCCCAATAAATATGCTTTTAAGTATCACTATTTGTAAGTCTTATCAGGGTCTTCATCTTGGTATATTTTTGTTTTAAAAATATGAAATTACTGCTGAAAAGATAGCAAGAAAATATCAGCCGGTATTCGATTTCTATATTTACAGATGACCCCTGTGATAAAACTAGCTACAAACTGTGTCGGAAAAATAATTATACAGTACTTACATTGTTATAAGGTTAATAACGTATAATTGTATGACCGCTAGAACGATCATGATCACTAGTTATAAGATAATCTCAACGAGTATCGGACAGGATTGCTGTTCTAGGATTTCTGGATAGAGCGATAGAGGCATAATTTATGTAACATGACTATCTCTGGTTACAAGCGGTAAACATTAATAAGAATATAAACAGAATACAAGTGATTAACCAATAATGATGTAAGGCGGCAACATAGCTACATGTAGAAAGGTCTATGGTGTCGTCACAACTTACATCGACAGGGAATAACTCACTCAACACTTAAATACATTTATCTACGGATGATTATGTGCGTTGTTCTCCTTAAGATGCATCAAAATGCTCAGTAAAATAAACATAATACAGATAACAAGAAATGAACTGCATAGGTGGTGCTAAAGCGCCATCTATTGATACTAGGTAAAGACGAGTTCACCTGACTATACATTGTCTACACTGGTTTAATTTCTATTTTTTGACATATTACTTTGGAAAGCCACCTGATTTATAAGTAAACCAATGAGCCAGCAAGCGTGATTAAAAGAAGTTGTTATAACTTGGTTCACAATTGTTGTGAAATAAATAATGTTTACATATTTACTAATCAGAATCAATATACTGATGCATTTGATTGTTGTTTCAGAAAAGCTTTCTCGGACATGTTTAGGGAACTGGACAAGGACGGCAGTAACACGCTTACCACAGAAGAATGTAGACAGTTGTTGAAGAGAGGCGGATGCAGTGAGGAACAAGTTGTCGCCATGTTCTCCAAAGTAGATACTAACCAAGATGGTATTATATCCTTCGAGGAATTCATGGCCATGGTGTGACATCGCTAAACAATCACATTCGGGTGAACAATGTACATATTCTGTTAAATCATATCAGTGCGGTATATGATTGTGGTATTTCAATTCAGCTCATATCAACAAACCAGATATAGTGTAGCAGACCTTATATTACTGCAATATCCCAAACAGCAAATTTCATATGATAGCAATAACAAAAACAGCCAACTTATTATTAGAATAATATCCAACACAGCCATCTTGTTATTAGAACAATGTCCAAACCAGCCAACTTGATATTAGAGCAATAATCAAAACATCCAACTTGATATTAGACCAATATCATAAACAAGTATTAGTTATTGGTTGAAGTGTTATAACAATTTGGTAAGCGTTATCTCGAATTGCCACTTTTGTTTCGATCTTCGTCATTTTTCCACGATCTATTTTACGGAATTCGTTACATATCACGCCTTAACTAATATAAAAGTATACCGGGGTATACATGTATATTCTAATATTTTCATTTAACATTTTTATCATAATACATTATTATGTAATAAATCAAATTGCTGATATAACTAAATGCATCCATAGTATGTTTACCGATATGCTATATAGAATATATTTATCTCCAAGGTAAATGGTGTTAAATTTATGAATCTCATTTATCACAATTTCTTGGTCATTCGATAGAGTTTTTTCAACATAAAACATCAGAAATGAAGTTATGAAATATGTGAAAGTAAACAGCGTTCATTTAATTAAGAATTAAGAAATGAGTATCTTCTTCTTTCCTATGAAAATATCGACCGTTCGACACACGTAGTTTTTCATTGATTGAATTGGTATTCATAAGCCATTGATGTCGAACATTCGGACAAAAAGAATGTAATTCACAAAAGTTAAAGAACGTACACTATGTTTCTAGTACATACTTATATGTCCAATTTTCATATAATTGAAGTAGACAAACGTAACATTAAAACGCAATGCTATTCGATATAATCATTGTTGGTTCGTCTCACTTCATTGTGGTGTGCACATCATGCATCACAAAGTTAAAGTCTACGCCAGATCATCATTTTTTGTCAACGACCTGTTTGGAGAAATTAAAGACATCAAAATATCCGAGTTCTCGTTTTATTTGTTTCTACTGAATGCACACTTCACTAAACTACAATGTATACAACAAATCAACTTCAAAGCAACAATGAATACCGACATTAAATGGAAACCTTACTCAAAACCAATAAAATAAAGATTTGTATGAATATCTATGATGAAGAACAACGAAAAAAGACCATTTGTTCCTGAAGGATAGGCGTCTTCTGATTTAGCGACAGCACCAGCCAGGCAAATCTAGGTCATGTCGGGGTTTAATCACATTCTCAAAATCAGAACTTCAGTGATGAAAACGGAGTCATAAGGGTTATCAAGCTGTATCGAACACGACTGACAAATTCAAATTGACCAAAAGAAATACATTTCCCGACAAGATCGTGATGTCGACCATAAGACTTCTGCATCTCTAGGAACTTTGTGTTGAAAGTTTCCCGTCAGTAGTTCACATCTTTTAAGAATATCGTGATAATGGAACAATCTCGAGAATATCGAATCACCTGGGATATGTAAAAATGCAGGTAAGGGAAGCAGGTTACAATCTAGAAATGAAAAAATTAAAGAAAATTGAAGCTATGACGCTTATCATGCATCTTATTTGTAAGCTGCCCCTTCTGGTTACGTTGTAGTAAGTGGTTAATGTTGAAGGATACACAATGCTAATCCGATCGACATGGTCAATATTCAAAGGTCTCTGTAACCTGTTCTGATAATCTATACGATATGAAAAAGATGTATGTCAATAGTTTGCTATGAGCTCTTGTCATCAAACTCAATAAAATAGTGTAAACCAGAAATTCAATCAAGTTTCAATCATTGGTGTATTTCCTCTGGGACCTTTTCGTATGTTTAAAACAAATAAAAATAGTGTCCTTTTTATATCCAGATTCTCTGCAAGCACGCTTCCTTAATCTTAACTTTTAGAAGACCAGTGATAATTTGGACAGTCCCACTTCGTTTATGTTGGATTAGAAAGATTTATTTTGTAAATAACGTTTTATTGACTGCTCGGCTACTTTATTGAAACGCTGGTAAATATGATTAAAGTGAAAACGCGTAAAGGACTACTTTACGGTTGTTAATGTAACCCATCCTCACCCAAACCAAATAAAATTCGTTTTTTTTTGGTCACAAGTAGTATATACATTGTTGGCGGTGTCGCATCTTTCGATATTACAATTCTATAGCTGCCGGTAATTTAAAAAATCTTACACATTGTTCAAAACATGTATCTGTTCTCCAGGATATGACTCCAGTTTTGGTCATCTAATTCACAACACCCGGTTGCAGATTATGATTAATAAATGAAGCAATTTGTTTAGAGTCGTTACCTTTGCTCTAATGTGGCTAGAGTTCGCAACAACTGGGGCGTAATCAATTATAACTTAGAACCGATAGGTGATGTGTGTTTGCTATTTATTCTCAACACGTTACCACTTACCTTCGATCCGTAACCCTAACCTGGTCAGCAGTTACGACCTGATCAACATAATAATGTCGGCGGAAGACCATCAATATTTGTGCAACGATGTTGAAATTAAACTGACTTTGAATAAATGGAATCATGACTTCACCTGATTGTGTTACGTCATTGAATTGATGTATTCAATAACAATTCTGAGTGGTGAAACAATGTGACCATACGCGGATTTGATTATTTCTTTTTAGGAGGCGTTTTTAAAATCCTCTTTAAAAGGGGTTCGTATTTTATGTTGTTTAACACTGAACCATGAAGAAGATATTTTTGTTGCATGCGATGTAATAGATATAAGCCTCAAACTTTTATCATGTGAATATTGGTCAGCCTGTGACGTGTAGCGTCAGTGACAGTCCAATATCTTACAAAGGCAGTTTGAGGCGTATATCTTACTTAAATAACACTCCTCTTTGTGTTGATATTGGACAGATTCAATATCGGTTAAGCATGTGCAATCAACCACGAACGCTATTGACACAATATTTGACAGTTGTGTGTTGTTCCATACTTTGCTTCCATTACAGGCGAGAGGAATATGCCCGAGTAGAATTTAGTCTCATTTAAATGATGTTTTCCAACTGTGAAGGTGTGTTCCTGTCACAGTCCCATGTACAGTACAGGACTGGTACATTTTGAGCACAAGCATCTAGTATTGAAATGGATTAAGTAATAATAACGATTGATCTATTTAAGAAAGTGATTACAGTATACTTCTAGGATTATACATATATCTTTGAATGAAATAAACCAAATCACATCATTAAAGTGGAGAAAAATATGTTTTAACACCACATCTAAATGTTCTTATCAAAGATGTATCACCGCTATTTTTGAGATTATACATGTCAAGGGATATGACACGAAACAACGTTTGCTCACATATATTGTGGGGACAACGGTGAAGACTTCAACTTCAACTACAAAAAAATTCAAAGGAAATACAATTGATGCTGGAAATGTGTCTATCAGTGTTTAGATATACATGTACATGTATATGCATCCATACACAAATATGTTTCATGTAAAAAGGTGGTTCGTGATTCAAATCTGCTGTTAAAGGAAATAATTATAGTACATGGAAAATCGACTATTGGAACATTAACCGGACACACTATTAAGAATGTTGATATCAAAATTCTATGTTGAATTTAGTCACGTTTATTTTTCTTTTGCATGCCACCCCGTTGCTGATATTACTATGTGTTCTATTGTCAATTATAATTACGTGTTACTTACAATCTAATAAGTCTAATAAGATACCTGTAACCATCTTATAGGAAACCTGTAACTATCCAATAAGTTACCTAGAACCATTCAATAAGATACATGTAACCATTCAATAAGATACATGTAACTGTCCAATAAGATTCCTGTAACTGTCCAATAAGATACCCGTTACTGTCCAATAAGATATCTGTAACTGTCCAATAAGATTTCTGTAACTGTCCAATAAGATACCCGTTAATGTCCAATTAGTTACCTGTAACAATCCAATAAGATTCCTGTAACTGTCAAATAAGATACCTGTAACCATCTTATAGGAAACCTGTAACTATCCAATAAGTTACCTAGAACCATTCAATAAGATACATGTAACCATTCAATAAGATACATGTAACTGTCCAATAAGATTCTTGTAACTATCCAATAAGATACCGGTAACCATCCAATAAGATACTTGAAACTCTCCAATAAGATTCCTGTAACTGTCCAATAAGATTCCTGTAACTGTCCAATAAGATTCCTGTAACTGTCCAATAAGATATCAGTAACTGCCCTATAGATACATGTAACTGTCCAATAAGATTCCTGTAACTGTCCAATAAGATACCCGTTAATGTCCAATTAGTTACCTGTAACCATCCAATAATATACCTTTAACCATCCAATAAGATACCTGTAACCATTCAATAAGATTCCTGTAACTGCCCTATAGATACCTGTAACTGTCCGATTAGTTACCTGTAACTGTCCAATAAGATACCTGTAACTGTCCAATAAGTTACCTGTAACCATCCAATAAGATACATGTAACCATTCAATAAGATACAATGTACCTGTAACCATTCAATAAGATACAATGTACCTGTAACCATTCAATAAGATACCTGTAACTGCCCTATAGATACATGTAACTGTCCAATTAGTTACCTGTAACTATCCAATAAGATACCTGTAACTGTCCAATAAGTTACCTGTAACCATCCAATAAGATACCTGTAACTGTCCAATAAGATACCTGTAACCATCCAATAAGATTCCTGTAACTGTCCAATAAGATACCTGTAACTATCCAATAAGATACATGTAACCATCCAATAAGATACCCGTTAATGTCCTGTTAGTTACCTGTAACCATCCAATAAGATACTGTAACTGTCCAATAAGATACCTGTAACTGTCCAATAGATACCTGTAACTGTCCAATAAGATACATGTAACCATCCAATAAGATACCTGTAACCATCCAATAAGATACATGTAACCATTCAATAAGATACCTGTAACTATCCAATAAGATACCTGTAACTGTCCAATAAGATACCTGTAACTGTCCAATAAGATACCTGTAACCATTCAATAAGATACCTGTAACTATACAATAAGATACCTCTAACCATCCAATAAGATACCTGTAACTGTCCAATAAGATTCTTGTAACTGTCCAATAAGATACCCGTTACTGTCCAATAAGATATCTGTAACTGCCCTATAAATACCTGTAACTGTCCAATAAGATTCTTGTAACTGTCCAATAAGATACCTGTAACTGTCCAATAAGATTCTTGTAACTGTCCAATAAGATACCTGTAACTGTCCAATAAGATTCTTGTAACTGTCCAATAAGATACCTGTAACTGTCCAATAAGATATCTGTAACTGCCCTATAGATACATGTAACTGTCAAATTAATTACCTGAAACTGTCCAATAAGATACCTGTAACTGTCCAATTAGTTACCTGTAACTGTCCAATAAGATACATGTAACTGTCCAATGAGTTACCTGTAACCAACCAATAAGATACCTGCAACCATCCAATAAGATACATCTAACCATCCAATAAGATACCTGTAACTGTCCAATAAGATACCTGTAACTGTCCAATAAGATACCTGTAACTGTTCAATAGGTATCTGTAACTGTCTAATAGATACATGTAACTGCCCTATAGATACCTGTAACTGTCCAATAGATACCTGTAACTGTCCAATTAGTTACCTGTAACTGCCTTATAGATACGTGTAACTGTCCAATTAGTTGCCTGTAACTGTCCAATAGATACCTGTAACTGTCCAATAACATAAATGTGCCTGTAACTGTCCAATAATATGCCTGTAACTGTCCAATAATATACCTGTAACTGTCCAATATATACCTGTAACTGTCCATTAAGTTACATGTTACTGTCTAATAGATACCTGTAACTGCCCTATAGATACCTGTAACTGTCCAATAAGATACATGTAACTGTTCAATAGGTATATGTAACTGTCTAATAGATACATGTAACTGCCCTATAGATACCTGTAACTGTCCAATAGATACCTGTAACTGTCCAATTAGTTACCTGTAACTGCCTTATAGATACCTGTAACTGTCCAATTAGTTACCTGTAACTGTCCAATAGATACCTGTAACTGTCCAATAAGATACCTGTAACTGTCAAATTTGTTACCTGTAACTGCCTTATAGATACCTGTAACTGTCCAATAGATACCTGTAACTGTCCAATAGATACCTGTAACTGTCCAATAGATACCTGTAACTGTCCAATAAGATAAATGTGCCTGTAACTGTCCAATTAGTTACCTGTTACTGTCCAATAAGATACCTGTAACTGTCCAATTAGCTACATGTAACTGTCCAATTAGTTACTTGTAACTGTCCTATATTATACATGTGCCTGTAACTGTCCAATAAGATACATGTAACTGTCCAATAAATACCTGTAAATGTCCAATATATACCTGTATCTGTCCAATTAGTTACATGTTACTGTCCAATTAGTTACCTGTAACTGCCCTATAGATACTTATAACTGTCCAATAGATACCTGTAACTGTCCAATAAGATAAATGTCCCTGTAACTGTCCAATTAGTTACCTGTAACTGTCCAATACGATACATGTGCCTGTAACTGTCCAATAAGATACATGTAACTGTCCAATACGATACATGTGCCTGTAACTGTCCAATAAGATACATGTTACTGTCCAAAAAATACCTGTAACTGTCCAATAGATACATGTACCTGTATCTGTCCAATTAGTTACATTTAACTGTCCAATTAGTTTCCTGTAACTGCCCTATAGATACTTATAACTGTCCAATAGATACCTGTAACTGTCCAATACGATACATGTGCCTGTAACTGTCCAATAAGATACATGTAACTGTCCAATAAATACCTGTAACTGTCCAATAGATACATGTACCTGTATCTGTCCAATTAGTTACATTTAACTGTCCAATTAGTTTCCTGTAACTGCCCTATAGATACCTGTAACTGTCCAATTAGTTACCTGTAACTGCCTTATAGATACGTGTAACTGTCCAATTAGTTGCCTGTAACTGTCCAATAGATACCTGTAACTGTCCAATAACATAAATGTGCCTGTAACTGTCCAATAATATGCCTGTAACTGTCCAATAATATACCTGTAACTGTCCAATATATACCTGTAACTGTCCATTAAGTTACATGTTACTGTCTAATAGATACCTGTAACTGCCCTATAGATACCTGTAACTGTCCAATAAGATACATGTAACTGTTCAATAGGTATATGTAACTGTCTAATAGATACATGTAACTGCCCTATAGATACCTGTAACTGTCCAATAGATACCTGTAACTGTCCAATTAGTTACCTGTAACTGCCTTATAGATACCTGTAACTGTCCAATTAGTTACCTGTAACTGTCCAATAGATACCTGTAACTGTCCAATAAGATACCTGTAACTGTCAAATTTGTTACCTGTAACTGCCTTATAGATACCTGTAACTGTCCAATAGATACCTGTAACTGTCCAATAGATACCTGTAACTGTCCAATAAGATAAATGTGCCTGTAACTGTCCAATTAGTTACCTGTTACTGTCCAATAAGATACCTTTAACTGTCCAATTAGTTACCTGTAACTGCCTTATAGATACCTGTAACTGTCCAATTAGTTACCTGTAACTGTCCAATAGATACCTGTAACTGTCCAATAGATACCTGTAACTGTCCAATAAGATAAAGGTGCCTGTAACTGTCCAATTAGTTACCTGTTACTGTCCAATAAGATACCTGTAACTGTCCAATTAGCTACATGTAACTGTCCAATTAGTTACTTGTAACTGTCCTATATTATACATGTGCCTGTAACTGTCCAATAAGATACATGTAACTGTCCAATAAATACCTGTAAATGTCCAATATATACCTGTATCTGTCCAATTAGTTACATGTTACTGTCCAATTAGTTACCTGTAACTGCCCTATAGATACTTATAACTGTCCAATAGATACCTGTAACTGTCCAATAAGATAAATGTCTCTGTAACTGTCCAATTAGTTACCTGTAACTGTCCAATACGATACATGTGCCTGTAACTGTCCAATAAGATACATGTAACTGTCCAATACGATACATGTGCCTGTAACTGTCCAATAAGATACATGTTACTGTCCAATAAATACCTGTAACTGACCAATAGATACATGTACTTGTATCTGTCCAATTAGTTACATTTAACTGTCCAATTAGTTTCCTGTAACTGCCCTATAGATACTTATAACTGTCCAATAGATACCTGTAACTGTCCAATACGATACATGTGCCTGTAACTGTCCAATAAGATACATGTAACTGTCCAATAGATACATGTACCTGTATCTGTCCAATTAGTTACATTTAACTGTCCAATTAGTTTCCTGTAACTGCCCTATAGATACTTATAACTGTCCAATAAGATACCTGTAACTGTCCAATTAGTTACATGTAACTGTCCAATTAGTTACCTGTAACTGTCAAATAAGATACATGTAACTGTCCAATAAATACCTGTAACTGCCCTATAGATACCTGTAACTGTCCAATAGATACCTGTAGCTGTCCAATTAGCTACATGTAACTGTCCAATTAGTTACCTGTAATTGTCCAATAAGATACATGTTCCTGTAACTGTCCAATAAGATACATGTAACTGTCCAATAAATACCTGTAACTGTCCAATAGATACCTGTAACTG
Source organism: Pecten maximus (assembly GCF_902652985.1). Lineage (NCBI taxonomy): Eukaryota > Metazoa > Mollusca > Bivalvia > Pectinida > Pectinidae > Pecten > Pecten maximus. Next base: position 18,864,324 of record NC_047032.1, on the reverse strand, counting down.
TCCAATTAGTTACATGTTACTGTCCAATTAGTTACCTGTAACTGCCCTAGAGATACTTATAACTGTCCAATAGATACCTGTAACTGTCCAATTAGCTACCTGTAACTGTCCAATAAGATATCTGTAACTGTCCAATAAGATACCTGTAACTATCCAATAAGATATATGAAACTGTCGAATAGAAACCTATAACTGTCCAATAAGTGCATTCGTTTGTGTACTTATTGGGCAGATAGAAGTAGCATAATAGACGGTTACTGGTGACGACTACGCATTTGCATGAAAACCGAACAAGATCTGTATTCTCACTGACTTTACAATTGATGCTGAATTCTCTATCTCTGTAGGTCAGGGTTTAAGGAAAAAAGTCATGCTTATTTCATGTGTGCTTTTCGTTTTCGCAAAGCTCAAGTCATGTGAAGCCATTGTTATAACATAGCACAGTTACATTACACTGAACCGTTACTGGTTTCATGTCTGTTATCACGGTTATAGACTTGTGCTCAGTGACAGCAGAATGACATCTCTCCAGCTGCTTTGTAATACTGACAACGGACTTTCCGGTACTTATCCCTCGGACTAACCGGTACTTATCCGACGGACTAACCGGTACTTATCCGACGGACTAACCGGTACTTATCCCTCGGACTAACCGGTACTTATCCCTCGGACTAACCGGTACTTATCCCTCGGACTAACCGGTACTTATCCGACGGACTAACCAGTAGTTATCCCACGGATTAACCAGTAGTTATCCCACGGACTAACCAGTACTTATCCGACGGACTAACCGGTACTTATCCGACGGACTAACCGGTACTTATCCGACGGACTAACCGGTATTTATCCGACGGACTAACCGGTACTTATCCCTCGGACTAACCGGTACTTATCCCTCGGACTAACCGGTACTTATCCCTCGGACTAACCAGTACTTATCACACGGACTAACCAGTACTTATCACACAGGCTAACCGGTACTTATCCCTCGGACTAACCAGTACTTATCACACGGACTAACCGGTACTTATCCCTCGGACTAACCGGTACTTATCCCTCGGACTAACCAGTACTTATCCCTCGGACTAACCGGTACTTATCCCTCGGACTAACCGGTACTTATCCCTCGGACTAACCGTTACTTATCCCTCGGACTAACCAGTACTTATCACACAGGCTAACCGGTACTTTTCCCTCGGGTTAACCGGTACTTATCCCTCGGACTAACCGGTACTTATCCCTCGGACTAACCAGTACTTATCACACGGACTCACCAGTACTTATCACACAGGCTAACCGGTACTTATCCCTCGGACTAACCAGTACTTATCACACGGACTAACCGGTACTTATCCCTCGGACTAACCGGTACTTATCCCTCGGACTAACCGGTACTTATCCCTCGGACTAACCGGTACTTATCCCACAGAATGTAGAGTTAACATACACCATTACTATAGAAATAGAATATAGAGAATGTATCTAGCACAATCATCATTTAGTCCGATGTTCCAAAAAGATGATTGGTTTGGTTTGGTTTATTTTGTTTAACGTCCTATTAACAGCTAAGGTCATTTAAGGACGGCCTCCCGTGCGTGCGACATGCATGTGTGTGTTGAGTGCGTATGTGTTTTTTGGGAGGCTGTGGTATGTTCGTGTGAAGTCTCCTTGTGGTAGGCCGGAACTTTTGCCGATTTAAAGTGCTACCTCACTGAAGCATACTGCCGAAGACACCCAGCAGCACACCTCACCCGGTCACATTATACTGACAACGGGCGAACCAGTCGTCCCTGTCTAGCACAATCATTATTTTGTTCGATGTTCCGAAAAGATGATATCTAGAACAATCATTATTTAATTCAATGTTCCAAAAAGATGAATCTATTTAACGCAATCATCATTTGGTCCGATGTTCCCAAAAGATGAATCTATCTAGCACAATCATAATTTAAGAAGATAGATTACCTCTAAAAATAATATATTATAATGTATATGCAATGTACATGCTTTGCCACAAGGATATACATTGTATATTCAATTCTAATTATATCAAATACTTCAATTAAAAGAGTTACATTACATGTAGATTTGTTTGAGGCTTTGTTTTAGTTATTTATTGATGTACATCAGCACACTTTCGTATTGTGTCGTCCTAAATATGTTTATAAATTAAAATACAACTAGATTGGCGAGATCATAATAAAGATTTCACATGGTCCATTATAGGTGTTATTACAAGAATTTTTTTTAAAAAATTCAATTTCTCTTTATACTTTTGTTGCATTATGTAACATTATATCTCTGTTTATTAGCTCAACCGAATAAAAATTAAACATACTTGAAAGGTGGCACATACAAAACCTTTCTCTTTGAAGTACACCGCAGAGAGCAGCTCTAGGTCCTTACTCATATAGAAACAAGGAAACACGCATTGCGTTACCCAACAAGGACGTCTGTCTACTTCACTATACCTATCTAGCCGTCGGGACGGTTACTCACTTCTTATAAAGGTAAACAGAATAGATGTGAAGCACACTTGCTTATATCACATTTGTACACGATACCGAGGATAAAATCGTTATTCATTACTTTATACATGCATATGATTAAGATCAATCTTATTATACATGCATATGCAAAATTTCCCTTCAACTTAAATAACAAATCCTTTTATTTGCACTACGATATAGCCATCACAAGGTACCCCTACTACCATCATTATAGGTAAATATGGCTGTAGAGTGTTAGGACTGTTGAATGTCTGCACGACAATAATGATCCCGGTGCCAGCATGTGACCGGTACAACTAATGTAACAAGAGGCCCAGAGGGCATGTATCGCTCACCTGGTTTCATGAGATATGAAACAAGAGAACTATGCTAAAGTATATTTGTCACTGGTATTGCTATGTCAATATATCATAAGCATTTTATATGGACGTACATGAACATTGGTTTTATTGTAATTCTAAAAATGTCAATTTAGCCAAATTGATCCCTTTTGGCCCCGCCCCTCAGCCCCCCGGGGGGTCAGCCCCACCAATTGTACAATTTTGAATCTCTACCCCAAGGGGATGCTACCAGGCGAATATGAGTGATATCCATTGCTTAGTTTCAGAGAAGAAGTTGTTTATATCAATTTAGGCAAATTGACACCTTATGGCCCGCCCCTCAGCCCCCAGGGGGGTCAGCCCCATCATTTGTACAATTTTGAATCCCTACCCCAAGGGATGCTACCAGTCAAATATGAGAGATATCCATTGCTTAGTTTCAGAGGAGAAGTTCTTTATAACAATTTAGCCAAACTGGCCCCTTTTGGCCCCGTCCCTCAGCTCCAAGGTGGTCAGCCCCGTCATTTGTACAATTTTGAATCCTTACCCCAAGGGGGTGCTACCAGGCAAATATGAGCAATATCCATTGCTTAGTTTCAGAGGAGAAGTTGTTTATATCAATCTAGCCAAACAGGCCCTTTTTGGCCACGCCCCTAAGACCCCCAGGGGGTCAGCCCCACCATTTGTACAATTTTGAATTCCTACCCCAAGTAGGTGCTACCAGGCAAATATGAGCGATATCCATTGCTTCGTTTATATCAATATAGCCAAATTGACCACATTTGGCCCCGCCCCAGAGGTTCCCAGGGGGTCAGCGCCATCATTTGTACAATTTTGAATCCCCACCCCATAATGATGCTACCAGGCAAATATGAGCGATAGCCATTGCTTGGTTTCAGAGAAGAAGTCGTTTATATCAATATAGCCGGATTGACCACATTTTGCCCCGCCCCTCAGGCCCCTGGGGGGTCAGCCCCATCATTTGTACAATTTTTAATCCCCATCCCATAGTGATGCTACCTGGCAAATATGAGCGATAGCCATTGCTTGGTTTCAGAGAAGAAGTCGTTTATATCAATAGCTCCAAATTGACCCCTTTTGGCCCCACCCCAGAGGGTCAGCCCCATCATTTGTACAATTTTGAGTCCCCTACCCATAGGGATGCTTCTGACCAAATTTGTTCAAATTCTGATCAGCAGTTATGAAGAAGTCAAATAAGTCAATTGCTGACGGACGGACGGACGGACGGACGCCACGGTATGGCATAAGCTCACCTTGGTCCTTCGGACCAGGTGAGCTAATAAAACAAATAAAAGTCAAAAATGTGATTTCCCTATATAAACTACAGTAAAGTTTACCTCTTCCTCAGGGGCAAACGGGAGACCCCTGGGTCATGAAATTCATAATTTTGATAAAGCACCTTAAGACCCTTCCATCTATGAAAAGTGTTTGATTCCACCATATCTGAGACTAGAGAAGAAGATTTTTGAAGTTTTAGTCAATTTGACCCTTTTTGGCCCCGCCCCTCAGGCCCTTGGGGGGTGGGGACCATATAATTTACAATTTTGGTTGAGCTTTAGCCATAGAAGCTTCCGGCCAAATTTCATTGAATTTGGTTTAGCGTTTTTTGAGAAGAAGTCGAAAATGTAAATTGTTTACGGACGGACGACGCCGGGCAAAAGGGGATTAGAATAGGTCACTTGAGACTTTGTCTCAGGTGACCTAAAAATATGACCGCCCTCGCCAAATGATTTTTCACACCAAATTTGGATGAAATCCGCCAAAGGGTTAAGGAGGAGTAGGATTTTAAAGCGAAATTTCAGCAAAGTTCCCCTTTTGGGGCCTTGCCCCTCTGTACCTAGGGGTCAAACCAGCCTCATTTATAACAAGAGCCCCATGAGCCTTAACGGTCATCTGACAAACACTTACAGCAAGGACATCCCCCTCAATCCAGCATAATTACCATAAATTATCTATACGCAGCCATGCAGTTATGTTTCAGATCAAATTTGGTTTTTATCCATTTTGGCTTAAAGGAAGAGCAGCATCTTGAAGCATAATTTTAGCCAAGTTCCCATTTTTGGGGCATGCCCCTCTGTCCCAAAGGGTCGGAAAAGCCTCATTTATATCAATAAGGAATGCCCTTCCCCAATGATGCTTCATACTAAATATGGCTGTAATCAATTAAGGCATTAAGGATGAGTAGCATTTTTGAAAAAATGTTTAACCTATATAAGTGCTCCTTTTGCCCAATCCTTCTTTCCCCAGGGGTCAGACCTTTCTCATTTATATAAAATATGATTGCAGTCCAAATCAAATTTGGTTGTAATCCACCCAGAAGTTAAGGAGGAGTAGGATTTTATAGCAAAAATTCACATTTCCCCTTTTGGAGTCTTGCCCCTCTGGCCCTAGGGGTCAGACCAGCTTTGTTATATAAAAGATGATTTCCCTCCCCAAATGATGTTTCACGCCAAATTTCGTTGTAATCCACTCAAAGGTTAAGGAGGAGTATGATTTTATAGCAAAAATTCACCAACATTCCCCTTTTGGGGCCCCGCCCCTCAGGCCCCAGGGGTCACATTAGCCTCATTTATATAAAATATGACTGCCCTTCCCCAAGGATGTTTCATACCATATTTGGTTGAAATCCACTCAAAGGTTAAGGAGGAGTAGGATTTTATAGCAAAAATTCACCAAAGTTCCCCTTTTGGGGCCCCGCCCCTCAGGCCCTGCCCTGCAGGTATGGCGTAAGAATTGTACCTGCTGCCCCCATTGCATGATCGTAAGAGGCGACTAAATTTGGGATCTTATCTTTTCTCTTCTTTCTGAACAACTTTCTTCTTCCTAATGTCTCCCTTGACAATGCCTCACTTTTGGCCTTTAGTTGAGCGTTCGCCGCTGTGAGGAAGGATTTGGATTCTGTCCCCTAGCCGAGACATATCAGAGACTTTAAAAATGGTCGTTGCTTCTTCTGCTTAGCGCTCAGCATATTTGGAGTGGGACGACTGGTTGGCCCGTTGTCAGTATAATGTGACCGGGTGGGGTGTGCTGCTGGGTGTCTTCGGCAGTATGCTTCAGTGAGATAGCACTTTAAATCGGCAAAAGTTCCGGCCTATCACAAGGAGACTTAACACGATCATACCACAGGCTCCCAAAACACACATACGCACTCACCACACGCATGCATGTCGCACGCACGGGAGGCCGTCCTTAAATGACCTTAGCTGTTAATAGGACGTTAAACAAAACCAAACCCCTCAGGCCCCAGGGGCCACACTAGACTCATTGATATAAAATATGACCGCCCTTCCCCAATGATGCTTCAAACCAAATTTAGTAGTAATCAGCCCAAGGGTTAAGGAGAAGTAGGGTTTTAAATCAAAATTTCAAAGAAGTTCCCCATTTGGCGCCCCACCCCTCTGGCCCCAGGGGTCAGACCAGCCTCTTTTATATAAAATATGATTTGCATCACCCAATGATGCTTAATATTAAATTTGGAAGTAATCGGCCTTGAGGTTAAGGAGGAGTAGGGTTTTGAATGGAAAAGTTTACGCACGGCGGACGGCGGACGACGACGGACGAAACACGATGGATATAGGTCATCTGACCCAAAGGGTAGGGACTGCATTGTAACTGGTACAACTCAGGTAATAATTAACGTTTGGGACTGCATAGCCCGAATTTTCTCTGGCCCTGTACCCATGTCTGGTGTAGGGGCCCTACACCATGGTGACAGGGCCAGAGAAAACTTGGGCTAGGGACTAATGTAATAATAAATGGTAGGGACTGTATTGTAACTGGTACAACTTATGTAACAAGGGCCCAATGGGCCCAAATCGCTCACCTGCAATGCAGTGATCTTTTCATATATGGATCCTGCAGTTATTTGAAAGTATGCTACAGGACCAATATAATGTCTCTCTGCACTTTGGCTTTTCACTAAAAGTCATTTAAAGATTTAAGCATACTTGATCGACGTGACCTTGAATGTGAGTCAGGGTCATTCATTTGAAAAAAACTTGGTAGCCCTTCACCGCAGCATGCTACAGACGCAATATTAACTCCCTGGGACTCTTGGTTATTGAGAAGTCGTTTAAAGATTTTAGCCTTTTTGACTCCTGTGACCTTGAATGAAGGTCAAGGTCATTCATTTGAACAACCTTGGTAGCCCTTTACCCCAGCATTTTACAGACCCAATATCAACTCCCTGGGACTCTTGGTTATTGAGAAGAAGTCGTTTAAAGATTTTAGCCTTTTTGACTCCTGTGACTTTGAATGAAGGTCAAGGTCATTCATTTGAACTAATTTGGTAGCCCTTTACCGCAGCATGCGACCGATCCAATATCAACTCCCTGGGACTCTTGGTTATTGAGAAGTCGTTTAAAGATTTTAGCCTTTTTGACTCCTGTGACCTTGAATGAAGGTCATTCATTTGAAAAAACCTTGAGAGCCCTTCACCCCAGCAGGCTACAGGCCAAATATTAGGTCTCTGGGACTGTTGGTCATTGAGAAGAAGTCATTAAAATTGTTTAGCCTTTTTGACTCCTGTGACATTTAATGAAGGTCAAGGTTATTCAATTGAACAAATTTGGTAGCCCTTTACCGCAGCATGCTACAGACCCAATATCAACTCCCTGGGACTCTTGCTTATTGAGAAGAAGTCGTTTAAAAATGTTAGCCTTTTTGACTCCTGTGACCTTGAATGAAGGTCAAGGTCATTCATTTGAAAAAAACTTGGTAGCCCTTTACCCCAGCATGCTACATACCCAATATCAACTCCCTGAGCCTCTTGGTTATTGAGAAGAAGTCGTTTAAAGATTTTAGCCTTTTTGACTCCTGTGACATTGAATGAAGGTCAAGGTCATTCATTTGAACAAACTAGGTAGCCCTTCACCCCAGCATGCTACAGACTCAATATCAACTCCCTGAGACTGTTGGTTACTGAGAAGTCGTTTAAAGATTTTAGACTTTTTGACCCCTGTGACCTTGAATGAAGGTCAAGGTCATTCATTTGAACAAACTTGGGAGCCCTTCACCCCAGCATGCTACAGGCCAAATATTAGGTCTCTGAGACTCTTGGTTATTGAGAAGAAGTCGTTTAAAGATTTTAGCCTTTTTGACTCCTGTGACCTTGAATGAAGGTCAAGGTTATTTATTTGAACAAATTTGGTAGCCCTTTACCCCAGCATGCTACCGACCCGATATCAACTCCCTGGGCCTCTTGGTTATTGAGAAGAAGTCGTTTAACGATTTTACCCTTTTTGACTCCTGTGACCTTGAATGAAGGTCAAGGTCATTCATTTGAACAAATTTGGGAGCCCTTCACCCTAGCATGCTGCAGGCCAAATATTAGGTCTCTGGAACTGTTGGTTATTGAGAAGAAGTCGTTTAAAGATTTTAGCCTTTTTGACTCCTGTGACCTTGAATGAAGGTCAAGGTCATTCATTTGAACAAATTTGGTAGCCCTTCACCCCAGCATGCTACAGACCCAATATCAAGTCCCTGGGTCTTTCGGCTATTTAGAAGAAGTCGTTTAATTTTTTTTAGCCTATTTGACCCATGTGACCTTGAATGAAGGGCAAGGTCATTTATTTGAACAAACTTTGTAGCCCTTCACCCCAGCATGCTACAGGCCCAATATCAAGTCCCTTGGCCTCTTGGTTATTGAGAAGAAGTCGTTTGAAGATTATAGCCTATTTGACCCATGCGACCTTGAATGAAGGCCAAGGTCATTTATTTGAACAAACTTTGTAGCCCTTCACCCCAGCATGCTACATGCCCAATATCAAGTCCCTGGGCCTCTTGGTCACCTGCTCGGGCAGGTGAGCTAATAATAAATGGTAGGAACTTCATTGTAACTTTTACCACTATTGTAATAATTATTACATTAATAGTAGCTATATAAGTCTGCACTGTAACTTCTACCATAAATGTGATAATTATTACATTAACGGTAGGGACTGTACATCATAATTACATTTTGTACAACATTGTTGTAATAATCATTATATACCCGTGATATTATCGTATTCTCTCTGTCCGTGTCACTGTGATTTCCAATGTAAAACCTGTGTTGAATTTCCTATTGAAACATTTTATGCAAAATGAACTTGTAAAACATAATTTTATTGGCTTGAATGACCGAGTTACTGTATATAAACAGGCATCAAATCTGTTATAAAAGTTAAATATTGACTTAAACTTAAGATAATTTCCCACTATTTTATAGACAAACATATATATATATATATTTTTACAAAGTTAGACCATAATCCATGAAAGAAGGAAGTCTTTAAGTGTTTAAATTGAATCAGGTGATGATTTTCCATATATAGCAATTGTGACTTGGCCTTGACATTGGACCCCGACACATAACTTATATATGTTTACTTGTGTACTTGACATTTGTATAAAGTTTGTTCAAAATCTGTCAAAGGATGAAGTTGCTAAGTGTTTACATTGAATCGTGACGGAACGGGACGGGACGAGAGGTGACACGACAGGACAGACATTGGCAACACTATATCCCCCTCTTTTATGGTGCAAGTATAATAAAAGTTTACACACTATTTTGTTTGGAAGTTGTGAAATGTACTAGATGCTTACTGATTCTATACATACATTTTAATGTATCCAACACATTTGGAAATGCATGGGAGCATACATCTTCATCAAATATTAAAAAAAAAAAACTATCCCAGTCTACCGATGTAGCTACACCATATTTGACTTACTAGACATATACCTGGCCCTAAAAGCACACACCTACCTTTATTCAGGATAAGATGATGGGTGTGATAATTGAAACCTAGAAAGAAATGTTCTGTCATGTCACTGATCTGTCAATATAACTTTTTACCATATATAGACTCTAAATTGTTTTTGCTACTTAAAGGTATGTAAAAGGAATTTATTTACCAACCAGATTTCATACTTAAACTTTTTCCATTACAAAATTTGGTTTTAGTAAGAGCACCCTTATTGTGGTTTTTCAAGCAAACAGTGAGTTTATTAGGTTCATTATGGTACTAAAAGAATTCTCAGTACTAGTAACATCGGTTGCTCAAATCTAATTGATAACTAATTACAAGGAAAGCTCAAAAACAATTTTTTCTTTGTATTGAACACAAAATGTTTTAGAGTTTGAACATATTGTACGAGCAGCTCTGATATTATCTAAAAAGGATTGAACAATACACAAATTAATATACATATGTAGCACCCTTAAATATTAATGATAGTAATGTGTTTGTCATTATATTGTGCATTTTTTTTTTTTTTTTAATTTTGACTAGTTAAAGTAAAGTTTGTAAGAATAACAGAATCATCATCATAATCTTCCTCTCCTCTTGAATATATATATAGCAAAGTCTGGCTCTCATTTATTTTTATTAATGCTCTCTCCTCATGTATCGCTCACACTAAATTCCTCCCTCATCATCTCCTTTGCAGCCTCCCTCTCGGCAGAGACACCCACAAGCTCTGCTTCCTGCTCCAGCTGAGCATGCTCACACTCATATTTGTCCATGATAGCATTAATAAGTTGACAGCGTGAGGCCCCACATGTACAAGGTATAGGATGTTCTGGACCTTCCTGTTCTTCATCCCCCGTGTCAAAGTCATCCTCGCTACCCTCGTCCTTGTCAACCATCTCCAAGGAGATATTATACTGTCTTTTATTAGCCTGGTCCTGACTTAGCTCGAGTTTACATGTGATTACCTCCCCTACCTGGACTAAGAAGGCTGATGGCAGAAAGAACACAGTTTGTTTCCAGTGTGTCGTTGAGGCCCCAGGAGCTGTAGATAGGGTAACGGAAGTACAGCTGTCCTGAGGAGAAGTTCCCACTGGACCTTGGAAGTCCACATCAAACCAGGCAGCAAATCCATGCACAGTGCCATCCACTAAAATGTTAAAACTAAGTTTAGCATACAGCTGTTCAATATCCTCCTGTGTTGTTTCATACAAATTCAGATCCACTACTGTCTGAGGCTCAGCAAGCTTTTCATCGTTGGATAAAGTTGTAATTACAGGTTGTTGTATAGCATTGGCCATGGCAGTGGATTTAAGGGGAGATAAGTCATATCCATAGACATTGTCCCAGAACTGGAAATGTTCCCAGATATAATCGTCCATAGCAACAGGCATTAGATACAGGGTTGCCACTGATGGCAACATGAGACCACCAGGAGCAAGCCATCGGTCACGAGCCACTATCACAGAGTCCAGCATGGACTCATGGACGAGATAGAATCCCATCCACTCTGAGATAATTATGTCTACCTTGTCTACAGGAAGTGTCACACTTTCCACACAACCATGGATCACCTCAATTCGACCTGCTAGATTACATTTATTCATTTCTACAATTTTCTCACAAGCACTTGCCATTCCGCTTGCCTCCACAGCATAAACAATTCGGGCACCAGCAGATGCAGCAAATAGAGAGAGAATGCCTGTCCCTGCTCCAACATCTAGAACTGTTTTGTCTTTAAACAGATGGGAGTTTTTCTCAATGAAATTTTTATATGCTAATGTACGAGGTTTATCCTTCAGCATGAGCTCATGTACACTCAGGTCACCATAACTTGTAAAGTAGGCCACATTACTTGCCCTGCCCCCAGTGGCTCCCTCTGGTGGTTGATTAGTGTCTGAAGAGTCCATCCTTCAGTAATGTATCTAAAGATTCATTTGATCTGAAATTGAAACAGATAAGCATTAAGTAAAATACTGTATTCTGAGCTGCGTAATAACGAAACATTACCAATAAAACATTAAGGAGATCCTGTGATATGTAAGTGATAAAGAATATGTTTTAAAAATGGTTGGTCTCAGATCATGCTAAAGTGGAACAATATTATTCAATAAAAAATAAATAAAAGACCTGATTAATACATTATGGATAAACTTGTTTTATCTTTTTAAATTATTAATAATGCTAGTTCCAGAAATGGCTCTGATTTTTTTGAAAGGAAATAAATTTTGCCATTGGATTTGCTAATATTGGGCAATGTATAGGTGAAATACACAGATACTAGTGTCATTGGATTGTAAAAGTGCAAGGTAACCTGGGGTCCATTGCGGGTAAAGTATACCTTTTCAATGAAATCTTACATAACAACGAGTTCAGTTTCGTTAAACACCCAATGCAGGACCTCACCAGGAAAACCTGTTTGGAAGCCAGTATGGTGCCCGTGGTCAAGCATGACGGTGTTACAATAGGATTCACTGAGTGTTGTCTCAATAGCCCTGGGCATATACTGCCAGGTGTGATTACAGTAGTTGCTTCGTAAGAAGCCCTGGGTTTACAGGTAAAATAAACCTGAACGGAGATTTTATGTCAGAAGTGTGGACATGTACCAACCTTGCAAACCTACATATTTACTTGGTACAGTTGGTATTAATCTTGCGACCTGGTACAACATTGTTTATTTAGAATATAGCAGTTATACTGATCTGTTTACATGTCAAAATGGCAAGTTTAATTTACCACGAGCTGCTGTACACGTTACACCTTGTCCGTCGAAACAGGTGACGCTAGAAAGGGAGAATACACATTATCATGAATGGGGCCTTATGTTTTCTGACCATGTTTACGCTGAACATTCTTTTTCTTACTATCATATTTTCGCAACGGTTTTAGCGCTGAAAACGAGTCGTTAACTGCTCCTATCTAAACAAACTTACCTATTAACTGCTTCTACACAACACGTGTTTAGAGTAACCGGAAATATAACGTAGAATATAAACCAAAAGAATTGAAACCAACGTCGGATTTTCCTTTCCGGAAAAATGAAACTTTATGTACGTTATTTTATACATAACGATAGTTAGGAACAAATATACATTGCACGTCAATAACAATAAGAAACCAATTGGCTATATATGCATGTGCTGATTTATAACTCGAGCACATATATCACATTTAAAGAAAAGAGAGAATGAAAGATTGAAATAAACTACACTTAAAAATATTTACAACAGGATATGTGATTTGCAGCTATCGTTTAAACTTTCTCATTTATTTTGTCAGCAGGTACGCATCTAACTATTATCTTAACCTTCGCCCTATACCATCAACGCATTTTCTGTAAAATTATTACTGTACAGTCGTTTTAACATGATAGTTAAATAAAAAGCGCTCAAATCGAACGCAATTGCAATCAAAACCAAGACAATATATCGTTCACAACAAGCGACTAGTTAGCTAGGATTTAATGCCTAGTAGGGATATTGCATTGTCTATGACTTCCTTCAGTTATGAAATTCTGTATTAAAAATCACATGCATCGACTGCACATAGACACAATGTTTGTTTATAACTAGACTCCCTATATATCATATCTACTTAGACGACTTATGACGACTATCTTGGGTTTGTAGGCGATTAAGAAAAGAATTAATGCTCGTTAGGTACAATTTGTGAAACACAGTATTTGATGAAATTTTTCAGCTTTCGAAAACACTTGTCTTCCCGAACCTAGATATATCAAAAAAACAAAAAAAAAAAACAATGTCATTTGGCAGTAAAACATCGGGACATGATGACGTGTTACATTATAGAATAACAATGACACATCATTAATATACTTCACAACATCGAGACCAATAGCACATTAACTACAGAAAGTGGATACAGACATTGTCTTTATAAAAACAAACAAACAAATAAACAATAAATAAATAAATGAATAGATACTCCCTCTCCCAAACAGATAAAAAATGGAAGAAAAATAAAGAATAACAAGAAATATCTATAAACGGCATAGTTTTAATGCTGGTGGTTATAATATAAAACTGCTGGTGAAATAAATCAACGAACTAATGCGTTCCAGGACGGATAACAAAATTATATCAGTTTGAAGAATTTTTGGTGATAATAAGACTGCATTTGAATCCGAAATATAATTTTATGAATGTGTCATTTGAAAAGATACATCCGCTTATTCAGCTTGCATTCAATCTTAACTTTGTTTCGTTTTTAACTGCATACATGTACATGTATCTGCATTTTCCATCTATCGCTACATTGACCAATCACATACTTCATCTTGACCAGTAACGCCACCTGCCGCGTCATATCCGGGGTCAAAATAATATTATACGGTTAGACATGGACCAGTATCTACTAGACTCGATTTGTACATTATAACATGCACCTTTATGGCGTTCATAGTATCATCACGATATGGTGGAAGGGAAGTAACTCGTTCTATCAATACGGGGATGTTGTACTGAACGGTAATGAACTATGTCCTTCAAGAACTAAGGAAAATACAAGAAGATATGTATTTATAACATATATAGAGTACATGTTATTTAATGAATTAAATAAATGTTAGACGCAAGACAAAAATAACTAGTTAAAGTAGAAAGAACACCATCGTTAAAAATGTCTCCGTTGTGTCACCGAAGCTCCGAAAGCATTATAATCCGCTTCAGGTGTTGGTGGGGTTTTCTAGTGTATAGGAAATTGGAAATTTTGAAAAGGGGGAGGGTGCGTTGGTGGGGGTGGGGGTGATCTTCAAAATTAAAAAAAATATCATACTCATAACTAGACTTATATATACTGATGAAATACCTTTGCGACATTCATGGTACAATATGTAATTATCTTCAGTATCATGGATTTATATTGAGTGTTAGAAATTTCTTAATATTTTCAATGAACCAACTAAGTTGTTTAGTTTTCTAAATTATACCCTAAAATCTTGAGATGTTCTTGGAAAAGAAACGTGGTCATCAGGACAAAATTCTGTTGTTATAACTGACCAAAATAAATGGAGAACCATGTTTGACTGTGATCAAGAAACTTGAAAGCAGATATATAATGTACCCTTAATGTCTGCTAATAATACTAAACTTCAGCGGTTACAATTTCAAATATCACATAATTTTTCAAAAACTTAATCATATCATAATAAGATTGGACTCTCAAATAAGCCCCATTGCACGCTATATTCTTTAGAAAGGGAGATAACCACTCATATATTATGGACGTGTACTGAAGTGCCAAACTTTTTATCAGATTTTGAAACGTTTGGCATTCTTGTTATTCTTTTTTCAATCAATACAGATTTTTTTATTTATCAATCAAGCTGAATTATATAATAGGACTGACAATGAAATTATTCTCCATATGAAGCATTACATCTACAAAAGTAAATGTTTACTTAGCTCATTAAATGTAATATGTAACGAGTCTAAAAGGAGTAATTTTGCTTTAAAACTCTGCCTCGGTAGATTGCAACCTTTACTACTAAACATCATTGGAGGAGGACAATCATATATTAATGAGGCTGGTCGACCCATGTTGACAGCAGGGCGTACCGAAGAAATAAGAACTTCGCAAAATATAGCTATAATACTCCTCTTCAACATCCGGAGTGGATTACACCAAATTTGGTCTTAAACATCATTTCACCGAAAGTGGTATATTTGTCTCAGATGACTGTTTAAGCCCATGGGCCTCTAGTTTATGAACTCGTGGACAGCTCTACATGTCACTAAGCCAGTAAGATAGTGAGTGGGTACAGCATTATGTAGGCTGTATGTCTGTCAGCTCTCGTCTGTCAGCTCTGTCGTTTGTGTGTAGACTATGACTCAGGATGATTGTCACTGGTGTAGGAGGACACCAGACACGTGACACCCAACTAGGAAATCACCATTATTTAAATGGCTCCTATATTACATCCAACTTTTTATTAGCAAATTAAGAATTATTGTAGTAATCCGATGGCTATAAATCTGCATCATTAGGATCTACATTCAATGATAAATTCACGATATCAGTATATGCATGTACATGTGTATAATACGTTACACACGATGAACAGGCATATCTTCCTCACTTCTAATGACTGTTTATTGAATATGCACATCTGAAATATAAATTTCACATTATCAGATAAAAAACACATCGGAGAATTCCAGTATTCATACTATCATCAAAATATCCAATTTGTTTGTTGTTGTTTATCATGTGTTAGTATTAGTATATTAAGTCCTTATACACTGCCCAGTAAATTGATATTCAGAGAAAGTAACTCTGGAGTGAAATTTAAAGATAAATGAACTACATTGTACTAAACAAATAAAAATATATATAAAAAAAAATGGTCATTAAAAAAAACTAATAAAAATTGTATTAGAAATGTAATTTTAATTGATCATTAATGTTTTATTGTGATTTGAAATTATTAAATAACTAAATTGTATTGACCTATCACTATGTCTCGTTTTCAGCAGTTTTTTTTATTCTATTATGATAGATAAGTTATATATGCTAGCAGCCAGATCATACTTACGAAAGTAGGAGAACACAGATCATATTCTAATGCTCTGAAATACTACCATAACAACTTCACAAATCTCACACCATCCTCGCCATAAACGGTTTCTTTGTTACTTATGGTCCCAAATTACACGAGAATACGGTCCTGGAAACGACACAGTAGTTTCAACTCAAATCGCTAAAGGAGGGAAACGTTTGTATGGAGATCATTGCAACATTATAAGATGAATAAGGCTAGGAGTTCTTGGTGTCTTTTACAAATACTGCATCGACAAAAGACGCCAGATAATATAGGTCAAATAACATTATCAAGATGAGGATTGGAAGGTAACAACATTTCAAAACGCCCACTCACTAACATCATCATCAGCCAACATCATGTGATTATTTATGAACTGTACATAATACCAAACAAGAAATATCTTTAAAAAAGATAAAAGGCATAGTTTTATGCTGGTGGTTATAATGTAAAACTGCTGGTAAAATAAATTAACGAACTAATGCGTTTCAGGACGGATAACAAAATTATATCAGTTTGAATCATTTTTGGTGATAACAAGACTGCATTTAAATCAGGAATATAATTTCATTAATGTGTCATTTGAAAAGATACCTTCACTTATCCAGCTCGCATTCAATCTTAACTTTGTTTCGTTTTTAACTGCATATCTGCATTTTGCATTTACCGCTACATTGACCAATCAAATATACTTCATCTTGACACCTGTCGCGTCATATCCGGGCCGAAAGAATATTATACGGCTATGCCGAAAAAGAACAATTTGTGTGTATATATAGCATTTACATGTATATATCTACAACCAGGAGGCGTAAAATTATTATTGAGAAATAATTATTGGAAACCTAATTAACCAATGCGTAACCGTTGTGTCACCATGCATGGAGACTTAACCATTACTCCTTAAAGAAAAGATGAAAATGTGTCATCAATAAGCTTTCAACGACACTGAGACATGTACAGCGATTCTGTCATACAAGCTTTTTCAGTTGCAGATTTACATTAACACTTTTCTCGACAAAGAGTTATTATGACGGGCCGAAAATAATAATACCTTATTGTATTTAAAAAATAAATAATTTTGCAATGCCAATCGTTACCACTCTTCAAAAGTTAGAGCTTCTGTTTCTATCTTTAAAACTTTAAATGAATGAGGGATGATTTATAGCGTCGGACAGAAATCGTAAGAAATGTCTCAATCCGAAAGGGGGTGTGCAACAGATCGATGATTAAATAAATTTCATTATTTCAAATGTATGATAAAAAAAGACCTTCTTCGACACAGGTGTAGCATTTGACATTGTTGACAGGTAACATTTCAAAAATAAATACTTTTAACAATATCGGCGTTACTGTTAAACATGATATTATGTTTTTTTCGTTCGTGAGTAAAATCTAGGAACACGTGTATATCATTTGATGTACATACACTGTAAAAGATCCTAAGATGCCAGTATGCTCCAAGTATTCATAATCAATGTATTAGTATACTTTTTAATTTGAAGTTGTCCTATAAGTGCTATTGAAACAGAATCAAGGTATCTCGATTTTCACAAAAGCATAAACGCTGAAAGATACACCACAGACACAGTAACTAATATTCAGAAAAAATATTAACAAAAGAGAGAAAACAATACAGGAAATATTGGTGTCATTGACAAGTTTAATGACAGTGTCACATCATTGACAAGTTTAATGACAGTGTCACATCATTGACAAGTTTAATGACAGTGTCACATCATTGACAAGTTTAATGACAGTGTCACATCATTGACAAGTTTAATGACAGTCACGAACGTTTGTTCCTACCTACCTGCCCTGTATATGTAAGTAACCTGGTGTACACCTGATTTAGGCCATATACATCGGTATGCTCTTCTTTATTACTATCGACTAGACGTTTTATTATGACTTCCTCAAAACAGACAAAACTTTTATTGATTCTGCATTATTTTATGGTCAAACTCATTTTGTTACAATTAAAGTTAGAAAAACAAAAAAAAAAAAAAAAAAAAAAAAAAAAAAAAAAAAAATAAATAAATAACCAACAAAAAAACTGTTAACCACCCTTCGTTTGTACTTAAATGAAGGTATCTGTACGGGAAATAAAATATCGTGTACATATGTACATGTACATAAGATCACGGGATACGTTATGTATATACTGGACAATCGTTAACGCGGCTAATGTAGTAATTAATTGAACATGCTGGATTCTGTGCTATCCTCAGGTGCTGTACAAATTGGTACAATTTTGTCAGGTTTCATATATATATATATATCATTATGTTAGACTTATTTAAGTTTTGACAAGTAATCGTGATCTTCTTTCATTTTTCGAATCTTAGTACAAAATATTAGTATTGATATCGATCAATCAAAACAGACATCTTTTCCGTTGGTGTGCAATGAGGCAACTCCGAATGATAACCATTATCGTAGGCTAAACATATTGATTTACATTGTTTTGATAGATATCAATATCAAAATGTGCTATAGATTTGTGTCATTTATGCGGTACTCTGAAAAAGCGAGATTGTTTCCCGATCTATACCAAGGGAGGACATCTGATGAACACTGCGGTCAAAAAAAGAACTTTTATTATCGTGTTTACATGTTTAAGGCACGTTAACTGAGGCATGACGAATGCATGTCCACACACACATAACAATAAACTACGGAATGTCGTTTGTATCTCTCTTCCGATTCTGACGGTTTTGGGCGGGGCGACTGTAACACGCTTTACGACACCAAATGTTACTTACCGGTGATTTGGTGTAATGATGTGTGCGAGTGACCTTTCTCTTTGGTATAATGGCTATTGTTTCATGTTTCATTGATCGGTACACTAATGTACACGTCTCTCATACAATTATTCATCATTTGATCTAAACCCATGTAGGATATTGTGTCTCTGGTATGTAATGTGTACTTTAAAGTTTTCTTTCCAGGGGCTCTATTTTAACTGTTTTCGAGGGCGAAATGAGAAAATTATGATCCGTTTCATGGTTTCAGGTCAAATCAATCATATGTATTCCAGTTATTTTGATGGTGATTTATGAAAATCATAGTCCGATTAAGTTAAACATTCACATCGGATCTTAAAACAGTGTTCATTTCATATGAGATTTTATAAAACGAGTCTTAAACATGTTTATGCGATCCTTAATGAGCAAAACCTAACACTTCTAGACGAATTTAATAAAATTTCATATGAAATGAGAACAAACTTAAGTTTTATCACATAAATCAGAAACTTTGACCGGTTTTAAGTAAAAGAATACACTTTAAGAACTTAATCAAACAGGGACAGCCATTTTGTTAATATTAATGTGATGTCACAACGATATCTGATCAGCGTAACAGACGGAACGACTTGAAAAACGTTATATATCCAGAATGTTGATCAACAGCGAGATATTTCCCTTTTATAAATAATAGATTCTTATGCACATATTTCATCGAAATTCATCATAAAACCAATGTTTTACCGAGATGTCCCATTAACACTTGATATATATACATGTATATATATATATAAATAGATAAAAAACAAATAGGTTCAAAACAATTGTTTTATATGGTGGCATATATCTGCCATCGAGTTGCCGACTTACGACTTATAAGATGTCGACATATTTCTGAGAAGATGTCGACATCATAAACAAATATGTCGATATAATTCGAAAAATATGTCGACTTATTAGCTTAACTGCCGAGATAATAATGCCGTGATAATTATCTAGGAAGTCGCAAACTCGGCTTTATATCGCACGGTGGCATATTTCTGCCATCGACTTCCTAGATAATTATCACAGCAATATTATCTCGATAAGTAAACTATTAAGTCGACATATTTTCCGGTTTATGTCGACATATTTTTTGATGATGTCGACATCTTCTCAGAAATATGCCGACATAGTTTTACAATGATATGTCGCTTTAATTATGCATCATTGATAGTCGCCATTATTGATATATATTTGAAACAAAAACCAATCATAGGTAAGTAATGTATATCATGCAGTTTGATGTCAGTGCTAATGATACCTTTGTGTATACTTAACGCGGTTATAGTTAGGAAAAGAAAACTGTAAATGTTTATAAATACCATACCTTAATAAGGTGTGTCGTGAATACCTTTTAATTGCGTTCACTATATAGCAACGCTGCATTCTGTGTACACTTTAAGAAAATAGGTCATGAGGTGTATAATGTTTTACATCAGTTAATTTGTTCACATCATTCGTCCTTCACATGTTGAACAATCCGTGTTTTAGTGATGTGTTTTAGACGTATTTATGGCGTTGTATATGATTAATTATTGTTACATGTACACGCACGTTGTGGAGTGGTGTAGATGTTCATTAGTGCGCGACAATTATATCTAGATGTGCGCAGAGGAAAGCCTATCAGCCTATCATATGACAATATCCGCCTTCTTATTTATTAGTAAGTGTATAGGATGTATACACATCCTAACTAATTATAAGATGGGTGTCAGACGAATACCTCGGGGCATGCGCAGGGTGAGGTGTATACAGCAAAAACCGAGTCAAGTAGATGTCCAGCACATTTGTACATAATTTGTGACTTTATACAGTGCGTTGAGTGACGTATCCTAGCACGACCATCCGCATTACTGATCTGGTATCACAGGACGTAAGTGATCCTCGTCCGTCAGGGAGAACATGTCGCCAACATGACCTGTTATGATTGGTGTTTTACAGTGATCGTGTGTTTCAATGTAGAAATGACTAAATGATGAGTTATAGATAATATTTAACAAATCTTCTCGATTGTGTAAATTCTGGGATGATAACCAACTTTAGTAAGTAAATAAACATTTTATATTAGTACTTTTTTAAACCTGTAGACACATGCGTTGTTCTCGTGATTTGTAAAAAAAAGAAGATGTGAAGATAATTAACATTATTCGTCGAATGAGTGACAGCGTGACAACAATTCAGTGGCTGATTTTGGATTACTATGGAAAAGGAGGAGTGACTGGTTTGATTTTGATTTATTACGCGATAACTATCTTAAATTAGTTCCAGTTTTTACATGGCAACAAATTACAGCTAATGGAATGACAATTGTTGTCACAAAATACAGTCATCGATTCCACGAGAGGAAAATAATACCGTGGCACTGTTATTGTGACAAGTGACCCACACAACACTGTGTTTTTCCTGTGAAAACCAATTATTAAGTGGTTGCTTAAACTGACTATATATATTATAAAAGCCACTGTTTTAATTTCTTAAAATCAAACAACAAGATGGAAACTAACGCCACGATGGACGAGCCAAGTTTATCTGCGTTAGAATTCCAGGATTACATTGACAATGATATCCCTGTGTCCGTATACCTCGCCATTCTTTGTGTTGTTGGAACTATCGGTAACGGACACGCGTCGGTGGTTTATTACTTCCGGTACAAATCATCAAACCATAAGACGTTTGTTGTTTGGTTGGCGGTTGTCGATTTCATCGCCTGTTTCTTTAGTATACCATTTGAACTCTTTGACATCCGGTTCAGCTGTACGTTTACCATAGATTGGTTGTGTCGATTCTTCCGATATTTGAACCACTTTGTAAGTATTTGCAGTGGTTCACTTCTTGGTGTTATCGCGGTAGAGAGGTTCCGAAAGGCGTGTAGGCCGTTCGATCGACAATTAGAAGGAAATGGCGCCAAGATTGCCTGCATGTTAACTGTTGTTATATCAGCTTTAATATCGATACCTTCTCTTGTGATGTACGGTGTCCAGGTCGAGGTGGTCGACGGTTACAACATAAACGGCACAGACTGTAAAGTGCTTGACAAATTCAAAGGCAGTTTAGCATTCAAAGGATTTAACTTAATGTTATTGTTAATATCCACCGCCGTGTTCACCGCATGTGTGGTTATATATCTATTCATTGGGCGTGTTTTGTACCAACAATATAAGTTTAGAAGTTCTCTACAGATTAAGAAATCAGTGACTACATTGTCAGATAAACCATCGGCAACATCGGACATTAATCACACCCAGCAAGAGGACGAATCCAGTGTGGCCAATCCCGCGATGTCAAGGACGAAAATTTGTGATCAAAACGGAGATAAACCAATGCAAACCAAGAAGAAAACCCCAAAACGGTTTGATAGAAGCAAACAAATAACATTTATGTTTCTTGTGGCGACTGGTGTGTCGTATTTGGGGTATCTCCCTTATCTAATTCTTACAATCATCAAAGCAGTAACGAAGAGTTCCAGTTCAGTTATCGATAGCGTGCTTGGCCCGTTTGGCGATATCCTGTTGAGGGGCTATTTTATAAGTAACGTCACAAATCCTTTAGTGTACTGTTTCCTTGACGATAAGTTTCGAGAAGAGTGTAAGACGTTGTATAAAACACTGGGGGCTCGTATAGGGAAATGTTTACATCGCTCTTAGTCAAGGGGGCGATGAATGATGAGTGTGTCATTATCAGTGAAACCAGAAAATTGTAGTATGTTATAATTAGTTGTCAGGTGATTCTGCTATACCAAGGAGAGTTTCCAACACGGGGTATAGCGTTATAATGTTAAACATTGATACAAGAGAAAATTCCAGTGCTCTACTTGATGTTGTAATATCCACATATACAGATACCCCTGTTGTACATTAGAATATTTTTCATTCATTTGTTAACTTGTTAGCTGTATAATAACGTGTAACGTGTACATGGAAAATAACAAGACAATGTATACATAACATTAAATCAATGTTGATGTAGGTTGGTCTTCTTCAGCTCTAATGACTTTCCAATAATAAACATGTCTGTAGTATGATCTTGGAAAAAGAAATTAAATAAATCATTGAGTGAATAACAACTTTACATAGTCTTTTATTCCGTGGTTGCTTTTTTATTCTACCTGTATCTATTCCGAGGACACCTTTACACTAGATCCAGGTATACTTCTACTATCTTACTGTTAAGGTTGTGGTGGACACATTAACCTTACCGAGTGGTATCAGGGTCATGTGTCTGTCACCATCTTAACATGATAATACAAATGTATATACAATATATAACTGGATTTATTGACCAAATGGTCCAGGTGCCTTATGACCTATAATGACCCTGATACTTTGTATACTGTTATTATGATTATATAATTATACTATAAATACCTTTTTATACACTGTTTTCATAAAGTAACACATACTTCCGTTTCAAAGTATAATATTCATAAAATGTATATAAACCAAATATTGCATTAGTAGCAATTAAATAAAACCACTCAGATAATTGGTTACATGGTCGTTAACACTATACAGTTTTAGAGACTATCAATTACCGGTATATTCTGTCTTTCTACACGATTCATTTAGTCCTGCCTTACGGAGCCTGGATCAGATAATAACGTTAAATAACGTTAGGTGAAAGCAAGCTAGAACGGAAACTGCAATAGGCGGTGAAACGCTGCGTGGCAATTCTCGTATAATCTGACGTGGTATTGATCCCGACTATTCAAATATAGCAATTGTTGCCTTAAAACGTTTCAAACTGCATTAACATTTAGAAGAGAGAAAAAAAGAGACCCCTGTGTTGTTTTCAATGAACGATATTTTGTAGTAATATTTGAGATATTCTAGTTGCCCCACCACACGAAATGCACAATCCATTTCCCCGTGTAACATTAGATGTCTTCTATATAGAAGCATATACTTATCTCCAATTAGAATCCAATCGCATTGGACGTCATTTATCTCTTGCCCTCAAAATGAAGATTTCAATACTTTATTAAACACGCCCATTTGTAAACGATCCCCACTAGACTTGAAATATAAAAGAGAATGAATTATACAAATATAAGAACTTAAAATCTCAAACCTTGTGTAATTTGCCTGACCAGCTCTGGTTAAAATATCTCCACGGAACAGGACCATGTAAGATTCGATTATTTTTCAGTCAATTAAGTAGAAGATAAAGCAGAAGACGCTCGCCCTATTGAAACACGTGGTCTTATTCTTCTGGTACTTTTTGTTGGGTGTCTATGCAAATCGATATAAATGTATATTGTTTGTATCCTTCCTTCTTTAATCGATTTTGAGTCTGAATTGTAGTTTGATTATTATGTCGGTATTCTTTGTCATCATTGTTCTAAAAATATTCCTTTCGATTTGACACAGTATGCAATAAAATGTTGGCCAACGTGGAGCACTTTACCATCAAAACACAGTGTCTGATATCGCTGGAAGGAAATTATTTACTGGCTTTCCAGCAAGGTTTTTCCTAAATGAATATTCGTTTTTATACCATATTTAACTTCCTCTCTCCAAATACGTTCTTCCTCATTTATTATATAACTCTTGTGCATCCAGATTGCAGTTTCGATGATGTCAATTTTAACACACTCACTCTAGAAGAACCGGAAAAGGAAGATTAGTCATTATGTTTGAAACGGAAATAGGGAATGTATGCACCCATAGGGAAATGGGAAAACCTATGGATCTTTTCAGGGAAAAGAGGTACGTTTTGCTTGATACAACTATTTGTCTTTATGGTACATACAATGTACATGTATATTGTCTGTCACTACATACAACTGTCAGCTTTCAACTTTATTTATTTCAAATTATACTGTATAGTAAACAAGGAAGACAAATCTATAAGACGTTTTAAAACAAACGTTTTATAAAAAGAATTTGATGTTAGTAGCATTCATTAGTTCTGTTAGTTATGGGACAATTTTTTTGTTTCATTTGAACAAATTGTATTAATTCAACAAACGGATTAGACAACAGGCAATACCTATATAAGTCTTCTACTGAAATAGTTGATAACATCCAAAATAACTAGAAAACTTAGAATTACATGCATGTAATTGTAACATTTTTTATCAACATTGTTATCAAATGACCCAAACAGATATAACGCCAACAAATAAAACCTACCACTTGTTAATGCTAGTTTATATGGTGTATTATATGTATCGTAAGTACGGATTGTAAGAGATACCAACGAATAAATATCACCCTAAATATGTGTTTAGTAATTATAGATGCATTTCGTACTGAATAATGAATTTCGAACGACATCATACAGTTGGTCCGTCCTTCTAGGTCTCGTCTGTGATAACAGCATCATACAGCTGTTCCATCCTTCTAGGTCTCGTCTGTGATAACAGCACCATACAGCTGTTCCATCATTCTAGGTCTCGTCAGTGATAACAGCACCATACAGCTGTTCCGTCCTTCTAGGTCTCGTCAGTGATAACAGCATCATACTGCTGTTCCGTCCTTCTAGGTATCGTCTGTGATAACAGCACCACACAGCTGTTCCGTCCTTCTAGGTCTCGTCAGTGAAAACAGCATCATACAGCTGTTCCATCCTTCTAGGACTTGTCAGTGATAACAGCATCATACAGCTGTTCCACCCTTCTAGGACTTGTCAGTGATAACAGCATCATACAGCTGTTCCATCCTTCTAGGACTTGTCAGTGATAACAGCATCATACTGCTGTTCCGTCCTTCTAGGTATCGTCTTTGATAACAGCACCATACAGCTGTTCCGTCCTTCTAAGTCTCGTCAGTGATAACAGCATGATACTGCTGTTCCGTCCTTCTAGGTCTCGTCTGTGATAACAGCATCATACAGCTATTCCGTCCTTCTAGGTTCTCGCCTGTGATAACAGCATCATACAGCTGGTCCGTCCTTCTAGGTCTCGCCTGTGATAGTAGCATTATACAGCTGTTCCGTCCTTCGAGGGAAGAAGAAGAAGAATTGAAATTGTTCAATTAGAAATAAGTTTATAGCGAAAGTATAACTTAACAATGCAGTTAGGAGGTATGATTCAAGAGCTACTAAAGTTCTTGTCCTAATCAGACCGGTGACGTCACATCAAATAATACGTTGCTAAAACGGGTTACAATCAATGCAAGCATTTCATAGCATATTATACATAATTACATAGAGATAATTGGGCGAGTGTAAACAGATCTTAATTAAACGACACATGCGTAATTGTAATAAACCCGGAAGAAATGCCACGGCTAGAAATCTGTTTATATTCCTGCCTACCGGACTTTGTCGGCAATATCGTGTAGTATGACTAAATGCGATACATTGTATTTAACATGGCGGCGGTACATTGTATTTAACAAGGCGGCGGTGCACTGTATTTAACATGGCGGTACATTGTATTTAACATGGCGGCGGTACATTGTATTTAACATGGCGGCGGTACATTGTATTTAACATGGCGGCGGTACATTGTATTTAACAAGGCGGCGGTACATTGTATTTAACAAGGCGGCGGTACATGGCGGCGGTACATTGTATTTAACATGGCGGCGGTACATTTTATTTAACATGGCCGCAGTACGTTGTATTTAACAAGACGGCGGTACATTGTATTTAACAAGGCGGCGTTACATTGTATTTAACAAGGCGGCGGTACATTGTATTTAACATGGCGGCGGTACATTGTATTTAACATGGCGGCGGTACATTGTATTTAACATGGCGGCGGTACATTGTATTTAACATGGCGGCGGTACATTGTATTTAACAAGACGGTGGTACATTGTATTTAACATGGCGGCGGTACATTGTATTTAACATGGCGGCGGTACATTGTATTTAACAAGGCGGCGGTACATTGTATTTAACATGGCGGTGGTACATTGTATTTAACATGGCGGCGGTACATTGTATTTAACATGGCGGCGGTACATTGTATTTAACATGGCGGCGGTACATTGTATTTAACATGGCGGCGGTACATTGTATATTTAACAAGTGTTTATGCAAATTATAATTCCTATAAACCTCCTTTTCTAGAGAAGTGGTCTACAGTGACGGCGGTTATATAGAGAAGGGGTCTACAGTGACAGTGGTTATATAGAGAAGTGGTCTACAGTGACAGTGGTTATATAGAGAAGTGGTCTACAGTGACAGTGGTTATATAGAGAAGTGGTCTACAGTGACAACGGTTATATAGAGAAGTGGTCTACAGTGACAGTTGTTATATAGAGAAGTGGTCTACAGTGACAGCGGTTATATAGAGAAGAGGTCTACAGTGACAGTGGTTATATAGAGAAGAGGTCTACAGTGACAGTGGTTATATAGAGAAGTGGTCTACAGTGACAGTGGTTATATAGAGAAGTGGTCTACAGTGACAGTGGTTATATAGAGAAGAGGTCTACAGTGACAGTGGTTATATAGAGAAGTGGTCTACAGTGACAGCTGTTATATAGAGAAGTGGTCTACAGTCACAGTGGTTATATAAAGAAGTGGTCTACAGTGACAGTGGTTATATAGAGAAGTGGTGTACAGTGACAGTGGTTATATAGAGAAGTGGTCTACAGTGACAACGGTTATATAGAGAAGTGGTCTACAGTGACAGTTGTTATATAGAGAAGTGGTCTACAGTGACAGCGGTTATATAGAGAAGAGGTCTACAGTGACAGTGGTTATATAGAGAAGAGGTCTACAGTGACAGTGGTTATATAGAGAAGTGGTCTACAGTGACAGTGGTTATATAGAGAAGTGGTCTACAGTGACAGTGGTTATATAGAGAAGTGGTCTACAGTGACAGTGATTATATAGAGAAGTGGTCTGCAGGGACAGCGGTTATATAGAGAAGTGGTCTACAGTGACAGTGGTTATATAGAGAAGTGATCTACAGTGACAGTGGTTATATAGAGAAGTGGTCTACAGTGACAGTGGTTGTATAGAGAAGTGGTCTACAGTGACAGTGGTTATATAGAGAAGTGACCTTTATAAGTACAGGGATAGCGCCTACCGAGTGGGTGTGGAGACAGTAACCGGTATATAATTTCAGAATGTCATTAACTTTAAAATACACTAATAACACCAGTAATGCTTAATCACGTTATTAAGTAGAAAAACCGCTGTGTACATATTACTGTAATATCGGCGTGTCGACGGTTAGTACAAATATGATCGACGAGTGTGTATCTACCCTCTAGCCTTAACACTATGCTGACAGGCGCTCTATCTTGGCGTGTAGGACATACCTATATACATATATTACTGATTTTGTCGTTTCAAAAGTTGAAATATTTCATATCTTGTTATTGCACAGAACATCACATTCACACAAGTCCAACAGTGAACATTTGGTTTGGTTTGGTTTGGTTTATTTTGTTTAACGTCCTATTAACAGCTAAGGTCATTTAAGGACGGCCTCCCGTGCGTGCCACATGCATGCGTGTGGTGAGTGCGTACCTGTGTTTTGGGAGGCTACAGTGAACATAATATGGTCATCATCATATTCACATTTTAATATTTTGTGTGCTATTTTCAAAATTTTGCAACTTGTATTTTAAGTTCAATGGCCATAATTCAAAGCGTGTGATGCTTATGCGAATCATGTTATTTCTGTGAATGGTATTATTTAATATAAATTGCCGGTTGACATCAATTTTGAAACTTGTTTTTTTCCCCGATAGATTGAAGACTAGTTACACATTTTTCATGATTCTCTACTACCATCCAGTAGATACGGGGGTACATGGTAAATACGAGGGTACATGGTAAATACGAGGGTACATGCTAAATTAAAGGGTACATGGTCAATACAAGGGTACATGGTAAATACGAGGGTACATGGTAAACACGAGGGTACATGGTAAATACGAGGATACATGGTAAAATCGAGGGTGTATGGTAAATACAAGGGTACATGGAAAATACGAGGGTACATGGTAAATACGAGGATTCATGGTAAATACGAGGGTACATGGTAAATACGAGGATTCATGGTAAATACGAGGATACATGGTAAATACGAGGATACATGGTAAATACGAGGATTCATGGTAAATACGAGGATACATGGTAAATACGAGGATACATGGTAAATACGAGGATACATGGTAAATACGAGGATACATGTTAAATACGAGGATACATGGTAAATACGAGGATACATGTTAAATACGAGGATACATGGTAAATACGAGGATACATGGTAAATACGAGGATACATGGTAAATACGAGGATACATGGTAAATACGAGGATACATGGTAAATACGAGGATACATGGTAAATACGAGGATACATGGTAAATACGAGGATACATGGTAAATACGAGGATACATGGTAAATACGAGGATACATGGTAAATACGAGGATACATGGTAAATACGAGGGTACATGGTAAATACGAGGGTACATGGTAAATACGAGGATACATGGTAAATACGAGGATACATGGTAAATACGAGGATACATGGTAAATACGAGGATACATGGTAAATACGAGGATACATGGTAAATACGAGGATTCATGGTAAATACGAGGATACATGGTAAATACGAGGGTACATGGTAAATACGAGGATACATGTTACATACAAGGGTACATGGTAAATACGAGGATACATGGTAAATACGAGGATTCATGGTAAATACGAGGATACATGGTAAATACGAGGATTCATGGTAAATACGAGGATTCATGGTAAATACGAGGATACATGGTAAATACGAGGGTACATAGTAAATACGAGGATACATGGTAAATACGAGGGTACATGGTAAATACGAGGATTCATGGTAAATACGAGGATACATGGTAAATACGAGGATACATGGTAAATACGAGGATACATGGTAAATACGAGGATTCATGGTAAATACGAGGATACATGGTAAATACGAGGATACATGGTAAATACGAGGATACATGGTAAATACGAGGATACATGGTAAATACGAGGATACATGGTAAATACGAGGATACATGGTAAATACGAGGATACATGGTAAATACGAGGGTACATGGTAAATACGAGGATACATGGTAAATACGAGGATACATGGTAAATACGAGGATACATGGTAAATACGAGGATACATGGTAAATACGAGGATACATGGTAAATACGAGGATACATGGTAAATACGAGGGTACATGGTAAATACGAGGATACATGGTAAATACGAGGATACATGGTAAATACGAGGATACATGGTAAATACGAGGATACATGGTACATACAAAATTCAGGTAATTCAGCTTTTCAAATAGAATATCTAAAGAGTAATGTTTCTTTATTGTTGTTTACTGGTATGTAAACTGCAAATTAACATATACATTTTTGTATTTTAATGACGTTAGGTTGACATTTCTGGTTAAAAAGGCAGTTTAAAAACAAGTAAACATAAAATAAAGTTGTAAATATTTACAGTCTGACATTTTTTTTAGTTACACCAATGCTAACAAAAATCCATTTCCTTCATTCATTGGACGTTTTACGAACTGACGGAACAGCCCAACAACTGACGGAACAGCCCAACAACTGACGGAACAGCCCGACAACTAATGGAATAGCAAAACAACTGATTCCAGTTGGACGGGAAATGTTGTCAACTACATTAAACGTATTGTTTGTATTTGCATCCTAGATTATAAAAGGTAAATTTTTAATTAGGGGAAAAACGGCTGACCGGCCTCACTCACTGTCAATTACAGTGTAACCCAAGTGTAAAGTCATTTCATTGTTACAATTATATAAGGTCATCTAGAAAATACACACCAGAAATGTAAACATTGACGCGTGAACGGCCATTATCAGTAAAAACGTGGTAAAATATTGATATACACGAATACTCCTGAAAACGTACGAAGAGAATAAGCCTATGTGTTTGAAAAGGGTTAACGTCTCTTACTGAAAGTTAAATCAGAATCTCTGGTAACAATTTGAAATCTTTTTAAAAATTACTCGATGTGTAAATATATACCAATTCTAATTCTTTATTAGTCTTAAGAGTGTACATGTCATCAACCATATACAATTACAAAGAATATAATTCAAGTCAGCTCGGATAGAGCAATGCACTGGCATATGACATGATAGCATGCATAAGCCTATATATAGTATGGATCAAACTACTAGTTTCTAGAAGCCATCAGTGTAGAACGTAGTAAAGATGCTTGGTATACAAACTTGCCCAGATTACTTAATACTTTAACATTACCCGGTTGATAGTAAATTTATTAACTTATAAACAGAGGGATTAACCCGATAATGAGGCTTTATATATTTTATTCTGAGAACGTTAAATGAGGGACATTTTAAAATGAAATGGTATGCATCTTCTACGTCATTTTTACAGAAAGGACAAAATCTTAAATGGTGAGGAATTTTTCTGTACCGTACAGTTTCTATTGACAGGTTATGTTAAGACAAACGTATTTTGACAATTGCCTTTTTATATTTAACAGGAAAAGGCTTACTTAAGTAAGGTTGCAGACATACATAGTCAATAATATGTTTATGCAATGCGCATTTGGATGAGGTTAAAAAGAAAGACTCACAATCTTGCTTAAAAATGTCTAATAACCGTTGTTTTACTAACTGAAGCCATCCAATTTTTATAATGTGGTTTGATATGTACCTATATGTATATATCTTGATAACATGCACTTAATATACACTTACTAGACCTCAACAATCTACACCAGTACTTGAAGATTCGTATTTTGCGCAAAATGAGAGGAGGAAATCTATACCACGTTCAAAATAGATCAGGCGCTTTGTGAAAACCCTAAACCTCGCACGCATAGTTGGCTACACTTCCAACGTATGAGTCAAAAAGAGACAGCAAAATACAGAAATTGAATAACATTGAATTACATGATAATTTAAGAGAAAAAAGTGCTTTCCTACACTGTGAAGCTAACTGTTTCTGTGTCAAATTAAAATTTCTATTGTAGTTAAGTTCAACCCCTTAATACGAAAAAGATTATACGCAGAGGGACAAGGAGGTACAATGAAGAAAAGAAAACAGCAGAAATACCAATACTTTCTTTATAAGCTTTGACGATAAAATGAGTTAATCATGCATGGAGGAAGAGACGATAAAATGAGTTAATCATGCATGGAGGAAGAGAGAGAGGTGTAAGTAAAGGGAGGTAAATTAACATCTAACTCCCGGAACAGTAATTACCTTCCTCTCGTTGTATGTTGTGTACATGTATACAGTGTAGTTAATTAGGAGTTGTCATTTACACCTATACTTACCTTTGGCAAGCTTTCCTTAAATAGCCGCTAATCACTGCGGTATCCTGTCACAGACGACAAGGATGACACCAGTAGGTATGTTTAGCAAACGTGTGAGTCACAAGGGCTACTGTACCATCTCATCCAGTACTGACGACGACAACGTTTACTCTGATGATGATGATGCTGCTGCTGATGCTGATGAGGATGACGATGACGATGCTGATGCTGATGAGGATGACGATGACGATGCTGATGCTGATGCTGATGCTGATGAGGATGAGGATGAGGATGCTGATGCTGATGATGGGGACGACGACGACGACGACGAGGAGGAGATATATTTAATTATACTTTAACATATCTTAACATATAGTTCCATATATCTTCGTTCGTATTTTATGACATCTCCCAGTTATATCTTAAAAGCAGACAGTGATATCAAGAGGTCATGCTTTGTGATGGCTTACTCATAATGAAAACATGTCAACAACGTCCAGCTACTCAATACAGACATACATGTACTTAAATTGTTTTTTAAAAGTCAGACAGTGTGCAACAATCCGATGGATTAATAAAAACGTATATATCACAAGACATTGAAAGTCAAAACGAAAATATAATGTTTATATCTTGTAGAACAATACTTCACTCATTGTTTCAAGTTCCTGATAATGTTTTCTCTCTGAGAATCCAATAGGGTTGAAAAGAGGCTTTAAGGGGTTGTATCCATCCCCCACCCCCAATCCGTCAAGCCCCAACCTTACTCCAACTCCACAGCCCCCTCCCTCCAACCTTACTCACACCCCACCCCAGATAGCGAGGAATGTACAGTGTACGTAGTACAGATGTACTATAACATCTGTGAGGTCACAAATGACAGATGGAAGGAAACATGGGATGACCATTACGTGGATTTGAGGGAAACTAGATACTGTTTGAGGTAGGGGCGGTTCTTTATTATTCAATAAATCAAAGCTTGTAACGTCAGTTGCGAGTCCAAGTCACCATCGATACTCCAGAATAACTAAAGCGCTGATTCAAATATATCCTATTGACATTCAATACATCATAGAGAATGGGCACGGGTTTAAGCACCTCTTGAATATCGGGGAAGATCCTGATCGGTCAAAATATAGCTTCATGCCATCATCTTACTTAAACCATTACCTCCTGCACGCGTTACATATATAATGTAAGTATCTATCTGATCTTTTATGCCAAGTATGTGAATAAGAAACTATAAAGTTCAGGATTGACCCGATGAAGGATTTAAGGAATGTGTTTATGTAGACAGGGATACGTGATGTGTATTGGATGTGTAGCTACATATGTAGAACGTGCCATTATTTTTAATCAAGTGGATTTAAAGATGATTATTGTGTACATCGTTTATGAAACTTAATTTGTAGTTTATCCTAATCTAGCATAGTTCATCTTACTCTCAGATCTCAAGATCGGTCTTCCTTCCTTTCATTCTTCTTTGCTTTTCGTTCTTTATAAATTATCATAAGTATACTGTGTTGCTATCACAGTCTTTGAAATATATCATGGTGGAGAGGCCTTTTATAAGTTGTTTAAAACTTGTGTCCAATCCAATTGCATTTAAACAATATACAATAAAGGCCTGGCATGGTCAACACTTATGATACATCCGTATTGTGTGTCTAGGAAGACGATGTTCGTTGGGCGAAGTACAAGTGGTGTCATTTACCTAATCACAGCATTCCTAATCTAAATCAACAAATGTTGCATTCAAACCCACTCTGAAACCAAACCAGACCCATCACTTAAATTGTACAATGCACTTCACCGTATCACCCATCCCGCTTGTTCCGCAGTCTATTGATGCGCCGGTTTCCGGTTTTTGTCCGATTAAGTTTCCTACTTGGACAAATGACGTCAGATCACGTTGAAGTGCATAAGAACATTTCAGATCTGTTCTCTTCTAAACTATCCAATAGGATAAAGAACACAAACACAAAAAATTGTATTTCCCAGCGACATAGGCACTGACTAACTGATGAACTGGTATTTCCCAGCGACATAGGCACTGACTAACTGATGAATTTATTGTCAAATAACAATACATGTATTACAAAATAACATATTTCACACACACAACTGCTACCCTAACCTAACCTATACTGTATTATAATACACCATATGAAAATTACCCTTAAAAGTTTAAAATTTACGTGTGATCTGGTATACCTGTGTCGCCTGAATGACACGTATACGCTATACCTTGCCCGATTTGCACGTGCAAATACCAGTAACGCCACCTATTGGCGTACCTCATACCGAAGAGAAAATAATTACATCCTAATTCCTACCGTCAACCGGTTGAAATTATATTTACTGTCTGTTTTCCTGGATAACCATTACTGTAGTACAATATTTTGCCATGTCTGATTTGTACGGCACAATTCACTTTACATTGAACTTTTGTGTTTAGAATGGAGGGTCGCCTCTTTTAAACTTAGTCTTACGAAATGGACAAATCCATGTCATGCGAGCGCGATTTACTGATACAAAATCAGACTAAAATATCAGATGCACACAAACTTCAGTGATTGGTTGACAGCCTCTGTAAACAATGCTAACTATAATTGTCAACCAATCAAACTATCCGTTCTAAAACAGCTTTAAGATCGAGAGCCTACTTCCGTTCCACAATCGATAATATGTCACACAGTTTGATTTTTTCTATTTATGAGAAAAGAAATGTGTAGAACAATGGCGCACAAGGTCCGTGACCTTGATTGTAAGAATTGTCATCTGGAAAGCATGTTAGGTTGTTTATTTGCGACATGTGTACGTATAGTTACTAGACGGCGCCCGACGTGTTTCTAGGACATGGCGAGGTCATCCAATGTGTCTGCGCCCTGCGGAAGTTTAAGGACTTTATTTAAGCTATAGCGTACTTTGGAACGCTATCTAAGTACAGTATTTAAGGTACCAGGTTCTGACCCAGTACAGTATACATTGTATGCGGTGCGCCCTATTATCATCATAGGTTGATATCATTCAGAAAGTGAAGAAGTTATACAGTTTCATTTACAGTATGTTAAAATGTACATGTGACCGTCTCTCATTCACTCATGATAAAGGAAAATATTGACATATGTAATGAATGAACTATTTTTTGTATAAAGTTTTATCAAGGAAATGTTGTCTGTAACCCAAAGACAAGGTGTAATAACATGTATTCCTAAGGGAGGTAAGCCCAGACAATTTAAAAAAAAACAATTGGCGACCCATTACACTTCAAAATATAGTTTATAAAATAGCCTCAGGATATATAGCAAATAGGATTTAAAATGTTTTAGATAAGATCAGACAGGGATTCTTACTGGTCGCTATATTGGGGAGAATACAAGACTTGTTTATGATATTATGCAGTATGCCTGAAGAAAAATATATTCCAGGTATGTTACTCATGTTAGATTTTGAAAAAGCCTTTGATTCTGTGCCGTGGAAATTTGTAAATAAAGTTCTGAAATATTTCAATTTTGGTCCAGGTATACAAAAGTGGGTTAAATTGTTTAATACTAATATTACTGCAACTGTGAACTAGGGGGGGGAATTTATCGTCTTTTCTTCATATCAAAAGAGGCTTTCGTCAAGGGGACCCGCGATTTCCCCATATATTTTTATTCTGTGCGTTGAAACTCTAGGAATCAGGTTAAGAAATAACAAAAAGATTAAGGGCATAGATGTAGGTAATTTTCCCATATTAATGTCTCAGTATGCTGATGATACCACACTTATACTTAATGGCTCAGAATTATCTTGAAAGGACTCCATTACTGAGTTGAACACCTTTGCAAAAATCTCTGGGTTAAAACTTAATGTTGATAAGACACAAGTTGTTTGGATAGGGAGCAAATGTTACAGTGATGCTAACTTTCTACCGGAGTTAAACTTACAAGGGGTGAAAGAAAAAATACAAAGGCTGACAGGTACATTGACAATACCACTTTGGTATTATAAAAGTATAACTATTGGAGGAAAGACAGTTTTTTACAAGTCCTGGCATAATAGAGGTGTAACAATAATTAATGATGTGGTAAAAGATCCTGGTACAAGCTCCTTCTATACAATTCAAGAATATATATCAGCTCAATACAAACTTTCTTCAATTTCAGCTTGTAATCTCAGCTGTCAAAGCACTTTTAACGAAGCTGAAAGATGAGAATCGCACGAAAATAGTATATCCAGTTATTCCTAATAATATATTATTGCTCATGAAAAGTGTCTTTATGATATTATGGTAAAAAATGCTCTTATATCAACTGATAGAAGAAAATGGGAAGAATCATTTGAAGATATTGAATTGAATTGGGTCAATATATTTAATGATCTTTTCAAGGTTACTAAAAGCACAAAATTACAATGGTTCCAGTATAGGATAGTTCAAAATATTTTAACGACAAATTCGTTTTTATTTAAAGTGGGATAAGTAAATAATCCAATATGTAATTTATGTAGTCTTGAAAGAGAAACTATCGTTCATATTTTATGGGAATGCAGAGAAACTCAGAGATTTGTGCAAAGTATAGAGACACTTTTGGATGCCCTGTATATCCCATTTCAATACAATAAACAAAGTTTTTTTTTGGTGTGTTTTTAAATAATAGATATTCTCCTTTAAACAGAATATACACTGAAATTTTAATCATAATTAAGTTTTATATATACAAAACAAGATGCTTGCATAAAATGTTAAGTCCTCATGCCTTAATTAATTCAATTAAGTATATAGCCAAAAGTAAAGGTGAAGGTGCACAACTGAAATGTGAAAATTAATGGAAAAAATGGGAAAAACTAACTGAATTATCTTATAGTTAATTTTCGTTACAATTTTAATTTAGTGCAGCAATATATGATAATATTATTATTTATGTAAATATATATGCGTACTCAGTTGACGTGGCAAGAGCTGATATGACCAACACAGAAACTGAGCGCTCGACAGGATTGATCAGGCTACCAGGAAACTGAATGTGTGTGTATGTGTGGATGGATGTATGTTTATCAGAATATATATATACAGGTAGGAGTATGTATGTTTTTTTTTATGTATTTATCCTTGTAGTTTAATTGATGATGATGATGATGATGATGATGATGATGATGATGATGATGATGATGATGACTACCCAGATAACAAGGGTATGTTTAGAACGAATATTCATACCCTGCCTACACTGCTCTCCGGCAGGGTATGAAGTCCCTCCCATTGCCGATAGTGTAGCAAGCCCCGATGTGATTCACATCGGGCAGTATTAGCAGTGGTAAAATTTTCTCGGATAAAAAAAAAACCATGTAAATTGATGATTCTGGTATCTATGATGAATATTCAAGCAACAAACCTGCACATTACTTCAAATGTTTGACAATAAATAGTAAAATCCAAAACGAGCAAGACACACGGAGATATCAGTTTAATCATACCGCCATCTTTGATACAAGTGTAAAGGTTAATTTCCTTATAAGGGAAATCAAAATAAATTGATGCTAATGAGGTTTCCCGCGAGATTTCAACAGAAAAACAGATTCGGAGTAATATATCTCGGTAAGGAAGGTCAATTCATTCTGAAATTATTTAATTACGCAAAGTAAGATTCGCTTTCTTCACAAGAGTTACAAAAGAGTGGTTAAATATATCTGATTATGTATTTATTTATCGTAGTAGCTTCATCCATATATGGATCACGGGTTCCATATTTGGGTTAGAATCCTCGCGAGAGTTCTTCGAGAAGTATCATGGCGGATCACGGAGACAACTCCGAGCAGTATGATATCAGAATATGCGAATTAAAGATTTCTAGATTAGACGGTAGGCTAATACATTGCAAAATTGAATTAGAAATGTTTAATTATACGAACTATTACTCCAAAGTTAAACGATATCCGCTATTTGTAGCATTTTCGAGGTTCACTGTTTTGCTACATTACGAGCAATGGGAGGGAATCGTAGCTCTGACGACGACCATCTGTCAAAAATTATCCGTCCGTCGTCCAG
The DNA here is from genome assembly GCF_902652985.1 of Pecten maximus. Taxonomy (NCBI): domain Eukaryota; kingdom Metazoa; phylum Mollusca; class Bivalvia; order Pectinida; family Pectinidae; genus Pecten; species Pecten maximus. Next base: position 18,826,150 of record NC_047032.1, on the reverse strand, counting down.
AGCTACGTTATCGCAGCTAGGGTATGTTGGGCCAACATCGGCCAATCGTTGTATAGTTGGCGGACCGTTGTGGTTGGATTGCTAACGTTAGATTTGCCTGTTGAGATAATTGTAAGCGAAAAAGTTGTTCTCAGTTGATATGCATTACGTAATGTATGGAGCTGTATTTCGAGATTTATTGGCAATAAGTTAGCAAGAAAGTTAGGTGCAATGCTATTTGATATAGAAGCTCATTTTTTTTATAAAGCGGAATCCAACACGTTTCGCGGTATAATAGTTTTGTTTAGTGTATATGGACCGTAGCCCTGTGACAAGAGCCTTAGAGAAATCACAAAATATTAAAATAGAGTGCTCATGATTTTCTAGAGAAGTGATAAGGAAGTCGTACGTTTCAATAAGCTGGTGTGTTGTAGAATGACTAGATATAATACAGGGGAGTGGTCAATAGGCTGGTGTGTTGTAGAATGACTAGATATAATACAGGAAAGTGGTCAATTAACTATAAATTAGATCATATTCAAAAGAAAAAATTATAAACATACTTGTATACTTAACGTTCAAAAGTTTACCTATGAAACTAAGCAGTGAAACTTAGTGTATCATTGAAAGTACTACTTGGATCATTAGCCTTAAAAACAGGCATGACATGAGCTACTGTCCATCAATCAGGGTATACACAAGAAGATAATGAATATTAAAACATAATAGAGAGAGGTACAGAGACTTCTGTGGTTACTAGTTTAAGCATTTTATGGATAATACCATCGGGGACTGTTGCTTTGTTTACATTTATAATATCTTCTACTTCACTGGGAACTATCTTTTATTTCAGGCAAGACAGAATTTGTACGCCCCTCAAAAAAGGTAAATCTTTATCTAAAACTGTTTCTGATAAATTACATACAGAATTAAGATAGGTATTCATTATCATATATTATTTCATTTGTAACACTGTCTAGTAAAGAGGATATACAATGTATATTTGTTTGTCCTTTGAGTATAGTACGAAGAAGTTTCCAATACATCTTAAGGTTTTTATTACTTTTATCTATCACTCTATCTTTATTACAATAAAATATTTCTTTGGCTCTTTTAATCATGTTATTTACTCTATTTCTCATATGCTTATAGTATTACTTATTAGGACCTGTGTTGTTATTAAACATTACCCTTTTAAATCTGTCTCTTTTTCTTACATTACGTTTATCCACGGTTTGTCAATATAACGTACTATTATTTGTTTAGAAGGTATACAAATATTGGTAGCTATTATTGAATTTCTCCGTGAAGAAGTCACACGTTTGATTAACATTTAATATATGTCAAAAAATATCTAACCAAGGAATACTATTTATCATGACCTTCAATTTATCCATATTTGCCTGATCATACATCCACACCTTTCTGTAAACAATTATAATTTTTACAGGAATATTGATGATAAGGAATACAGCGTAATAATCACTAAGGGGATGGTTTTACACAAGCTCTAAGCTTGTTACCAAATCCTCTTGTATACTTTGGATTTATTGTTTTGTACAATTTATTCTCAAATTAGATATTGTTCAGAAAAAGCTACATAAATAGAATCACTAACAATAATAAGATCAAGAAGTGTGGATGAATTGTCAGGAAATTTGATGATATGCCAGTGCAAAAAAGTAGGTCAGATGCAAGAATGTGCAGTGGTCAAAAGGTCGCCATCAATTGGCCTGTGTACGTACATTGTACATGTATACACGGTCATAACTGACCACGGCAATGCTCAGTGACATGCCAGTCATTCCTCCTCCCTGATTCACCAGATGAATGTTTTAGCTGCTAAAGTCGTATATATCGAATGTAAATATGTTTGAAGTACTTTGTCAACGTGCCTCTGTTTACATAACTAGCGTGATCGACTGATGGATATAATCTATAAATCTTAAATCTGGCAAATAGTCGGAAATACAAATTCTTAATTCGATTCCATCAGAGACCTATATTGTGATATATAAGGTATCTGATCCCATGTTGTTACCGTTTTAAAGTTGCTATGATGAGGACGTCAATACATATCCAAGCATTCTTTAATTAGGGTGATAATAGAAGTCAACTACGAAATGTGATCGTGTTAATATGTATGTCGGGATAAAATATTGATTCAAGGGAATAGCCTTAATTACTCCTTTGGACCAGGGGCCATGTAGTTTTATCAGCGTTCCCTAACCTTAACAAACTCCTTAATATAGTATGTCTTAAGGCAAACATAACAGAATTTAAGGAAGGTTCCTTAACTAAGATTGTTTTCTTAATTCTGTAATGCTTTCTGATGAAAATAATTCTGTTAAATGATTTCAATTAAATGATATTTACACCATATCTCAGTTAGTTTCCTCCCTATACTATACATGGACATCAGTCACCACGTCGTCACGATCAGTAGTTGATCATACATGTATATGATCGGTCTAGTGTGAAAAGTGTGCACAGACCGACGCTGCCATGCAGGTCCACACACGAACTCGAATACCTACATATGTATATCGACTTGAACTCTATATCAACCGTCATAGAACCATTAATCAATAATATTTTCACATCTATTAATATTCCATGCCAACCGTCATAGAACTATTTATCAATAATATTTTCACATCTATCAATATTCCATGCCAACCGTCATAGAACTATTTATCAATAATATTTTCACATCTATCAATATTCCATGCCAACCGTCATAGAACTATTTATCAATAATATTTTCACATCTATCAATATTCCATGCCAACCGTCATAGAACTATTTATCAATAATATTTTCACATCTATTAATATTCCATGCCAACCGTCATAGACCTATTTATCAATAATATTTTTTCATCTATTAATATTCCATGCCAACCGTCATAGAACTGTGCCCTGCAGGTAGGGCGTAAGAATTTACCTGCTGTCCCATTGCATGATCGTAAGAGTCGACTAAATTCGGGATCTTATCTTTTCTCTTCTTTCTTAACAACTTTCTTCTTCCTAATGTCTCTCTTGACAATGCCTCACTTTTGGCCTTAAGTTGAGCGTTCGCCCCTGTGAGGAAGGATTTGGGTTCTGTTCCCTAGCCGAGACATACCAGAGTCTTTAAAAATGATAGTTGCTACTCCTGCTTAGCGCTCAGCATATTTGGAGTGGGACGACTGGTTGACCCGTTGTCAGTATAATGTGGCCGGGTGGGGTGTGCTGCTGGTTGTCTTCGAAAGTATGCCTCAGTGAGGTAGCACTATAAATCGGCAAAAGTTCCGGCCTATCACAAGGAGACTTAACACGAACATACTGCAGCCTCCAAAAACACACATACGCACTCACCACACGCATGCATGTCGCACGTACAGGAGGCCGTCCTTAAATGACCCTAGCTGTTAATAGGACGTTAAACAAAATAAACCAAACCGAACAAAATGTCATAGAACTATTTATCAATAATATTTTCACATCTATTAATATTCCATAAGGACCGTCAAAGAACTATTTATCAATCATACTTTCACATCTACTAATTGATATTCCATTCCAGCCGTCATACAACTATTTATCAATCATATACTTTATGTTCCATACCGACCGTCATAGAACTGTTTATTTACCATACTTATAGAACGATCAATCATACTTTTACCCATATCAACTTATACTTTATACCGACCGTCATAGAACTGTTTATTCACCATACTTATAGAACTCTCAATCATACTTTTACCCATATCGACTTATACTTTATACCGACCGTCATAGAACTGTTTATTTACCATACTAATAGAACTATCAATCATACTTTTACCCATATCGACTTATACTCCATACCGACCGCCATAGAACTGTTTATCAATCAAACTTTCACATAAATCGGTTATATCCCATGCCGACCGTCAAGGAAATGCAAATCAAACATACATGTACTTCTACATAAATCGACGTATACTCCATACCAACCGTCATAGAACTGTTTATAAATCATACTTTCACATAAATCGACTAATACTCCATAACGACCGTCATCAAAATGCGTATCAATAATACTTTACTAGTGAAAGAAAAAAAAATCTATTTTGGCAAAAGCTAATATCGTACATCACAACTGGAAGATCCTTATGAAAACTATATAACTTTACGATCAGATATGATATATCTAGTATTCACTGTAGCTGATGAATTCCAATATTTTCGCTACATTAATAAGATTGTACTAACCTGAACATTTGATATTATTTTCGCTTACAAGCTTTATCCGAAAATATTATATAATCGTCATCATTTCGCTATCTCGCAGTCGTTTTTTCGCGTTCTCGTGTTTTCGACCTGATTTTAATTTAAACATGTTTTATTGTAAATAACAAATATTGCTAATAAGACACATTGAACAGACGTTTTGCTAAATCACCAAAAGACCTCTTCGACAAAAAACATAGACTTGCAATACACATCACACGAATGTTTATGAGTTATATATGTAGCATAATATGCATGCATACATTATAACAAGAAAAACTTGTAGATAAGAGAGGGGACAAAGTAGGAAGAGAGATTTATCGAAAAAAGCACTGCAAACATCTAACATAAGTTGTATCGTATGTCATAATGTGTTTCCATCTAGATTGTGAACTATGTGAGTGTTCATTTATCTCGCACACTGACTAGTGATATACTGATCATTGTCCACACACCTTCAGCTTATCTATTGTCCATCACATCCCGCGCCTTGTTGGTCTTTCTTCTTGACATCCCTTCCTTGTTTTCGACTTGAAAAGACAAGGATACACGTGATGATAGGTATCACCTGTCCCGTTTTCTCAATAATTCAACAAAAGTTCAGTATTGTGTCTACATCTACTTCTGCTTCTATATACAAAAGTAATAGTATGGAAGCGCCCCGTATACATTATAGACTTGTACCAATATTGATGCATTGCAAAACAAACGTCAAATCTCGGAAGCGAATTCTTAAAATTTACCTAAATATGTCTAGTCGGTCGAGTAAAATAGTCTGCAGTGTTAGGATTAAAAACAGCATTATTTTGTCAAAATAGAAGTATTTAGCATATGTGGTCTTTAATAAAATACAAGAATACATTATAAATTTGATAATTTAATAATTATTCCATGTTTATAACAACAATGTAGAAAAAGTGAAATCGTTCCGCGGAAGGATTTTAACCATGTATTCATACGCACTGATCGGTGTTAATCTGGTCAAATTCATGAGCAAATGAAACAGCTTAAGTTTGGTAGTTTCATTGAGTCCAACTTGAGTAGAAATTGAAATATTAAAATTTGGCTTTAACTTCGTTGTACATTCTGAAGTTGCAAGAAAGATTTTATATCAATTTCCCCAAATCTAAGGTTTTTAGCCCTAAAATACAGCAAATTAATAAAATTCATGTTACCGTAGGATGTGTCGAGATGTCCATACTTCAATGCTACAAAATTCAAGGCAAGGCTGAAATAACATTGATACTTTTTGAGAAGTTGAGCTAAACACAAAACTTTTAAAGTCCAGATTCAAAGCATCCCTAATTTCCAGAGTCACTGGATCATAAGTTCTGGATGATATTCCGTAAACGAAGACCGTGTTGAGATGTCATCTCAACTGTCGCCGCCGAAAATGTAACACCACATTCTCGCTTCGCGACTTCGTCGAAGACGAGACAAAAACCTCCCTTAAAATTGCGCACGCATCCTTGCCATCACCCAACCCATCTCTCTTTTTTCAATATTATTTTTTTTATCTATGTACATTTAGGTAAAATACTGAAATTTATTAACATTCAAAGTTTATTTTTGGGATGAATACCAAATTTTTTTCAAAGGTATGGAAGATAATCTCTGTTCTATCATTAGACTTTATGAGTGGTCAGGTGAGGTACAATGTGCTAGAATGGTGCATACAAAAGTGACCGCGAGGATCTTTGATATGGTTTATGTTAATCATGTTTGGTGACATTATACTCAAGAGGTGTTGACGATCAATTTCAAAATTCTGCGCGGAAGGGAACTTGAACCGCCGAAACGAATTTCACCAAAACCATCGACGAAGCTGATGCCATGATCACCATCAGGTAATTCATCTGAAAACATCACGCAAATTAATAACGAAAACAGAAATAAAACGAAAAAGGACAAATATCTGATACGATAAAAATATAGTGGTGAACACAGATATCGTACAGTGTATATAGATATTGGTTAATACATATATATATGCTGGTAAATACCTATAGGATTATATATAGATAATGGCAAATACCTATATATGATTATATATAGATAGTGGTAAATACCTATAGGATTATATATAGATAATGGTAAATACATATAGGATTATATATAATAGTGGTAAATACATATAGGATTATATATAGATGATGGTAAATACGTATAGGATTATATATAGATAGTGGTAAATACATATAGGATTATATATAGATAGTGGTAAATACATATAGGATTATATATAGATAGTGGTAAATACATATAGGATTATATATAGATAATGGTAAATACATATAGGATTATATATAGATAGTGGTAAATACATATAGGATTATATATAGATAGTGGTAAATACATATATAATTATATATAGATAGTGGTAAATACATATAGGATAATATATATAGATAATGGTAAATACATATAGGATAATATATATAGATAGTGGTAAATACATATAGGATTATATATAGATAATGGTAAATACATATGTAAATTATATATAAATAGTGGTAAATACATATGTAATTATATATAAATAGTGGTAAATACATATATAATTATATATAAATAGTGGTAAATACATATATAATTATATTTAAATAGTGGTAAATACATATGTATTTATATATAAATAGTGGTAAATACATATGTAATTATTTATCCTCCAACTTGCACCGCATTTTCCGAAAGCACCCACCATATATATATTTGCTGAATACGGCAGTGACGGAAAATTGCTGTATTTTCGAATCTTAGCACGTGTATCATTTCGACTGACCTACTTCCAAGTGAAACAACATTTAAAAGGCGAACACATTTGGCACTTGTGATATGAACTACATATTTGTTACATGCATTTTGTTTATAAATTGATAATATTGATAAATATTTATTTCAGATACAATATAACTGAGGTAGTTTAGATTAATATATAGTATATGTTTTAAATGATATACATTTGTATATGTAAGTCATAATAACTGTGATTACTAAATTATTGATAAATTATTTGTAACTGGTTAATAAAATAAAACATATAAAATATCAAAAATGTGGTGACTTCATTCTCTTCCGAGTTTACCTGTGTCTACCTGAGCTGTCATTGTGTTTTGATAGTAGGCATCTGTGCTGTTTTAGTAAAATACACCTATTCCACTCTGGCCAAAGATTTTCCTTTACCTAGTTCTCACCTAAAATCTCAAATATTGGCTGGAAGACATCTTTGGGACTCTGTTGATACCATTTCATTATAAAATGATTATTTTTGATGACTGTTACATGATAAATTGAAAACATGGTCAGTGTCTTAAAATATAAACTATATTGCTAACTCGGGACAGAAAGACACAAGTGGCTCGCCAAGGCTCGCCAAGGCTCGCCACTTTAGTTATACATTTTAAGACACTGACTATATATTCTCTATGTATAGATTGCGATACATACAAAGTTATACATACTTTTTAATTCGCCAGAGATTATGATGGTAATAGCCTTAACACGATCAGAAACTTGAAAACAAACAAATGATAATTTTAATTTTTTTTCAAGAGCAATGTGATGGGAACAGGTTCAGTCACATGTCAACCGGAAGTGTGATACGTATACTTGTGTAAATGTGGGAAGTTTAACGGAGGTCGGGATTAAACATGTAGTGTGTTCCAGCGTAGTGTGCTGTGGTAACACTAACCAGGAACAGTTATAAAGTGTTAGTAGCTTTACCCAGTTTGTAATTGCTTCCCTAAAAATGTGTAAATTCCGATACAAGGACATATTAAAAAATAAATAAACAATTTGTTTTATTTTCATTAAAAACAACTTACCTCTAGAACATAGCTTGGAATGAGTTCTAGCTTCCTAAATCAACAAATTTTTGACATGCGAGTTAATTTTTACTTATTTACTTGCTGAAAACGTTGCCAAGATTTTCTAGTTTAACTTTACATCATGTACATAACCTCTATTAAAAAATATGTTCGGGGGGGGGGGGGGGGGGGGGGGGGGGGCAATTTCTCTAAATAATGGCATTCAGTTTGGTGTGATACTTAATCCCTACCATTATCGTAATGATATTCAGATATTCATCTCAACATAGCCTAGTTGCTTTCATTATCAAGAATTTATTATATTGAAATGTTTACTGTGATTCGTATTCTCCAAATATGTTGGTTGGTACTGTACCGTCTTAGAAATTGCAACGAGGTCTACTTGTCGAATATTTAGACTAGCTAGCTTTTACAGATGTTTGAAGTATCTATTGCATTCTAATTCACAAGTGCATGTTATTCAAATTCATAGTTGCATGCTAATACTGTATACAATTATGTAATTACATATAATTCTCCGCCAGAGAAACCTTCCCAACTAAAACAGGAACATGTCTCATATAAATTAACCTTCCCAACTAAAACAGAACAAGTCTCATATAAATTAACCTTCCACTTTGTGTATCGTTATAATTTTCTGTAAAAATAAACATAAAAAGATAATGAAAACATACAGGAAATGTCCGATTGTTAAATCAAGCTAAATGGTATACAATGTAGGACTTAAAAAAAAAGTGATTGTTTTTATATTTTATCATACAAACACAAATTGTCACACGATGTGTTTGTAATGTAAATTGGATGGGATATTACACAAACTAGTTTTGATATTACACCAAATCATTTAAAACCTTTGTTTTAGAGATCTACCCCGATTTGCCCCCGTTCACACTGTTACAAGCATTAATCAGACTGTGTAGCAGTCTGCTATCACGCATCGCCAACAGTCCATTCTGACCTTAAGTTAATTAAGACATATCTAAAGCTTTTATCTTAAAACACATTCTACATAATATCTTCCAATCTCTCTGACACTCGCAATACTGAACGCGAGTAACGAATGGAGTTTAAGTGGAAGTCAGCGTTTTATTAAAGATGACCTCGGCTTCGAGGTTTCTGTTCGGGTCACACGAGTGTAGGTGATTGTAAGTCTATATTTCTCACGACTGGTATATATACGTACTGAAGTAGGTGATACTACGGCGACAGTCAAAGGTCACATATTGAAAATCTTACTTTCGACTTGTGTTCCGGAAGTGAGGGCTTAGTTGGAAGTGTTGAGGCCACACGGGGTATTTGTATGTACCGAAATATAATTGTATTCATTATAAAACACATGTATGATTAACTAATTCACATGGACATTACAGTTGTGTAACTTTTGTGGGTACTGGTTGATGCACAGAAGTATTTGATCGTGCACGAAAACATTTTGATATATCTGTTTCAAGAATAAAGATCCCGTCGTGAGCCTCGGGGGTACCGAGTCATCGACCATGTGAGATCATCCTTGTGCTATATAGATGATACCTATGTCAGTAAATATCATCCATGACAGGGAAATGGCTCGAACTGTCAACAAAACAATTAACATGTCAAGCTGACGGTGAAATTAATTCCGACGGCAGGATGTGAGATACACCGGAACGTAAAACATTTACAAACAATGGCCTCCGCCAGTGGGCTTCCATCACCGTTAACTACGACCACAAACAGAACGGGTGTGTTTGGATCTACAATCCCGGTTAAGTCTTCAAATGTGTCCAGTTCTGCAGACTTGTCTCGTATTGAATTTGACTTGTTCGTACAGAATGACCTTCCTGTTGTGATATACCTGGCCGTGTTGTGTGTTTTAGGAACAGTGGGTAACGCCCATGCCGTGGCGGTTTATTTATTTCGATACAAACCATCAAATCACCGCACGTTTGTGTTATGGCTAGCGTCTGTGGATCTCACCGCGTCATTGTTAAGTATGCCATTTGAAAGTTTTGACATTCGCTACAATCTTACATTTTCCATTATTCCTCTGTGTAAGTTTTTCAAGGCCCTGAACTACTTTGTCAGTACATGTTCCGGGTTTCTGCTTGGAATAATTGCTGTAGAACGGTACCGGAAGATATGTGTTCCGCTCGGGATGCAATTGACGATGCGAGCTGCGAAATACGCATGTTTGGTTGCGACACTAGTTGCCACGGGACTTTCGTCCATTTCTGGTGTAGTATACGGTATTGTAACGAGACAAGTTCCGTCATTTGTAAACCTCACCGGAACGGAATGTACGGTAATGGATAAATATAGAGAAGCGTCTCTGTTCAAAGGATATTCGGTGTTCCTATTGTTCATCAGTACTGTTGTGTTTGTCTTGTGTATATTTACCTATTCATTTGTTGGCAGAATACTCTATAAACAAATGCTGTTTAGGACAAAATCCCATTCAAATTCATCCGCCTCGACTTCAAATCGGAAGTCTAGTACCGGAAATGAGAATCAAGACTTTGGCAGTAGTGGGCACCAGGAGGAGGAATCCAGTTTTGCGCATGTCACAACTAAAGAAATGATAGCTGTGACGTCACCAAGAGAAAACGGTAAACAGAAGGGCAGAAGAAAGCGAGGCTTGGACAGAAGCAAACAAATCGCTTTCATGTTTCTAGTCGCTACAGCAGCCTCGTATGTGGGATATTTACCAAATATGGTGCTGTTAATCATCAAAGGAATACGCAGTGAAACGTATGATGCCATTGATGAACGTCTCGGAGCTTTTAACGCAATTCTTGTGAGATCTTACTTCATGAGTAACGTTGCTAATCCAATTGTATATTGTTTTGTAGACGAACGATTTCGACGAGAATGTAGACTACTTTACCAGAAGTTATATCGCTACGTATGTAAAAATGTCAGATGTCAGCGACAGTCTTGATCAAATGCTATCATCTTCTCTATTTTTCCTTGATGTATATAGCGAAACAGTCGTATTTGTGTCATATTAGATAGGACAATGCCAGTAATTTGGATAATATCACCAATGAATAATCCAGATAACACGTGATTAATGTTTGTGCTCCGGATAAACGGTTAACATGATGCTTGTTGCATGGATGAAAATGTCGGGTTCTGGAAATACTGTAATTGCTGGTTTTACCAACGTTTATCATGACATATGGGGGAGGGGCTGTTATTTCGAGAATTACTGAACTCAGTATTGTTACTTTAACCTATGTGCTTGTTTTTAAAAGTTTATAAGATCGTTTATTTTCCCCAGTTCAGATTTGTTTTCACTAATTATTTATAGATATTGTATTTGTTCGATTATTGATTGAAAGTTAACCCATTCCCCTGTACCAAGTCTTAGTCTAACAGCATACATGTTGTTGAATAGTTTTACTGGCATTTAGCCTTTCGGCCAATCAGTATGACATGGACATGTACAACACATAATCAAAAATAAATTGAGTGAATCAGTAATAATATGTGTAACATTCCCAGTTGTATGATTGTCTTCCAACTCTGATTATTTGACATCATTTTATACATACCTCTTATTGAAATAAAAATTAAAGAAATATAACCGTTCAATAAGTATGATTTATATTTTTGATTGTTCTGTGGCTAACTAGGCTAAATAGTTGAAAGTTATGTAAAGTGGTCTAGTGTATCACCTGTGCTGTCCTTGCCGGAAAAGATCTGCCACTTGATCTGATATACCACTAATATAATGATGATATATATGTGTGTGATTGAGTATAGATATATGTCAGTTCAAATGTGTTATATATGCGTGTGTATGTTAGTTTGTATACTACTTAACATGCATATGTTATTTTCCCTTTAGTCCATTTCATACCATGATCCCTCCCACATTCACCCTCATTTTTCCCGCTAATTCTCATTCAATACATGTACATACTTATCATTTTTTTGGCATCTTATGATGTACATGTATACTAACAAAATGTACATGAAATAATATTACAAAATGTATTAGGAACGGGCGTTATAACGTTCTTTGCCCAAATCCTATCCAAAAACTAAAATGTGTATACGTATACAGATAGACTATTTGAAATAATAAATAAAAAACACTTCGTCGGAATAAAACTTTTGCAAAAACACATAATGCAAATATTTTTTGACAACATCTAAGAGATACACTTCCGATTTTCAACGAGCATTAAAATTCCAAAGAGTAAAACCAATTTGAACATGTATGTATTACAAGGAAGGGGATACTTACCAATAAAATAACATTTTTTGTTACCAATTCAATATGTTTTAATTCACGTAAGGATCTTGGTAAAGTTTACGCCTCGCTAGAGCATACTGCGATAGTAAAGACGATTTGATTTTGGTCGATACGGAATTGATAGACCTTCCCTCGTTTGTTGACCAATAATGGAGCTTCATTATGGAACAGTCGAAAATGACTTCGGGTAATCGTATTTCGTTTCCGAAACCTCTCCATATTGTTGAAAGGACATTTTTTTACACTTAAGTATCAAAAACACATGGTGACTATTTGGATGTTTTTTTCACTTCAGTACAAAAGTTTTGCACTTAAAGATGCACACCTCTGCGATGTCAAAAGCTTTCCTGTATTGAACTTTTTCCTCATATACACTTTTGGAAATAGGAGTTAAGTGCATAGCAAGAATAATTATATGTCTGTATGCTCTGTATTTTCTAGTAGGAGCTAGAAGAGTGTTTACTGCAAAATATTTGAAAGATTTGATACCCGTGAACTGGGTCCAACCGAGAGAACAAGTATATGTAAATAGTATCACCGTGAAATTGAATACACTAGTATACCGATAACGGGCAATCCAATCCTTGCTGTCAACCATCAAGCGAAGGTCAAGCAGAGGTCAGCGAGGACACGACTGTGTCTCGGACAGAGGAGAGAACGCTTGTATGTCTCGACCAAGGGACATATTTCTGGTATGTCTCGGACAGGGGACACAGCTCCGGTGTGTCTCAACCAGGGGACACAGCTCTGGTATGTCTCGGACAGGGGACACAACTCTGGTATGTCACGACTAGGGGAAACAGCTACATGTACGGTATGTCTCGACCAGGGGACACAGCTACATGTATAGTGTACATGTATGTCTCGACCAGGTTACACAGCTCTGGTATGTCTCGACCAGGGGACACAGCTACATGTATGGTATGTCTCGACCAAGAGACACAGCTCTGGTATGTCTCGACCAGGGGACACAGCTCTGGTATGTCTCGACCAGGGGACACAGCTTTGGTATGTCTCGGACAGGGGACACAACTCTGGTATGTCTCGGAAAGGGGACACAACTCTGGTATGTCTCGACCAGGGGACACAGATCTGGTATGTCTCGACCAGGGGACACAGATCTGGTATGTCTCGGAAAGGGGACACAACTCTGGTATGTCTCGGAAAGGGGACACAGCTCTGGTATGTCTCGACCAGGGGACACAACTCTGGTATGTCTCGACCAGGGGACACAGCTCTGGTATGTCTCGGACAGGGGACACAACTCTGGTATGTCTCGAACAGGGGACACAACTCTGGTATGTCACGACCAGGGGAAAGAGCTACATGTATGGTATGTCTCGACCAGGGGACACAGCTACATGTATAGTGTACATGTACATGTATGTCTCGACCAGGGGACACAGCTCTGGTATGTCTAGGACAGGGGACACAACTCTGGTATGTCTCGGACAGAGGACACAGCTCTGGTATGTCTTGACCAGGGGACAGAACCAAAGGGGAACTTTCAAACTAAAGGTCAAAAGTGTGAGAATGTCAAAAGAGAGAAGAGATAAAAGTTGAATCCAGATTAAGTCGCCTCAATTATACAATGTGGATAGCAGGCCCTTCACTACAGCAAAATCGTGCAGTAGTAGAAGTGGTGTAAGGAAAATAATATGAAAATAGGGGTTGGGTTATATATATACCGCTGACAAAGGCTATTACATAAGAAATACATTTACTTCTAATTGAGCACATTTACATTGCTCACAGTTGTAAGCTCAGGAGTGAAGTCACGCGCGTTCGTGTACTATACCGAGTCAGGTTAGGTATATTAACACGAGCCGGAAATTGATCGGTAGTTAATGTTTCCGGTGTGGGTCACGCGACAAATACTAAGATTCTGGGCGCGAGCTTTGCGATATGTTTAACATAATACAGTACTTCGCACAGCTTATCACTACAGACATTTTCTTTTAAATTCCGCAGTGAGTGCATGTATGGTAAAACCAAGAATAAAATTAATAGTAATAAAAAATGAATAGATAAATAAATAGTTAAATAAATAAATAAATAAAAAAGTAAATAGATAAATAATTAAGTAAATAAATAAATAAATAAGTAAATAAATAAAAAAAGAAGCTGCTGGTTTGTCCTTAGTAACATATAACATATAGGGGAGGTGGCCTATCACGTGACTTGCCATAACGAACCTCTTTGGGTGAATAAGGGCCGAAGTGGTCTTACACTGCAATGTACTGTAGTGAAAGCTATAAGTGTGCATACAATACTGAATTCTTCGTTATTGAAATGAGTATAACTCTATCATTTTACAGCATTTAACTATATCGCTGAGCAAAAATCTACATTTACTTAATACTTACAACCAGAATTTGGGAACAAATTAAGGTGATTTTTCGTGTTTATTTATTAAAAACAAAGTCCCAATGATTACAAATTATGTCTGGTGTACAAAAACCGAGATTAGGTGTAGTACTTCTGTAAAATGTGTCTCAACATTTGAACATTTTTTTCTTTAAGATTGTGTTACATATTTATTGTATAATATCTACCTACATATTTGAGTTTGTAATTTGTAGCAAATCATACTCTTGAGAATATGAGAGCATTTACAACATGACATTTTTAGATAGTTTTCGATAAAAAGGGAATGCTGTCGTACACCTATGGTCGGCAACGTTAACACCAAGTAGGCCACAACACAAACCCCTTAAATCTTTAGATTTTTTTGTCTCTAAGTTTGCTACAAAAAACTCCTGGTTTTGGGCCAGATTTTCTTAAATGAATAATTGGTAAAGGGACCACAGAACCAAATCAAAAATAGAATGTGGGTTTTCCCCGTTTGGGCAATTTAATAGGAAGGTGAATACATCGGGGCCTACTGATTGGATATTTAGATAAGAGATGTTTCCAAAGTTTTAATATGTGGGTTGGGCAATACATGTAGATGTAAAATATATAGAAAAACAGTTATTTTTTTGCTAGCCTGTTTTTGTCAGGGGGAGTTAAGTAAGTGTGTATTTTGTTGTTAATTTAGATGAATTTTTGGTGCTGAATTCAATACAAGATGGCGGCCCCCATATAAAAAAAGTTCAAATTGGTAGAATTTTTTATAATTCCATTTAGAGGTTTCCGAGATGACACACTTCAAAATTATGGCTACTGGACCAGTGTTGAAAACTGTGTTGAGTACAGTGATAAACGTTAACATTACCGTCTATGGGAATATGGGTGTTCCGTGGTCCCTATAGGACTTGGATACGTACGCGTGTGTACTCCGCAGCGGCGCAATCATTTATA
Organism: Pecten maximus; assembly: GCF_902652985.1. Lineage (NCBI taxonomy): Eukaryota > Metazoa > Mollusca > Bivalvia > Pectinida > Pectinidae > Pecten > Pecten maximus. Next base: position 18,810,542 of record NC_047032.1, on the reverse strand, counting down.
TGAGGTGTGTGGTTGGGCGGAAAAGTGGTACATGTAAGTACTCTTGAAATGATGACAGAACTTTATTTTGACCCGGCACCATTCCGTAAGAACGTAACAATGCTGTCACGGACACGTGGTTCCTTGTCCACTAATAAAAGGATTACCGAAATTAGCATTTTTTCGTGTTGATCACATCCCGCTCAAGGTAAACACACATTTCTACAAATATACAACAATCCTAAGTAATCTAGAAATGATGACAGAACTATATTTTGAACTGGCTCCATGTCGAAATAATGTAACAATGCTACTGCGGACACGTGGTTCCTTTTCCATCAATAAAATGGTTACCAGAATGAGCACATTTCCGTGTTCCCCACATCCCACCCGAAGTTCATACGAATTCTTACCTAGATCCGACCCTTCAATGCTGCTGCGGACACGTGGTTCCTTTTCAATCATTAAAATGGTAACCAGAATGAGCTCATTTCCGTCTTCTCCACATCTCACTCTAGGTCAATACCTTTTATGACAAAGATCCGACCGTCCTAAGTACTCTAGAAATGATGACAGAACTGTATTTTGACCTAGTACCATTCCGAAATAAAGAATGGAGTGTAGTAAGAGGCGATAACTCTGTTAGCACTTAATGGCACTTACAATTTTGATGGTTTTTTGAACCATTGTAAAACTCGGCTCGATTTAGGTCTGGATGTATCTGGTATCCCTGTGGAAATTCGTATTTATGAGATAGTTTGGGTCAAACATGCCAAAATCGTCATTTTGACTAAGAGGTTCTGTTTAAATCGCCCTCAAAATTCCAAACAATATCCAGAAACACTGTATACACATGTAAATACATCGTAAACCCAAACCAGCGTTCAAGTCTTTTCGATAACAAATTTCTAAACTCGTAAGCTTCCAGTACTAGGCTAGTGTAAATGTCATACGTGTTCATTAACGTTTTAGAGACAGGCGACGTTTGAATATGTAATATTTATTTTCTTTATTGTTTATTGTTTGTTTGTTTAATGAAATTATACTACAAGTATTTCGTTAGGTGATGCATGTTTATGTTTTGATATCTTGATCAGCTGATATTTGTTTATGTCGAGGAGCAACGTTTCGAGAATCATATCACATACACATTAGCTTACGATGACACGAACTTTCAATTACTTCAGTACACACTAGCAGGACATTAAACAATTTGTTTTCAATAATAGAAGGGTTTTTTTCCTCAAATTTTTAATGGAATATTTATATTCAAATGCTTTAAATTTTAAAATAAAAGTCTCTGACATGCCCTTTATTGAGATGATTCTTAGGACAGTGTCAAATTATATCATCTTTTGCATTATTCAATAAATGAAGTATTTCAAATATTTGCCTCAAATACCATACAACATATTTTAACCTATCACTTTCATGCACCGAAGAAAATAAAATGCAAGAAAGCTTTTCTGATAAATTTAAGCTAACATATTGTCAATTATTATGTCGCATTAAATAAAATTCAGTTACTTTGGGTGTAGAAAGATGTCGTGTTTTTTTTTTATTTTTTGAAATTAAATTAATTTCAACTTATTACAAAAAAGTAAAAGATGGAAAATTATTGACAAAATCAAAGAGTTACCAGGTTTTAGCTATCACAATTTTACAAAATAGTCGACTTTGAAATTTAATAAACTAGTAAGTTTTGAAATATTTATAAGTTGCTTTATTATAAATTTCATATCAACATATTTCAACACTTTGCTTACATGTGTCAAAGAAAACCATGTGCCAGAAACCTGTTGTGACAAAACTTTACTAAAATAATGTCAATTGTTATATCACATTAAATTGATTGACTTTTTAGGGTGTGGAACCATGTTGTATTTTTGTTTTATCTTTTTAATTTAAATCAATTTAACTATTACAAAAGGTATTATAGAAAGCTACTTCGACACAATTAAAGAATTACCAATATTTTGTTATCACTATTTTACAAAATAGTTTTCCTTCAAAATATCGTCTTACTACACTGGAGGCCGAAAATACTGAGTTACGACTTAAACTTGACGACCTTGAACAGTATGGTCGGAGATCTTTGGTAAGATTTTCCGGTCTCCCTGAAAATGAAAATGAAAACACAATCAACCTAGTCCTTGATGCTGTTACAGCATGTGGCATAGATCTGACCTCTGATGATATTGAACGTTCACACCGAGTTGGTAAACCTGGTAAAGGTAAACCGCGCCAAATAATCATGAGGCTGAAATCTGTTGATACTAAATTTAAACTTTTAAAATCCAGCCGCGAATTTCGGAACAACCCTACGTACCGCAACATATCTGTGAACGAAGATCTCACTAAATATCGCAACGAATTGGCGTTCTTCGCGAGGAAACTAGCGAAAAACAGACTTATTTTGCAAACATGGACAACCAACGGTAAAGTTATGGTCAAGGACAAATCGTCCAAAATATATCAAATAAGGGCAGAAGGCGATCTAGTTCCATTTGGTCATGTAATGGACGTACCCAATGACCTCCATCCATAATCATCCATGTCGTCATTGTGTAATGACACCGGTGGTATGAATGACAACGGGGTATTTACGGACTGTTACCCCCTCATTTGTCACCGCCTTTTGTTTCTTTTACATTTTTCAGTTATTCCACTTATAAATACGTCCAATCCACAATGTGTGCTCTATTTGGTACATCAATGTATGATCTTTTTGATTTATAGCGTACGATTTGATTGATATAACACTGTATGATCCATTATATAACATCGAATAATGTCTTACTATTGTTTCAAAATGTATGACATGTCCCGATAAAAGAAATCTATTCCAAATTTTGATCTAACATTAAGCACTCTGTTCGATAGAACAGCTTTTTGATTGATTAATATGATGATATCAATGTTTCATTAGGTATGACTTCTTTTAATAACTATTTAAATTTATATTTCACTCTAAGATAACATGATCTATTTCATGTTTTATCTGACCAATCAAAGTGAGAGATATTTTGATAAAAAATGTATGATATACTTGATCTCTTTGATCAAACAATGTATGTCTATTTATATTCACCAATGTATGATCAAGTTGATATTACATGTAATAGTTCATGTTGACGCCAACATTGGCTTATATATCTGATTCAAAACGTGTTAAACACTTGATTGAATAATGTATACAAACAATGTGAGATATGATATGATCTTAAAATGTATTGTATGTAATGTGCTTTATTTATCAAACAATGGATGAACTATTTTATTCAACTTTTTTTTGTAGTAGCTATCTTGGTTTAATAATGCTCAACTACTTACCAGTGATTCATAATGTTTTATTATTTTAATCCACCAATGTGTGATACATTTGATCTCTCAATGAATGTATGATTCACCTATATATATCCGGCTAACGATACTGACAATGATCTATTATTGAATGATCCATTTTGATCCTATATAGTATGATATATTTATTTATCATAACATAAGTTATGTTGGTCCAATTGATCAATAAGTATCTGATATAGTTGATATAATTTTATTAGAAATATATTATCTTATCGAAATGTACGAGCTTTTTGAATATTTATCTGACCTACATGTAAGTATGTTTGAACCATCCGTTCTGACTATGTACAATTTTTCATGTGAAATGAACTGAAGCATACGGTTCAATAATGTATGTTACATGTGATTCATCAATGTGTAATACAACTTATCTATTGATGCTCTAATAACATATAGCATTTTGATCCATCAAAGATTGATCTGTAAATAGTAGTAAATTCAGTAATCTAAATATTTATCTGATCTAAAATCTAGTAGGACCTATTAAATCCATCAATGAACTAATCATCTTATCAAACATTTCTTTTCTATTTTTCCTCTCTCATTTTTAGATTATTATTTCTTCTTCTTCGCGTTACCAAATGTTGAAAATGCTGAAATAACAATGTATGATCTACCTGACTGGACAAAACGATATGACCTCTCTTACATGTACCCTGATCAATTAATTCATGACATATTCCATCCTTTACTGATTGATGTGTGTTGGTTGTACATATGGTTTGCAATCATGGTTGATATTAATATTCTCGTAAAGTCATATCTCCGTGTTTAGTTCTTCCGTGTCTTCATTCCCTCTATGAACCCCATACTCGTCTTTGTTCAAATGTTCTTTTGGAGAAGTCATGGTCCCCTGAGCATATTTTTTGACTGATTTATCTTACTTGACATTTTCATCGTTTGCTTGGATATTAACCAATTTTAGTAAGGCTTCCGCAAATAAGTTGATACTAAATATGTTAACTATATGTCACTATATATTTATGTGTGTGTGTATGTGTTTGCGTGCGTGCATGTGCTACACTTGTATTGAGAAATATTTTTGTACGAATCTAACTAATATAATAATTGTGCATCAATCTAATTTTCTTCAATGCTATAACATAGTATGGTCTGCTCTGATTCCATATCACTCTGATGTTCTTCTTTCAATCATTGTTTCTGTTTTATTTTCTGTTCTTTTTCTTTTCCCAGCTCTCTACTCTGTTGTTTACTATGCCATTGACTTTACCTCGTGCTGATGTACCAGTTCCTGCACATCGTCCTTATTTATTCATTGTTTGTTTTGGCATAACATAATGCCTATTAGTTTAGCGATATATCGTGCTCGAACTGGTGTCTTTAACAACTGTGTACAGTCTGCAAACTATGCGATTTTTGTGACCGTCCTTGACATACTATGTGTAAGGCTATTACTACTATTTATATACCTGTTATTATCTTATGTCAGTCCTTACACATCTTCACTCTATAAATGTTGCAATTATAAATCATCTTATCACATTTTCTATTTTTCAGTAGACGTTCTGAGTGTTATTTCTATATATTTTGTTCTGATTCACTGGCTCTTATCATTATCTGGTGACATTGAATCAAATCCTGGTCCTTCTTCCATTAGTTCATCAGATTCATCCTTGATTTCAAATATTAGTGATCTGTCTGTTTCTGACAGTAACTATTCATTTGTCCATCTTAATGTTCAAAGTCTCAAACAAAAGCTTGATGTACTGTATACTGAACTAAACAAATTTACTATATTATCCTTCACCGAGACTTGGTTAAATGAAAATGATATTTCCCCGGAACTTAGCATGCCTGGTTATTCTGACCCATTCTGTTATTGTAGGCCCGATCGTATTGGTGGTGGTATATCTGTATATGTTAAAGATTATATATCTGCGAAAAGAAGGCATGACCTAGAGCTGCGAACTATAGAATGTATATGGATAGAAATAGTTCTTGGTTCAGAGAAATTTTTATATGGCACTTTCTACAGACCTCCAAATTCTCCTGTTATCACTTGGACCTATATCTCTCAGTCTATTGAATATGCTTTTAACACTGGTTTATCTAATATTGTAATTACGGGCGATTTTAATGCTAACTTACTAGTTGAAAACCAGTCTTCTCACTTACGTGATATGCTTATTTTATTTAACTTGTCACAACTAGTAGAATCCGCAACATTTTATACTGAAGCTTCGTCTTCACTGTTAGATATAGTTTGTGCCAGTGATATCAATGTTATTAATAAATGCATAGTACGAGAAAGTTTTCTTGACCAACCTGTCAGATATCATTGTCCTACTTACGGTACTTTTAACGTAACGAAGCCGGCGAAGCACACTTTTAAGCGTAACGTTTGGCTCTTTGATCATGGTGATTACAATGTTTTTAAAGATAAACTGAAACATATTAATTGGAACGCATTGATTAATGTTAACGATATAAATGATTCGGTTAAGAATTTTACAGACACATTGCTTGACATCGCAAAAACTTGTATCCCCAATAAAAATATTACTGTCAAATCTAACGAGCCTCCGTGGATGTCTAATGAAATTCGAAGACTAATTAGAAAACGGAAACGTGCACACAAAAGAGCCAAACGTACACTTATCAATGATCATTGGGCTAAATTCCGTCTCATTCGTAATAAATGCATTAACACTATTAAACATGCAAAAACCGCATACATTAACAATCTCTGTGGTACACTCAAGAAACCATCTAATCTCAATGTGAGGAAGTGGTGGAAAACTGTATACTCATTATTGCCAAATTATAGAAAATCCCCGATACCACCACTTCTTCACAATGACACTGTAGTTTCAGATGATTTCGAAAAAGCTTCCTTGTTCAACGATTTTTTCTGTGCCCAGTCAACTATTGATGACTCAAACGCTGAACTTCCAAACATTAATTACGAATGTAACCACACTCTTTCTAATATACATATCACTGCTACTGATGTAAAAGACGCTATATTAAATCTAGACTGTTCTAAAGCCATTGGCCCCGACCTTGTGAATCCTCGATTGCTTAAAGAATCTGTTGATATTATATGTAAGCCCTTAAGCACACTGTTTAACCTATCTCTAACATCTGGTATTTTCCCAACAGAATGGAAATCTGCTAATGTAACCCCTGTACATAAAAAAGAAAATAAGTCTATCTTAACAAACTATAGACCGATATCCTTATTATCTATTGTTGGAAAATTAATGGAACGATGCATTTTTAAATATGTTCACAATTTTTTGCATGCCCACTCGCTACTTTCTCCTCACCAATCTGGATTTAGACACGGCGACTCACCCGTTAATCAACTTCTTGCTATAACTCATGATATTTACTCTGCTTTAGACCATGGTAAAGAAATACGAATGGTCTTTTGTGATATTAGCAAAGCTTTTGACCGCGTTTGGCATAAGGGACTACTAAGTAAGCTTTCAGGTTTTAGAATTCGGGGTTCACTTCTAAAATGGTTCGAAAATTATCTCTACAATCGTAAACAAAGAGTTGTTATCAACGGAAAATTTTCTGATTGGTCTGAAATTAAGGCCGGGGTTCCCCAAGGCTCGATACTGGGCCCCCTTTTGTTTCTTTTATTTATAAATGACATTGTGAAAGACATACGAGCTAATATAAAATTATTCGCAGATGACACCTCTTTGTATGTCATTATCGACTCACCTAGGATAAGTGCAGTCGATTTGAATTTCGATCTTCGTAAAATTCATGAATGTTCAGTGAATTGGTTGGTTAACTTCAATCCTACTAAAACAGAAACCTTATTAATATCCAAAAAGACTAATTCCCCAATTCATCCCCCTCTACATATGAACAATATTTTGCTTTCTGAGGTAAGTTCACATAGGCATCTCGGTTTGACTCTGTCCAACAATGGCGGTTGGACTGATCATATCAACTTGATCATATCCAAGGTTTCACCAAAATTGAATATTTTACGCAGATTCAAATTCACTTTAGATCGTACTTCCCTTCAAACTCTGTATTTTACTCTTATCCGACCTATTTTTGAATATGGGAACATTGTTTGGGATAACCTTACAAAAACTCAGTCTGACATGCTAGAAAATCTCCAATTAGAGGCAGCGCGTATAGTTACTGGCGGAACTAAACTCACAAGTAGAGTAAAACTTTATCTTGAAACAGGCTGGCTTCCCTTAGAGCAAAGACGTAAACACCACAAAATAATTCATTTCCATAAAATGGTTCACGGTCTCCTTCCTCAGTATCTACAAGAAATTCTTCCTCGACGTAATAATAGCATCCATGATCACAATACTCGTGTTGGAAATAACTTTCGCCCTCCTCCTTGTCGCACAAGTCTTTACATGAAATCCTTCCTGCCATCTGTAATCCCTTTGTGGAATTCCTTGCCAGATGCAATCAAAAGTGATCCGTCCATAACTAAATTGAAAAGTCATTTGAATAAACCACGCCACAAAGTTCCACATTACTTCCTTAGCGGTAATAGACTGGGTCAGATTCACCATGCAAGATTAAGGATGGAGTGCAGTCCACTAAAATTTTATCTATTTCATAAAAATCTTATAGATAGTCCTCTATGCATGTGTAATCATGAAGATGAGACCAACGAACATTTCTTATTACGTTGTCCACTTTTCGCGCAGTTTCGCTTACGTTGTTTTAGTGCTCTAAATTATCCCTTATCAACTGAAATACTACTCTTCGGTGATAACGAACTCACGTATGATGAAAATCTTTTGATTTTTTCCAGTGTTCAAGAATTTATGATTATTTCTAAAAGATTTGAATGATTGTTTTTATTTTTTTTATTCTTTATTGTTTGCACAGCTGTTACAGCAGGTTGTATATCTCATGTCATGGCATAAAATTCCTCTCTGATCTTTTTCTTCTGGTCTTTTCATCTCTCCTCTTTCCGAATTTCCCCATTTTTCATTTATTCAAGTATTACATTGCTCACTTACGTATTCTCCCACTTGCTGCCGTTTACTCAATGTGTCATAAAAGGAAACGGATTAATATAAGTCTTATACTTGTTTCCGAATCCTATTCACATTATGATTGTATGATTGTGTATTGTATATGTATGAATTGAATGAATAAAATAAAGTTTATATTAAAATATCATCTGCACACAGGTAGAAATTAGTAAATTTTGAAATATCTTTGCGTTCAATACCATACCAACGTATTTCATTCTTTCGCTTACATATACCAAATGAAACAATGTACAAGAAACCAATTCTGACAAATTGATACTAAAAGTTTTTGAACTATTATGTATTTATTGAGTCACACTAAGTTAAATTCAATGGATGGGACCATGTAGTTGATTTTTTTTTATCTTTTGAATTTAAACTTAACTTATTGATAAAGGTGTTATAGAACATTATTTGACAAATTCAAACAATGAACAGGATTTAATGATAAAAATTCTACAAAATAGTCTTCTTCGAAATGTCATCTGCACACAGGTAAAATACAGTAACACAGGGACTAGTGTGAATAGTTTATATGTTTCTATTTTAGGCCAACGCCACCATATGCAAATATTTACATTAGGAAGCGTGTTCTAAATTGCTGGCCAAAGACCGCTGTTAATTCCCCTACGTTCTACTGAAGAAACAAATTCAGAATTTTTAAACTTTAAATAAAATATGGTTTTAATTTCATATTGTAGAACTATTCTCTCAATTTCAAACTATTTTGATATTGGGATAACACCATTTTCTTCAACCTTTACAATTGCAACTGTGACAAATAAGAAGAATTTAAAAGTTTTAAACAGTTATTATAGTTGCAGGCCTCAGACCTCATATAATTACCCTCTATGTTCTGCTAAAAAAAACTTCATTAAAATATTTTTGAGACTTTGCATAAAATATGGTTTCCTTTTCATTTTGTAGAACTATTCTCTCAATTTCAAGCCGTTTAGATATTAAGAAACACATTTCTCCATAATTATTAATATTTGAGTGGTTAAGATGTTTTTTTTTGCACGTGGCGGTAGGTGTGCAAGTGAAGATGGGGTGTGGGTGAGGATGTGTATGTGGTGTGATACTACTTTTAACTAACTGTACATATGTGTATGTATGTGTTATGTTCGTTTTAATTTGATGATTAAAATCTTTTGTAAAATAAAAAAAAAAAAATGTCCCGACACTGTATCACTAGCCCTCCACCTCTGGGTTGCTACGTTGGGCAGTTGCCTGGTACTGACCGTACAGGCCAGTGGTTTTTCTCCGGGTACTCCGGCTTTCCTCCTACCCCAAATTCAGGCACATCCTTAAATGACCCTGTCTATTAATGGGACTTTAAACCAAATATACCAAGTTTATGATTTTGACAACATATGATATGCATGACATTTCTTTATTTTAGATGGCATATGTCACTATTTATCTATTAGAATATTGCGATTACATCTGCTACTAAGCAGAACTTAGGTTTGTTTGTTTGCTTGTTTTATCACCACGTGTACATGGTTCAGTCTGGATCATTTTGAGGCTGGGTCTCATTGTAGTATTTGATGACTACCTCATTGAACAACACACAATAGGCCCTGAACTTATGCTTGGATAGATGCCAATTGATGTCTCATAATCAATTAAAGTGTCATATTCCAGAAAACTGTGGAATGGTGATAATTATTATTATATAGGAGGTACCAGGTATATATTGTATAGGAGGTATATATTGGTATAAGAGGCGACTACCTCATTGAACAACACACAGGCGACCCTAAACTTATGCCCGGATAGATGCGAATGCATGTCTCATAATCAATTAAAGTGTTATATTCCAGAAAACTGTAGAATGTTGGGGAATTATTACACTGGTAACCCCAAAACCTTCAATTTCCTCGCGCCAGTATGAATGTTTAAACGTAATTAAATGTCGCGTGAGTCAATTAAGTGCAAGTGAGGGCATTAAGTGAAATTGAGGAAATTAAGTGCAAGTGAAGATATTAATGCTAAAGGAGGGGATTTATTTATTTGTATCCGTCTTTCGTCCTCATTACACTTCATTCTATCTGTAACACTCCTTTAGGTGTCACCCCACTAGTAATGTAACAGTGCTGCCGCGGACACGTGGTTCCTTTTCAACCATTAAAATAATAACCAGAATTAGCACATTTCCATGTTCCCACTCGAGGTGCACACGAATTCTGACCAAGTTCCGAACCTTCTAAGTACTCAAGAAATGATGACAGAACTGTATTTTGAACCGTCACCATATTCCGTGGTGTTGTAGCAATGCTGCCGCGGACACGTGGTTAATTGTTCACCAATGAAAAGATTACCTGAATAAGGATACTTTTCTGTTTATCACAACCTATTCGCGATGGACACGAGTTCTGATCAAGATCCGAACCTTCTTAGTTCTCAAGAAATGATGACAGAACTGTATTTTGAACAGTCACCATATTCCGTAGTATTGTAACAAGGCTGCCGCGGACCCGAGCTTAATTGATCACCAATGAGAGGATTTCCGGAATAAGCAGATTTTCCTCTTTATCACACCCCACTCGAGGTGCACACGAATTCTGACCAAGGTCTGAACCTTTTAAGTACTCAAGAAATGATGGCAGAACTGTACTAACGTATTTGGAACAGTCGCGATATTCCGTAGTAGTGTAGCAATGCTGCCGCGGACACGTGGTTAATTGTTCACCAATGAAAGGATTGCAGGAATAAGCAGATCTTACACGAATTCTGACCAAGATCCGAACCTTCTAAGAACTCAGGAAATGATGACAGAACTGTGTTTTTAGCCGTCACCTTATTTCCGTAGCAATTTAACATTGCCCTCGCGGACACGTGGTTAATTGTACACCAATACATGTACAATTATTACCGGAATAAGCATTATTTTCCAGTTGATCACATCCCACTCGAGGTGCACATGAAGTCTGACCAAGACCCGAACCTTCTAACTACTCAAGAAATGATGACAGAACTGTATTTTGAGCAGTGACCATATTCCGTAGTATTGTAACAAGGCTGCCGCTGACACGTGGTTAATTGTTCACCAATAAAAGGACTGCCGGAAAAAGCAGAATTTCCTGTTGATCACATCCTATCCGAGCTGTACACCAATTCTGACCAAGATCCGAACCTTTTGAGTTCTCAAGAAATGATGGCAGATCTGTACTAAAGTATTTGGAACAGTCACCATATTCCGTAGTATTGTAACAGTGCTGCCGCGGATACGTGGTTTATTGTTCACCACTGAAAGGATTTCCAAAATAAGCAGATTTTCCTGTTTATCACATCCCACACGAGGTGTACACGAATTCTGACCAAGATACAAACCTTCTAAGTACTCAAGAAATGACGAACGAACTGTATTTTAAACCGTCACCGTATTCCGTAGTATTGTAACAATGCTGTGGCGGACACGTGGTTAATTGTTCGTCAATGAAAGGATTGCAGGAATAAGCAGATTTCCTGTTGATCACATCCCACTCGAGGTGCACACGAGTTCTGACTAAGATTCGAACCTTCTAACTACTCAAGAAATGACGACATAACTGTATTTTGAACAGTCACCATATTCCGTAGTATTGTAACAAGGGTGCCGCTGACACGTGGTTAATTGTTCACCAATGAAAGGATTGCCGGAATAAGCAGATTTTCCTGTTGATCACATCCCACTCGAGATGTACACGAGTTCTGAACAAGATTCGAACCTTCTAAGTACTCCAGAAATGACGACAGAACTGCATATTGAACCGTCACCATATTCCGTAGTATTGTAACAATGCTGCCGCAGACACGTGGTTAATTGTTCACCAATGAAATGATTGCAGGAATAAGCAGATCTTACACGAATTCTGACCAAGATCCGAACCTTCTAAGAACTCATGAAATGATGACAGAACTGTGTTTTTAGCCGTCACCTTTTCCGTAGTAATTAAACATTGCACTCGCGGACACATGGTTAATTGTACACCAATACAATTATTACCGGAATAAGCATTATTTTCCAGTTGATCACATCCCAATCGAGGTGCACATGAAGTCTGACCAAGACCCGAACCTTCTAACTACTCAAGAAATGATGACAGAACTGTATTTTGAGCAGTGACCATATTCCGTAGTATTGTAACAAGGCTGCCGCTGACACGTGGTTAATTGTTCACCAATAAAAGGATTGCCGGAAAAAGCAGAATTTCCTGTTGATCACATCACATCCGAGCTGTACACCAATTCTGACCAAGATCCGAACCTTTTAAGTTCTCAAGAATTGATGGCAGATCTGTACTAAAGTATTTTGAACAGTCACCATATTCCGTAGTATTGTAACAGTGCTGCCGCGGATACGTGGTTTATTGTTCACCACTGAAAGGATTTCCAAAATAAGCAGATTTTCCTGTTTATCACATCCCACACGAGGTGTACACGAATTCTGACCAAGATATAAACCTTCTAAGTACTCAAGAAATGACGACAGAACTGTATTTTGAACAGTCACCATATTCCGTAGTATTGTAACAATGCTGCCGCGGACACGTGGTTAATTGTTCACCAATGAAAGGATTGCCGGAATAAGCAGATTTTCCTGTTGATCACATCCCACTCGAGATGTACACGAGTTCTGAACAAGATTCGAACCTTCTAAGTACTCCAGAAATGACGACAGAACTGCATATTGAACCGTCACCATATTCCGTAGTATTGTAACAATGCTGCCGCAGACACGTGGTTAATTGTTCACCAATGAAAGGATTGCAGGAATAAGCAGATCTTACACGAATTCTGACCAAGATCCGAACCTTCTAAGAACTCATGAAATGATGACAGAACTGTGTTTTTAGCCGTCACCTTTTCCGTAGTAATTAAACATTGCACTCGCGGACACATGGTTAATTGTACACCAATACAATTATTACCGGAATAAGCATTATTTTCCAGTTGATCACATCCCAATCGAGGTGCACATGAAGTCTGACCAAGACCCGAACCTTCTAACTACTCAAGAAATGATGACAGAACTGTATTTTGAGCAGTGACCATATTCCGTAGTATTGTAACAAGGCTGCCGCTGACACGTGGTTAATTGTTCACCAATAAAAGGATTGCCGGAAAAAGCAGAATTTCCTGTTGATCACATCACATCCGAGCTGTACACCAATTCTGACCAAGATCCGAACCTTTTAAGTTCTCAAGAATTGATGGCAGATCTGTACTAAAGTATTTTGAACAGTCACCATATTCCGTAGTATTGTAACAGTGCTGCCGCGGATACGTGGTTTATTGTTCACCACTGAAAGGATTTCCAAAATAAGCAGATTTTCCTGTTTATCACATCCCACACGAGGTGTACACGAATTCTGACCAAGATTTGAACCTTCTAAGTACTCAAGAAATGACGACAGAACTGTATTTTGAACCGTCACCATATTCCGTAGTATTGTAACAATGCTGCCGCGGACACGTGGTTAATTGTTCACCAATGAAAGGATTCCTAAAATAAGCAGATTTTCCTGTTGATCACATCCCATTGATTTATTAGAGACACAGTCCAGCGAAAACACAAATAGGTTGGTGAAAAAGGAAATTAGATTAAAATGAGCTCTCATATACTCATATGTACAATATTTGTTCAGAATGGTGGTATCAAGCCTGAATTCTAAACACGACTTAATCGGTACTGCAAAACCGTTCCAGAACGAATCAATGCTGTCATCAACAAATTTGAATGCTTCGAAAACAAGGAATTAATACAAAAGTGCGTTAATGACGTCACATGGCGATTCCTAGAGATTTCCAGGAAGAAAGAGGACAATGATGTACAGAATGTATATATAGAGGATTTAAATTGTATCCCCAATACCTGTCACTTACCATTGGTGGCCAGGAGCTATATCAGATGAAATAATTTGCTTATGAAGTTCCTCGAGATTTAGAAATATAGAACCTATAGATAAATAATTAATCTTGATATTCTCGAATTAGCTGATGTATTTGTGTCTAGGCAAATGTTTGATGTATTTAACGCCTTTACTGATGATAAAACACCTCTCATCTCTGATATGATATTTGTGCAAATAGAACGAGATAGTCTTCCAACACCACTCCAGACCGAACTACATACGATCTAATATGTATAACAGAACATATCATACAAAGCCAACACAATGGAACTGTCTTAGTCGACCCACTCGTATACGTGTGTTTCTTACGATTCTGGTTCAGTATGAAGCTTGATCAAAACATCGAGAAGTTGAAGGCCCGTGACGATATGGTGTGGTGCCGCAGTCTGGCTAACATATCAGAAAAAACTGTGGCTTTAAACCTACTGGCGTACTGTCACATCCAGCTCGAAGAGTACGAAAAGGCTTTTGCAGTTCTCAGTCGGGCTTTTAGGGAAAAACCAGTGAAATATTCAACACTGATGCATATCGCTACCCTGGTAGAATGAGTCGGCCACGATATTGAAATGGGGCGCTGTTTTGTTGATAATGACGATAAGAATGCTAGTTGTAAAAAAATGGATGTAATACAACAATGATATTGACAGCAATAGTAAATATATCAAAATTAGAAGATTTGCAAGATGTAAAAAGTATAATAAACTTAATAATATGTAATAAACTATGAAATACCAATAGGCCCACATGGAAGGAAACTTAGGGTCATTCTGTGGTACGAAACATTACTCACGTGGTCCGATATGTCCTTCAAAGACCAGTCATCAGATACTGACGCGAGTCAAATTGACCATTTCTCTGCCAGGTGGTTCCTTTTATATGTTCCAAAGGTATCAAAGGTGTGCATGCTTCCATGGAAGTTTTCAGACTAGTGCACATTTTATAGCATGGCTGAAAATAGTGCATCCAGGGCTGTGTTCACTTACAAATTTTATATGAGAAAACTAATAAGTTGGCGATAAGTTATATGATATTTAAAGCAAGAATATGCATTGAGTCATCAAAAAGTCATCATTTCAAAGGCATTTGAAGGGCCTTGGATAATATAAACATGGTCAGTTTCAAAATAACCACTTGAAACATTTATGGTATAAGCAGCATTGCTTGCGTACCGTTGAATTTCGATCGCTCTTTCGCCACTGAAGGAATGACCGTAACGTCGGTTTCCGGCGGTTCTAACAACACTTGCCTCGTGAGAGAAATACAGTTGTTCAGGGGAATATGCATGTCTGATCGTGGTTTGGGATTCTATCGGAACACTTTGAACAACCTTGCTAGTCGTTCAAAGTGTGTGTGGTATGGCCCTGTTTATTTGTTGTACTGAGGGTACATTATCAAGTGAACATACATTTGTACATCTTAATTCCTAACTACACACTGTATTAATATTCGGTTGCTGTTGTTTATGATATTCAATGAACTGCAGCATAATTGTTGTGATCTTTTTTGGAGATCTGTACCGCTGCTTTGTCATGACAGATCCGGATGCGATAAACTCCCTTACAATTTTTTGACATCCGCCCCTTGTCACTCCAGTCAGATATAGTGTTCAATAATTTGTAACGTGGTGTTGTCGTCAGTTCGTCGTCCGTTAAAGTTAGGTTTTCCACGTTGGTCGGTGACATTTTCCCGCGATTTCACGAGTTTCAGTCACTTGGAATTGGGCTCTGCTATATTTGACTGCTGTGTGTATACGACCAATACCTTATACACAAGCTACCTGTATCAGTCCGCACTGACCACAGCGCAGCTTAACAAGTATGCTTTGTCAACGGTATCGGCGTCCCGCGCTGTAATAAGTGTACTGTGGAGAGTAGGCCTATCTGATATAGTTTTTCGGTGGATGGAGTGGATCGGTATAAATCCCTTCATCAATCAGGAATTATGTCAATCCATGATCACAATTTATTCATGTATGATGTTCCTGATGATGGCATCTGCCTCTTGTATTGCTTAATTTATCTCTGAAGGGTGATTTTTCAGAAATGAGAACCTTTAGAAAGCAAATATATATTCATATCTTGCAAAACTGGGATATATGGGGAAATGAATTGTGGTAAGCACATAATCTCTCCATTTTACAAACCATGAACTAGATATATATGATTTAGAATGCGGGCTGGGCAGCAGCTTGTGAAATAAAAGTAGCATGTAATCCTTTCAACTTTGACGTTACTGTCTTGTTGAAAGGAGAACATTTGAAAAAAAGATTATCTATGTCAAACATCACCACCACAAATCGAACTAACAAGAGCCAATCTGTTATAGGAAAATGATAATTTCAATCTTGTATTACTCTTGTTTTAGTACATAAACGTTTAAATCTAAAAGAGTTGTAAAAGAGGCAAATATTCATGAGAGCCTATTCTTGTTAGCACATATTGCTTATGACCACAACTACATATACATGTACATGTATGTGTGTACCATGCAGTACAGAGAAATCCTTCTCTTGTTATATATGGTTATTCTAAATCCTGCAACCTACCACTATCACATTTTTTTGTATTTGTTTTATTTTTCAGAAGTTTTCATACAGCGTTAAGTACATAGTATGCAATTGTACTCAGAAGTGATAATCATTGTTACAGTATCATAAAATTGCAGATCTAACACACACATACACGCCCACACACACACACCCTCACACACACATACACGCCCACACACACACACACACCCTCACACACACCTTAGTCCACATTCATAGAATTTTTCTATAAATTTTCCAAATATAATGTTTTCACTATATTTAAAGAAATGAAAAAAGCAGAAAAGACCAATTCTTAAACACTAAACAGCTGCACATGTTGAAAATCCAGACCGTTTTGATATTAAAGAAAAATCAAAGGCAACTTTAAAGGTTCCCTCTTCTCAAACACAAACCAAAACTACTTTTTGGTATTTAACCGTTAGAAGTCCTGATTGTTTTTATACGAGTCACTGGCTGAATAGGCAGATGATTTACTGTAGATAGATGTAAGACGATTCGCACATCAACAATATTTAAAATCTTGAAAGGGGGGATTTCACCTTCAAATAACAACTAAGGAAAGGTATTTTATGCTATGTCAAACGATATATTATATCAAATCTAATCGACTGTTGCATTGCCCTAACTTCAGAGTGGAAGAGGGAAAAAAAAAACGTTGCAAAATATCCTCCGAATTCAAATAACTCTACCTTGCTGGATGACTGTCTTGTGTAACCTTAAAAACTACATAGATGCTAGTTGAAAGTATTACAATGTACACACATTCCTTTTCTGGGTCACTAAACCAGTAACCAGTTAGGCTTATAAATAGAGTCCTTCTAAAAATACAATCATTAAATTATGTATATTATTACGAAGCACACCAGGGATATAAATGCTGTTAAAAGCCTATGAGATATGACGGAAACAGGTAGACGTCTTCCCGTCTTTTATTAGTGTTTGTTTTTCCATTTTTTTATCACGTTTGTTCGACATTAGGGAAAATACTTTTTTTACTCGAGTACAAGAACAGTAAGGTTACAAACAACACTCTTGAAGATAAGTATATTGTCACAGAACGGACAAATTCTGGCATATTTTATTTCTGTCTTTCATAATATTAAGCTGCAGGTACAGTGTACTTATGTTATCTGGTTAGAGATGGGAATATCTTAGTACGCTTTGTGTCGCCATGAGATGACCATAAATTGGTTATTTATATAGTTATTCTTTTGCCATCGCCTTTAAATGATAAATCTCCTAAAAAGAAAAAAGAGAATTTTGTTCAAATAAAGCTTGTGTAATATATATTATGTTATTTTATGCACGTACTCACACATAAATAGGTACGCCTGCTGAAATAAGTATGAGAATACGTCTATAAAAATGTAAGGATATGTAGTTTTTGTATTACTGTTGGCAAGTATAAAGGTGTGGTTACGTGTACGTGTGTGTGTGCTTGTGTGTGTGTGAGAGAGAGAGAGAGAGAGAGAGAGAGAGAGAGAGAGAGAGAGAGAGAGAGAGAGAGAGTAGGGATGGTGGTTTTGTGATTATATATAGCACAAACAAATTTCCTTTTACGTTATACACTTACATCACAGAACGCCAATTATGGCGCGTAACTCGGTCATGTAATTTAGTGATGATGTCATATTGTCACTACAAGTGTTTAATTATATAACTCTTTGTAGTATAAGTAGTACATTCGGTTTCTTAATAATATAATCGTGTGCATATCGTCTAAAGCTATACAAAATGTGCCGTTTCTAGTTTACAGTTTAAATTTAGATTTTGTAATATAGTAAAACCCCAGTTACTCAAACTCGTGGGGCCCAGATCAATATTTCGAGGAATACAATGTATCATGTAATACTAGGTTGGTTCTGGATCGTCAAGTATAGATCTGTCTCATCTTCAGTGATACTATTTAACCAGACGTGCGCATTGTGAAACAGTACGTATGTTATTATTATGCATGTGACAGACAGCGATGAGTGATGACAGTAAAAAAAATGAGATAAATTCAGGTTTACAACATTTAATAAGATATGAAGCATCATATATAAATATACATTAGTTAGGGTTAGCTACAATGGACAGATAGTGAAAGGAACCGGATCAGAAATCTACTTACTGCGCAGCGTTAATGTTCGTCATATATACACTTCCGGTTGTATATTCTTATGTATATGATGCTAATTGTGCAATAAAACCTAACCACATAGAACAAATATAAATTTCGAGAACCCGCTTTTAGCTTACAACATTATATCACCATCCCGCAACATGGTTTAACACAAATACATAATCACTCTTGTCAGCACAGCGGCTAGTATTTATGTGAAAACTTTTCGCTTAACGTGATCGACGTTGCAAACAGGACGTACCAAATTAATACTACCGCGTATCATGTTATTACCTGTTGTAATGATCAGACACCCGTGTCAACACACGTAGTGTTGTCGATATCTGTAGACTGTAGACTAAGTGAAACACAGGTAAAAATATGTCAGGCGGAACAGGTCATACATGATGGACGACTGATAGGATCAATGCTATGATGATCAAAAGTCGGGATACATTACTGTTTGTGGAAAAAAAAACAGATTATTCCCGGAATAACGGTTGACATATCCGGGGGTGTTTAATGCAGATTATGTGCGAATTTGGTCGGGACCAAACAAACTGTTTCAACAAAGGAGGATGAATTCGAATAAACCGGGTTCGAGTAAGTGGGTTGTTACTGTATACAGTATAAACTAGCTTTCGCAATAAGTACGACGATTTAAACTTCGCCAGGGAAACAGAATGTAATGGTTATCCAGTCATTTGACTAAGGTCTGAAGGGTCAAATATGTAAAAAAAAAAAAAAAAAATGTCGAATATCCGTTGATCAGTTAATTTTCTGTATCCTAACATTTTTGTTTACTGCCAGAATTCACGACAAGTTGTGACATCACTTCAATATGTGGACAGATAACTGGCAAATAGCTTAGTTAGATGTAGGTAAATCGACATACTGACATTTTTCATAAAAATATATCCATTTACGTATCCCCGTATTATAGACATAATCTTATACTCGTAAAGCGTCTCATTGTGTTATAACAGTTCAGTGCGTTACTTTCGCGTAACATCGCGTAAGTTTGCGTAATAACGCGTTAGTTTTGCGACAGTAAATAGTATTTTCTTCTATGGAAACGATCCAAATATGTTCACCATATACATTTGTTTGGTATCTTCTTCCGTTTTTGGACCGTTACTGTGCCATTTACTAATATCGTTTCAAACTCACAGCAATAGATGGCTCCTTTGTCAGCGAGTTCTGGACGGGCAGCTACTATATACTTTCATGTTATTGTCGAATGCCCCAGTATTTTTAGGGTAAGGTGCGTTTTGATGGGGTGCTAAGAGAGTGTTAGTGGCATCGATCACGACAAGGCCCATTCTTCGAGCGTCCCAAATCATCCAGGTATCGTAATGGGGACGCATAAATTGCAAATCTGGGGCAAGACGCCAATGATAACTTGGGGGAGTTACGTAATAATCTATACCCAGATATGGTTTATCCAAAACTCCCCTCTTCGCAGCTCTTTCAATGTTCTCCCATGAACTTGCTTCCTCTCGTGTTACGCCTGGAATCTTCAATTTCCTTCCAGTTAGGAAAAACGTTTTATCCTTAAGAAAAGGAGATTCGATAATGTCATGTAAATTTTTCAGGAAGGAATTAGTTAAAAGGAGGTCTCCATTAACAAGTGCATATAGCTTTGAGTCTGGTTGTAGTTGCATGACTCTTAGGAATAAATCTTTTATAACGGCATTACCTTCGATTTCTCTCAGTACTGGCAGCACCGTCCAACCTAACTTTTCATACTCTTTTAAACCCGGTATGAAATCGTTGGTGAAGAGATAGAGTTTCACGTGAGGTTGTAGTAAAGGCCAATTGCGTAATGTGTTGTTAAATACTGCATATCTTTCTGGGAACGTATTCCATGCTGAAAATAATGTGATGGATGGTGCTTGTTTCTTGAGTGATTTTCCAGTTCCATGGGTTGATATTTCGAAATGGGAAAATAGATAGAAGAACAGAATGCATTGCAAGACGGTAAAACATATCCAGTACTTCACCGGCATCTTCGTTACACAAGTCATCAACCTGAAAGTAAAAAGACATAATTAAAGAAAATGTGAGATGTTTTAATAATTATTATTTTAGCATACTTCGTAAGCGGCGATTAAACTTGGGATAATGTTCATCTTCTCTCTAAACAATGTATTTCCTTTCCTTCTCCTTAAAGTCAATCGATAAAACGAGTAGATCTTTTTTTTTGTAGGATTGAAAAAGACTGAGTGATATCATGCTTAGCATCCCCCAATAACGAAAAACGAATCTGCTGCTAACTTCAGTCCGCTTAGACACCCTGATCATAACCCGTGTTAACACACTTTGTGTTATTGACACCGGTAGACTGCAGTGCCGGCGTGAAACACAGGTAAAAAAGATATCTGGGGGAACTTGTGGTACCTGTTTGACCAATAGACATGATTAATGCTATGTTCATAAAAAGTCGGGATCACATTATTGTTTAAGGAATACGGGGTATTCGAGGAATAGCGGTTCAACTAAGTCAGGGTTATTTTACATAGAATATGTATTAACTCAGTCGGGACCAAACGAAATGTTCAACAAATAAGGGAATTCGAGTAAAACGGGTTGGAGTTAGAGGGGGTTTACTACCTATCTGCCAAAGAAACAGGGGCTTTGAAAACACCGCAAAAGACTGTTATCGACCTTGTATAGTTATTGTCCAACTTGTTCAATTGCTTTTCGATAATTGTATTCATTGCAGGTTTTGGAGGCCGAAAGGTTTCTTTTAAAATTCCCTCGATTATAATCGATAGACTATAGTGACCACAGAACCACAACAAAAATAAATTGTGGGTTTTCCCCGTTTGAGAAGAAAAGTTAATAGGAACGTGAATGCATAGGGACCTACTGATTTGATATTCAGGTAGGATACGTTTCCAAAGTTGTATGTGTGGGCTTGGCAATGTATGTAGTTGTAAAATTATATTTAAAAAAAAAGCTTTAAAAAAGTTTTTTTTCTAGTCTGTTTTTGTCAGGATGTGATGGATTTTTTGGTTTAAAAAACAAACAAACATAATTTGCATGGTTAATTTAGTAAATTATACCAGGTAAAACCAGAATACTCCTAATAAGGCCTATACATATGTATAAGGAAGCCATAGTTGTTTGAAGAGCATATCTTTTAAAGCTGACAGTGCAAGTTAAAAAGCATCCAATTGAGATTAATTAAGCATTGCACTGTTTTTGTAGCACATTATGTTGTTTGCTTGCAAATCTCTGGCATTCAAATAGTTCATAAATACCAAACAAAAACAGTTCAACGCTTATATTTACATTCCTTTTACTTTTTTATTTTTTTTAAGGACGGATACACATTTTCTTTTTCTTTTTACACACTATATATGTACACCACGTGACCTACAACTGTATTCGCGAACGACACCAAACAGAAAAAGCTCTTACCTGTAACCTAAGCAGAAAGATGGTCAGTGTCTCTCAATTATCTATCAAATCTTGTTTAAAATAAAGTCTCTAAATAAATACTGAAAAATGCATAACGAATTAATCCCAGATACTCTATCCATTTTCTCACGTGTTTTTCGTGGGTGCAGCCATTTTGATAACAAGTAAACAGTCCGAGGAGTTCCAATTTTACTCGCCTCTACACTAGCACTCGGAACTCCTCGGATGTATTCATATTGTCTACACTACACTAGGGCTGTTGTAGTGCTGTAGTGCGGTTTAATCACGCTTTAATTGCGTTATGACACTTGCACAAATGATACGAAGACACGGAAAATATTTCGATGGAAACTATGGATATAATTCTGTAACAGTTGTAAAGTTATTCTTGTTACATATCCCACTCGAAAGACTGAGGTAGGAATTTACTCATATTTACTCTGTTTATAATTTCATTAGGTGCATGTTTTGTTGAAGCCCAAATATTTTGTATTGTCAATATTTTCTTTTCTTTCTTATATTGTAAAATAAAATATATATGTTTATATAAAATTACCTCTTCAAATTTTCGGAAACGATTTTTGGAAATCTGTACATGTATTTTTTTTTTTTTTTTTTGAATCTCAATTGGATGTTTTTTTAACTTGCACTGCCAGCTTTAAGGAAATTTCTTAATACGGCTTCTCGAGATTTCACTCTGGAACATTAATAGTATTGATAGTTATAGGATCATAGGTTTCCTGATGAATAATAATGATGCTGTCTTGTCTAGATTGAATTGTCTTCCATTGTAAATATTCTTAATGATTATTCTTACAGATATATAGTATTAACAGGGACTGTCATATACAGTGCCATCAGCAAGCAATTTTTATTTTACAATTAATGTCATTCACTATATATCATTGGTATATACAGAGAAGAGAGGGACCTAAGATCGAACCTTTAGTACGCTTTCTTTAATATTATAAATTTCAAAAATAGAAATAACCAGTTTAGTCCACATTTTTTGGGAATGCAGACTAGTAGCAATCTTCTGGGAAGATTTCAAAGTATGGCTATATGATGATACTTTAACTAATTTACAATTACATGTTACGGATGTAATCTTGGGAAAGTTACATAAAGATCAAGAAGTCAAATATCTCAATACGTTAGTATTAATAGCAAAATTCCATATTTATAAACAAAAAATTAAAAATTGTCTCCCCTGTATTAATGGATTCATAAAAGAACTAGATTTGTATCTAAAAACAGAGGAGGTAATTTACAAAAACAACATGGAGTATGATAGTTTTGTGAAAAAATGGTCTATATAAGTGAATAATTTTTCAGATCTTCTTCGCACATATCATAACATGTACTTAAAAGTAAGTCAAAAGTTTTTCTTTTTTTTATACCTTTAAACACAATATATTAAAATGAGAGAAAGCGTGAGTGGAAGGTTGTTTGTTTGTCTCTGTATTCCAAAAAAACCCAACCAATCCTTTTTTTTCTATTCATCACTTAATACGTACATCTTACTGCTGTAACGATATGTCTGTATTATTATACCATGTAATATAATGTACCTGTATGTATACTTTATGTAAAAGGATGAATAAAAAAGATTTCAAAACTAAAAAAAAAAAAATTATGTGTTGTGTTTTTAATTTGTACGGTTTTTTCTTTCCTTTCCTTTTTTAATATCATAAAATCAATAAAAAGTATTCTTGCTATTTTGACAGTTTGATTTGATCTGAACTATTAATAAATCGATAAACACTGGAATATCTGATAGCTTGTTATAGAAAAACTGGTTTCATGACTACTATCTCTAGTATTACCTTAAATTGTTTTAAATTTCAGAACACATTGTTTACTGATTAATTATGAAATAACCTCATCTGTCAAAGCTTATCAATTCTGACATAAAATGTTCCATTATTTGTAGACTGTTAAAAAAACAAAATTAAAAACATTGATTTGAATACAAAATCTAAAAACATTGATTTGTAACTGAGAATCTGCATTTGGCATATATACCAACAGGTAAATGTTCATCAATTCATTAAATTGTCCATTCTGGATGACTTTTGATTTCATACCAAAATGTTTCGAGACAATATCATATATACTTTCAATTATTTTATTATTTTATTTGAAACGATATTTTCAATCATCAAGTTTTATGCCGTGGGCGTCATCGCCTGTTGCATCAATTTGCCTACTGTACTTGACTATCTTCACACAAGACTGGCTTAATTTCAGGACAATATCGCAGGCAAATTTTGCTCTCTTTTAAATTCCAAGCTTATGTATCCCATTACTGCTTTCAATTGTTATCATATGTTACGAACACATTACTCTAGACGAAGTCGTCCTTGTAAAGATCTACCAACAATTTGACACCACGGGGTAGTTTAGGCCTAATATTAGGATTTTATCGACATACGCCCTGTCATGGAGGAAACAAATAGCTCACTAAACAATATTAAGTATCATGATTAGTCATACAAAATAGGTTTATAGTACGTTTTATTGTATATTATACGTTTAACAGGAAAACATCGGATGCTTACGTCATTTTGGTTTATTTCATGCTGTACCTAGCCACACAGAAAAAGATACTTTGAAATGAACATCTCTGTAAATTCAAAACATAGTATAATTCTACAGTAGATTGCCAGTCGGAAAATAGGCTCAATGCTTATCCGCGTAGAATGATTCTTCAAAAGCTGATAATGTCAAACAATTTAACAAATTCACAGTTTTATAACATACCTGTAACTAACTTGGTAAGGTAAACTCTGGATTAAATTGATCTCCGTCAAAGATATTTCTTCCTGACGCGGAGTCTCGTAGGTTCTCACCCGGCTATGCTTCGCTAGTGCGCCGCTTACCGCCAAACACTCCAATTAAACATTTGCTAACAGAGGTATACCAACCACAAGCTTCGTCCTCGCTTGATATCACAGTATTACATGTACGTTCAAGAACGACATCACCTGACTTCATATAATCTTGAATTAGCAATGGTCATGCTGGGATGCCTTTGGTTCTCCTTGACAGACGATAGTTACATTTCATGGGGCACTTCTACAACTATAAATAATTCATCAAGTTTTTTTCTGCAAATCCTAATACCGCGCAAGCGAAGGACATGAAAGGTGGTTCAGTAATCGATTTGTGAATGATATTATGTAGTTTTGTATCCTTATATATTCCAAAACTGATAATAATATTCTGTATCTCTTAATTCTCGAAAATATAGCTTAATATTAATGTGAATGTGCGTGACGAGCTGACTTCTTAGTGAAGGTGTTCGGCCGTGCGTGACTGCAATCGGCGTAGTCTTCACTTG
Source organism: Pecten maximus (assembly GCF_902652985.1). Taxonomy (NCBI): domain Eukaryota; kingdom Metazoa; phylum Mollusca; class Bivalvia; order Pectinida; family Pectinidae; genus Pecten; species Pecten maximus. Next base: position 18,784,879 of record NC_047032.1, on the reverse strand, counting down.
ATCAAGCTCGTGTCAGGACGTAATTTACGCACCCATACTTGTGTGATGTATACTACACATCCCATTGTCGGCAATTTAGATATATAACACTGTATCGGTCATGTTTCACAATAATATCAATGAAAAATGGACAAAATCTTATAAACACGAATTTTGAGTAATCAACGTTATAATTATGAAAAAAAAATGTCATTGTTGTTATTCAATTACATGCCAGTCTGCAATTTAGGCCTAATCTGTTGCTACTTTTAGTGTGTTTATGCCACATTTAAATTATACATTTTTTCATTTCATCTGAAAATCAAGCGTTCCACTTTTATAATTCACTTTTACAATAACGTTTCACTGACCGTGTTTTGCATGATTACCATTGCTCACAATATCAGTAAAAACGTCCAACTGTATTGAATGCAGAACTTTTGAAGAAAATCAACATCTTGTGTTCTCTTCTTCACAACCAATTCTTCGAGGCAGCCATGTCTGAAAAGTCTTTATCATGAAAATGCTTTTCCCGTTAAATTTCAGTCTAAATTTAAACGCTCTGGTGACTAAATTAGTCACCTCATATTGCGAAATTTTCTCCGCTAGAGAAGCGAAACAGTTTGATTATAATAAATAATAGTGAAATTAGCGAAACATTGAGAGACTATTTGCAAAAGTACTACAGACGTACAGTGTAACATAAATATCAATAGAAAAATATTTTATATTTTTGAAAACTATAAGTGATATCATGTTGTTTTATTTTAATTTTTAAATAAGATTTTCCACCATTTTCGTCGGAAAAAAACTTGATGACGTAACTGACGTGACCGGAAGCAGCACTAGAGAAGAACCTGACCCGCAAATAGCTTTCATATGAAAGGACGGTAATAAAACAGAGGATTGTCGAACTTTTAGGATTGATATCGTGAGTTTAGACAAAAATGCACTAGATTACAACACACACTAACACCCATTTAATTAATAGCTACGTACATGTATTCATGGCATCTAAACAATTCTAAAATGTGAAAATGTTCACTTTATCATATTTTCATTTTACATTGTTTGCAAATACATTATTTCGTGGCTGTTACACATTAATACAGTTTTAGAATTACAGGATTCGGTCAAGAGGAGTCGGTTTCCCGTTACAAAAAGTGACAAAACCACTTGCAACACGGGGATGCTTGTAGACTAAGCAATATTCATGGTTGTTACAACTTTTGTGATATGTAATTAGCCTGATTAGTCTTTGATTTGAAATGGGGATGCAAAAAATTGAAATATAACCTCTAATTTTGTAAAACTATTGATCAGTTTTGCACTTCCACTCATAAATACTGAACATTCAATAAGCCAAGTTTGTTCATACAATGTAATTATTAATTATTAGCCGTGCTTATGATCACTTTCCAGCATTGTAGCTCGGGATTGTGGGATTTCCCTTGAGGATATAAAACAAGTAGACATTTCAATTAACTGTCGATAACATTAGAGTGAGTTGTGAATGTATGCTATATTTGGAGGCCATCTAAAACCTTTCTTGAAGTTTTACTGGTAACTAGTACCATGCGATACCTTCAGATATATTATTATATAGGTAATGGTAGTTGGTGTACCGGAAATGCTATCTTGTCAACACAATTGCTTAAAATCTAAAATTGCAGCAGTTGATATTTGGGTGATAGTATATGTCATGGTGAAGAGAACACTGATAAAAATGTTGATCATATATATATATTAACTGTTGCTATGTAATATATCTATCTTACCTGGGGATGAGTCATCCTTGCTGCAAACCTCCAGAGCGAAAGATTTCATTAGATTTAGATAATGTAAGTTAAAGCTTTTGAAACTATCTGCTGTGCTGGGTCACATTTGAAAAAGAGTCCAATGGCCTCGTAGGTCTCTGTCAACTTACTTTCTATCACTGGAGAAGACAAATCATATTTCCATTGTCTTTGTAATGTCAATATATAACTCACAAATGTTTGGTCAAATGTTATACCGTTCCACTAAATCCGAATCCTAAACATCAGAGATATATTGAGCACAACAACGCCACATGAATTTAAATCACATATTAATCAAATGAAAAAAAAAGTTGGGAAATGAAATAAACAATATCCTTATGCATGTATGTTTTTTGTTTTTGTTTTTCTCGGCAATAAGCAATATCCTATAACTATACGGAGCATCGAACCTAGTATTGTGTGGAAACTTTCCCAGCAAAACTGTAACACATAGACTTATCTGTTTTGGCAAAATATAACAATGCGTGTGACTAAGTGCACGTTTACTTTTCGGGAATGCATTTCTTACCATAATAAGCTGATTAAATATCTGTTACATACAGCTCGTATCATTTAAGTACTTTGTTGTACAGCCTGTTTTGTAGTTACATATACATTTGTAAATGTTTATCTATGACCGCTGAATTCAGATACCGAAACGTATAGTTACATATACATTTGTAAATGTTTATCTATGACCGCTGAATTCAGATACCGAAACGTATAGTTACATATACATTTGTAAATGATTATCTATGACCGCTGAATTCAGATACCGAAACGTACACCATACAGTTTTCATGATGCAGCTGTATAATGTAAACTATAGATAACTTGTCGTTAAGCACATTTACAGACACCTGTTGGTTGCCTGGTTGGAAAGTGAAAATTTAACATGTCTAATCCACCTCGTATTTAAGTATTTTTTGCACCGGGTATTTTACGTAGCTACAATGTACACACACATGAATATATTACATAGGTTGGTTATTTAAGCATTAAACTGTCTTTTTATGGATTATATGGTCTATATAGATGCCAGAGCTTTGCAGACAATCTTCATAATGCGGGCTAGCGCATCATGAAATGATTGTCTGCAAAGCTCTGGCATCTATATAGACCATATAATCCATAAAAAGACAGTTTAATGCTTATATTTACGTTTTCTATATTAGTTTCTTTTCGATTTCAACTTTAATTTTCATTATAATTTGAAATCTGACTTTTACCGACGTTTCCATTGTCAGAGGTCAACAAATTGAACAGCCTATTGTGATTCACGTGCTGATTGGAAAAAAAAAAAAAAAAAAAAATAGTGCGTGGAAATAATTAAAAAAATACTGAAAACATCATCAGATATTTTAATAACAATATCAATAATATTGGTAGTCAGTATTTCAGAATATACGGATGAATTATTCAGTTTGTTAACGATTTCGGATTTTTTTTTTTTTAATTTACCATCCGGAACAATTATGCGGATGGAAATTTCACCCGTCACCACGCGCACGCAACGGCTGACAGCATTGACAGAGTTTAGCTATGAAAGTTGAATGTGCAGTGGGAGAAAGTGGAATTCGCCAAAAAACCAGATGTAAACATGTTCTTTGATTGCATGGAAACCTGATTACAGTTTATAGTAGCTACAACAGCACCGGTGTCAGGGATACGACCAATGAGAGAAGTGACAGTGGCCGAGGGAGTTAGACGAACTTCAGCGACAACGTTGCTTGTGACGGGTACCATGGCTGTTTCAAGTTTAGGATGCGTTAGACACCATAATGCACCACTTGATGCTTTCTTTTGTGAAGAAGAAACTGTTCTATTGTACGACCGGAGAGAAGCCTCGTTCTTATGATTTGACATAAACATGATGTGTAGGGTTTCAAAATGTTTGTCATTCAAACACTGGATGGCGGTGGCGCGCAAACAATGTGGTGTGTAATGATTTTCCACTCTGGCCCCGGAACAAATATCTGTCAACATATGTATTTATTAAATCTTGTTTTACTTCCATTTTCGTGATTGTTAACCATTCTTACCTTTATTTTCGTTTTACATTTTAAGATTTGTTTTCTGGTCTCGTACTCTATCCGATAGCATGATGAGCAATGATAAGATGCCATTTGTTTACATTGGTTGCAAGTAGTTCCGGGGGATCCCGTCCGTACATCCGGTCGCGTATGAATAACACCCGAATGCACGATTTGGGTGTCAGTTATGCATAGAATGGTGTCACGCTTTGGGTGTCAGTTATACTCTCATAGACTGCAAATTTGTTTAGTTTGTTTATATCATGGCTTTGCCATCCAAATGTAAATATATAGCGATCCACCATAAAACATGGCTCTGTACATGGTATGCTAGCCTCCGCCTTCAGCCCACGCCAGCCGTAGGGCTCGTTGTTGTTATTTACTGTCTAGTACTGTTTATATATAATGTGATTGTATTTGTATTCTCTGTGTCTTGAAAAAGAGGCGGATCGACTAGAAAATTTGACATTTTTTATTGTCAACACTATTAGAATTACTTGTTTGTCCTATATATATTAACACCGACTGAAAAATCGCCGAGATGCGACGAGAGTGCTAAAGACGTGATGTCGGGTTTTTACTTTTCTTTATGTATTACCTCGTCTGTAGGGTTCATACTTAACAATTTTACTATATATATGCAATCCCTAACTATGGACGCCGAATAAAGAAATTTAAAAACACGACCGACCTTATTCATTTTAATATCGATACATAAAAGATAAAATGTCAATCACACAAAGATGTATTTGTGACTGATCTAAGATAAAACTCATGCAGACAGAAAACGAAAACTGAAGCTTGACTCGTAATTCAGGTTTTCGGGGGTTGTATATTTTAAGAAAAATAAGTTTTTTTCTTATGAAAAGAAATCAGAAAAAATAATAAATAAGAAATTATGGCAAGCCAGCTTTTTTTTTTATTTATTCAAGATTTGATGCGGAATCTGAGACATTCACTTGGATTCGATACATGATACATCTTAAACTTATTTCTGATATAGGTTATCACGTCTGCTATACAAAATAATATAGTTTTCTATCTATTAAATATCGTATACAAGTCTCGGTTGACCTACAGCGATCGCCTTTTGACCGGCCTCGTGCCTCGTGCCTCGTGCGTCTTAAACAATTTACATTTTCAACTTACCAACATGCCCAAAGACCTGAATTTGGGTGTGTAGCTTGCTTGGATGAAGGGCTACCAAGTTTGTTCAAATGGATGACCTTGCTATTCATTCAAGGTCACAGGGGCCGAATATGCTAAAATATATCAAAACTCAGGTGACCGTTAAGGCCCATGGGCCTCTCGTATAGTATATTATAGCATATTTCACATCTAATAGTATACCAGATAAATCCTACATGAAATGTCTCATATATCAACTATTTATTGTTATTGTCAATCCTATGGTATCCTATCCCTGGTATTGTGAGATGTGATGCGCCGTGGCTGCCGTTTCTTGGATCTCGATGTTGTTGACAATCACGTGAAAAGGAAATTTTAAATTTTAGTCATGCATTTAATCATACTTTACCCTAATAAGTCAGGAACGTTATGCTATCTTTTAGAGTCAAACCTGTTTTTTCTTGTCTTTCACCTATCACCAAGTCACATTACACTCGAAACTCGCACTTTCCAACTCACAACTCGCACTTTTCAACTCACAACTCGCACTTTTCAACTCACAATGAATGACGACATTTTCACGTGAGCGATGAACATCATCCCTAAATGTGCGGATCCAGTGTCAAAAGTTTCTGTAAACACTGTAATTGTGGAATATAAATGTCTTTAGTTTACTTTATATCAGTCCTATACACAGGATGTGACCTACATACACAATTTTGTAATAAAAAACCCAGTTCGTTCCATTCAATAAAGACGCAAGAAAAATATTAATTGGTTTTCTTATCAAGTTTATGAAAGTAGCATAATTTATGTATGAAGATAAATGCATCCTTTTCATAAGGGTTTAAAAGGCAAGATGGATGCTTCGTTCACTTAAACTATATTGGTGAATTGTAATACCAAAATAATTTCATACACAACATATTTGACATTCTTTTCTTACTGCGACAGGGATCTTAGAAACGACCATGTCCCGCTGATTTGCTCGAGTTAATACAAAGCATACGCATACATGTACTTGTGAGGACGATTAATTATTCATTTATGCATATTGATAGTTCAACATCTCCATTAAATATATTACAGCATTATACTTTATTTCTATAAATAAAAATGGTTGGGATGAAATCTCAATTCAAATATCTAGGTCGTATATACATGTATAAGAGTTATTTTAATGTACCTCCATCAATAACTACGATACGCATAGATGATAACCATGGCTTGTCATAAACCCTGGCCGAAGTTACTTGTGAAACACAAAGACAAAATAGAGATACTCCCTAAATATAGTTCACATTAATAGCTACCTCTAAAATCAGTTGATGGAAATGTCTAGTATTCGGTATCAGCAACACGGAACGTATGTTGCTGGAAGTAACGTCATGACCCACCGGAAGTTGTGCAATAAGTTTTAAAATTGCTACCAACGTAAAGACATAGGTACTTTGGTTGGTGCCAGTGAGTTTCATGTATACCAACGTAAAGGTAAAACGACTTTTGTTGGTATACATGAGCTTCATTGGTACACATCCCATAGAGTTTCATTGGTGCACAAACTTTCATTTGCACCAACGTAAAAAACATGCGAAATTTCGTTGATACCAGCGGCTTTCGTTAGTACCGATGTAAAACGACGTTCGTTAGTACAAATATAAAACGACTCTCGTGGGTACCAGCGAATTCCATTGGTACACACACTTTTATCGGTTCATCTTAAAATGTGAATGTGTATAGTGTATAATTGTTTAGACATCGTTGCGTATACATAACGCGTCTCGCTCGAATGCATAGGGTAGTGCAGAGTAAACGTTTTTTTAAATTTTAGTAGTAAGCATAGACATCTTGGAGTTACATTAAATTCAGATGCTAAATGGGTAGATCATATAAATGAAATTTATAAGTCGGCTATGGGAAAAGTAAATATATTGCGAAAACTTAAATATACATTAAAGCGTGATGCTCTTTTACGAATTTATAAAACTTATATTTTACCAGTTTTAGAATATGCGTGTGAAGTTTGGGATGGGTGCACTTCAAGTGATTCAGAAAAGTTAGAGAAGGTTCAGCGGGAGGCAGCTAGGATAATAACAGGGTTACCATTATTTGCTAGAAACGAGTCATTGTATTCAGAAACAGGTCTAGAATTACTTTCAGTTAGAAGGAAAAGACGGAAATTACAATTAGTTTACAAAATGGATAGACATCAAACTCCAAACTACATTACAAATTTACTTCCCTCTACAGTCGGTGAAAACAGACAGGGTTTAAGAAATAATGAAAAATATAGAATCCCAAATTTCAGACTGTCTATTACAAACCAATCTTTTCTACCTTCCTCTTTGACGATGTGGAACTCTATACATTCTGATATTAGATCCATGCCTTTTTCTGCTTTCAAGACAGCTTTAGCCCCTAACTTACCATGCTCAGTACCCCCTTATTACTTAATTGGTGATAGAAAACTTAATATTATTCACACTAAATTAAGACATGAATGCAGTTCCCTTAATCATGATCTTTACCGTTCAAATCTGGTCCAAAACTCAAATTGTGTAAATTGTGGCTATTATTGTGAGAATGCCTATCACTTCTTCTTTGAATGTCAATCTTACACAAATGCTCGAGTTGTGCTTTTAAATCATTTAAGTGATTTAGATATAAATATATCTTTAAGATTATTACTTTTTGGAAATGAAAATATGTCTTTGGATTTAAATTGTGTTGTATTTAACAAAGTACAAAATTTTATAAAATCCAGCGGAAGATTTTAACAAGATTTTAACAATATTTAACATGTTTGAAAATTTTATTGACTTATATATGTTATATTATTTTGTGTGAGTGCCTAATGTTATGTAGGCCTATATCTCTTTCGTACTGCAGTTGATCAGTCTGTAATATCATCTGTTGTCTATGTAACTATTGTAAGGAAATGGATTCATAAGTTGTAATAACTTGTGCCAAATCCTATTTGCAAATATGTGTAAATAAAATATGTTTAAAGTAAAAAGTAAGTAAAGTAAACGTTTAAGCTGTATATAATAAAAAGTTGAAAACTTGTAATATATATTTCGGAAGGTAGATTGTAAATCTTCACGCTACATAGTACATACATTTACATGTATATCGTGAACCATTCATGACAATTCATCGAAAAAGAGGGAAAAATTAGTTGACGTCAACTTCCGAGGATAAAACAAAAGGTGCAATAACTTGGCTGAAAATACATGACACATAATAATCAATTTACACAGTTTTCATTTACCTTTGTTGTTCAAAATTATGTTTTAGACTGTTTAACACCATTAGTTCATATTTTAGTTTGAAATATTTTTAGTAATTTCCGGTCTTACACTACATGCAGTGATTTTTTGTCAGGTGAAGGGATCCGCATCTAAATTCATCATTACTCCGCAGATGACCATGCTTAATTGATGGAGGTATTCTGCAATCACTGTTAATCAATAATACTGATAAACTGAAATCCCATGAACTTTATCAAATTCCTATTCGAACTTTTTATTTGTCCACAAGGGCTGTTCTCCATTTGCCCACTTTTTAAAGTTCAAAGAAAAGTGTTGATATAGGAGAACAAAGGAAAACCAATTATAGTCTGTTCCATTTTAATTTTACCTGTGTTTTACCTGTAGTCATTTACCTGTGCTACCTGGAGAAAGTGGGGAAATAGAGATATATATACCTGTGACATGTAACATTAATATTACATTTGTTTACCGGAGTGTAAGGGTAAAGACATTGATAGGCGTATAATTAATGCGTGTAATAATACCCTAGGTCTGATGGTTGACAGTGCTAGCATTGGTCGTTCTCATTGGGTAGGTAAACCTATCTCCAATAATCCTCGATACATCATCATTCGGTTCATTTTCTTACAAAGTTTGTGCTCAAGTATATGAGAAACGGTTTGATCTGTTCAAACTTTGCAAAAAGCAAGATCTTCACAATGAACAAGGTAACATTCCTTTCTTCTTAAACGAAGCACTTTCAAAAATACAAAATCCGCATGAAAGTCTTTACTAAGGCGAGAAAACTTAAAAAGAAGAAGAGTATATCCGGCACTAGGACATAGGACGGAAGGATATTGATAAAAGTCAATGACAACCAAAAGACAGCAGGTACCTACAATGTACTTGCTGACCTCCGGGTTTATAAATCCGAATCCTCCTCCAAAACGAACTAGCATACCCGTACGCCTCAAGACTACCAGATCAATATGTTAGCAGTGTAAACTCCAGGTAGCCAGCGAGAACATAAAAAAAACTCATATGTGTATGTGTGGAAAACATTGATAAAATACATTTAAAGTAACATAGATTCCATGTAGGTTTATAATGAGGTGTTTTAATATGATGATGAAGCCAATCATTGATTCAATATTGATCAAGATATGTATATGAAAAGAGGTATGGCGCATATTGGTGACCGTTTTCAAAATCAAAACAATAAATGGATATTTCATTAAATGACTTACACGAATGAGAAGTATAACATTCCTATTTAACATGTCAATTTAACTTTATTTCATATGGTATTGATTGACTACATAACCGTTCACGCGCCAATAGACCATGGCGATCTATTTTGGTACTGTAGGTATTGCTCGGGTAACATGATATTTTACCAGCCCAGACTCTCTCTATACGTGGCCTACATTGTAGGTCAGGATAAGCGGAAAACGACCATACCTCTTTCAGTAAAAGGCCATCACCGTATTGAAATATAACTTTAATCAAATTTAGTGACCTTCTGTTGAAGGTGAGACTATGCATATATAATTACATATTTTGACTATTTTCATGTCTTGTTTTTTTCTCCGTATTGCATCCGTAATATATATTGTATTGGTTTTTTAAGTTTAGCTATCAATGTACATATGTAATACTGCATTTTAATAGGAAAATATAATGTTTGCAAAACCATCCCTTTTTACAGTTTCATTTTCTGAGGAATGTTTAAATTATATTCTGTAGGTAACACTAGTGCTCCGTTCTTTTGTGCTCAATTACTGATTAGGTATAAAATTATCCAAATATGATTTATTGATAGATGACAAAAATAAAAATCATGTACATATGAATCGTATACCAATACAAAGGGAGGTGACTCCTATGGTCTTATAGGTATTATGATTGCTACATGTACCTTGTCCTGAATTTGAAAAGTTTTCCCCATGTCGTTCCAATTTGTCTAAGTATATTATTTGTTAAAAATGATATGTAATTAATAGTTGCAATAATTGAAAATTCTTTAAAAACCGATGGTAATTTAGTTTATATCATTTAGCAATGATCTAGATCGCTGAAATGTTTAACTATTTAAATATTTTGACATTTTTGAAAACTATAATTGATATCATGTTGTTTTATTTTATTTTTTAAATAAGATTTCCCACCATTTTCGTGGGGAATAACTGACGTGACCGGAAGCAGCACTCGAGAGGATTGATATCGTGAGTTTAGACAAAAAATGCACTAGATTACAACACAAAATAACACCCATTTAATTAATAGCTACGTACATGTATACATGGCATCTAAACAATTCTAAAATGAGAAAATGTTTACTGTTATCATATTTTCATTTTACATTGTTTGCAAATACATTATTTCGTGGCAGTAACACATTAATACAGTTTTAGAATTACAGGATTCGGTCAAGAGGAGTCGGTTTCCCGTTACAAAAAGTGACAAAACCACTTGCAACACGGGGATGCTTGGAGATTAAGCAATATTCATGGTTGTTACATCTGTACAACTTTTGTGATATGTAATTAGCCTGATTAGTCTTTGATTTGAAATGGGGATGCAAAAAATTGAAATATAACCTCTAATTTTGTAAAACTATTGATCAGTTTTGCACTTCCACTCATAAATACTGAACATTCAATAAGCCAAGTTTGTTCATACAATGTAATTATTAATTATTAGCCGTGCTTATGATCACTTTCCAGCATTGTAGCTCGGGATTGTGGGATTTCCCTTGAGGATATAAAACAAGTAGACATTTCAATTAACGGTCGATATCATTAGAGCGAGTTGTGAATGTATGCTATATTTGGAGGCCATCTAAAACCTTTCTTGAAGTTTTACTGGTAACTAGTACCATGCGATACCTTCAGATATATTATTATATAGGTAATGGTAGTTGGTGTACCGGAAATGCTATCTTGTCAACACAATTGCTTAAAATCTAAAATTGCAGCAGTTGATATTTGGGTGATAGTATATGTCATGGTGAAGAGAACACTGATAAAAATGTTGATAATATACGTATATTAACGGTTGCTATGTAATATATCTACCTTACCTGGGAATGAGTCATCCTTGCTGCAAACCACCAGAGCGAAAGATTTCATTAGATTTAGATAATGTAAGTTCAAAGCTTTTGAAACTATCTGCTGTGCTGGATCTCATATTTGAAAAAGAGTCCAATGGCCTCGTAGGTCTCTGTCAACTTACTTTCTATCACTGGAGAAGACAAATCATATTTCTATAGCCTTTGTAATGTCAACATATAACTCACAAATGTTTGGTCAAATGTTATACCGTTCCACTAAATCCGAATCCTAAACATCAGAGATATATTGAGCACAACAATGCCACATGAATTTAAATCACATATTAATCAAATGAAAAATAAGAAATGAAATAAACAATATCCTTATTCATGTATGTTTTTTGTTTGTTTGTTTGCTTGTTTTTTTCTCTCGGCAATAAGCAATATCCTATAACTATACGGAGCATCGAACCTAGTATTGTGTGGAAACTTTCCCAGCAAAACTGTAACACATAGACTTATCTGTTTTGGCAAAATATAACAATGCGTGTGACTAAGTGCACGTTAACTTTTCGGGAATGCATTTCTAACCATAATAAGCTGATTAAAAATCTGTTACATACAGCTCGTATCATTTAAGTACTTTGTTGTACAGCCTGTTTTGTAGCTACATATACATTTGTAAATGTTTATCTATGACCGCTGAATTCAGATACCGAAACGTACACCATACAGTTCATTTACAGACACCTGTTAGTTGCCTGGTTGGAAAGTGAAAATTTAAGTATTTTTTGCCCCGGGTATACATAGGTTGGTTCTATAGCGATCCACCACAGAACATGGCTCTGTACATAGCACAGGGGCTTGGCACGATTTTCCAAATGATAGTCCATATATATATGTATATAGTATCAGGGGTAGTAACTACAAAGAGGGGGAAGACGAACGTATTTAAAAAAAAAAAATTTGTCGTATTCTGCGGGTCAAAAATCTTAGTGACACATACATTACATTAAAGAGAAATGTTTTATCTTTCCAATGAGTGTTCGATGAACAAAATTGGCCAAGTATTATCCAAGTTATGACCTGACGAATTCGGAAACAGATACTGAAATGGCTAGGTCGGAATCTCCCTGTCCGGTTGAATTAGTCGCCTCGCCTCTAATGGGTACCTCAATAACCATTCAGAAATCGAAAAATCGACGCTTGCAGCGGTATACAGTAACCATAACTATGTCAATATAGGATGTCGGTTGGTTATGTTATCCGTCATGTGCCGTAGCCAATTCCATATTACATCACCGAGCTTACCGTCAGCAAAAAGAACCACCATCTTTCCCTTCATTCGGAACGCTTCTTGGCTGTACGACCACTGTAACGACATAAACAAAGTCACGAAAGGTTAGGGAAAGATGGCGGTTCTTTTTGCTGACGGTAAGCTCGGTGATGTAATATGGAATTGGCTACGGCACATGACGGATAACATAACCAACCGACATCCTATATTGACATAGTTATGGTTACTGTATACCGCTGCAAGCGTCGATTTTTCGATTTCTGAATGGTTATTGAGGTACCAATTAGAGGCGAGGCGACTAATTCAACCGGACAGGGAGATTCCGACCTAGCCATTTCAGTATCTATTTCCGAATTCGTCAGGTCATAACTTGGATAATACTTGGCCAATTTTGTTCATCGAACACTCATTGGAAAGATAAAACATTTCTCTTTAATGTAATGTATGTGTCACTAAGATTTTTGACCCGCAGAATACGACAAATTATTTTTTTTTTTAAATACGTTCGTGTTCCCCCTCTTTGTAGTTAGTACCCTTGATACTATATACATATATATATGGACTATCATTTGGAAAATCGTGCCAAGCCCCTGTGGTACATAGTATGCTAGCCTCCGCCTTCAGCCCACGCCAGCCGTAGGGCTCGTGGTTGTTATTTACTGTCTAATACTGTTTATATATAATGTGATTATATTTGTATTCTCTGTATCTTGATAAAGAGGCGGATTGCCTCGAAAATTTGACATTTTTTATTGTCAAACTATTAGAATTACTTGTTTGTCCTATATATATTAACACTGACTGACAAATCGCCGAGATGCGACGAGAGCGCTAAAGACGTGATGTCGAGTTTTTACTTTTCTTTATGTATTACCTCGTCCGTAGGGTTCATACTTTAGAAAATAGAAATTTAAAAACACGACCGACCTTATTCATTTTAATATCGATACATAAAAGATCAAATGTCGTCAATCACATAAAGATGTATTTGTGACTGATCTAAGATAAAACTCATGTAGACAGAAAACGAAAACTGAAGCTTGACTCGTAATTCAGGTTTTCGGGGGTTGTATATTTTAAGAAAAATATGTTTTTTCTTATGAAAAAAGAATCAGAAATAAGAATAAATAAGAAATTATGGGAAGCCAGCTTTTTTTATTTATTCAAGAATCAATGCGGAATCTGAGACATTCACTTGGATTCGATACATGATACATGAATCTTAAACTTATTTCTTACATAGGATATCACGTCTGCTATACAAAATAATATAGTTTTCTATTTATTAAATATCGTATACAAGTCTCAGTTGACCTATAGCGATCACCTTTTCACCGGCCTCTTGCCTCGTGCCTCGTGCGTCGTGCGTCGTAAACAATTTACATTTTCAACTTACCAACATGCCCAAAGACCTGAATTTGGGTGTGTAGCTTGCTTGGATGGATGAAGGGCTACCAAGTTTGTTCAAATGGATGACCTTGCTATTCATTCAATGTCACAGGGGCCAAATATGCTAAAATATATCAATATTTCACACCCAATAGTATACAAGATAACTCATACATGAACTGTCTTATATATAGACTATTTATTGTTATTGTCAATCCCTGGTATTGTGAGATGTGATGCGCCGTGGCTGCCGTTTCTTGGATCTCGATGTTGTTGACAATCACGTGAAAAGGAAATTTTAAATTTTAGTCGTGCATTTAATGATACTTTACCCTAATAAGTCAGGAACGTTATGCTATCTTTTAGATTCAAATCCTTTTTCTCTTGTCTTTCACCTATCACCAAGTCACATTACACTCGCAACTCGCACTTTCCAACTCACAACTCGCACTTTTCAACTCACAATGAATGACGACATTTTCACGTGAGCGATGAACATCATCCCTAAATGTGCGGATCCAGTGTCAAAAGTTTCTGTAAACACTGTAATTGTGGAATATAAATGTTTTTAGTTTACTTTATATCAGTCGTATACACAGGATGTGACCTACATACACAATTTTGTAATAAAAAACCCAGTTCGTTCCATTCAATAAAGACGCAAGAAAAATATTAATGGGTTTTCTTATCAAGTTTATGAAAGTAGCATAATTTATGTTTGAAGATAAATGCATGCTTTTCATAAGGGTTTAAAAGGCAAGACGGATGCTTCGTTCACTTAAACTATATTGGTGAATTGTAATACCAAAATAATTTCATACACAACATATTTGACATTCTTTTCTTACTGCGACAGGGATCTTAGAAACGACCATGTCCCGCTGATTTGCTCGAGTTAATACAAAGCATACGCATACATGTATTTGTGAGGACGATTAATTATTCATTTATGCATATTGATAGTTCAACATCTCCATTAAATATATTACAGCATTATACTTTATTTCTATAAATAAAAATGGTTGGGATGAAATCTCAATTCAAATATCTAGGTCGCATATATAAGAGTTACTTTAATGTACCTCCATCAATAACTACGATACGCATAGATGATAACCATGGCTTGTCATAAACCCTGGCCGAAGTTACTTGTGAAACACAAAGACAAAATAGAAATACTCCCCAAATATAGTTCACATTATAATTAATAGCTACCTCTAAAATCTGTCAGTTGATGGAAATGTCTAGTATTCGGTATCAGCAACACGGAACGTATGTTGCTGGAAGTAACGTCATGACCCACCGGAAGTTGTGCAATAATTTTTAAAATTGCTACCAACGTAAAGACATAGGTACTTTGGTTGGTGCCAGTGAGTTTCATTGATACCAACGTAAAGGTAAAACGACTTTTGTTGGTATACATGAGCTTCATTGGTACACATCCCATAGAGTTTCATTGGTGCACAAACTTTCATTTGCACCAACGTAAAAAACATGCGAAATTTCGTTGATACCAGCGGCTTTCGTTAGTACCGATGTAAAACGACGTTCGTTAGTACAAATATAAAACGACTCTCGTGGGTACCAGCGAGTTCCATTGGTACACACACTTTCATCGGTTCATCTTAAAATGTTAATGTGTATAGTGTATAATTGTTTAGACATCGTTGCGTATACATAACGCGTCTCGCTCGAATGCATAGGGTAGTGCAGAGTAAACGTTTAAGCTGTATATAATAAAAAGTTGAAAACTTATAATATATATTTCGGAAGGTAGATTGTAAATCTTCACGCTACATAGTACATACATTTACATGTATATCGTGAACCATTCATGACAATTCATCGAGAAAGAGGGAAAAATTAGTTGACGTCAACTTCCGAGGATAAAACAAAAGGTGCAATAACTTGGCTGAAAATACATGACACATAATAAACAATTAACATAGTTTTCATTTACCTTTGTTCAAAATTATGTTTTAGACTGTTTAACACCATTAGTTCATATTTTAGCTTGAAATATTTTTAGTAATTTCCGGTCTTACACTACATGCAGTGATTTTTGTCAGGTGAAGGGATCCGCATCTAAATTCATCATTACTCCGCAGATGACCATGCTTAATTGATGGAGGTATTCTGCAATCACTGTTAATCAATAATACTGATAAACTGAAATCCCATGAACTTTATCAAATTCCTATTCGAACATTTTATTTGTCCACAACAGCACAAAATTAACGGAGCCATATTGAGTCGCCTGTTGCCGTTGCATATGTACGTAGCATACGTAAACATACACGTACGAGCGATAATATGTCAGACATGGCCCCTCCTGGGTTTATCATACACGTTAAGACAACTATAGACACACTAAGTGCAGTCTGTGATCAAAAGCAGGTAGACGAAAGTGTGTGACAACTTTTAAGTTATGACGCATACAAACCCTCTTTGCAGTATGCCCTAGGTGCTACGGATTTAAACAAATGAAGGGTAAAAGGCAAGAATACCGCATTGACAACATGGAGCAGTATTCCAGACGTACCTGTTTGGAGTTCAGGTGGTTACCATTTGTTTACCGGAGTGTAAGGGTAAAGACATTGATGGGCGTATACTTAATGCGTGTAATAATACCCTAGGTCTGATGGTTGACAGTGCTAACATTGGTCGTCCTCATTGGGTAGGAAAACCTATCTCCAATAATCCTCGATACATCATCATTCGGTTCATTTCCCTACAAAGTTCGTGCTCAAGTATATGAGGAACGGTTTGATCTTTTCAAACTTTGCAAAAAGCAAGATCATCACAATGAACAAGGTAACATTCCTTTCTTCTTAAACGAAGCACTTACAAAAATACAAAATCCGCATGGAAGTCTAAGGCGAGAAAACTTAAAAAAAAGAATATTATATCCGGCACTTGGACATAGGACGGAAGGATATTGATAAAAGTCAATGACAACCAAAAGACAGCAGGTACCTACAATGTACTTGCTGACCTCCGGGTTTATAAATCCGAATCCTCTTCCGAAACGAACTAGCATACCCGTACGCCTCAAGACTACCAGATCAATATGTAACCAGTGCAAACTCCAGGTAGCCAGCGAGAACATAAAAAACTCATATGTGTATGTGTGGAAAACATATTGATAAAATACATTTAAAGTAACATAGATTCCATGTAGGTTTATAATGAGGTGTTTTAATATGATGATGAAGCCAATCATTGATTCAATATTGATCAAGATATGTATATAAAAGAGGTATGGCGCATATTGGCCTGTTTCTACCTAACGGTGACCGTTTTCAAAATCAAAACAATAAATCGATATTTCATTAAATGACTTACACGAATGAGAAGTATAACATTCCTATTTAACATGTCAATTTAACTTTATTTCACATGGTATTGATTGACTACATAACCGTTCACGCGCCAATAGACCATGGCGATCTATTTTGGTACTGTAGGTATTGCTCGGGTTACATGATATGTTACCAGCCCAGACTATCTCTATACGTGGCCTAGGTCAGGATAAGCGGAAAACGACCATACTTCTTTCAGTAAAAGGCTATCAGCGTATTGAAATATAACTTTAATCAAATATAGTGACCTTCTATTGAAGGCGAGACTATGCATATATAATTACATATTTTGACTATTTTCATGTCTTGTTTTTTTCTCCGTATTGCATCCGTAATATATATTGTATTGGTTTTTTAAGTTTAACTATCAATGTAATACTGCATTTTAATAGGAAAATATAATGTTTGCAAAACCATCCCTTTTTACAGTTTCATTTTCTGAGGAATGTTTAAATTATATTCTGTGGGTTACACTAGTGCTCCGTTCTTTAGTGCTCAATTGCTGATTAGGTATAAAATTATCCAAATATAATTTATTGATAGATGACAAAAATAAAAATCATGTACATATGAATCGTATACCAATACAAAGGGAGGTGACTCCTATGGTCGTATAGGTATTCTGATTGCTACCTTGTCCTGAATTTGAAAAGTTTTCCCATGTCGTTCCAAATTGTCTAAATATATTATTTGTTAAAAATGATATGTAATTAATAGTTGCAATAATTGAAAATTCTTGAAAAACCGATGGTAATTTAGTTTATATCATTTAGCAATGATCTAGATCGCTGAAATGTTTAACACGTATTACGTATAACTTACTGTGTAATGAGCTCCTCAGCGACACTGAACAGTTTTTCCAAGAAATCGTCTCCACATGGCAAGTGAATCCCTGTCACAATCCACGTGTTATAATGGCATAGTATTTTGATCATGTTTAATAACGCACATTCCATTATCTGTCATGTCTCTACCCAAATGGTGGCCAGTGTTATATGAAGAGAATTGCATTGGATAGAGGAGAATGTGTCGATGCAACTTTTATGAAAGCATTCGATAAGTTCCTCATCCATGCCTTGCCCATGGACTTGCAAATCTATGGGACATTTTTTTTCAAAGTCTGAATGGAACCATGTAAAAATAACTTGCGAGTGTGAAATAAATTTCATATCCAAAAATCACAAGTCGTGTGATCTGTTTCTACCACAATAATATCGGGTTGCATCAAAGGGAAACATGGCCAATTCTTATTTCGCGTATACAAATAAGGTGTACAGGTGACGGCCGTGACCCTGTGATGTGATGTGATTCGATTATTGATGACGTCAATAACAATTGCAGCTCGGGTCAAAGTTCGAATTCTTGACCAATCAAAAGACCGGAAGGTCATATTCCACTAGTGGAATAGAACCTATATAACCGACAGTCGGCGCATTATACAATGGCTTGAGAGTGAAATAACACAGCTAGAAGCAGTACACCACAAGGATCGGTTTTAGGACAACTTTTATGTGTTATTAATATAAATGACATGCCGTAAGTCACAAGCCCCGGAACAGTATAAAACGTCACTAGCGGAGGTCACAAAGTACTTTACAGCGTAGTAGCGATGTAAAACAATGTCTGTACGTATATTTGACAGTAAACATGTTAGAATGGTTATGCTATGGCTAGGCGGATGATCATGTAATAAGACTGTACTAGTTATCTCCCTTCTGTAAATTTCCGGATTCTTAGGAAGCACGCTTTGTAAATTAGAGAGAAAAAAAGAAGAAGATGAATAAACAATACGGAAGCAGCAACGTGTTTTGTGGAACCTCCACAGCCACAGCGATATATAGCTATCATTTTATTCATTATAACAATACCAGCGTTATTTAGGGGATAGTACGTTGTTTTGAGTGGCTATAATCTCGATTAGAACATGAGATTTGGTTTGAATTCCCGAGTTTAAACCAAATTTCATGTTCTAATCGCCAATATAGTCTATGGAAAAAATTGGTTGGTTGGTCCTTAAAAACAACTGTAAATAAATAAGGTTTGGTTATAAATTATTTTCGTGATATTGGAGATATCCACATATCTTAAAACATTTGTTTCAATGATATACATAGAGTTTAGTCTATTTTTCATATTTGTTTGTGCGGCAAAAAACGAAATGTAAATACATATATGTATATTTATGAATATATATATATATCTATATACATGTATATGATATAATGTGATGTTAGGGGCCGCGGCGGCCGAGTGGTTAAGGTGTCCCGGCACTTTAACACTAGCCATCCACCTCTGGGTTGCGAGTTCGAAACCTACGTGGGGCAGTTGTCAGGTACTGACCATAGGCCGGTGGTTTTTCTCCGGGTACTCCGGCTTTCCTCCACCTCCGAAAACCTGGCACGTCCTTAAATGACCCTAGCTGTTAATAGGACGTTAAACAAAAACAAACAAACCAATAATGTGATGAAGTTAGAAAATAAAGCATAAATCATAAACCGATCAAACTTTAGGTATGGGTTGGAGACATGAACAATATCTTAATATATGTATATTATTTTAACCCGTATTCATTATTAATGGGTTTTTTTTTTCAAAATGATTAAATGTTTTTAGCTTCGAATCCGGCATCCTTGAAAGGATTCCCGCCACCCATTGGATACAGACTAAAAATGTCCATATTGACTTAACAGCCAGTAGTACCCAACTCATGAGTTTATGGACCAGTTATGGATACTGTGTTCCAATTATTCAGTAAGTTAACTAAGCAGAACTTATTTGGCAGGCTTGATTTCTTAGATGGGTTCAATTCAAAACGTTCATAAGTGTATTTGTATCAAGATTTCATATTCTTTTTAGAAAGTCAAATACTTTAAAGATTATTTGAACTAGAATAGATAAAAAATATTCAAACTGGGGTTCTGAATTGGTCAATCGTAATAATATGGACCATATTTATAAATCATTCTTATTAATTTTAGGTATTATCTTAACATTGTAATGCAATATCTGTTACGGACAACATAAAACGAACAAAACTTGTTCATCAGATCTGATGAGTAGCTATTTTTGGATAAGGGGTAATTTTGAGAATTGTCAATTCTTATATCAATTACGGACTTGTTAAGTTTGACGTGGAATGTCCTATTTGTTACAAGTGAGAAAATAATGGTCACTGTTCCATTGGCATTATCATCAAAGGCACAGACTGGTGATTCAAGATGGTCTCTATAAAGATCAAAATTAAGATTGCTTAAATCATTCCTAAGTTGACAAATCAAAATGTTGTATTTCTGTCATCTGCATAGATAAAAATCTTGTATCTGACGTAATGTCAATTACAGATTTTCTCAAAAAGTTCCTTAAATTAATATTATGATGTGATATTGGATTGATCAAACCTTGCTTCAAGTTAATGATGATCTTATAGTGTAGATGGCTTGGAACTTTCGGCAGATGTATTTGTTCTGCATACGGGAACCGTAAATATCCTTTCGTTTCTGAATAAGTATGGGTTCATCTTGATTTTGTTAAAAATAGTTCCACTAATTCAGTTAAATATGATGGGGGCATTTCCTATAAGTATTTATACAAAAGAATAAGTCTGGTTTTTTTGTTTTGTTTGTTTGTCTTGCAGCAAGAGTGGCCAAGTCAAGTTCACAATACAATTTGTAGTGTGAAGCTCCCCTGCTAATAGGACGTTAAACAAAACAAACCAAACCAAGGGAGGTTCCTTTACGCAGTCCAGTACTATTTCTAGCAGCCTCTTTTTGAATAGATTCAAGCATTGCTATATCCTTCTGTGTAGATTTATCAAAAATGATATCGTCATATTTTAGTATTGGCTTCTGTAATCAGTAAATATGGTGATTACTGTTTTACAACTAATTAGATATTTGATAGACTTTAATAAAAAAATCTTGCGTTTGATATGATGATGCCACTCACCATTTTCAGTGGAAAAAACGCCAAGATGCTAATGAGCTGAACATTTTCTAAAATTTCATTAATAATATTTTTTTTCAAATAAACATAGAGATTCAGTTTAAGCGGGCTTAAAATTTTCCCATTTCATAGACCAAACATTTGCATTATCAAGACCACTTGATAAACTAGAAGCTTCATCCATTTGATAATTTTTTTATAACTTTAAAAAAGAGATGTGTCATCAGCATATTCAGAAATAACATTTATACAGATCAGAAATAGAAATAGACCGAGGACTGATCCCTGGGGCACACCGGCACGTACAGTACCTGTGAATATGACGAGAGGACGCCTTCAGTAATCACTATATGTTTGCGAGTTAATGAGATTTCCTTTAATACCATATTTGCCAGGTGTGCATATAAATCCAAATTGCCAAACATCATCAAAATTCTTGAATTCAATATGACAAGTACGGTTTATAACAAAAGTTTAGGGTCTCATATAACACGTAATAAAAAAAAGTTTGGTCCTTCAGCTCAAATTCTTTCAAGTGTAGCCTCTTTGAAAAATAGTGAATTTCGCAGTAAACATTATTTATCATTACTTGAACTTTTGAAAAAGAATTCAATCGGACTTTATATCAATATTTCTTGTGGATATGTGTATACATCATGTATGTCGGACTATGTGTCGATCTGTCTTTCTGTTTGTGGTATGTATAAGTATTGTAAGAGTGTAAGCAAGTTTAAGGTAAGCAGATATGAAAATTCGCTGTATAATAAAGTTTGTCATTTTATAGTCTGCTAATGCAAAAAAGTCTTTGCTCTATGCTCTGAGTGCGAAAAAAAAAATTCTTGTGGATAGTTACCTATCAGGCTACATATCTATTTTGCAACTTCATAACATACTGGCCAATCAGCGGCGGCCAGACGTATACCATTGGGCTAAGACTAGTTTACTAGTACAAGTATCCAATATGTTGTCGACGTTGGCTATTTCTGCAATGACTTTTACTTCTATAAAGTTATGTCATTAATTAGGTGTGTTTCACTCCCGGTGTGATTTGATTTTAATATACGAAAAGATCACATGACATGATTCTGAACATGAGTGTGCCGAAATGTACAGGGACAAGGCGTTTGTTATACAAATAATGTATCTTTGCGGTAATTAGTGATACTTCGGGTCGAATTAAGAATTTTCAGGACTTAATACTCGAAGAACTTTGGTTTATCTTGAGAGTAAACCTACCGTATTAATGTAAAGATTATAACTTTCACTACTTGGAAAAAATACATATTTCCAGTAAGTTTAATTTCGACGACTTAAACTTTGCTCAAACGAAGGAATGCCCCTTATGTATTCTGAACTTGGTACTAAAAAAAAATCCCAGAAACCTAGTTATATAAGCTTGAACACTTCTGCAGTTATCCATCGTTTCATGTATAACCTTTAAATAATTCTGCGTTTTTATAACCATTCTACACAACTCCGATTTTAATTGCTACATTTTCACCAAGAGCACCGGCAGCAAATGCATAATACGCCCGCCTCCAATGTTCAGTGGATTTGAAGTTCATTGAACCACTGCCGTGCCTACTTATTAAAATTTCTTTTGTTAATATATGACATTACCTTTTAAAATTTAATAGTAAAGATGTTATTTTTTGCCTAGATAACGTTAACATGACTACCATAATTAATGAGTTGGGGAAAAAAAGATTGCATATTTCTAATGTTCTTTCAGTAATGTAAAAAAATAAAAATAAAAGTAAGTAATGAATGATCATATATAGAAGTAAAATCATCTCTCAACTGTTCATGTGTAATAAAAGTTATAAAAATGAGATGCCGTTTTTTTCAGTCATATGCAAAATAAATGAAAGTAAGTAGTAAATGACCATACATGTGTACAGAGGTGAAAACATACCTGGATATTACGTCACATAAGGCCATTGTGTGCAAACGGAGGTAGAAAACACATATGTAAGTCACATTCAGCATCCGCAACCATACCTCGCCTAGTACATTACTAACAGATCAGTCTGTTGTTTGTAAAAGTCTCGAACATGTTCAATAATAAGAGGCAATCAGATGTAACAGGGCAATATTCCTTCAAAAAAAGTCTATATAAAACGTAACACTTTAAATAAAAAAATCATCAATTAAGATTCTATTTGCAGTATAATTTCAACAGTTTTTTTTTCATTTCAGTTGTCCAACATGAAATGTCAAGAAGTTTTATAAAATTTCTTTGTTAAAAACCCAGAAGGCCAGTTGGTTTATGGTTTGTTGACTCCGTGTTTAATTCCAACCGACAAAATATTCATCGGTAAATATACAATTTGACATTAATCTTTTAGCAAAATGGCAGTGACCTTGAATTTTGACCTCGTTTGTACTTTTGTGATTTGAACATCTTCACAAAATTTCAAGTAAGTATGTCACTGAATATTAAATTGATAGCTAGGAACTAAATTTAGTTTAAGAGGAAAACTTCTTAATAGCAATATAGCAAACATCCCCTCTTTTGGCCAACTTCTTAAGCCCCCTGCGATGTCAGCCAAAGGACAATTCGTATAATTTTCAAAAATGTTAAATCCCCGCCACCTGGGGGTGCTTTTAATCATATATGAATGTTATCTGGTACATCGGTTTAGAGAAGAAAGTGTTTATCATACCGTAGCTGAATTGTCCCCTTCTGTCCACATCACCCAAACCTCATGGATAGTAAGTCAATACCATCAGTGTTTGACCTAAAAATAACATCAAAGATACTGATTTACATTCCTCAGCTTCATTATCCTGGAATATCTCTTCCTGTGTCTCCTTGGTGGTTTTGATGTTATTCTATGTGTATATCTACCAAAATATTTTGTAGGCCGTTGTCCAAAATGTATCTTATCAAGCCCGGCAATACTTTCCTCTGCTACGACCGACATATCTCTGTTTGTGATTGGTAAAAAAGTATCCCTGTTACTTTGTATATCCGAGGTTAACGACTTGCGATACTCACCTCCCGTGCAGGAATTGCCTGTCAGTCTTGAATTAATATTACATTTTGCCACGACCTGCCGGAGAGGTCACCACCAATCAGAAAACAGCAAAGACCCAGCATAACAGTAAGGATTTATTGAATATATATGTTTCTGTCGAAGGTTTTTTCTGTTATTGGTTATCCGTATGATTTAATTTACTAATCCCTGTGGAAATCCACGTTTTTGACGAACTTTTTCCAGTTAGAAGTTATTACGCCATTGTATCAGCCAGTCAAAAGCGATGTAACAAACGGTTGTGTCATCCTTTTTTTACTATTTAATGAAGTACTTATCGTGTTGTTTAAATTTGTCTATTGTGCATTGAACATACCTTCCAGTTTAAGTCGTTTCTTAAAATAAAAACTTTCTAGATCTTGTTATATGTATCTTGAAACAACATAACCCTTTTTAATATACAGTAGGAATACATACGCTCATGCCGATGCACCGATTTAGCCCGGAATCAACCAAACTGATCAACTTCAGCAGAGACCTATATAAATCAGTTTTTTAGTATATACGTCTCGGACTCCAGGGACAAGAAATTACGTGAAGCCTGGACAGCGTATTTAAATTGTTGGTTTATGTATATGCAAAGTATCCCAGACGTGATCACGAATGAACGGTTGAGGTTTTTGTCATGATAAATAAAATCAAAGACGTTAGGCCAAACAAGAATGTTTTGCTTCATGTTTGTTTCTCTATCTATTTGGGGGTTTTATAATTGTTTAGTTTTATCGCAATTATCAAAGAAGCACCATTAGAATTAGAACGTACCTTCTATTATACCTTTATAAGCTAAAACAAACAAAATTTTCATTTTGCCTAATGATATCCTCGGTAACAGAATACGGGATTGTGCAGGAAGGTTTATTGTCAAGATTTGATAATGCATATCTATTATATATATCTTATTTCACTTTGATACACCGAATATATTAGCATAGCAGGGTCTGAAAGGGAAAAAAACTATCAATGTAAAAACACTATATCAAATGTCATTGTAACTTTGCAAAATATGTGTACAATTTACAAACAATATTTGACAACTAATAAATTGCCAATATCCAGACAATGCTAAAACATTATTTGACAACGAATGCAATGTAATTTCAAGTTTTCAGTCATTAGTCAGTATTCCTGATCTCGCAACATTCCTGGTTGTAGTTTTCGGAGGATGGATAGGCAAATGTATGCCGTGCGTAGTAGGAGTAGAGTTCATATTTTACTCCTCTACGATCTAACTTTTCTTTTATAGTTCGGCCTGGGATTTCGGGGAGGAGAGCCCTTCTACAGCATCAGAAGCACCAAAATGACGCTAGAGGGTAATGGTGACTTTTGATATGTCTGCAAGTTCATCATCGGGGATTCCATAACTGGAGGGCCGCGGTGGTCGAGTGATTAGGGTGTCCCGACACGTTATCCCTAGTCCTCCACCTCTCAGCTGCGAGTTCGAAACCTACGTGGGGCAGTTGCCAGGTACTGACCGTAGGCCGGTGGTTTTTCTACGGGTACTCCGCCTTTCCTCCACCTCCAAACCTGGCACGTCCTTAAATGACCCTGGCTGTTAATAGGACGTTAAACAAAATAAACCAAAATCCATAAATGGAGCTGCCGTCTGTATTTCCGGTCAGAAAGGTTGCTGTTGACGACATAGATTCAGCTATGCAAAAGCCCGTCACATCAACATGCACACAATTAAAGAGTAGTAAATTGTTAAAACGTCATATAAATAAACAGTCTAGGATGGACAAACACTACTCTAGACAAAAATCTCACTATTCATGTCGGCAAGCGAAATGGCATAGTAGTATAGAAAGTAGAACACGGTTTTACTACATTCTTCCTACCTCTCATAATGGAAACGTGTAGGTAATCAATCTCTTGCTAACATACCCCACTGCACACATAACCACTTCCATGGCCGATCATGATTACTGGGAATTTCCTGCGATCTGTAGTAAAGGAGGAAATATATGTCTCTTTGCTACGAGGGTAATGTACATCATGAATATTGATGAGGGTAAACGAATTGCACGTGAAATGCATGGTGTGTGAGCAGGTAGTGTGGTGTACAGGTGAGATAACTCATTCTAGCCTGCGACCACAGAATGCAGATTGAATGCAAGCTGAATAAGTGGATGTATCTTTTCAAGTGACACATTAATGAAATTATATTCCTAATTCAAAAGGCGTCTTATTATCACCAAAAATGATTCAAACTTATAAAATTTTGTTATCCATGCTGAAACGCATTAGTTTGTTAATTTATTTCACCAGCAGTTTTACATTATAACCACCAGCATTAAAACTATGCCGTTTATCTTTTTTAAAGATATTTCTTGTTAATGTCTATTTTAGTAACAAAACACATGTATACCAATGTATGTACATGTATATATACACCGCAGCCAACACCATGTAAGCTATACCTCCGACAAGGCACCTGTACACATGTACACATGTCCTTACTATTTTTCCCTTATCAACCACAATTAGGAGTGTACGCAGTGCGCCAGATCAAATAGGGGTCGTTTTGACTGTTGTTCCATGCTATCTCAGCTTCTTCATTTTATAAACGTTATAAATATGAACGTATTTTGAATAATTTTAATTACCTCAAATGTAAGCATACAGATACTCAAAATATCCGTTATAACTATAGTTTATAACGTACAAACATTGACAACATTAACATCATTCGGACGACGACAGCTATAGAAATAAACAAGAAATATCTTTAAAAAAGATAAACGGCATAGTTTTAATGCTGGTGACTATAATGTAAACCTGCTGATGAAATAGATTAACGAACTAATGCGTTTCAGCACCGATAACAAAATTATATCAGTTTGAATATTTTTTGTAGATAATAAGACCGCATTTGAGTCAGGAATATAATTTAGTTAATGTGTCATTTGAAAAGATACATTCATGTAATCAGCTTTAATTGCATTCAATCTTAAATTTGTTTTGTTTTTAACTGCATATCTGCATTTTAAATTTACCGCTACATTGACCAATCACACACTTCATCTTGACCAGTAACGCCACCTGTCGCGTCATATCCGGGGCCAAAAGAATATTAGACGGCTATGCCGAACAAAAAATCATAAATGGTCATCGGAAACTAATTTTAGATTGTAATGTATGATACTGTGATACATCATAATTACCTTTTTAGTTATTGTTCAAAACAGATTATTCGTGGTGATCAATTATCGATTTTCTTCGATTTTTAATTGATGGTAATGTAAAATTTAATCGGTTACAGATTGATTGATGGTCGGTTGATTGCTGATTTACGGTTGCCGTAAATTGAAATTTTAACTGGAACAACTGAAAGAGCTGCACTGTAAAAGATCGTTTACAGTTCAGATGTTGGTTCTGACAAACAAATAACAATTACCAAATGCAAGAAAATTGACAACAGTAAATAGAATAATAATATCACACCCAGAGAACTACGTGGCACTTGGCCTCTTGTTTTTTAAGCTGTTAAGACAGTGCGCTTGTGGTCTTTTTATATTGTACCCATTCAGCCCATACGTATACGATTACGATTATAAGAACCGACCCTCCCTCAGGATACCTGTACTACTGGGAATCCTTCGCCCGTTGCTAATCAGCAGTCTGGGGGCGTGGAGGCGTTCGAGGCCTTTTCCTCGTTCAGACAACATTGGAAAATAAGTTAGATTCCTTTAGGGCGGATCTGGTAGAAGGAGAGACTAACCGAAACACATAAGTCGGACAAGTCCGTTAAATTCAAGTCCCAAGGGAACCGGATACAATTCCAGTTCAACGAGGAATTAGAGGCGGACGTTCCGAGGCTTATTTTAAAAAACTCGAGAAGCGTGACATTGGCAGTTGTGTTGATTTGGCTAATAATAACCTTAAACTTAAACTGTACAAGAAATTTGGCTTCAGACAGCGAGGACGGGAAACGCATTCGACAGGCGGAACAGAGGGCATTGAGGAGTATCAAACAAAGAAACTGACACACTGAAACGTACCTCTGCTGTTTTTAGTAACAGAAACAAACCCCCCGTTCCACGTAACACCCCTACTCCCGCAGCCGCAGTCTGCTTCGTTCGTTCTGGTGGCGCCAATGCCCCCCATAGCGCCGCCCCTTCCAACCAGTGTATCGGGTTTGGCGGGTTAGGTCACTGGAGGAGAAGCTGTGGTAAAATCAGGCAGGGAGGCTCCCGACAGCCCCAGCAGCAGACAAACGGACCAAAGTGAAGACATTCATGATAAATGTACATGTATTGCTCCGCATTGTTTGAATCTGACGAACTGTGCTCGCATAAACATGTTTTGAATATCAAGATAAGTGCCTGGAAATTCTATTAAAGGTAGATAAAGAAATCATGTCCAGTTCTGGAAGGCTATTGGTGCTTTAGAATTCATTGTAGACACGAGCAATGGTTGTCAAGTAACACCTTTCATTTTGACCCACCTAAAACATTTTCAATCAAATAACATGTCCACAGTAAGAAAGGCAGATTTTGTCACGCAAGCTATCGCTGATTTGGTTAATAACAAATGTGTTGTTCGAGTCCCATTTTCTTCCTCATAAAGTCAATCCTTTAAGTGGTACCGTATATGACCATAGAATTTAGGAAATATTTGATTTGTGTATTAGTTTATACCCGATTCCGGATAGTCCGGTCCGGAATCCGACTCTGTAATTGATCATGAGTGTAAGAATAAACGAATAGATGCTACAGAAGTTGAAGTATCGTTGTGAATATATTTACTTTCCCCACGAGCCAACACATCATACGATACAGAAGTTGAGAGAAAATATACACATATATTCATAACAAATAATCTTTAGTTTCTTCGCTGTCCCCACGATAAACAGAATCGTCCCAGGCCAGTCCAGATTGGTCATACCTTGACTTCTCATGTCCGTTGTCTATGATAACTTTCCATCGGTAAAGATCGGGATCAATTGCGACGAAGGTTCCTCTTGCTCCAATCACCGATGCCTCGTTCTGAATTTTATCGTTAAGTCCCATTTTAATTGCAAAGCAATAAGTCCTTTTTCTAGACGTCCCCTGCCGACAAATACTGACAATTTCCCAACTTGTTTTCTGATGGAAACGTTGGTCCCGTAAAAGTCATCATAACTAGCTTAAATGAAAGGGGAATGTTTCAGTTATGGTTATACAAACCAAATATATATTCTATCTCAAATCAAGAAGAGATCCAATGGACCAATAGCATTTGGCCCTCACCCATTTTTTTCAAATATTTACCTACAGAAATTATATTTCATGTTGATGAGGGGTTATATAACACTTAATATATAGAGGGTATCTAACAATGTCTT
The DNA here is from genome assembly GCF_902652985.1 of Pecten maximus. Lineage (NCBI taxonomy): Eukaryota > Metazoa > Mollusca > Bivalvia > Pectinida > Pectinidae > Pecten > Pecten maximus. The sequence continues at coordinate 18,755,286 of NC_047032.1, read as the reverse complement.
CAGTAATACAAAATATATTTCACGAGTGTGGCTAATATTTTGATATTCTTAACGAGTGCAAAATATAAAAATGTTAGCTTCACGATTGAAATATATCGGGTATTTCTTCCTTTATCAACTCAATGTAAGGGAGGAAACCAACATTTCCGTATGAGGCATATATTTGTTATATTCGTGTGATATCTTGTTGAACATTGTTATTAATAGTATATAAGTTATGCATACAGTTGATTATCCTAGGTAGAGTGAATAATAATGCAGAAACCGTCCTCGCTACTTGCTTAGCATATTTGGAGTGGAACGACTGGTTCGCCCGTTGTCAGTATAGTGTGACCGGGTGGGGTGTGCTGCTTGGTGTCTTTGGCAGTATGCTTCAGTGAGGTAGCACTATAAATCGGCAAAAGTTCCGGCCTATCACAAGGAGACTTAACACGAACATACCGCAGTCTCCCAAAACACACATACGCACTCACCACACGCTAGAACGAATATTCATACCCTGCCTACACTGCTCTCCGGCAGGGTATGAAGTCCCTCCCATTGCCGATAGTGTAGCAAGCCCCGATGTGATTCACATCGGGCAGTATTAGCAGTGGTAAAATTTTTCTCGGATAAAAAAAACCATGTAAATTGATGATTCTGGTATCTATGATGAATATTCAAGCAACAAACCTGCACATTACTTCAAATGTTTGACAATAAATAGTAAAATCCAAAACGAGCAAGACACACGGAGATATCAGTTCAAACATACCGCCATCTTTGATACAAGTGTAAAGGTCAATTTCCTTATAAGGAAATCAAAATAAATTGATGCTAATGAGGTTTCCCGCGAGATTTCAACAGAAAAACAGATTCGGAGTAATATATCTCGGTAAGGAAAGGTCAATTCATTCTGAAATTATTTAATTACGCAAAGTAAGATTCGCTTTCTTCACAAGAGTTACAAAAGAGTGGTTAAATATCTCTGATTATGTATTTATTTATCGTAGTAGCTTCATCCATATATGGATCACGGGTTCCATATTTGGGTTAGAATCCTCGCGAGAGTTCTTCGAGAAGTATCATGGCGGATCACGGAGACAACTCCGAGCAGTATGATATCAGAATATGCGAAGTAAAGATTTCTAGATTAGTCTAGACGGTAGGCTAATACATTGCAAAATTGTATTAGAAATGTTTAATTATACGAACTATTACTCCAAAGTTAAACGATATCCGCTATTTGTAGCATTTTCGAGGTTCACTGTTTTGCTACATTACGAGCAATGGGAGGGAATCGTAGCTCTGACGACGACCATCTGTCAAAAAGTATCCGTCCGTCGTCCAGAGCTACGTTATCGCAGCTAACCACACGCATGCATGTCGCACGCACGGGAGGCCGTCCTTAAATGACCTTAGCTGTTAGTAGGACGTTAAACCAGTAAAACAAAACAAAACCTCGCTACTTTATGTCTTACTGTAAATGGAGTGGATATCGTACTAAAAACCGTCCTCTCTACTTTATTTATTTATAGTGGAAGTGGAGTAAACATCCAACTAAAAATCAATCCTTCTCCTGTAAATCTGAAGACTTTTACGCTCGGCTAGGTAGTAACATGTATATATGAGTTCTCCATATCGATAAAAAGTAGAACGAACCTTACTTGTGTAGGAATTAATAGTATATCGTTATTTTATGTTAAAATGTATGGGTATCAAGTTATAATGACACAGTGTATTCCTTCTGGGATTTCATTATGATTTAACATGCATACATATTAAATATGTGACATTATGATATACATCAATAGTTATTGGAATCAGTTTGCGTTTGGTGTAATGCTATTACAAAAGTTGAGGGTATAAGGTCACCTTACTAGCTCCACCTAGCGGGAATTTTCTTTAAACTAATGGTACGATGATTTCCTTGTGACCGAAAGGTCGCTACATCTGTAGTTCGAGCCCCAGCGCGTGCAGGTTATCATTTCTCCTTCTTATTACACTATAACGTAACCAAACCAGTGACAACATACGTACCAACAACAAATTATATGCACTAACACTGCCGACGCATCTGGTGCACAGCATCGGCCCTGCAAGCTGAACGACACACTACACTCGAGCGCAGATACCCTGGCCGCGGCGATACTGGTGAGTACAATTTACGTTATTCAATAATTTGAATCAGTTCTAGAGATAATCATTACCGACACGGACATGAATTCTGAACTCTTTTTCTTCCTCTCTCTGTCTGTCTGTAATTTTGAAGAAAAAAAATTGAAACTAAATTTTAGTGTTTAAATGGCTCTGCGTGATAAATTCGATATCCTGTTCGATACACTGTATTACTTATTTAGATATTGTGTATATAAGCAGCCGTAGCTACATGTATATACATATACAATGTATATGTATGCAGATTTTTTTTATCTACTGTTATCCCTTTAACTGGGACGTCTTGTTATTTTGTAACATGCAGAAAACACTTCATCTTCCGGAAGTCACACTGTCCCGATCTCAATTACAAAACGCAATCGGAACACCTCGCCTCCATCTGACAATCGGAACCCCTCGTCATTTTCTCCGAAACTACGTTCGCAGACGGAGGCGAGGTGTTCCGATTGCTCCATCTGAGTCTACTTTCGGAGAAAATGACGAGAGGTTCCGATTGTTACAAAACGGATTTAAAAACAAAGTACATACTAAAAGTTTAAACGGACTGGATAACTTTCCGTAATGAATAATTATTTATTTCAGCATTCCCGACCAGTAATACAAATATATACAACACTTCTGCATCCTTAGCTAACGGCTATTGTTTTACAAAATTATATGTTAATAATTTACGTTGCACTGTTCATACATTGAAAAGTACACCAACTACTTTGGTTGAGTTCGGAACTGTTTAGGGGGCAATCTAAATGATCAAAATATTTTGCAAAATATATGTTTGCAATGGAAGTATGATGTGGAATTTTTTTAAAACTTGGCTGGTGCCACAGTAGTAGCCTGCTGTACCCACACTTGTTCTATTGTACCTTTTGCATGCATCCAACTGCCCCATCAAATTATTTCAGTTGTTTGGGTAATGCAATGATGATCGAGAACATACTTCAGAATCGACAGAAAAGGACATATTTTATTCTAAGCATTCTTTGAGCTTATAGCTATCGTGACCGCAGTTACTGTATTGGGTATAAGTGTAACAGAGCACATGATTAATTAAATTTAAATCACTGCCACCGCTAGGGATCGAACTCGGGACCTCTGGCTTACTAGTCTAACGCTCAACCGATCGAGCTAAGGAGAAGATCTCTCTAGCCGAGCGGTATATTGCGACTAGTATTTACCAGAGTTACATAAGTATTAATTACGTATCAATGAAACATTCGGGGTAAGCTCAGGTTTAGAGATAGATATGTACTTCGGTGAGCTCTCTGATAAATCAGTAAAGCAGTTTCATTATTAATGATAAATATCTTAAATATTCTATTTTGAAAAGCTCAAAAAAAAATACTTGTATAATGTGTTTAAATTATTATTTTACAAAAAAGAATTGCGTAATGTTTATGTGTTAATTGTAGTTAATTAAAAACAACTTGATCAAGATCTTTAGATATCATGAGTACACTTTTAATAAAATATATAATCTTAGATATACTATACTGTGAATTTTCCTTATCTTATAGAGAAGATCGGTTTACCTGTATCTACCTGAACTGTAAGTGTTGTAAGTACAAATGTAAATACCACCTATTCAACTCTAGCCAACGTTTTTCTTTGTACCCGTTTCTTGCTTAAAATCTTACAAGTTGGCTAAGCTTGAAGACACCTTTCCCTCACCCTGCTGCCTCGGGGAACATCACCTTTCTCGGGGTAACAATTCTCTGTATTAACCTAATCAAAGTCAATAATTAAATACATTGTATCATAAAACTGTTAAACTGTTATATCTGGTAGAAAAATACTGAGCTCGTGCTTTGTCCGTGATTCATATTTTCTACTAGGTTGATATATCACCATATTTACCTCATCAAAGGTCCATCATTGAGATGTGTCTTTAGGACCGTGAATTATATTCATTTTAAAAGTCCCTGTGTGAATCACATGTTGGTCGTAACAAGGAAACAAGCTATTCTTTGTTTGTACTGAGCGAAGTTAAATTTTTCTCACACAAATTGCACAAATGCGTTTTATAATCCGAAAAAAAGTAGAAAGGATGTACACATCCTCTTTTTAATCATCGGCGGCGGCGACGTCAACACGGGTAACAACGACAAAGTTTAAAAGTCATGCAAAATTCGATAGGACGAATGAGAAAACTAGACAATTACAGGTGTCATTTGGTTCTCTGGAGGACAAAAAGGAATTATTTAGAAAAATAAGGAATCTGAAAAAGGAGTATGAGGACTCTTATCATACATTCTTAGCCGCCCATCGGACGAACGATTGGGATGTAAAATTATTTGAGATATAACCAAAACAAAGCAACCATAAAACATGTGAAACACAGAAAGAAACTGATATCAAAATTTTGAACTGAAGAGATTGACAATATGAAGTATAGTTGACAAAGTTGCTATGATTAACCATATCATATAAAATATGACAGCTTTCAGGCAATAAATATTGTATTGGTCTTAACCTATATGTAATTGATATGAAAATTTTAAATTTTGTCGATTAAAAGTAATAATATGAAGAAATAAAGCGAAAAAATGTAACTTGTAGTGGCTGAAGTTCAACGTATTTCAATAATTAATATGTTGAATGTACGTCAATATATACAAATGATAATTCGGTATCAAATAAGAACTTCCTTATTCCACGCCTTTCCTCTATATAAAGGGCGCCAAATGTTATCTAAGGTTAAATTGGGTGTGACGGTTTTACCACTAGGAAGTAACCAATGCAAAAAAGTGAAATCAAGTTTTTGATAAGTTGGTCTTAATGATAAGGTTAGTTTGGCAGAAATAGCTTTTTCATCCTCTAAACTTCGACCCCAAAATTTCTACGAGCCCTCAAAAATCCTCTTTTTTATTATTTTTTTAAAAATAGCATACTATGATATGCAGCCAACTATAAAGTATCTCCCTGCAAAACATTATGTCAAAATTGACTCCCTTTAAAGAAGACCTGTTCAGTTTTTTTTCAGGGGATGGCCATCTTGTTCCTTAGTATTATGGATAAGAACAAATCTAAACATCATTTTTTTCAAAACGTAATTTGTATACCGGTACATATAACTACGCAAAATGTTGATATGCGTTAGTTTACTTGATGGGAACATTTTTATTCGGGTTCTCCAATCTGTTTTACAATTGCAGTATTTAGAAATCATTACATTGAGGTAACAGACCTTGTCCAAGGTTGTACTCCTAACTGTGCAGGACAGGTTTCGTTTTGTAATGTTTAACGTCCTATCAATAAGCTACGGTCTTTTTAGGACGGTATCTGTGTCCTGTGTGCGAGATGCATGCCTATTGTTTATGTGTGTGTGTGTTTTGGGAGGCTGCGGTATGTTCGTGTTTGTATAATTGTGATAGCGCGGAATTGATGTCGACTTTATATACAGTCACTAATTGTCCTGTTACCTGTAAGTTGCTGTAACAATGGGCAGTAATTACAAGAGAGTGACCGATCGCCATCGGCAGAGTGGCAGAGGTGTTTGTTTACTCAACCCCACCGGTGACAGCTAAGCTTAGTCATTCAACCATAGCCTAGACAACAAGAATAGTCAGGGGGTAATTAAATCATTAACAAGACCAACAAAAGAGGGACAAAGCAATAGTAATGCCTGTCATAATTGTTTTTACTTACAAAATCAACCGTATGCAAATCTGACAGGGCAGGCACATGGTTGTCAGCCGCCATTTTCTCACACTCGGAACTCCTCGGAATATGACTACGTAACATATCAAGAACAGCTGAAGAATTCCGAGTGTCTTTGTATACACTATACTAATTGACTGAACCAGAAAACGGTATTTTAATATTAAATTAAATCCCTACATGGATTTCAGAAAATATGTCTCAAAATAAATGCTTAGGGATTATAATTATCAGAGGAAAATGCACTTTCATTTATAAAGAGTTAATGTTGTAACAGAAAAGATATTTCAAACAAATTTATTTTCCAAAATATTGAGGATTAATGAAAATTGTTTTCATGATAAGAATTACCTTTACTTTTTTGACTATGTTGAGTATTTGTCTGAATAGATATTCAGTATAGTATGATATTGTGAAGATTTGTTTTGAAACTATAGGCTTATATAAATTATCAAAAATATCAACTTCAATTTTTGTGTCAGATGAATGATTGAAAATTAATTAATTAAGCATTTATCTTTAATTATTTGTCATTTATTCATGTGTTCAAATATAATAAATCAGGAGACATATAGTGTACTATAAACAGACTTTGGTTTGTTTCTTCATTTATAAGGGACATAACTCGTTGAACCTCTATATAAAGGACACCTCTCTATAAAGGACACTTTTGTCTTGTCCCTTAGGTGTCCTTTATAGACAGGTTCGACTGTATAGTGCCAACTCACTGAAACATTCTGCCGAAGACACCCAGCAGGACACCCCACCCGGTCACATTATACTGACGAGCTGACAAATCGTCCCTCTAGTACTTTGGTTTATTGTTTAAACAGCCATGGTCATTTAAGGACGCGGTAGGTTTTGAAGGTGAAGGAAAGCCGGAGTACCCGGAGAAAAACCACCGGCCTACGACCAGTACCAGGCAACTGCCCGACGTGAATTTCTAACTAGCAACCCACAAGTGGAGGGCTACATAAGTGATAAAGTGTCGGGACACCTTAACCACTCGACCACCGCGGCCTGCATCTGTCGTCGCACTCTCAAAACAGTAAAATAGACGACCAATCTATAGTAACTGCCATTTCGTCTTTTCGCTTTGTTGTCCGCGAAAAGACGCCTGGCGAAAACGCTCACCGAAGAATTAAGAGAACATACTAAACAAACTAACCGTAGCTTCATGGGTTTCTAAACTTTATATTCAGGATGTAACACTATAGTAACATAACAAACTAAATTGTTAATTATTGTATTGTGTAGAGAGTTTACTGTGAAGTTGTTAATATTCGCAAGGATTTATTTTCGCTATATTCCCTTTATAAAGCACGAAATAAATGCCCGACGCATACAATATTTATATATTAACGCATGTATAAAATTGTGTACGGCACAATGTTTGCAAGGAGGGGGTTGTGCGAAATTTAACATTTGTTAGCTAGGTCTAAGCGGGACAACTGCGAATCATTAGCCCCGCAAAACATAACTACAATGCAGTACGTATACCCTACTCTGGCCCCTGTAGTGTCCCTTACTTGTAAGTTGTTTCATATGTATTGACACATTTACGATGCCGTTGACCTACTTGTTGGGTACTCAAACTAAACACTTTATGTTTTATTTGCATAATTTACCTACCGTTCAGGAGTGTACATGTAAGTGTGTTATTCTGGGTGCTAAAGCTGCTGTAATTTATTGCCAATAGTTCTCGATCATTTCCAGCTGAACTTGGAGAGTCTACCTGAGAGTGACGTGTGGTTGTTAGTTGAGTTTATAGCCCCTGTGAACAGGTGTGGCCATTTTTTCGGCAAAGCCGTATAATATTCTTTTGGTCCCCGATATGACGCGACAGGTGGCGTTACTGGTCATGATGAAGTATGTGATTGGTCAATGTAGCAGTAAATGTAAAATGCAGATATACAGTTAAAAACGAAACAAAGTTAAGATTATATGCAAGCTGAATAAGTCGATGTATTTTTTTTTAAAATGACACATTAACAAAATTATATTCCTGATTCAATTGCAGTCTTTTTATCACCAAAAATGATTCAAACTGATATAATTTTGTTATCCGTGCTGAAACGCATAAGTACAATAATTCATTTAACCAGCAGCTTTACAGTATAACCACCCGCGTTAAAACTATGCCGTTTATCTTTTTTAAAGATTTTTCTTGTTAAGTGTTGCATTCGTAGATATAATAAGCAGCAAGTGGCTATCTCCCTGAGCAAAAATGCTGATACCGAAGTTTGTTCGTCACATACAAATGTACAGAGGGGTAGATACATACTTGAGTTAAAATGACGGGTGTGGAATGTTGTCAACAAGCGTCTACCCACAGGGGCTTGACACGAGCTCCTAACCCACGGTCCATATGTATCATATCTTGAATAATATTTCTTATTCGTGTTAAGTCCCTGTGTTTCCAACTATATACCTTAATAGAGGAGTATCATTTTTACGGAATATTAATCTAAACACATTCCCCAAAACGACTATGATAGTCAATGATATGTTGTTATAAACCAAGCAGTACCAAAGTCTCAGGTCCCTGTGGTACACACTATATAACATTCTCAGGTCCCTGTGGTACACACTATATAACATTCTCAGATCCCTGTGGTACACACTATATACCATTCTCAGGTCCCTGTGGTACACACTATATAACATTCTCAGGTCCCTGTGGTACACACTATATAACATTCTCAGGACCCTGTGGTACACACTATATAACATTCTCAGGTCCCTGTGGTACACACTATATAACATTCTCAGGTCCCTGTGGTACACACTATATAACATTCTCAGGTCCCTGTGGTACACACTATATTACATTCTCAGGTCCCTGTGGTACACACTATATACCATTCTCAGATCCCTGTGGTACACACTATATAACGTTCTCAGATCCCTGTGGTACACACTATATAACATTCTCAGGTCCCTGTGGTACACACTATATAACATTCTCAGGTCCCTGTGGTACACACTATATAACATTCTCAGATCCCTGTGGTACACACTATATAACATTCTCAGGTCCCTGTGGTACACACTATATAACATTCTCAGGTCCCTGTGGTACACACTATATAACATTCTCAGGTCCCTGTGGTACACACTATATAACATTCTCAGGTCCCTGTGGTACACACTATATAACATTCCCAGGTCCCTGTGTTACACACTATATACCATTCTCAGGTCCCTGTGGTACACACTATAAAACATTCTCAGATCCCTGTGGTACACACTATATAACATTCTCAGGTCCCTGTGGTACACACTATATACCATTCTCAGGTCCCTGTGGTACACACTATATAACATTCTCAGGTCCCTGTGGTACACACTATATAACATTCTCAGGTCCCTGTGGTACACACTATATAACATTCTCAGATCCCTGTGGTACACACTATATAACATTCTCAGGTCCCTGTGGTACACACTATATAACATTCTCAGGTCCCTGTGGTACACACTATATAACGTTCTCAGATCCCTGTGGTACACACTATATAACATTCTCAGGTCCCTGTGGTACACACTATATACCATTCTCAGGTCCGTGTGGTACACACTATATACCATTCTCAGGTCCCTGTGGTACACACTATATAACATTCTCAGGTCCCTGTGGTACACACTATATAACATTCTCAGGTCCCTGTGGTACACACTATAAAACATTCTCAGGTCCCTGTGGTACACACTATATAACATTCTCAGGTCCCTGTGGTACACACTATATAACATTCTCAGGTCCCTGTGGTACACACTATATTAGGTCCGAATAAACCAAGATTGTATAACATTCTCAGATCCCTGTGACTAAGATAGGTCGAAATAAACATGGACTGTAACAACTTATCAGGTCCCTGTGGCAGGGATATATCCAGACACACCTTGTGTATATAGAGAAAACATGGTCAGTGTCTAAAATATAAGCTGTATTTTGGCGAGAGTAATTTCAAGAAAGACAAAAGTGGCGAGTCTTTGCGAGCTACTTTTGTCTTTCTGTCCCGAGCCAAAAATACAGCTTATTTTTTAAGACACTGACCATGTATACTATTTATCCAACAACAGTCATCAAAAATAATCATTTTGAAGTGAAACGGTATCAACAATAGTCCAAATATGTTCGCCTTTTAAACGAGATTTCACTTGGAAGTAGCCTAGTCGAATTGACGCACATGCTAAGATTAAAAAACAGCTGTTTTCCGTCACTGTCGTATACAGCCAAAATACGGGTGTATTTCGACAATGCTTTGTTTGTTTGTTTATTTGTTTTTGTTTAACGTCCTTTAACAGCCAGGGTCATTTAAGGACGTGCCAGGTTTTGAAGGTGGAGGAAAGCCGGAGTACCCGGAGAAAACCCACCGGCCTACAGTCAGTACCTGGCAACTGCCCCACGTAGGTTTCGAACTCGCAACCCAGAGGTGGAGGGCTAGTGATAAAGTATCGGGACACCTTAACCACTCGGCCACCGCGGCCCCTTTTCGACAATGCAATGGCAGTTGCAGGATAAAACAAGGTATCAGGTCCCTGTGGCAGGGATATATCCAGACACACCTTGAGTATAACAAGTTATCAGGTCCCTGTGGCAGGGATATATCCAGACACACCTTGAGTATAACAAGGTATCAGGTCCCTGTGGCAGGGATATATCCAAACACACCTTGAGTATAACAAGTTACATGTATCATGTCCCTGTGGCAGGATTATATATCCAGACACACCTTGAGTATAACAACATATCAGGTCCCTGTGGCAGGAATCTATCCAGACACACCTTGAGTATAACAACATATCAGGTCCCTGTGATTAGTATAGGTTCGAATAAAAAGTAACAATTCCCTTGGCTCCTGTGATCGAGATTGGTCTTAATACATATACTAACACACCATCAGGTCCCTGTGAGCATTTATAATATTTCTTTGAAAGCAGTGCCCAGATATATTTTAGGGAACGTAAGATAGTTCACTTCGGACATACGAACAATGACTCAATAAGTTGAAGCCCCACGTGCAGGTGCAGACATGCTAAAGCAATCAGGAAGTTGTTACGGTTGTCTTGGACACAAATCAATATCCATATACCGACAGACACCTTACAGTAAACTAGAACCATTAGCACGATAATTTCTTCGTCGTGGATGGTGAACTTGGAATTCAGCATGAAAAACAAGAAACAAGCCCCTCCCCCCTACAAAACACCAAAAAACTGAACAAAAATCAATATCCATATACCGATAGATATCCTACAGAAACCTAAAACCATCAGTCCAATAATTTCTTCGTCGTCGGATTGTAAACGTGGAATTTAACATGAAAAAATAATTTTACTAAGCCAACAAACAAACCTAGATGATGTGTTATTTGATATAGTACGGCTTGAAATGTGTGTTGTTTTTCTCTTCAAAATGTAACACTGAAACAAGGACAGGAGATAAAAATCAGGGACAGTTTGAAAATATTTCCGTGCCAGGGACACCAGGGAAAGTGCCCCATATAATATGTATAAAATCGAAGTATACAGATTTTTTATCAAACATGCTAAAATCAATAACCTGTTTAAAATTTAGATGTTACATATTATTTATAATACATAATACTATCGAGCTTATCATGCCTCTAGAAATAGAACACCCGGAATTCCAATACAGATAAAGATTTGATCGGTGACGTCAGTGTTTGCTCACTAAGGGTCAGTCAGGGGTCAGACAGTTAGACAAACATAGAACTCGAGCTACATATACGACCAGTAAACAGGTATGTATAACATGTCAAACAATTCTGTATCTAAAACGGTTCACGTCAAATCTACTTCCTTTTTTATTAATGGTAGGGGCTTTCGTTTTCATAAACTGCCTGTCGGTACTCGCATAATCTGTGACATCTACACGTGTTTGTAAAGAACGATAACTCTGGGTGGAGATGAACGCCCACCATACAGGACATTTAATACGATTTATTGATCTGACCAATGCTCAGTGTAAAGAACGACTTGAAACTCCACGTAGACATTAGTCTGCTTAATAATCTAAGGGGTAGATAGCTTATATATATATATGTACAAGTACAGTATGTGTTACGGTATACTGATGTGAAATGCTTGGCAAATTGAATTATCTTTTTAGTGTTGTAAGTACCAACATAAAATAACCTTGTTTTTCTTGTGAAATATCATATTGTTTCATAGCCCGATGAAGTTTCCTCTGGCCTTGACACAAAACTCTCAGAAAATCCAAGTCTGGCGACAGGGCCAGAGGAAACTCGGTTATAATGTTATATCTACATATTTTCCTTTATCCGTGTTTGCCGTGAGAGATTAAAGTCGATGTGTAGAAGGACATTTATTAAATCAGTTCGATCACTTGATATTACACAAGCCTGTTTCATTGTTTGTTTGCTTGGTTTATTGTCCCGTGAACAGCCAGTGTCATTTTGAGGCAGGGTATCATTGTAGTAGTTGGTGGCTACCTCACTGAACAACATATTGGAGACCCGAATGTCGCATGTCATTCAAAGCAATAAGGATAAAGTTGCATGCCCATGACCACAATCACGACAGCACAGACGGGTCCGTTTCTCAGCTACGCGAGACACACAACCCGATACGGGTAGGCAGTGTCGAGCCACGCACCTCGGTTCTTCACCTGAGGTTACGTGACCAGCGCTTTAACCGAGCGGGAGTGATTGATTTAATTATCATATAACTCATATACATAATAAGTGAGATCTCAAATTAATTTGCTCAAAAGTCTACAAGAATACCTCCTCTCCTTAGGGTGACAAAGGGGAATCACACGAAGAAAAATATTCTAAACTTGACAACACGATCTAGAGGCTTGCCGAGTGTTTGGCAGCTAAAAAAGTTATCCCTAGACTTGAGATTGCCCTATCTCTGTCCCGATGTTCTTACTCTGGTTTTAACCATCTTCTGCATATACAAAATTAATTATCGACGTGATGTCATTTTGTAGTTTCAATGACGTCATTTCATTTATCGTATTCATAAGGCAGATATATTATAAATGACGTTAGAAATAAATGACGTCACATGGTTGTTTCGCTATTGTGTAACCTACTTCATGATTAGATGTTCATCAGTCTGATATAATTCAAACGCGCCGTGTAAAAGTGTAATGATATCATTGTATGCTACTGTATGTTATAAAGTGAAAATTACAATGTATTGTACTGTATGTGAACTATCGTTGCACACAACAAGGTGTCTTAGTTTAGAGCTAAACAATCTTGTGAAAAAGAAAACACATACATTATCAGTACAATAAGTACGTTTAAAACCTGACCTCGTAAGACGCTAACACAGACTATCGCAACCTGTAAATTTACCGATTTTAATGATACATTAACCCTCTTTGGAAACATTTTCCCTTTGAGCCATGACTTCATATTGGTTAAGTCTGTATACATTGTAGTATGCACTCTACAAAATAAACAAAATCTCAATGTGTAGAATCCAATCATCGGCTTTTTTACATGTTTAATTACATATATCCTGTCTGTTATCATCACAATATTTTTTTTTAAAGAGAAGGAATAAACAAAGTTGAAAGTCGACTGTACACATATATCCAAGTGTGAAGTTTTGTTAGAAAAAAAACAAGCTACAAATGGGTCTACCGCATCCTTCAATTAATAGCAAATATTTATATTTCCACTCAATTCAGACTCAATGAACCTACCACAGTTAACTCGAGTCATTTTTCAATGAACTATATCAAGTCCGGCGTAGGAATACATTTGTCGAGCTTGGACTATATTTTGTTTAATTCCTTTTCAAAAGTGATCATATTTATATGAAATAAATTCCTTTAAAACTAATATTTGTTTTAATTCGCTATTAAGTTTGTTCACGAAAGAAATCCTGAAAGTATTAACCATATGTAGACGAAGAGTGATGACGTACATTTTGGTAAGTTCTGTGGTAGACTTGCACAAGTCCCTATTTGTCAAAGACAAAATATTGTACAAAATATCAAAAAAATATAAATATAAGGATTGAATAAAGTTATGTTGAGGTGAATGGGGGTATAAACCTCAATAGGTCTTGAGACAAATAATAAATTTGTCTCAAGACCTATTGAGGTTTATACCCCCATACACCCTTCGCAGTTCATAATAAATTTGTCTCAAGACCTATTGAGGTTTATACCCCCATACACCTCAACATAACATTATTCAATCCTTAATTATCTAGTCTGACTCTGTCTGTGGCAGTGGTATAGAGTCCTAACAACCAGAATCTGGACAATATCTTTATACGATAAAAACTAATACTACTATCATGCATCACGTCGTAAAATTACATGTTCTGTTTGTTGGATTCCTGGACATTGGAAAGTACAATACCTCAGTGGTATGATACAGTCACATTGCACCGCAAGTGCAGCATTATCGGTTCCATGAATAGATTTTTAAGATTTTGTTGCGCTGATATTAAACTATTTATATTTACATTTGTCTGGCATTGTCACTATGTAGTCTGATTGAGAGCTCTGGCATTGATGTACGTTTAAATGCCATCCATCACGCGCTAAACATATCAGCGTATTAATGCAACACAAACCGGAACTACAATATCCAGGATAATTAAGTTTAACGACTTATTATTTGTCTACATTATTTGTTATAAAAATATGCCATTTGCGCATTACGTTGATAATAAAATGATAAACAAAATTGAGTTTTTTTGTTTTTTTTAATTTTCCATGTACTATTTTGTTTGCCAAAAAGCACGCGACCATGTTCCGGCTGTTCCAACGACTGACAAAAATCTTCTGACTGTCAGTAAGGCGGGAATTATACATTTTGAATATGAATTATAGCATTTAAAAAAAATAGAAAAGTAAAAGGAATGTAAATATAAGCGTTGAACTGTTTTTGTATGATATTTATATTCTGTTTGAATGCCAGAGCTTTGCAAGCAAACAACACAATGTGCTAACGTTGTTTGCTTGCAAAGCTCTGGCATTTAAATAGATTATAAATACCATACAAAAACAGTTCAATGCTTAAGTAAATATTTTTGATATCACAGTGGCAAAATGAATCGAGTCAATATGTAAACATTGAATTACACTTAATTAAAGGTGACAAGGTTTTCTCATGATCAGATGCCACCTATTGACGGGTAATCATTATTTTCAGTGCATGCAAAGCCTTGTCATATCAGCTGCTGTTTTGGATATTGTTGACATAGAACTGAATGTGGTTTTGTGTTGTTTCTCGCCATTTTTACCCAAAAACCTCGATAGGTTGACATAATACATAAGTACAGGTAAAGGTAAGAAAAGAATTTTTCTTTCATAAAACGAGAATATTGAAGCCCCGTGAACACCAACACGATATTCAATAACTTATAATGAAATATACAAATCACTTTTGCCAACATTTCCCCAATATTCCCAGATAACTGAAAATTTTAGTTGCACACATGTATTAACGGTAATCCAAGATGCTTATTCACGCTCTCCTAACATTAAAATGTCCATTGGACTGGACGCTTGACCGGGGGAATCCTTGCGACATCAGTGCTTAAAAATAACTCGCTGCATTTATTTTTTTATCGCGAGATTTGTCACGGAGCTTCCACGACGTTAACGTACACTACACATTAACTACACACATGGCCGTTGTTTATATACCGAGTATACGTGACCTTTGCCTAATAACGCTTTTGCACCTATTAGAAAAACATTCTCGTAATAACTGATCAATATAAATAAACATACAACTATAAATACTTGATTTTAAAATATAGCAACAATGAAAATTTAGATCGGTGAAGTTGAAAATGTCAGACAAAAGCTAACATGCAATCCTATAGACGTCGGGCAAAATCGGAATTCGAGCCTATTCCTATTTCTTCCCTTACTAAGTTTTAACAAATCAATTCTTTTCCTAAGGAAGTGCTAAGGTCTTGCCGGTTCCGGTCCCGTTAACGTTTCATTTTGCCAGAATCTGTCTGCGTTTTGGCAGCTCCACGCTTTCGGCATTCCTCCATTTTGTGTTGACTGATAACCCGCCCCGTTGCATTGTGAGAGTGGACCCAGTTATTATTTTGGGGAGTTTCCCTTATACTTTCATAAATACACATTTTCCTCCAGTTTTTGATTCGCGATAATTTGGTAGGTACAATGTATATATTAGGTATGAAAACTGTAAAGAGGTCAAAATATAAACATTTATATACATTTCTTTGGAAGTATGTGACTTCAACGTCAGTGAATAGCTTATGTTGTATGAAAACGTTTCTATGCATGTTTTCTGAATAACCTGTTTTCACCTGACGGTGTCGGCCATTGCACTCGGCAATACCCCTTTACTAATATGCCGAAGCTTTGAATACGCAAACCATTTCACAATGGCAAATTATTTTCGTCCGGGACTCTTTATGCTATTCTGTTTAGAAAAGCCTGAGGCGTTCCGAACGACACTGGATCGATTCGTTGAATTTCTTCCTGGTCTATTTTTGTTTTCGCCACTTCAGAAAACTATTATGGTACTCAAACACGACAAGCGAATTCGGGCCGTCGAGGATATCGTCATTATAGCCATTATATTAGAATAAAATAGATAGATAGTTAAAATAAAAATCAATAGGTAAAGAAATAAATGAAAAAATAAATAATTTAATTCAAATTTATATCATCATTATCTAAAATTTTGATACGTTAAGAAGTTAAATTTCGAATTAATTAACAAATAAATCAACAATAAAATGCTGGTTTCAAGATTACTATTGAAAGCTTAATCAGTATGCATTGACGAAAGTTTGATATGATAATAAAATGTATTTGGAAACTCGTGGCTTTTAAGCTCAAAATACTGTGAAAACGTATTATTTTTTTAGTTTCATCGTTGCACTCTGACAATCATATTGTACATGTATTTTGTGAAGAAAGTAGAGATATCTGGAACGGTAACTTCAGTGATGTTAGATGTAGGGTGCCGGAATCTGCCGAAATTTGCCGAATGGGATGCTACTTGAAAGATAATGGTGCTGTGATGATTTACGTGTTCTTTTTGTGCTCAACGTTACCAAATACCCAAGCCTAAATGATGTATACCAGATATTCAGTTTATCAAAACCAATATACATCCCATGTACTGACATGTATAACCGCTGGTTTTACCTGTTTGTTCTGGAACTTCGATTCTGGGAAAAGTCCTCAATTATTCATAATTGTAAGATACCCTTCCGGGATGTTATGTCAGTTTGATGTGATTGGTAAAACAAATATTCTCAGTGTAATCTGATTGGTCAACTGGCTAAGTAGTAAATTAAATATCCAGATATCACGCAAACCCCTTCACTTGTTCGACAGCAGTCACGTATAAAGTACGCACGGAGTACCCAGCCGGAGTTACCTTAGTTTACACCTGCACAGGTGAGTTGTATATACATGGATACTTATACGTTTAATTATTATTTTATTATTCCCTTTTTTGCCTCCAAAGATGAAGAGTACAAAGGAATGTAGAACATATATACAAAGCATTTGGTACAATTACATAATAGACATTACATATGCTTTATTTGCATGCATTTGAATATAAAGTGTAAAATCAATACAGGATATTTGTATACCAGATACATATTGCTGATACTTGACTTTGTACAAATATTCAATGTAGCTATGGATTTGTG
The DNA here is from genome assembly GCF_902652985.1 of Pecten maximus. Lineage (NCBI taxonomy): Eukaryota > Metazoa > Mollusca > Bivalvia > Pectinida > Pectinidae > Pecten > Pecten maximus. Next base: position 18,737,793 of record NC_047032.1, on the reverse strand, counting down.
AATACATTCAATAAAGGTAAGTCTATACGGTAAATGTACAAACTATAACACGAGGCTACATTTCTGGGTTGGATCACAGGTGCCTGACTCGTTTTATAAAATAATAACATATAGAGTACATATAAGTCTCATTTATATGTACTCTGTATGTTATTATATTATAAAACGAGTCATGCACCTGTGGTTGGATCACACACGGGTAGGGGAAATCTCCACTTGCGATGTTTTACCTGCCCACACAGGTATACTCCTATACATTAAATCTGTAATAGAGTTCACACTACAGGGACTTGTGAATTAGTTACAGTCTACATGTATTTGGACCTCCCCTAGTGTGTATAGCACAGGGACCTGAGAATTAGTTACAGTCTACATGTATTTGGACCTCCCCTAGTGTGTATAGCACAGGGACCTGATAATTAGTTACAGTCTACATGTATTTGGACCTCCCCTAGTGTGTATAGCACATGTACATTTTCAGATGAGGGTATGCGTGCTTGCTATCGTGACTACAAGGCTCGAATGGCGAGCCGGCCACGCGCACCTAAAAACACCTGTATAGGGCAACTAAAAGCACGTGTTCACGTGCGTCACTATGCATACAATTATTAACCCGTCGCTCACGCATATCCCCGTCCTCCCCTACACGTATACGTGTACACATGATACATACATGTATTAACACTACAACATGTTATAGAGACCAACCAACCAACTGTTTTCCCAGACTTTAGTGTTAACGTTTTGGAGTATTTCATTCAAATTCTTGAATTCAATATGACAATTATGGTTTATAACAAAAGTCTAGGGTCTTATATAACACCTAATCAAAACAAAAAAAGTTGGGTCCTTCAGCTCAAATTTTCTCCATGGTATCCATTTTGAAAATGGGTGAATTTTGCAGTAAAAATTCTCAAAAATCTTAAATGTTTACCTGTTAATTATTATTACCTGAAATTTTGGGGAAAAAATAAATCGGACTTACGAAATTTATATCAACATTTCTTATTGATAGTTACCTATCAGGCTACATATATATTTTCTAGCTTAATAACATACTGGCCAATCAGTGGCTGCCAGACATTTTATCATTGGCTCAACTTTCTATACACAGGGGCTGTTTGTTTCAAAAATCTATTTTTCAATTGGTTGGTTGGTCCCTATATCGCGATCGGTTTATACAGTACTGGGAGGGTGATTTGTTACCCTGCGGTAGCGACGAGCGGCGGTCGAGCGGAGGGGTACGCGTACCGATGTTTTTGACCACTAGAAGTCGAGACGATTGGTATATTTTGTAACATACATGAACTTTCTATCATAACTATTTTTTTACATTAAACAATGTACAGTTTACCAATCTTAGCCAATAAATGTTTGATTTTTGTTCTGAAATCATCCTTCTCGTCTTCAGTTATATGTGAAATTTTACACGAGAGGTTAGTATCATAGTATTGTTTGTATATATATGATGCATTATTGATGTTTATAAAAACATAGATTTTAGTCCAGAGAGCGAAATGATCGAATTTACCCATATTTGTTTTTACACTATAAAACTTACAATATGCAGTGGTATCTGTGAGATGTTCTACCATGCCTAGAGAAATGATCGAAGTTACATCTACATGTTCAGACACTCTCCTGATTACGTAGTTATTTACTTATGTTGGTGTGTGAAAGTGTGCAGTTAGACGTGAATAATTGTATTCTTTGTACATGTATTGGTGATGCGCCTATGAGCCGTAAGGCTCTCGGCAAAATAAAGAATCTGAATCTGAATCAGACATTTCGGCACGATTCGTTGACAGGTAATAATATATAATGGATTATTATAATGTAGATGTGACCCGGAGGTAAAAGAATGGGACAAGGTCCCCGGACTTTATTGACACCAACACAGGTCGAACAGATGACCTCATATTTTGTTTATGTCCGATCCGAAAATATAACCCAGGTGTATTTGGACGTACCCAACGGTGTATCACAGAAGCATTGAAGTTTAAGTTGTTAGTCTACTGTAAGTGTATTTAGAGTAGTGTGTATCACAGGGGTCTGATAATTTGTTACGGTCTATGTGTATCTGGAGCAACCCTAATGTGTATCACAGGGGCCCGAGAATTTGTCAGGTATATGTGAATTTAGACCTATCCTAGTGTGTATCACAGGGGCCCGAGAATTTGTCAGGTATATGTGAATTTAGACCTATCCTAGTGTGTATCACAGGGGCCTGAGCATTTGTTACAGATAGAAAGGTCTTAAGGTGCTTTACCAAGATTGTGAATTTCATGACCCTGGGGTTTCATGTTTGGCCTTGGGAGGGGGTAAACTTTACTATAGTTTTTATAGGAAAATCACATTTTTGACTATCATTTGTTTCATTTCTATTGGAATTCATTCTAACTTGGTTAACATTATCAGCATGGGATGACAGTTTGATGGTATCCAGGAGCTGATGGGTGAGGCCAAAAAAGGGTCAACTTAGCTGTTAATTCTGAAATCTTCTTCTCAAGACCCAAATAAGATAAAATCAAATATTTTTCATATGTGGAAGGGTCATAAGGTGCTTTACCAAGATTGTGAATATCATGGCCCTGGGGTCTCATGTTTGCCCCTTTGGAGGAGGTACCCTATTGTTGTTTATATAAGGAAATCACATTTTTGACTATCATTTGTGTCATTTCTATCGGAATTAGCAGTTTTGGAAGACAGTTTGCTAGTATGCAATTATTGGCTCCAGGGACTGGTGAGCAGGGTCAAAAAGGGTCAAATTTACAGAAATATTTCAAAACTCGGGTGACCGTTAAGGCCCAAGGGCCTCTTATTCTCAAATGTACTGGTTGTTTCCGTGAAGGTAAAGAAAAAGATTGGTTAAATTCAGAAAATCATCCACGACTTGCAGAATTACAACACGCACTTTTCTCTTTATCGTACCGGGATGTGTTCACCTTCTATTTTTTGATGATTATTATATATTTTACTTATTGTTAAAGAGGCTTACCCGCAGACGGACCGGTAAACGGCACATCTCCGATCACTAAATAAACTTCAGTACACGTTTCTATGTGACAAAATTAGAGGCTTTCCGACTTTATTTCTTGAAAACAATTACAGAATATGTATTTAAAAGAAGTTTTAAAACTCAACCTGAGAGGGAAATGTATGGAATATAACGGCAAATCTTCTTTGTAAATCGCCGCTGCCTTTGAAGTTATCACTGTGCGGCACTGTGCACGTGCTTGTTTCTTTGATGTGTCAATCAAATTAGACTCCACTTTATAGCGGGGACTTATTGCGGGTTGCGATTAAATAAATAATATTTAAAAAATGAGGTTTTAATATCACTTTTCAGCGTTTTATAAGGAACATAAAATGAAAAACTCAACAATTCCAACAATCTGTCATGTGTAAAAAAATCTTTTTCTATTAGCCAATTTTTCTGATCGCTCTGCGGGCAAGCCTCTTTAACGTAACGCAGCAGATTTGACAGAAATTTAATAAAGTAAAACCCATAGGAGACTATATGAAGTTTTATATTTATAAACAAAAATATTGACGTTTCAATGAATAGTAGGCCTTGACGACGGAAACGAACGAGAATCGGTAGAGGACTGTGTAGGTAAAATTGTGAAATTTGTCAGAGATTCCCTCGATGTTGAACTTAGTGATAAGGACATAGACATTGCTCATCGGCTTGGACGATTCAGCAGGGACAGACCAAGAACAGTTATCTGTAAGTTTACCCACCGGAGGAAAAAGGCAGAGATCATCAAAAATCGACGAAGACTCAGGGGAAAGAAACAGGTGATTTTCGAGGACCTCACGAAGAGAAACCAAGAAATTCTGAAGGAGGCTTACAGACTTAAAAGTGTCAAACATACCTACAGCATAGACGGAAAACTTTTTGTGATCTTAAACAACGACAAGAAACGCAGGCTACGGTATGACACAGAATTGACTGACCAGTATCTCGCTGACGATAACAATTTCAGGATGGGACTTTTTGATTAAGCCGTTTTACATGAACACATATAGATCTGTTTCTTCTCATATTTTTATCGTATACTTTTTTGTGCCGCATGATCGATAAGTAACTTTAGGTACACAAAGTACCACCAGGGATTGACTTCTCTGGTCTATCGATCGGACACCTGTCAACATTTAAGCGGGTCTAGTGTTTTCATAGTAAAGTTATTCTTATGTGTGTGTGTTTTCCCAGTACTGGATTAAAAGTGTGGATTGTGTATGGACAATTCGTGTGAACTGGTAAGTCATGATACATACAGTATACAATTGTATATATATATATTTTTATTATTATTATTATAATTATTTTTATACATATAATTTTCTCTACTACGAAAGTTATCCTCTCTTTCTAATGAATGTTCAAAAAATGTGAGTTGTTATCGTGCAACAGTTAAATTATATTTCAAATTGAACTCGTTTCTTTTCCTACGGCTGTAATTCCGGATAATTTACACTTTTGATCTCCCTTTCCAATACTAGTGTACTACTTCCGGTTTGTTTGTTGCTTCCGCTGATTCGCCTAGGTAAACTGTGCTCGACTGTGTGAATGCGTGAGTCTGCAGTGGTACCTAAATTTGACCATTCTTGGTATGTTTTATTTCTGTTATCTTCTACTCTCTCTTCTATATTCTATATCTGGGCTAGAGATCACCATATTGATAGTTAATTACGGTATAAGGTGATGGAGTGTTTATCGATCCTGTCGGCAAACTGCCAGGGGCTCGGGGATAAAATGAAAAGAAAAGACGTTTTTTCCTACTTGAAGACTAAAAATTGCAGTATATATTGTTTGCAAGACACCCATTTTACGGATGAATATCAAAGCATTATAAGAAGTGAATGGGGTCTTGACTGTTATTTTAGTTCATTTAAATCTAATTCGAGGGGGGTTGCAATTTTGCTTAACAATAATTTTGAAATTAAGGTTAAAAAAGAAAGAAAGGATCAGTCCGGAAATTTTTTAGCTCTTGACATTGTATTGGATGGCTCTGAAATGACATTAATTACACTGTATGGGCCAAACACTGACACGCCTTCTTTTTATGATATTATAACAAATACTTTAGAAGATTTTGGTAATAATAAGTACATTATATGTGGGGATTTTAATCTGGTCATTAACCCGGATCTAGACTACGATCATAACTATAAAAATGTTAATAACCCAAAGGCAAGAGATAAAGTGTTAGAAATAATTGAAAATTGTTCGCTAATTGATATTTATAGGGAGCTTCACCCAGATTCCAGACGCTACACTTGGAGAAAGAAAACCCCTTTAAAACAGGCTAGACTAGATTTTTATCTGATATCTGATAATTTGTTACCAAGTGTAGTTAATGCAACAATCGAATCAGGATATAGATCTGATCATTCTTTCCCTGTGCTTAATTTAAAGTTTAATGATTTCAAACGAGGAAAGGGGCTCTGGAAATTCAATTCTTCACTACTATATGATGAAGAGTACCTCAAGTTAATTAAAAAAGTCATTCTAGATATAAAATGTCAGTATTGTTTACCAATCTACAATAGGGATAATATTAGTAATATTCCAGATACAGATATTGAATTTGTCATTAATGACCAGCTTTTTCTTGAAACTGTGCTCATGGAAATTAGGGGTAAAACTATTTCTTATTCATCATTTAAAAAGAAACAACTAAATAAGAATGAGGATTATCTTATGAGGACCATTCAAAATTTGGAAGAACAAGAACAGGTAGACATTGAAAAATTAGAGGGTAAGAAAAAGGAATTAGAAAACATTAGAGTTAATAAAATTAAAGGCAGTGTTATTCGATCAAGGGCAAGATGGCTTTTAGAAGGCGAAAGGCCAACAAAATATTTTTTTAGTCTAGAGAATAGGAATTTTACATCTAAGATTATACCTAGGATTGAAAAAGACAATGACGTTACATTAACAGATCAGGGTGCTATTCTCAAGGAGGTTCACTCTTATTATGAAAAATTATATGATGATAACCATGATACAGAGGATATTGACTTAACAGATTATTTAGATATGTATGATGTTCCAAAATTAGATAACAATGAGGCTAGAAGTTTGGAAGGGATGATTTCTGTAGACGAGGCAGCTAAATCTTTGAAAAATATGAAAAATAATAAAAGTCCTGGCACAGATGGTTTCACAGCTGAATTTTTTAAATGTTTTTGGAAACAGTTAGGGGTTTTCATAGTCAGGTCTATAAATTTTGGATATATCAAGGGGATGTTGTCTGTAACCCAAAAACAAGGTGTAATAACATGTATTCCTAAGGGAGATAAGCCCAGACAATTTTTAAAAAATTGGCGACCCATTACCCTTCTAAATATAGTTTATAAAATAGCCTCAGGATGTATAGCAAGTAGGATTAAAAATGTTTTAGATAAATTAATATGTGAAGATCAGACAGGATTTCTTACTGGTCGCTATATTGGGGAGAATACAAGACTTGTTTATGATATTATGCAGTATGCTGAAGAAAAATATATTCCGGGTATGTTACTCATGTTAGATTTCGAAAAAGCCTTTGATTCTGTATCGTGGAAATTTGTAAATAAAGTTCTGAAATTTTTTAATTTTGGGCCAGGTATACAAAAATGGGTTAAATTGTTTAATAGTAATATTACTGCAACTGTGAACCAGGGGGGAAACTTGTCACCTTTTCTTCATATCAAAAGAGGCTGTCGTCAAGGGGACCCGATTTCCCCATATATTTTTATTCTGTGTGTTGAAATTCTAGGAATCAGGTTAAGAAATAACAAAAAGATTAAGGGCATAGATGTAGGCAATTTTCCCTATTCTAATTTCGCAGTATGCTGATGATACCACACTTATACTTAATGGCTCGGAATTATCTTTAAAGGAATCCATTACTGAGTTGAACACCTTTGCAAACATCTCTGGGTTAAAACTTAATGTTGATAAAACACAGGTTGTTTGGATAGGGAGCAAAAGTTACAGTGATGATACCTTCCTACCCGAATTAAATTTACAATGGGGAAGAACAAAATTCACATTGCTTGGAATTGAATTTGATGTGAACCTGCATGTAATTCCCAAACTAAATTTTGATAAAAAGTTAATTAAACTTAAAGCACTGATAAAGACATGGAGTAGAAGAATACTTACACCCATAGGGAGAATAGCCTTAATTAAGTCTCTTTTGTTATCTCAATTCAACCATCTATTTATTTCTCTACCTAATCCAAATGAACAATTTCTTCAAGAGCTCAACTCAATCCTTTTTAACTTTTTATGGAATAGTAAGGTAGATAAAGTAAAGAGAGATATTATAACACAAAATTATCATGAAGGGGGTCTGAAAATGGTAAATGTAAAACTATTTATTGATTCATTGAAACTTAGCTGGGTAAGGCGGTTGCTTAAAAAAACATGCAAATGGCAAATTATTTTTGAATCACACACTGATATACAAAAATTATCAACATGTGGTAGCGAGTTTATTGAGGAATGTCGAACAAATTGTAAGAATAAATTCTGGAAAGATGTTTTAAAAGCATGGAAACAATTTATTGATGCTGAGGGGGTGAAAGAAAAAATAAAAAGGCTGACAGGTACATTGACAATACCTCTTTGGTATAATAAAAGTATAACTATTGGAGGGAAGACAGTCTTTTACAAGTCCTGGCATAACAGAGGTGTAACAATAATTAATGATTTGGTAAAAGATCCTGGTACAAGTTCCTTCTATACATTTCAAGAATTTAAAGAGATATATCAGCTCAATACAAACTTTCTTCAATTTCAGGGTGTAATCTCAGCTGTCAAAGTACTTTTAACGAGGCTGAATGTTGAGAATCACACGAAAATAGTATATCCAGTTATTCCCAATAATATATTATTGTTCATGAAAAGTGTCAAAGGGACAAAGGATCTTTATAATATTATGGTAAAAAATGCTCTTATATCAACTGGTAGAAGAAAATGGGAAGAATCATTTGAAGATATTGAATTGAATTGGGTCAATATTTATAATAATCCTTTCAAGGTTACGAAAAGCACAAAATTACAATGGTTCCAGTATAGGATAGTTCAAAATATTTTAACGACAAATTCGTTTTTATTCAAAGTGGGATTAGTAAATAATCCAATATGTAATTTATGTAATCGTGAAAGAGAAACTATCGTTCATATTTTATGGGAATGTAGAGAAACTCAGAGATTTTTGCAAAGTATAGAGACACTTTTGGATGCGCTGTATATCCCATTTCAATACAATAAACAAAGTTTTCTTTTTGGTGTGTTTTTAAATAATAGATATTCTCCTTTAAATAGAATAGACAATGAAATTTTGATAATAATTAAGTTTTTTATATACAAAACAAGATGCTTGCATAAAGTCTTAAGTCCTCATGCCTTAATCAATTCAATTAAAGAACATTACATATTTCAAAAGTATATAGCCAATAGTAAAGGTGAAGGTGCACAGCTGAAATGTGAAAATGAATGGAAAAAATGGGAAAAACTTATTGAACTATCTGATAGTTAATTTTCTTTACAATTTTGATTTAGTGTGCCAATATATGATAATACATGTATTATTATGTATGTAAATATACATGCGTACCTTGTATATGCTTGTATGTAAACTACTTCTCCCTACTTGAGCTGCTGGATGCTGGAGTTTATATGTTTATGGTACCACTTGAATAAATAACAATTGAAATCAATGTTAATTATCAAAATGCTTTTGTGATCTCTTGTCTAGTCTCTCTATCTCTCTCTATCTCTATCTCTATCTCTCTCTCTCTCTGTCAGGTACATGTGGGTATGATATTGTTTTGAATGCGTATGTATGTTTTGTGTGTAAATGCTAGATGTAGTTGGTGTAATCAGTGTGGAGCCTGGTTAATCGTGCCGATGGCTCAGTTGACGTGGCAAGAGTTGATATGACCAACACAGAAGCTGAGCCCTCGACAGGATTGATCAGGCTACCAGGAAACTGAATATGTATGTGTGTGTGTGTGGGTGAATGTATGTTTATCAGAATATATATACAAGTATAGGAGTATGTATGGTTTTTTATGTATTTATCTCCTTGTTTAATTGATGATGATGATTAGTATGATGTTGAGTATGATGATAAGATTACAATGATGATGATTATGATGATGAGATTATGATGGTGATGAATATGATGATATGATGATGATGATGATGATGATTAGCATGATGATAAGAGTACAATGATGATGATTATGATGATGATGATGATGAAGATGATGAGATTTGGATGATTGCTATGATGATGATGAGATTATGATGATGAGTACTATGATGATGAGATTATGATGGTGATGAATATGATGAATATGATGATGCTATTTTGATGTTGATTACTATGATGATGATGATTACTATGATGATGATGAGGTTATGATGATGATTACTATGATGATGATGAGATTATGATGATGATTACTATGATGATGATGAGATTATGATGGTGATGAATATGATGAATATGATGATGATATGTTGATGTTGATAACTATGATGATGATGATTACTATGATGATGATGAGGTTATGATGGTGATGAATATGATGATGAATATGATGATGATGATGATGATGATAATGATATGTTGATGTTGATTTCTATGATGATGATGATTACTATGATGATGATGAGGTTATGATGGTGATGAATATGATGATTATGATGATGATGACAGGCAAACCATACCAATTGGAATTGATGTGTGTTTGTGTGTGTGTGGTTCTTATACATTTATGTATTGAAAATGTCTTAAAAAATAAAAAAAATATAAAAAAAAAAATAATGAAAACCAATTCAGAAATATGACATTGGCTTGGGCTAAATAGCTATCGATTGAAACTTACCACTTAAAGCTTATTTGGATATGAAGGTGATCTTTAAAGTAATTAAAAAGTAATGGATGAGATAAAAATATTCATATCTTATTTATTGGGTACAAAATCTGCATTGCTAATTTCAAAATCTGACTAGTTTTTGTCACGCGCGCGACGGAATCTCAGAGCAAAACGTACGTGATACTTTTCGGAAGTTGGCGTCGCCTATATTAGTGTTAAACTCAAAGTTGTTAAAAAATTACACATCTTATAATCTCCCCTGAAATTCACGGCCACGTGTGAGCAGATGTTGATCGTAGATGTTTTAAGGATGGGACAATTTATAAATTTATGATGATTATGTCCTCTATTCAGGTCAGGCTCTGACGAGCCGTAGAAACAAAGGTATTGGCATATTTCCAAAGTCGTCTTCTTCAGACACCGATATACTGATATAAATAAAAGCCCTCTAGACCTGAGGGTGATTTATCAGGAATTTGCATATCATGCCCCTCGGACTTTACGTTTCCTTTAGTTAAGGGGAGGGTGAAGTTTATAGTGGATATTGGCACTTTTGGGAGGTATATTATTGTATATATTTTAACGATTTTCAGTTCGAGATAAAGGTGAAGATTTGATGATATGACCATTTTGATACTTACCCGTTACTAGGGGCTGAAGGGCTGAAGGGGTTGAGGGGCATGTCGAAATAGAACAGATAGTAAAAAAGCCATTACAAATATTCGTCTACGATATTTGAAAGGGTGATTTGACTATATTCATTTTGTTTTTTGTTTTTGACATTTTACAATTAATATTGGCAAATTCGCAGTTTATGTATCAGCTTTACACGTACTAAAACATAGATAGTGGTTATATAGGTAACTGGTACGTATCAGAATTACGATTCCATTAAGAACTTTTCCTCTACAGGCCTCTTTAGACGGCGGCCTGTTCAAAACGCCTCTCGTCCGTGACCCTTCCTTCCGTTGTCTGTCTTTCGTCCGTAGAAAATTGTTATTTTTCTTTCATTAATTTTACTTATACAGGATAGGTTAGCTTTGGTGCCAACTTATGCACTTCTAATTTATTTTGAAAACAAAATGTCCGGCAGGCAACTGTTTTTAGTTTTAGTAAAGTTTGTTTTCGCTATTAATCACGTCTGTCGTTGATGTGAATTGCATTTCATGATAGATGTTTCCTTGGGCCCCTACTTTTGAATGATTAATTTTATGACTGATCAGAAAGGAAGGTAAGCCATCTTAGATGTTATTAGTTGAATCTTTGCATCGCTGTTTCTCAGAATATTATCCAATTTCATATTGATGAAGATGGCCATCTTGGATGTTATTTGTTGGTACTTTGCATCTCTATTTCTCAGAATATTATCCAATTTCATATTGATGAAGATGGCCATCTTGGATGTTATTTGTTGGTACTTTGCATCTCTATTTCTCAGAATATTATCCAATTTCATATTGATGAAGATGGCCATCTTGGATGTTATTTGTTGGTACTTTGCATCTCTATTTCTCAGAATATTATCCAATTTCATATTGATGAAGATGACCATCTTGGATGTTATTAGTTGGTACTTTGCATCGCTATTTCTCAGAATATTATCCAATTTCATATGAAGGTTACTATTTTATCAAAACATTTCTAGAAAGAAGAACAATTATAAAAGTAAATAAAAAAGGGTACCTCGATAGCTCATTCGGTTAGACGATTGCTCTGGATGGCATGCGAAAGGCCTCTCGTATGTTGTTCAGTGAGGTAGTCATCAACTACTACAAAGGTTCTCTGCCTCAAAATGACCCTGGCTGTTAACGGGGCGATAAACCCAACAAACAAACAAACAAACAAACAAACCACCTTCGATCGCTTTGTGTCTATTCATCATACCATTAGATTGTATAACCGTTATTAAAATATTTCCCTTTCATTTTTAGCAGATTTCAGTTACGATGGCTTCTACAAGACCAACGTTTCCGTCACAAAACAAGCTGGGAAGTTGTCCATATGTGATAACAGGGGACATTTCAAAAACCAAAAAAGGACTGATTGTTCTGCAAGAATGGTGGGGACTTAACGATCAAATCCAGAACGAGGCATCGATGATTGGAGGAAAAGGAAACTTCGTCACGATTGTTCCCGATCTTTACCGAGGGAAAGTTGCCATAGACAACGAACAAGCTGGTCATTATATGGGCGATCTGGACTGGCTTGGGGCGATTGATGACATTGCGGGAGCAGCAAGGGAACTAAAGACAATGGGCTGTGAAAAGGTGTGTACATTTTTCTTTTCAACTTAAGTTTGTTAGAAACAATACATTTATTAATAATTCTGGTAATTGTTTATGAAAAAGGCACTAACGTATGAAATAATGTGTATCCTCAACATCATGATCATCTAAAAAAGACATGATGTATTGGACCTTGTTTAATTCTTGGACTTGAATCTTTCAATATTTTGCGAATGGGAGTTTGCGCGAGTAGTAATCCTCAGTACAGTTTTCAACTCGGATAACCTTCATTTTGTATTTTGTATTTGTTTTTAATTCTATAGTTAATCACAAACTTTGTCGTTCAAATTTAATTGACTCCTTATTGATTATCTCCCCTTTCTTACAATATTTGCACAACTGCACAAACACAGCCTTTTCATGGCCATGTGAGGGGCCGAGGTGGCAGAGTGGTTAAGGTGTCCCAACACTTTATCACTAGCCCTCCACCTCTGGGTTGCGAGTTCAAAACCTACGTGGGGCAGTTGCCATGTACTGACTGTAGGCCGGTGGTTTTTCTCCGGGTACTCCGACTTTCCAACACCTCCAAAACATGCCACGTCCTTAAATGACCCTGGCTGTTAAGGTAATGTTTCACAAAATAAACAATTCATTGGCATCTAATCATTTTTTTCCATGAAAGGTGATTATGTGTGTATTGGGGTGTGGTAGTAAGTGATTTGTCACCTTTACTTTTTCATTGTGAGAGGTGTGACGTACATGTACACATGTATAAGTATGTAGTAAAACAGTGTTCTACTATATATACTCGAGTTCCACTTCGCTTGCCGATATACATGTACATGGTCAGATTCTAGTCTTGAGAAGTGTTGTTCAATCGCTGAACTACCTTGTCTTAGATACGGGCAAAGTTGTGTGATCGTCGTTTATACATTTCTTCTTTTTTTTTATATATGCCGCTGTAATAATCAACAACACTTAAATTATGTGCAGGTTGGTGTGACGGGCTTTTGCATGGGCGGAGCTTTGTCGTTGGCAGCGGCCGCTCTTGTACCAGAAATACAGGCGGCAGCTCCATTTTATGGAATCTCCGGTGATGGACTTGCAGACCTATCTAAAATCACCATTCCCCTCCAATGTCATTTCGGTGCTAATGATGCTGTGGAAGGTTTCTCCTGTCCGAAGTCCCAGGCCAAACTTAAAGAAAAGCTAGATCGTGGAGGAGTGAAATATGAATTCCATTCCTACCAAGCAGGGCACGCATTTACCAATCCAACCTCTGATAACTACAACAAGGAATGCTGCGATCTGGCCATAGGAAGGATGGTCGAATTTATGACGAAAAACTTGAAATGACATTGCAACAGTTGTCAAATACTGTGTTGGCATTGTCTGGTTACTGACATTGAATTAGTTGTCAAATATTGTTTGTAAAATGTAAATATATATCGCGAAGTTGTAACAGCATTTAACATTGTGTTTGACATTTAGAAGTATTTCCTTTCACTTACAGACCCTGTTATGCAAATTATGGGTATTAAAGTAAAATAATAAGAAAAAAGACTTTTCTTACTTTATTTTACTTAGCTATAAGGTTTGAAAAGGGACATTCTGATTATAATGGCGCTTCTTTGATAACTGCAATGACATATTTGAGTATGGTAGACAGGGGAAAACCTGAAACATAACAACATTTATTTGGCCTAATGTCTTTGATTTTATTTATGACGCTATATAATGTATGAAAACAACCTGACATGTTCATTCACGATCACGCCTTGGATACTTTGCATATAATTAACCAACAATTTTAATGCACTATCAAGGTTACACGTATTTTCTTGTCCCTGGCATCTATCAGTTTGATTAATCCCGGTAGGGAACTGATAAACTAAGGTGTGTGCTTCGATAAAACAGAGGCTGACGGGGAAGTAAATATTAACAAACAGAAGTCGTGAAACAACCTCCATTGATCAATAGGATTCCCCGAATTCAAATAAAAAAATCACTTACAAGTTACAGGTCCTGATGAAGTAATGTGGACATAAATCAATCTGTATGAACGTTGTTAAATTGTCCAAACACGTTTTAACTGTCGTAAGAAGTGGTGATGGTGGTGGTGTGGTGATGGTGGTGGTGTGGTGGTGTGGTGGTGATGGTGGTGGTAATGGTGGGGTGGTAGAGAGGGGTAATGGTGTGGTTGGCGGGGTGGGGTAAGAGTGGTGGGTGGGGAGGGGGGGAGGTGGTGGGAGGAGGGGGGGGTGGGGTGGGTGGGTGGGGTGGGTGGGGGGGGGGGGGGGGGTGGGGGGGGGGGGGGGGGGGGTGGGTGGTGGTAGTGGTGGGGGGGTAGGGGGGGTGGTGGTGAGTGAGTGGTGGGTGGTGGTTGGTGTGGTGGGGGGTAGTGTTGGTGGTATGTGGTGGGTGGTAGGGTAGTGGTGGGGTGGGGGGTAGTGGTGGTGGTGGTGGTGTGGTGGGTGTGGTAGTGGGGGGTAGATGGTGGGGTGGTGGTCGGGGTGGATGGGGGGGGGGGGGGGGTGGTGGTGGGTGCTGATGGTGGTAGTGGTGGTGGTTGTGGTGGTAGTAGTGGTGTGGTGGTAGTAGTGGTGTGTGGTATGGTGGTAATGGTGGTGGTGGTAGTAGCGGTATGGTAGTGGGGGGGGGGGGGTGGTAGTGATGTGGTGGTGGTAGTGGTGTTGTGGTGGTGGTGGTGGTGGTGGTGGTGGTAGTGGTGGTGGTAATGGTGGTGGTGGTGGTGATGGTGATGGTGGTGGTGGTGGTGGTGGTGGTAGTGGTGGTGGTGGTAATGGAGTGGTGGTGGTGGTGGTGGTGGAGAATGGGAGTTTTTGCCAACGATTTGAATTAAAAAAGTGTGAATTGCCAATAATTATTAAAAAGGACATTTTTGGGGGATTCTAATATATAGTATAGTTAATATGCTTAATTACTTCTGGTGAACAACAATCCGGTTATAAAATTATACAGAAAGGACAGCAAGAACCTATGAGGAAAAAAATAACCATCAAAAGAGAAAAGCAGTAATTAAGTAGTCAAAGAATTTACTTGCAATGCCCAAGATATATACGGGCCTAGAGGGCATATAGCGATAGTAGAAGAGCACCATAGACGATCAAAAAACCAAGAAACAAGTATAAAAAAAGAAACCTACTTTGAATGGTGGAGAGAGAGAGAGAGAGAGAGAGAGAGAGAGAGAGAGAGAGAGAGAGTACATGTCAGACAATTCGAAACAATGCGTTTACTTGCTACCAGGATGTCATTCGAGGGCAACAACTTAAAATATAACAACAAGAACTGACAGACATAATTTAGAAAGATAGGAAGATCTTAAAACAATATTCAAGTTCTAGAATCAAGCAGCCAGAATAACTACCTTTACAAAATAAGTTTCTAAGATGTCAGAACATTCCTCTAGAAATAGTGAATAAGCCAAAAGCCGTAAATCTCCTTTGATAGAAGTAATTTATCTGTAGATTGTAAAGTATTTCTCTGGAAACAGTATTATTATATAACTTTATAAGGGACTCTATAACAAATCAAATTGTTTTCATTAATACCTTTACATTGATTTTGTATGTTGGCTTTTCACATTTTTTTTTATCTTTGTTGTTTATACTCTCATTTTGATCTCATCACTGTGCATTCTACTTTATTTTATTTAGGTTTAATAAATATTTGATTAAAAGAATATAATTGTCTAGTGTAAGCATATAATTATTTTCTTGCCATAAGCAATGCGAACTTAAACACATTTGACATAATTTTGCGGTTACCTGATCAATTATACCAAAAGTCCAGTTTCCGTGTTGGTCATATCAACTCTTGCCACATCTACTGAACTATTGGTATAATTGACCAGGATCCGTGTCCCCTTTTTATATAATAAGATGCTCGTAGATTGTCATTTAGAGGTTAAATTTTAACGCAAAATGTTTAAGTTTCGTGGTGTTTTTAATGATAAGTAGCTCTTCTTTAAACAGCCTTTGCATATCAACAGTTTTACGCTTTTGTTCACTTATATGAAAGGCTCTATATATGGCGTAGCCTATTAATGTAAAGATAATATTAATTTCAATGTGATTTTCTTGACTGATTTTATATCCTATAATGATGTATTGTAAATTTTTCACATTTATTGTATATCCATATGTTTTGAATGTTTCTTCAATTCCCCTCCAAAATAAGTCTAGGAACTTACATTCTATAAAGTAGTGTACATAGTCTTCCTTAACATGACATACATTACAGAGGTTACTTTCTTCAATTTTCCATCGCTCTAAATGTTCTTTACTTGGTACGATATTATGAAACAATTTCCACCTAAATATTTTATGTTTATTATCTTTTAGTTGACTAAAGATAAAATACATTAAATCTGTGGCCGTTTGAGTATTCTCAATATTGAACTTCCGGTTCCAAATATCTTTACTATAAGACTGTTTAAATTTTCTGGTCACAGCTAGCCTGTACATTTGTTTATTATTCATGGTTTCGATATTAATATGAATATTGTATTTATGTTGATATAAGGAATAGTTTATCTGATGTTTTATTTCTGTCTTAATCGAATTTTCACTTCTTATTATTCGTTTCCATTCTGTTGGAATTGCTTTTTTAATTTGTGTTACTTCACTGATCCAGTTACGCTCATTTATTAATTTGTTGCGAATACTCATTTCGTCGATTATCCTTTCTTTGTTCGTGATGTCATCTATTGTGATCAGATTACTATCTGCCCAGTTCTTGTTTACTAATGTTTTGCCCTTTAGCTTGATATTTCTATTTCCCCATAGTATCTCTTTTCTAATATCAGCAAAGTTTGAACAGTGTGGTTTTAATCCTCCCCCCAATTTTAACCAAGAATCTAGAACTGATTTATAAAATTCTGGAATTTGGCTGATATTTTGTTTCGGAAGATTACTTAGTTTCTCAATATTCATCCTAAAAATGAGAAGGTTAGGCCCGAAAACATCAAAAATGTCCATAGGAATTACTTTCCAGTTTTCTTTGGAATCACTTATTAACATTTTAATCCAATTAATATTCAACATATCAATACAATGTATGTGATTCTATATCACGTATGTTTAATCCTCCTTGCTTGTAATAACCCATCATGGATGCACGTTTAATTTTTTCTGTTTTACCATCCCATATGAATTCAAATATTTGTTTTTCCACTTGTTTTACACATGCTTTGGTGGTGGTGGTTATAGTAGTGGTGGTGGTGGTGGGGATGGTGGTGGTGGTAATGGTGGTGGTGGTGGTGGTGGTTGTAGTAGCTGTGTGGTGGTGGTAGTGGTGGTGGTGGTGGGGGGGGGGGGGTAGTTGTGTGTGGTATGGTGGTAATGGTGGTGGTGGTGGTGGTTATAGTAATGGTGGTGGTGGTTGTAGTAGCTGGGTGGTGGTGGTTTGTTGGGGGGGGGGGGGGGTAGTTGTGGTGGTATGGTGGTAATGGTGGTGGTGGTGGGGGATGGTAGTGGTATGGTGGTAGTAGTGGTTGTGGTGGTTGTGGTGGTGGTGGTTATAGTAGTGGTGGGTGGGTGGTGGGGGGTGGGTGGTGGAATGGTGGGGGGTGGGTGTAGGAGAGATGTGTGGTGGGGGTGGGGGGGGGGGGGGGGGGGGGGGGGGGTGGGTGTGGTGTATGGTATGGTGGTAATGGTGGTGGGTGGTGGGGGATGGTAGTGGTATGGTGGTAGTAGTGGTGTAGTGGTAGTGGTGGTGGGGGGATGGTAGTGGTGTGGTGGTAATGTTGGTGGTGTTAGTGTTGGTAGTAGTGGTAGTTGGGTAGGTTGGTGGTAGTGGTGGGGTGAGATTGGGGGGGGGGGGGGGGTATTGTGGGTTGAGTGGGGGATAGGGGTGCGTTGTGCTGATGTCCAATGAAAGTTTATCTCGCCATATGTAAATTGAAAATAGCAAGACGTAGGATTCCAGGTATAAAAAATCGTTTGTTTAAGCTTCATTTGACCGGAGTCAATCTAAATACATTTGATAAGTAAAAATGTTTCCCCATTATATTCGGTAATCAAGCATCCTTTAGACAACAGTGAATCGTCATCACTGATTTTGTATGTCAAAGGAGTTAAGACATTCGGTGTGAGTCAATATGACAGATAGTTGGAGAAATATCCACATGAACACAAAGAACATTCAGCAATTTTCCATTTCATTTTAAATAATGAAACTAAAATAAAGACAAAGTATAGTCTGATATAGCTGCCATTTCCATTACAGGTTCATAAAAGAATCGATATTTATGTTTTTATAAATTCAAATCTGACAAAACAAACTCTCGCACTACCTGCTATAGACACAAGACAGACCTTTATCTATTTTATTAATCATTGGATATTCCGGTAAAACCGAATCATGAACACCACTTTTACAACATCCTTTCAGCTTATTATATTAAAATATATGAAATAGTCTCAGTATACTGGTGCTATGCTCATTATTGTACATTGTAGCTCATAACAAGTTCAAACAGTAAAAGTTAAATCAATTAATTTTATTGTCCGGTGGAATCTCTAGATAAGGCCATCTGGAAAGTATCGACATAGCAGAATGATACGATTCCTATTTCTTACTAAATGAAGTAACGCACGAATCATTCTGCCATTTCACATGTAAACTGTACCACAACAGATCACGTGTAAACTGTACCACAACAGATCACATGTAAACTGTACCACAACATATTACATGTAAACTGTACCACAACAGATCACGTGTAAACTGTACCACAACAGATCACGTGTAAACTGTACCACAACATAACATGTAAATTGTACCACAACAGATCACGTGTAAACTGTACCACAACGTAACAAGTAAACTGTACCACAACATATCACATGTAAACTGTACCACAACAGTAAACTGTACCACAGCATATCACATGTAAACTGTACCAACAGATCACATGTAAAATGTACCACAACAGATCACATGTAAACTGTACCACAACATAACATGTAAACTGTACCACAACAGATCACGTGTAAACTGTACCACAACAGATCACATGTAAACTGTACCACAACAGATCACGTGTAAACTGTACCACAACATAACACATGCAAAATGTACCACAACAGATCACATGTAAACTGTACCACAACATAACACATGCAAAATGTACCACAACAGATCACGTGTAAACTGTACCACAACATAACACATGCAAAATGTACCACAACAGATCACGTGTAAACTGTACCACAACATAACACATGCAAAATGTACCACAACAGATCACATGTAAAATGTACCACAACAGATCACATGTAAACTGTACCACAACATAACATGTAAACTGTACCACAACAGATCACATGTAAACTGTACCACAACAAAACATGTAAACTGTACCACAACAGATCACATGTAAACTGTACCACAACAGAACACATGTAAACTGTACCACAACAGATCACATGTAAACAGTACTACAGCAGATCACAGGTAAACTGTTCCACAACAGATCACATGTAAACTGTACCCCAACAGATCACGTGTAAACTGTACCACAACAGATCACATGTAAACTGTACCAACAGATCACATGTAAACTGTACCAACAGATCACGTGTTAACTGTACCAAAACAGATCACATGTAAACTGTACCACAACAGATCACATGTAAACGGTACCAACAGATCACATGTAAACTGTACCAACAGATCACGTGTAAACTGTACCAACAGATCACATGTAAACTGTACCAACAGATCACATGTAAACTGTACCACAACAGATCACATGTAAACTGTACCAAAACAGATCACGTGTTAACTGTACCAAAACAGATCACATGTAAACTGTACCACAACAGAACACATGTAAACTGTACCACAACAGATCACATGTAAACTGTACCAACACATCTCATATAAACTGTACCAACACATCTCATATAAACTGTACCACAACAGATCACATATAAACTGTACCAAAACAGATCACATGTAAACTGTACCACAACAGATCACATGTAAACTGTACCAACAGATCACATGTAAACTGTACCAACAGATCACATGTAAACTGTACCAAAACAGATCACATGTAAACTGTACCACAACAGATCACATGTAAACTGTACCAACAGATCACATGTAAACTGTACCCACAGATCAAATGTAAACTGTACCAACAGATCACATGTAAACTGTACCACAACAGATCACATGTAAACTGTACCAAAACAGATCACGTGTTAACTGTACCAAAACAGATCACATGTAAACTGTACCACAACAGAACACATGTAAACTGTACCACAACAGATCACATGTAAACTGTACCAACATATCACATGTAAACTGTACCAACAGATCACGTGTAAACTGTACCACAACAGATCACGTGTAAACTGTACCACAACAGTAAACTGTACCACAACAGTTCACATGTAAACTGTACCAACAGATCACATGTAAACTGTTCTAACAGATCACGTGTAAACTGTACCACAACAGATCACGTGTAAACTGTACCACAACAGTAAACTGTACCACAACAGATCACGTGTAAACTGTACCACAACAGTAAACTGTACCACAACAGATCACGTGTAAACTGTACCACAACAGTAAACTGTACCAACAGATCACATGTAAACTGTACCAACAGATCACGTGTAAACTGTACCACAACAGATCACGTGTAAACTGTACCACAACAGTAAACTGTACCACAACAGATCACGTGTAAACTGTACCACAACAGTAAATTGTACCACAACAGATCACATGTAAACTGTACCAACAGATCACGTGTAAACTGTACCACAACAGATCACGTGTAAACTGTACCACAACAGTAAACTGTACCACAACAGATCACGTGTAAACTGTACCACAACAGTAAACTGTACCACAACAGATCAAATGTAAACTGTACCAACAGATCACATGTAAACTGTACCAACAGATCACGTGTAAACTGTACCACAACAGATCACGTGTAAACTGTACCACAACAGATCACGTGTAAACTGTACCACAACATATTACATGTAACCTGTACCACAACAGTTACATTTTCTGCATTATCCTTGTTATCACATCCATTATGAAATATCTACTATGACCAGAGTGTCAACATGAACCAAGGAAAATCCTCTATGATATAAGTATCAAGTTGTCTAAAGGCATTACCATTACAAACTAGATAACATCTAACACGGATATATTGCGTGAAGCTAGATATAGGATATAAGATAATTAGTTATGGCTGTTAAATTCCTAGTCATGTGTGCAATGTGAAGACACCCCCGGAAATAAATTAGATTGGCCGACAAAAATATGCTCCGTGTGGTGTCAAGTACATGCGCCCCTTTATCATTTACCTGAGGGTTGAACTGGGTATCATATGGGCAGCTGGAATTATCTGTCTTTCAGAAACATCACTTCAGCACTTTGTAATATTGATTGTTTTTATGTTAGATACATTTTATCTTTACATCTTATGACTTTCAATAGATGAAGTCGATATCTGTGAGCAGACAGAAATGAAATAAAAATAAATCGAAAACAAACTGTCTGGTTAATTGTATCGTAATGCTAGTGAGGGTTGGATACATGCCTAGGAAATACGGGATAAAAGGGCAAAGAACAGGTTTCTGTATTAGGAAAGAAGGCAGTATTGTTGGATGTCCAATTTTATTTTTGAAAAAAAAGTTCCACTTTGGAACGGGGACCGAGAACAAAGATTTAAAAAATTCAGTGATGGGAGCCGTTTGGAATATTGGCTCTTTTCATTACACATGCATATTTGAGTATAAAGCTCATCCTGTGTTTTGTTTGAGTGTTCCTATCAACAGCTATGGCCAATGATCATCCAAAATCCAATATATTATATTTACAGAAAAGTTTCAATAAAACAAGAAGAGGGATTCAATCTCTAATATCATTATTAGAAATGACATGTCTATATACGCACTGTTTTGTTGAAATTAGGGAAAATACAAGATCGATAATATTTTCGTCGATTATCAGAGTCTAAAGTATGTTGTTTATCGATATATTTTGAAAAAAGTTAACATACATGTATATATATGATTCAGATTCAGAAAAAAACATTGCTTTGTTAAGTATACCTAGTATACCTAGGAATCTAAAATTGATTCTGAGAAACAAAAAGAGATGAAGCAATATATACAAAATATTAAGATCTACGGCTATTTCACGAGTGGGGCAAATATTTCATTTTTATATCTATTATTCATCACATGAGTAAAATATATTTGGTATTACTGACGATACTGTTATATATTCTGTTATTAGCAAAATATACAAGGCAAGATTTTAATTGTCCCTATTGTCGTTTGCAAGCTGTGTTTTGATTGGTGAAATCAATATAATAATAATATTTCACTAGTAAAAACTGTAAAGATGCATCTCCCTAATAGAAACTCAAAATATTAATGGTTAAATGTTACAATATTAATTATAACGTGTATTACTACCGTGTTAGTGGTGGTGGAGTCTCGTGTTTGTTACAATATTAATTATAACGTGTATTACTACCGTGTTAGTGGAGTCTCGTGTTTGTTACAATATTAATTATTACGTGTATTACTACCGTGTAAGTGGTGGTGTAGTCTCGTGTTTGTTACACTATTAATTATAACGTGTATTACTACCGTGTAAGTGGTGGAGTCTCGTGTTTGTTACAATATTAATTATAACGTGTATTACTACCGTGTTAGTGGTGGTGGAGTATCGTGTTTGTTACAATATTAATTATAACGTGTATTACTACCGTGTTAGTGGTGGAGTCTCGTGTTTGTTACAATATTAATTATAACGTGTATTACTACCGTGTTAATGGAGTCTCGTGTTTGTTACAATATTAATTATAACGTGTATTACTACCGTGTTGGTGGTGGAGTATCGTGTTTAATTTGTTACAATATTAATTATAACGTGTATTACTACCGTGTTGGTGGTGTAGTCTCGTGTTTGTTACAATATTAATTATAACGTGTATTACTACCGTGTAAGTGGTGGAGTCTCGTGTTTGTTACAATATTAATTATAACGTGTATTACTACCGTGTTAGTGGTGGTGGAGTATCGTGTTTGTTACAATATTAATTATAACGTGTATTACTACCGTGTTAGTGGAGTCTCGTGTTTGTTACAATATTAATTATTACGTGTATTACTACCGTGTAAGTGGTGGAGTCTCGTGTTTGTTACAATATTAATTGTAACGTGTATTACTACCGTGTTACTGGAGTCTCGTGCTTGTTACAATATTAATTATAACGTGTATTACTACCGTGTTAGTGGAGTCTCGTGTTTGTTACAATATTAATTATAACGTGTATTACTACCGTGTTAATGGAGTCTCGTGTTTGTTACAATATTAATTATAACGTGTATTACTACCGTGTTAGTGAAGTCTCGTGTTTGTTACAATATTAATTATAACGTGTATTACTACCGTGTTAGTGGTGGTGGAGTATCGTGTTTGTTACAATATTAATTATAACGTGTATTACTACCGTGTTAATGGAGTCTCGTGTTTGTTACAATATTAATTATAACGTGTATTACTACCGTGTTAGTGGTGGTGGAGTATCGTGTTTGTTGCAATATTAATTATAACGTGTATTACTACCGTGTTAGTGAAGTCTCGTGTTTGTTACAATATTAATTATAACGTGTATTACTACCGTGTTAGTGGTGGAGTCTCGTGTTTGTTACAATATTAATTATAACGTGTATTACTACCGTGTTAGTGGAGTCTCGTGTTTGTTACAATATTAATTATTACGTGTATTACTACCGTGTTAGTGGTGGAGTCTCGTGTTTGTTACAATATTAATTATAACGTGTATTACTACCGTGTTAGTGTAGTCTCGTGTTTGTTACAATATTAATTATAACGTGTATTACTACCGTGTTAGTGTAGTCTCGTGTTTGTTACAATATTAATTATAACGTGTATTACTACCGTGTTAGTGGTGGAGTCTCGTGTTTGTTACAATATTAATTATAACGTGTATTACTACCGTGTTAGTGATGGTGGAGTCTCGTGTTTGTTACAATATTAATTATAACGTGTATTACTACCGTGTTAGTGGTGGAGTCTCGTGTTTGTTACAATATTAATTATAACGTGTATTACTACCGTGTTAGTGGTGGAGTCTCGTGTTTGTTACAATATTAATTATAACGTGTATTACTACCGTGTTAGTGGAGTCTCGTGTTTGTTACAATATTAATTATAACGTGTATTACTACCGTGTTAGTGGAGTCTCGTGTTTGTTACAATATTAATTATAACGTGTATTACTACCGTGTTAGTGGTGGAGTCTCGTGTTTGTTACAATATTAATTATAACGTGTATTACTACCGTGTTAGTGAAGTCTCGTGTTTTGTTACAATATTAATTATAACGTGTATTACTACCGTGTTGGTGGTGGAGTCTCGTGTTTGTTACAATATTAATTATAACGTGTATTACTACCGTGTTAGGTGGTGGAGTCTCGTGTTTGTTACAATATTAATTATAACGTGTATTACTACCGTGTTAGTGGTGGAGTCTCGTGTTTGTTACAATATTAATTATAACGTGTATTACTACCGTGTTAGTGGTGGTGGAGTCTCGTGTTTGTTACAATATTAATTATAACGTGTATTACTACCGTGTTAGTGGAGTCTCGTGTTTGTTACAATATTAATTATAACGTGTATTACTACCGTGTTAGCGGTGGTGGAGTCTCGTGTTTGTTACAATATTAATTATAACGTGTATTACTACCGTGTTGGTGGTGGAGTCTCGTGTTTGTTACAATATTAATTATTATGTGTATTACTACCGTGTTAGTGGAGTCTCGTGTTTGTTTCAATATAAATTATTACGTGTATTACTTCCGTGTTAGTGGTGGTGGAGTCTCGTGTTTGTTACAATATTAATTCCACCTCGTCACGTGGTCAATCAGGGATCCAATGAGAAGACACTTCCGGTTCCAGCATCAGTGCGCTACGGTTCCTTTGTTTATAAAAGATCGATAGTAATTGATCAATCTTTGATGCAGTAATCTGCGAATATTTTAGTGTTTTCACTAAAATTAGTATTGACATAATTGTCAGTATTATCTTAGGAGTATTTTGATACTGTTTTTAGACGTTAGTGCATATTTTAAACACAGTAATCTGTGTGTTGTTGTTGGACTGACCACTGGTCAGCTCACGAGGCCACGATGGCTACAGGAGGCAATAAGGACGCCATCTTGAAAAAAGGGAAAGCCGATGACAAAAGAACACAATTGTACAGTAGCCTGCTTGATCTGATCGCGGATTCAGGTCCCAAAACGAGCGTTAATATGCCTACCAATAAGGTGCAACAGAAAGTTGACACGGAAGGCAAAAAACCCTCGGCTAAAGCTCAAAAACTTGCAAGCAGGTCCGCCGCCATCACAGCTGAGGAACGAGACACCTCGCTGGAGACTGTAGTAAATCTGGCACGACGCAATCGTCAGATAGCGGAAAGAAAGACGATCTTTCGTCAATTGAAAAATCATTGTGTTCACTGACTTTTCATTTGACACAAATGACACAGAATATGACGTGTTTCATGACGGAGTAGGTCAACAGGCAGCATTCTACGACTGCCTCGCTCAAAACAATGGTGAATACGAGGAAACGTATGATGAAAACGAAATAGAAATGATGGAAACAGATGTTCCGTGTGATCCTTGTGATAGCATTGGACCACAACAACAATTATCGATGTTGTTGGCGAATTCAGACAGTACTACTGGAGTAGGTCCGTCAACGACAACACGTGACCAAAATAACGTTACTGAAAGTGAAAGTGAACTGTTAATACAGCTACAGGACAAGTACAACAAAAATGAGAAGGTGTCGTCGGCTATAAATCAAGAGCTGGCTAAAATTGTGGCGACTATGGTTGATTAAGGACTTGATGAGAATCATATTACAGAACTTATGGGAAAATATAAACGCCAAAAAAATTGTGACAGTCTGACAGTCAGCAAAATTAACCAGGAGCTGTGGGACCAAATCCAACCTATGACGAGGTCACAAGACATAAAGCTTCAAAAGGTTTAGGCCACGCTGATCAAAAGCATGATCCCGGTGGTTAATATTGCAAACAATATTCTAGAAGCGAGGGCAGGACGAGCTCAAAAACTCAGTGACGATGAAATATTCAGACTGGTTACAGATAGCCTCAGTCTGGTTACATCAACAAACCAAAGCATAACGTCTCGTCGACGGGAGCTAATCAAGACAGATCTAAAAGATGAATACAAATCACTGTGTGCCAACAAGCTGGACGAGACTAAGTCTCTGCTTGGTGAAGATCTTCTGCAGAAGGTTCCAAATATAAACACAACAAATAAGGTCACAAACCAGCTGATCCAGCGTCCATATGGCAGGGGGCGATCATACTACTCCGGCTATGGCCGAGGCAACCGATGTAGATATACCCCTTACTACAACCATGGTGATGGATACTTTAAGAGGTGCTGGACCTGGACATATGGGTTTTTTAGGCCGAGGGGGGCGTGGCCGAGGGGGGCGTGGCCGAGGGGGGCGTGGCCGACGCCCTCCATATCAGCAATCCCGAGGCAAGACGACAGGGAAGAAAGCGCAACAATAAGTGTACAACAGGTGAGTGATCATAAGCATGTCACTAAATCTATTGATAGACCACAGGTTAGAGAAGACAGCCCACAGGCAAAACAGGACACTACAGGTGTAATTGCTGGCAGACTAAAACACTTGATTGAAAGTTGGAAAACTATCTCGCAAGATCCGTGGGTATTTAAACAAGTACAAGGTGCAGAAAAAGAGTTTGTTAGGCTACAATTGTACCTGTACAAGGGAAACCCTATAGTGAAATTTTCTTTAATGAAAAAGAACAAGCTATTTTTGATAATGAGGTTACAAAACTACTTAAAAAGGGTGTTATTGTGAAAACCCAGAGTGAGTCTGGGGATTTTGTGTCCCCTATTTTTGTAAGACCTAAAAAAAGATGGGACTTATAGAATGATTTTAAATCTTAAGGAGTTGAATGAAGTGGTTGAAAATCACCACTTTAAGATGGATAGTTTTCAGTCAGTAGTAGATCTCATTACTGATAATTGTTTTATGGGTTCAATAGATCTAAGGGATACTTATTATACTGTACCTATTGCATTCCATCATAGAAAATATCTAAAATTTTCATGGAAATGGCAGTTGTATCAATACACCTGCATACCTAATGGCTTGGCCTGTGCCCCTCGGTTTTTCACAAAGATTATGAAGCCAGTTTTTGCTGCCCTCCGCAGTAGGGGTTATATGTTTCAAGTAACTACATAGATGATGTGTTTTTGATAGGAGAGAGCTCTGAGATGTGCTTGAATAACATAACAGAAACATTAACACTTCTCAAATCACTAGGTTTCATTATTCATGATGAAAAATCGGTGATTCAGCCAACACAAAGACTTACACATTTAGGTTTTATCATTGATACCATTAACATGACAGTAGAATTGACCAGGGAAAAATTGAGCAGATTTATAGCTGAGGCAGAGATGGTGTTATCTGAAAAAAGTTAACTATTCATGGAGTGGCTCGGCTGCTAGGACTAATGATATCTGCCTTACCTGCTATAGACAGAGGAGCTCTTTATTACAGAGCCATTGAAAAAGAAAAAAAATAGAGGCACTGAAGTTATCCAAGGGAAACTTCTCTGCAAGTATTGAGTTATCTCCCCTAGCCCATCAGGAAATACAGTGATGGTCTCAGAATATAGCCACAAGTGTGCGCCCTATTTACAGAAATGTACCTGATCTTATTGTTCAAAGTGATGCTTCAAATCAAGGCTGGGGTGGTGTATTAGGAGAAAATGAAACTGGAGGTAGATGGAACAAAGATGAAGTAGAGCTACATATTGTCTTGAATTAAAAGCAGCATTTTTACCTTACAAGCATTTTGCAGCGAAATGGCTATAAGCATATAAAACTTGAAATGGATAACACTACCGCAGTAGCGTATGTGAACCATCAAGGGGGTAGTAGATCAGTGATGTGTACTGAAATAGCAAAAATGATGTGGGAATGGTGTTTTGTAAGAAACATCTGGTTAACGGCCACACATATATCTGGTGTGTCAAATGTAGACGCTGATAAAAAATCACGCTGTTTTGATGATCAAACTGAATGGATGTTGGATAAGAAAGTATTCCAAAAAATCATTGAGTTATTTGGTACACCAGATATTGACTTTGTTTGCCTCACGTTTAAATTATCAAGTAAAACCTTTTGTGTCATGGCAAGCAGATCCAGAAGCTTATACAGTAAATGCATTCTCCATTTCATGGAAACAATATGATTTATGTTACATGTTTCCTCCTTTCAGTCCTCATCAGCCAGTTCTTACAGAAGTTGAGTCAGGAGGAAGCAGAGGGGGTGATTGTAGTACCTGTGTGGACGACCCAATGCTGAAAAACTAAACCTCATGATAAGCCGTAAATCGGGCAAGACCTCCAAAGTAAAGGAATTTCAGAGGAGGCTGCCGGTGTCATCTTGGACTCCTGGAGAACTTGTGCAAAACAACCTTACAGAGATGGACTGTGTTTTGTGATAAAAGGAAGACTAATCCAATGTATCCATCGGTAGCTCTTGTGCTGGATTTCCTTATGTCATTATACAAAGATGGACTTACATGTAGCTATAGTGCCATAAATACGGCGAGATCTGCATTAGCAGCCGTACTCACTTTACCTGGAAATGTTATGTTGGGAACACACCTTCCTATTTGCCGTTTCCTCAAGGGTATATATCAACGAAAACCAGCAATACCAAGGTATGCAACTACCTGGGATGTAAATACAGTTATCCGGTATCTTAAGACATTATTTCCTGTGGAAACGCTAACCTTAAAACAGGTAACTTACAAATTAGTGACGCATCAAAGGCTACAATTTCCCGATGGGTGAAAGAAACATTACAATTAGCTGGGATTGACACCACAGTCTTCAAAGCTCATAGCACACGTGCAGCATCAACCAGTGCCGCAATGAAAGGAAATGTTCCATTAGACACTATTTTGAAAACAGCAGGTTGGAACAAGGATTGTGTGTTTAGAAAGTTTTATAACAAGCCTATCATGAGTGACAATTCGTTTGTTTTATCAGTGTTGGCTAGATCTGGAAAGGACATGGAATGATCAAACTTTTTTGGTGGTGCATTGGCAGAGAGACAGCAATAGCACTGTGATCAGGACTCTATGGACATGTATTTTATATATGACATTCGTGTACCGGTACATGGTTTTCTGTGCATTGTCAGTGTATATATGTTTTGAAGTTTAATAGAACATTTTTACTTGAGATTCTAGCTGGGTTATTTATTTATTGATAGTTATTATGCCCTGTTGGTACTAGTTTCTCATAGCTCATGCCACTTTAAAGTCTCATTGGATCCCTGATTGACCACGTGACGAGGTAGAATTTAAAAATTAAACGAGACTTACCTGTAAGTTTAAGTTTGATTGGAATTCTACCGAGTCACAGGGGTCAACCAAGGGATCAAATGCCCTCCCTTTATACTCCCTCCCAGTTAGGTAAGGGTTTATTTGAAACTTGATTTTGGGTCTATATATAAATTTATTTATATATATGAAAGTGTGCAAAGTTTGGCATGTCGCTATGCGTTGAATACTGATGCTGGAACCGGAAGTGTCTTCTCAATTGATCCCTTGATTGACCCCTGTGACTCGGTATAATTCCAATCAAACTTCAACTTACAGGTAAGTCTCGTTTAACTTTTAAATTATAACGTATATTACTACCGTGTTCGTGTAGTCTCGTGTTTGTTACAATATCAATTTTAACGTGTATTACTGCCGTAATAGTAGCTTGTTTAAACATTTTCGCCATAGTAGTTCATTATGCGTTCATTATTCGTATTTTCCCGGTACTCTTCATTACATAATAACATATGTTTGGACATTTTGGAGGTATTTGTTTGTGTTGGTACAAGTTAATTACATAAATGATTTATTGACAAACGATCTATATATAGTCATAATGATTAGGCTTTCTGTATCATACATGTACCTAGAGGCATCATGAAGAACCTAACACTGTGTATTTATCTACAGACTAATCTATATTCACATGTAGGCTTACACCTGTCTTTCTGGAACCTCCAGGCAAAATATGCATACTGTATACAATAGTCCTGTAAAAGAATAAAAATCAATAATATGTCTTCAGGCCAAATATTAACATATAGCTAAGGGAATATCTTATACTCTTCGTTGATACATCATTCTTGACGTTATAAATTAATTAAGAAGAATCAGACAACAATATATACTTTTAGATTGGAATTCGCCGTTATGAGTCACTTACATCTTGGATCTTAATGACTTTTCATTTCGTATGAAATTTTATGAAACGAGTCCTCTGAGCCTTGGTGAGATTTCTATTTCGCGAGACTTGGTGAGCAAAAATAAACATTTGAGACAAGTGTTCATAAATTCTCATATCATATGAAAACAAATTTAAGGTACGTGTTATCACATAAATCAGAAAGTCTATATTTTGACAAGCAATAAAACTTGGTTAACAAAACAAAGGGGATCTATGGTGGCATATTTATCTGTCATCGAGTTGCAGCGTTACGATTTAAATATGTCGACATATTTCTTAGATGTCGACATCATCAAAAGATATGCCGACATAAACCGAAATATGTGTCGACTTAATAGTTTACTTACCGAGATAATAAGGCTAAAGGTTTTTACATCACTATCAGCGAAAATCCTGTTTCTCATAAAAATGCTTAAAATGTACCTTTACAAGGGAAATATATATTTAAAAAAACACCAGGAAATCGAGAGAAAAAAAACAGTTTACTGAAACGGTCACTATCTAGACAAACAGTTACACATAACTAGCTAAATTGAGGCGGAGCATCATAGAATTTCTTCGAGATGAAAGTAATCAATAATTTTTTACTTGAAGTTTTAAAGATTAAAGAGAAGTACCTTTACAAGGGAAATATATATATAAAAAAAACACCAGGAAATCGAGAAAAAAAACAGTTCACTAAAACGGTCACTATCTAGACAAACAGTTACACATAACTAGCTAAATTGAGGCGGAGCATCATAGAATTTCTTCGAGATGAAAGTAATCAATAATTTTTTACTTGAAGTTTTAAAGATTAAAGAGAAGTACCTTTACAAGGGAAATATATATATAAAAAACACCAGGAAATCGAGAAAAAAAACCAGTTTACTAAAACGGTCACTATCTAGACAAACAGTTACACATAACTAGCTAAATTGAGGCGGAGCATCATAGAATTTCTTCGAGATGAAAGTAATCAATAATTTTTTACTTGAAGTTTTAAAGATTAAAGAGAAGTACCTTTACAAGGGAAATATATATATAAAAAAACACCAGGAAATCGAGAAAAAAAACAGTTTACTAAAACGGTCACTATCTAGACAAACAGTTACACATAACTAGCTAAATTGAGGCGGAGCATCATAGAATTTCTTCGAGATGAAAGTAATCAATATTTTTTTACTTGAAGTTTTAAAGATTAAAGAGAAGTACCTTTACAAGGGAAATATATATATAAAAAACACCAGGAAATCGAGAAAAAAAACAGTTTACTAAAACGGTCACTATCTAGACAAACAGTTACACATAACTAGCTAAATTGAGGCGGAGCATCATAGAATTTCTTCGAGATGAAAGTAATCAATAATTTTTTACTTAAAGTTTTAAAGATTAAAGAGAAGTACCTTTACAAGGGAAATATATATATAAAAAAAACACCAGGAAATCGAGAAAAATAAAACAGTTTACTAAAACGGTCACTATCTAGACAAACAGTTACACATAACTAGCTAAATTGAGGCGGAGCATCATAGAATTTCTTCGAGATGAAAGTAATCAATAATTTTTTACTTGAAGTTTTAAAGATTAAAGAGAAGTTCAAGTTTTTGGGAGAGTGGCTATAGCATACAGTATATCCCTGCTAAGTTTGGTCGGCGATATAGCACCAGGATTTTTTTTTCTGCTCCGCAGTGCATCGTAATTTTAACCGCGCTGTATAATGTTATGTTTGAACTGATTGATGTATGAAGTATCTAGTTGAGGGGGCCGCGGTGGTCGAGTGGTAAGGGTGTCCCGACACTTTATCACTAGCCCTCCACCTCTGGGTTGCGAAACCTACGTGGGACAGTTGCCAGGTACTGACTGTAGGCCGGTGGTTTTTCTCCGGGTACTCCGGCTTTCCTCCACCTCCAAAACCTGGCACGTCCTTGAATGACCCTGGCTGTTAATAGGACGTTAAACAAATAGACCTGAATAAACCAAACCAGTATCTAGTTGAAGTTCTACTTGATCAACATTATAACATATTTATTAGTATTGGTTTTAGTGTAAAACATATCGAAACACTGTATACACTATATCATCTCAGAATTTATCAATTTCACGTTAAAGATAAGGTTAAACTAGTTAAATATGATTCAAATGCCGTGAAAATATTTATATGATAACCTTTGGGCAACAGATCACTATCAACGGGAAGATATTCTAGACTTATACGAGACCTAATGAAGGAAATCGGATCAGTAACATTTTTACGTCTTCGAAATTTTTCTTTTGGCAAACTCGAAACTAACTGATTAATTTAAGTTTGCTACCCTAATATAACCAGGTTTGAGCTTTGATTTCTCATTTATGATCATGTATCCAGTGAAATAGCTACATGTACCTCACAATCGTACTAGCTGATTAAATGAAATTAATTGAGATGGAGGAATCGACACCTATCATGTTTGTTACTGACGTTTCGTTATTCTTATCGGGTCACGAAACCAGGGCGATTTAAGGACGTGTCAGGTGTTGGAGGTGGAGGAAAGCCGGAGTACCCAGCGGAGAACTGCCCCGTGTGGGTTTCCCAGAGGTGGAGGGCTAGTAATAAAGTGTCGGGACACCTTAACCACTCCTCAAGCGCGGCCCTTAATTCAAAAACGGAAGGTTATAAAATATTACTACAAATTAATTATATAGAAATAGTCGCGCATTGCTCTTTTATCTGGCAACTGATTTTGTAAATTCAAATGTTATTATATATGATATAGGTATGGGCAAATCATCCTTTACTCCTTTGAAATAGGGCTCCTAAGATGTCCCCATTCATTAACAAGTTCTTCCGGACAATTGTCATATACTTTGTCACCTGCATCATAATATTTTGCGCCATTGCTCTATTCTTTGCAGATAATTTAGAACATATCATTCTATTTATAGTTTATCACTAATATATTTACAAACAATGCATATGAAAGAGTTGTTATCTCAGATTTACTAAATGGAGGTCTTTTATGTTTTAGTTGCTTTAAAAAAAAAAATTATATGAACAACTTCATGCCGAAATGAAACATTTATGTATATGAATGATGTTTTCATTATCTTCTTAATGTAATTAACAACACTGCTTCCACCTCATTTACCATTCTTCGGTAACAAAAAATCAAAACATTACCCGAATGAAATCAAACATTGATAAACAGGTAAACAATTCACCAGTAGAAACACAGGTAAAACACACACACTCTAGTCTCCGCGACTTTGTACATATCACGGCCTCGCCAATACCACAATGGTCATAAACATACGTATGGTAATATGTGATTATGAATAGAATTGTTACACTTCCGGTTTATCGTGTTGTCCAGAAGTGTCCGAATTTAATCAAACACTTATAAAACGATATTGGTTATCTTATATCGTCCAAATATTCTGTGAGACTACTTTATAAGCTGACCAGCTGCTTATGACTTCACGCTACGTCGAACGTCCTATATACAAAGTTACTCAAGCAAAACGTATTATAGATGATGCATGACACACAGGAAACGACAGTTAAGATGCCTGCTACCTGAGATTTCAACGCTCAAATTAGCGTTTATACAGTGAGTTAAGGCGCTGGAATAACTTAATTGTTGAATTCAGGAAATCACAGGTGTAGAACAGACACCTGGACT
The DNA here is from genome assembly GCF_902652985.1 of Pecten maximus. NCBI lineage: Eukaryota > Metazoa > Mollusca > Bivalvia > Pectinida > Pectinidae > Pecten > Pecten maximus. Next base: position 18,703,615 of record NC_047032.1, on the reverse strand, counting down.
GGAGAGGCGGATTACAAGTCGGAGGAAAACAATAGCCAAATATGGCTGTTAAGACTTTGATCTTCGGGATTCTGTTTCTAAGTCTGGTGTATGTTGTTTCTCCTCAGGTAAGTTAGATATTTTCTTATTAATTTAATCTTGATGTCATTTGTATTTATACATGTATATTCATGTAAAACATTCGCTTTCGCAAATTTAAAATTCCATTTTTGATAAATTTGCGTTGATAAGGTAACGAAACACGGTAATAATAATATTTAACATTTTGGAATATAACACATTATTTAAGGTATAAGAGAGTATTTGGTATAACACTTTTTGATATCATCACCCATGGTATATTTCTTTAGCATTACACCTGTTCCTATTATCGGTGCTGATTAATACATAAGATGCGCACAGATTCAAATCGTTTTATTGTGTGTATCTAAACTTCAACCATAGTAAATAGAACGGTGCTTACGTTATGAAGAAAAATGAAAACCAGAAATAGAAAAAATTACTACTCCAAAAGGATTATGCTTCTTACTTTTATGTCAAATGACCCACATTCTACAGTAAAATCATTGTTAATACAGATACAAATAAAAAGCAACAAATCGAAATCAAAAAGACAATCTTTCTTAGTAAAGACCATTAAAACGGTGTCACTGATTGGTATAAATCTTTTAATTATGACACTAACACGAATTAATTCCCTATCAAACCAGTATAATGTGAATTAGAGCGACACTAAGGCATGACTTTGAACTGAGGGCAATAAATCTTGCATAAATGTTAATGCCCATACGATACATGTCTGTATAAAATGTCAGAAATTATGAAATTAATTATTATTTTATTTGAGAATTTGCCATATTTCTAACTAAATAACAAGAATATTAATACAATGCTGTTAAGCCTTCCTACTACAACATGGAATTAGTCACATATTACCATTTTAGTGCACGAACGTGTTCAGACGATGCTAATAACCATGCATATGTAAAAGGCAATAAAAATGCCCTTGCCCTGTACAGAGATTGTCTATCGTAAACGTGCCACTGGTTCTAAGGTTTGTAGCTTATATAGGTACCATCGTTATATGAGGCGATGATATCTCCCTTTATATATAACGATAAAACGGTCATCCATTTGTTACCACAGACAGTCCTTGCGACCTATAGAGATGACAGGTAGGAATGCGATGGACATTAAAGAACCCACAGATCTGGTGTTTTACATCTAATTAACATCAAATGAAACAATGTTTATAAATAGCGCTATCAGTATTTGTGAAAAAACACTTTGCGTGCTATTATTTACATCTTCAACTTACTAGTAACTTTGATAAACAATATTATTTGCCCAAATTTCATCTAAATTGGGGATTATATCATAATATGCTAATACTCATCTAATCCCCGGTTTCTTAAACTTAAGAAATATCCTATTTTTCCGCAGTGTTGCAAAGGTCTATGTGTAAATGTAAGTTGGGTTCATATATTTCACGTTGTGTATCGAATTTGAGGTATAGTTACGTCTAAGTCTGCATGTCTGAATTCTGTTTGTTTATCAATATCTCAATATTTCCAATATTTCATAACATGCATCTAGCACGCAGGAGAGGGTATACTTAATGGTCATACATTAACTTAAACATAACCAAATTGTCTAAGAAATGTGTCCGTGTGGTAATTTCATATCTGAGGTTATAGTAACACCAACACTATATAAATACTGTATGATTGATTGCCGGGGCTAACCCTAACCCTAACGTCCTTGTTCAGGTTTTAACCACCGAGCCTTGATCACAAATGCTAGACATCAATTATCAGGAAATTGTATTCAATTGCAAATTGGAAAATGACAAGAAATACATGTAAGGGTTATCATTTTTGACATAGTATGATGCTATGATAAATGTTACCGTATACGATATGAAGGAAGATTTTCGTTCATATGCAACGTGACCTTTTCTCATTTCGATAATGTAACGTCGTCGTCGATGAAACAGAAGCACTTCCTCTTCCGTAAGAGGTTTCACTATTATATTGTTGAAATTTACTGATTTTTCTATAAATAAAACATTTCTTACTATTCTTTTATTCTTATTCAGTACTTTTCCATTAATCTGAAGTACATCTATAGGATTATTTCTCCTTTTTATTGTTGTCATTAAGCCACCGCCATTTTGTCATAAAAAACAGTTATTGTCGTAAAGGACATATGTCATCTGGCCTAGTTTATCATATGTTTTACCTACTCAAGGCAAATTTCATATCATATTGGACTCGGTGATGAGTTTACGTTGTAATTTGTCTATTTACAAGGACTTAGGTCCTATGAAGGCACATCTGCTTATCAGACTCTGGACGTTAGAGAGTAGACGTGCTTTCCTCATCATCTTTTTTAAATGCGGCATTTGATTTGCTGATTAAATTCACGTGAACGGCGACGTTTAACGTAAATTGAAACATATAGCATGAGGCTAAGGACTCATGTGGGAGGGATGTGAGTCAAGAGGAGGATAAAAGTAGTTAGTTAGGGATGGTAGGACGTTGCACGGAGCTGTATCTTATTGCCATATATGCACATATGTGTTAGACACATAGTATGACCCTGTTAATAGACTCTCTAATTAATTACTCAAGCCAATACAAGAGTATTTTGTATAATCATTGTTTGAAGGGGAAAAAAGGTCTCATAGCAGTTGAGATAATATATATAGTTTTTTTTAGGAATAATTACATTATTACATTAGCGAGACAAGCCATCAGTTTATGGTAGGTCGTCATTTGTATGTTCAGTGATTTTACATTAAAAACCGTTAAATATTCGTTTTTTGACATTTGACGTCATTGGAAATGCCTGAGACATGTAATGTCCTCAATCTAGGCTTGCCACATCAGCATTGCAGTGCTAATTATTTGCTATGCCATTTTTTTAAAATTTTTTTTTATATCCCGTCTGGAAAGCAACAAATCTCGCCTCCAGCATCATTGCTAATGACAATGCTTTTGTTAATCAAAATTGTCTTAAAATATCAGATGTTATAATTTCTGAATTAATGTATTAATCCTAAGGGCTGAATGGTAATCACTGAATGTATTGATGTAATACAACAGATATATATAAAGGTAACACTCGTATACATGTCAATTTGATATGATAACAACATAATACTACAATATTAAATCAACAACAATATTCATGAAATGTAGCAAAAAAGGGGGGTTAATTTTACATTTAAATGCGACATAACTAAACAATTGCAGATCACTTTGACATGGCATGATATAATGTAAAACATGTCAAGTTTATGATAGCTGTAAAACTATAAAAACAAAAATTGAGATTTGTTTCATCAAAATTCATGTGAAATGAAAGCTCATTTAGGATCTCTTTAATCACAATCATTCAGAGAAATACATTTGACAGGTTTTAAAGTCAAAATAAGAAAAAAAAAAAAAAACCAAATCGAAACAGACAGTTTGTTGCAACATGTTCGATTCACGCCATTGTCGTTTATAGTGACGTCACACTCGAAGTTTCACTTACGCCAACAATGAAAAATGATTCGGTGTCGATTACTATAGTGACGAACAATAGTGCATGGGCGATTTCACTGGGAAACAAGGCTGATTATGTGATAACATGTTATTTAAACATGTCAATGTGTAATGGTATCTCCATAGTGAATTGTTATCAGGACACGTTAATGTGATATAACTACATAATGAAATGTTATCAGTAACATTGTCAATGTGATATAACTAATTAATGAAATGTTATCAGTACATGTCAATGTGGTATAACTACATAATAAAATGTTATCAGTACATGTCAATGTGATATAACTACATATTGAAATGTTATCAGTACATGTCAATGTGATATAACTACATATTGAAATGTTATCAGTACATGTCAATGTTATATAACTTCATAATGAAATTTTATCAGTAAATGTCGATGTTATATAACTTCATAATGAAATGTTATCAGTACATGTCAATGTGATATAACTACATAATGAAATGTTATCAGTACATGTCAATGTGATATAACTAAATAATGAAATGTTATCAGTACATGTCAATGTGATATAACTACATAATGAAATGTTATCAGTACATGTCAATGTGATATAACTACATATTGAAATGTTATCAGTACATGTCAATGTGATATAACTACATATTGAAATGTTATCAGTACATGTCAATGTTATATAACTTCATAATGAAATGTTATCAGTAAATGTCGATGTTATATAACTTCACATAATGAAATGTTATCAGCACATGTCAATGTTATATAACTACATCATGAAATGTTATCAGTACATGTCAATGTGATATAACTAAATAATGAAATGTTATCAGTACATGTCAATGTGATATAACTACATAATGAAATGTTATCAGTACATGTCAATGTGATATAACTAAATAATGAAATGTTATCAGTACATGTCAATGTGATATAACTACATAATGAAATGTTATCAGTACATGTCAATGTGATATAACTACATATTGAAATGTTATCAGTACATGTCAATGTGATATAACTACATATTGAAATGTTATCAGTACATGTCAATGTTATATAACTTCATAATGAAATGTTATCAGTAAATGTCGATGTTATATAACTTCACATAATGAAATGTTATCAGCACATGTCAATGTTATATAACTACATCATGAAATGTTATCAGTACATGTCAATGTGATATAACTAAATAATGAAATGTTATCAGTACATGTCAATGTTATATAACTACATAATGAAATGTTATCAGTGCATGTCAATGTGATATAACTACATAATGAAATGTTATCAGTAAATGTCAATGTTATATAACTACATAATGAAATGTTATCAGTACATATCAATGTTATATAACTACATAATAAAATGTTATCAGTAACATTGTCAATGTGATATAACTACATAATGAAATGTTATCAGTACATGTCAATGTGGTATAACTAAATAATGAAATGTTATCAGTACATGTCAATGTGGTATAACGAAATAATGAAATGTTATCAGTAAATGTCAATGTGATATAACTACATAACGAAATGTTATCAGTAACATTGTCAATGTGATATAACTACATAATGAAATGTTATCAGTACATGTCAATGTGATATAACTACATAATGAAATGTTATCAGTACATGTCAATGTGATATAACTACATATTGAAATGTTATCAGTACATGTCAATGTGATATAAAAACATATTGAACGGTTATCAGTACATGTCAATGTTATATAACTTCATAATGAAATGTTATCAGTAAATGTCGATGTGATATAACTTCATAATGAAATGTTATTAGTACATGTCAATGTTATATAACTACATAATGAAATGTTATCAGTACATGTCAATGTGATATAACTACATAATGAAATGTTATCAGTACATGTCAATGTGGTATAACTACATAATAAAATGTTATCAGTACATGTCAATGTGATATAACTAAATAATGAAATGTTATCAGTACATGTCAATGTTATATAACTACATATTGAAATGTTATCAGTACATGTCAATGTGATATAACTAAATAATGAAATGTTATCAGTACATGTCAATGTGATATAACTACATAATGAAATGTTATCAGTACATGTCAATGTGATATAACTACATAATGAAATGTTATCAGTACATGTCAATGTGATATAACTACATAATGAAATGTTATCAGTACATGTCAATGTGATATAACTAAATAATGAAATGTTATCAGTACATTTTAATGTGGTATAACTAAATAATGAAATGTTATCAGTACATGTTAATGTAATATAACTAAATAATGAAATGTTATCAGTACATTTTAATGTGGTATAACTAAATAATGAAATGTTATCAGTACATGTCAATGTAATATAACTACATCATGAAATGTTATCAGTGCATGTCGATGTGATATAACTAAATAATGAAATGTTATCAGTTTTATGCGATATGATAACTACATAACTACTTGTCAATATGATATTCCGTCGATCATATATACTATATTTAGAATATGTAAATATGATATTACAAGGTCATATTACTACTTTAAAACATGCCAACTTTATGGTACCATAAAAAACGTTCTGTATAATAGTGTTAGATCATATAAATGTGATACATAACAGTATTATGTAATTATATAAATCTTACTTTGTAACTTCAAAATGTAATGTTATCAAAGGTTGGCAATATGATTAAGCGCCTTTAGGCAGTGTTATTTATACATACCTGTATTGATAAAAAAACACAATAAGTAATTATTCACAACACATGATCAACGATATTGCACCTTATTTTATTACGTTTTCAGAGATTGTGAAGACAGGTTCCTTTTTACTACATTAAAAATACCAACAATAAACACAATATATAACAATAAGGGCAATATAACAAAAATAGCGATACCGTAATGTAACAAGTTGATTATGAAACAGATTTGTCTTCTTTGAGTCGGACAGTCACGTCGTAATTTACATGTTTTGGTATGGAATTAGATTTTACTGCCATTAGATATGCAGTTTTACCATATGATTTTCATAACGAGTGAACATAATTACTATTAAGGCGACACAATGAACCATGATACTGGCGGAAGTATACATAATGACATTTATTACGATAAACTATTTATGGTATATTCCCCAAAGAAAGAGTATAGTGTGTGGATTTATATATTCATATATAATCCAACGTTCCGCAAGGCGCAACAAAATGAAATTCGAATTGCTAATTTGATTAAATTTATTATTGATTGGCTGGTGATTGAGTGGTATCATGTGTCGGCCAATGACAAGGAAACAAAATTCACATCCCTCCCCCCAACCGTCCCCCCCCCCCCCCACCCCAACCGCCCCCCCCCCCCCCCCCATCCCCCCTTCTCTCGCTAAAAAAAATCCAAAAAACAAAAACATTTGGCTGTATTACATTTCAAAATTAACTAATGGTATATTATACAGATATAACATTGTCTGTTTTACCTATATGAGCTGACATTTTGTTATCTATGTGAATCCTCACTGGCCATAGCAAAGGTCCTTACGACATACAAACCAGAACGTGAAAAAAAACAGAGAGTGTGCTGGTGTGCAATATAGAAATGATAACATTTATTTAAATCGTAGGTAAAGGTTAGAAGTCACTACAGCACACTATGCCGGAAAAAATGTCATTATCATTCCCATTTGCATATACAAATGGTGTACAAACGTAAATGAGTTACTGCTTAATTGAAACAATTATATAAGATTCTATATTAAAGGAAAATGGTTCATAAAATGTTCATATCATCCATTTGATAATATGAATTTCATAGTGTTGTCAACTTCTTGCTGAGTCCACAATTATCAAAAGAACGTAAATGTCGAATCTCGTTAACTCATAATTAGTCGGATCAGTGAAAAAAACGTTATTATCATCTATTTTATATATAATCTACAATGTATATTACATTCGAGTCAAAAATGCATGTCCTATATAGAATGTTAACTATCGAAATCGAATTTTTAACTTCGAGTAAAGCAGAGTCTTTGGTTATCAGAGTTCCAGCAAAAAATTCAAAGGCTACATCTTTCATAATTTTGTATTCTCTGAATTGATAAGTAAATATAACGGGTGATCGTATGGTTAATGATAAAGTTTCTGTGCAAAACATATTTTTGTTAAATTGCAAACAGCTATGACCATTTTAACCTCCGAAATATTGTTTACAGCACTTTCATAAGATTTTATGTTCTTTAAATGAATTTTGATAAAAAGCAATACAATATATCGAAACAATTATCCATGGACGAGGGAGAACGTATCACTTTAAAGTGATTTGACAGCGATGGTTTATAAGGACTTGAGATGTATATGAGGTCATAAATGTTCCCTAATTGAATATGGATAGTAAATTAAACATGAAGGTCACAGAGCTCAACTGTACAAAATATGTCATTAATCCCATCAGCATTGCTATGTGTATTACTAAAAATATGTTTTTGACATGATAGAAACCGTCATGACCCTAGCCTGTGAATGTATTAACAGGAACGAGTTTAAAACAGAAATTGTCTAATATGTTTGAATATTAATATGTTTATCTCCATCTCTTCATCAATAGTCAAACAAGGCCAACAGATGTTTCGGACTGTTAGCTGCTTAACATAATTTAAACAAAACACACACACAAATGTAAGATCGCGCAAAATGTAAATCCGCAAACTATGTCAGACGAGCAGACAACCGCGAAGTAATAGCCCCGTGAAATTTAACAACTATGCAGTAATAAACCTAAACAAAACCACATATTGATGTATAACATTAACATAAAGGTAAAACTCTTGATTTTTATTTCGTAGAAACGTCAACGCACCATCGGTTTGATATACATTAATATATTATTCATTAATATTCGTCCATTCTCAAACATTCTAATTTATTCACTGATTGATTGATTACTTCATTGTTTTTTACTTATTATATTACTCATTTATTTATTCTTTATTTATTGACTTGTTGATTGATACATTGGTTTATGTTTATATTTATTTATCAATCTATTTAATAATATTTTTCATTTAATGATATATATTCAACTAATAGGTGATGTTTCCGATGAAACAATCATCATCGATCTTGATCTTTACTGGATCAGTATGATGTGACGGTTATTAAGTACATTTCAATATGAATCAGTTAACGTTAAACACTAATTGTAATTTAAACAAGTAACCTGTCAAAGAAACAAGCGTCAAATTGACTAGGGCATGTTTATGTAAAAGCTTCCGGCTTGATACCAGTGTGATCTAATTAATAACGGATTTGACTTGTCCCAAGTGTAGGCTATATACAGAAACTATTTCAACAATGACATTTTCTTTATAAAAACAAAACCTTTTTTTATAAAACAAGAATTAATCATATATATATATCAGTTAAATAAACAAGGTATGACAATCTTGTTATGATAGGGGTCTTGGCTGTGGTTGTCACACAGTGCGATTTACAACTTTACATGATTCATTGATTTTGTACCACGTGACTTATGTGAACCTGTTGAAATATATAAGATGTGTGTCTGCTTTCTACAGTGAATAAATTATAAAGCCCAACTCAAATTAAAGTGTACCTATATAGGAGTGCGATTTTATAATGTATTCTTTGCTTATATATTCACATTCTGTTTTGCATTTGCCTATATGTCGTTAGTAAACCAAATTGTATTCATGAGACCGTATACTACAACTTACAGTGATTCGGTCAGTTTAGGAATACAGCTTCATGTGTTGTAGGTTAAAACAATGGTCCCCAGTTACATTCGACCTAGAGAGCTTTCGAATGCTAGCATTTATCTACATAAACCACCACAAAAAAATTAAGCAACGCAAGTTATCAGAGTAAAATTTAATAATAGAAAAAAATGAAAATTATTACAAGCTCTATTCCTCATCTTTAGGAAGTAATCAAATTGTCACTGTCGTCACACAGGGGCTCGTTGTCGAATTGTAGGAAAGGCTAGACACGACAACATTTAAAGTCCAGCATTTATTAAAAAAATCTTGCGACAAATCGGCAGTATCGACATTGTTTCTGGTTGTGTATGCATACTGAATTATGGTTATGTGGTTATTCACTGATGTCAAAGGCCTACCATACTCCAAAATCGAGCCCCTGTGAAGTTGAACATCGTCTGTTAGCGACACTGATGTGACGGGTTAGACTGGATTCTGTTTCGAACGAAATATCCTTGGAATCGTTTTCACCTACTGTCAAAACGACTTTCATTTAGAATTGAAGAAATGATATTCCTCTGAAAATAACGTAAATCCAGTCGATAGAAACATAAGTTTTTCCGAGGAATCGAGTCTGTCCTGTGCAGTACCCGTTGAACGCCGCATCACTTCTTAATGTTAACCGTATATCATTGCGCCGAAAAACGGCTTTATTTTTAAGCAATCAGAAATTATGCAATTTTGAACAATTGAGGATATCTACAAACGTTTTATAAATTATAATATAAAACCAAATGTGTGCAAAAACATTTCATGTGATTGCTATTAATAACGACATGATGGACTACAGTGTATATCATTCCTTCTGGAAATTTCGGCTGTTCCGATATTTGAACTTGATGACGTCAGTGATAGGGGAAGCGGCAAATTTAAATGTGTCTTAAGCTGCAGTAAATAAAATAAAATTATGAATGTAAATTTAAGCATTGAACTGTTACCAAATGGTAATATACAGTCGATATGAATACAATTTGGGTGACAGATAAATATTTCATGTAGCCGTAACGGGCGACATTCTATTTATCTGTCACCCAAATTGTGTTCATATTGACTGTATACTACCATTTGGTAACAGTTCAATGCTTAAATGAAAGCAGTGCAAATAAATGCGATATTATGAAGACCGTTCATTTATCATATCTGCATAACATTGGATATCTCTCTCTCTCTCTCTCTCTCTCTCTCTCTCTCTCTCTCTCTCTCTCTCTCTCTCTCTCTGTTGCGGGCTTTGCTAAGTGTCTCATTTTCCTCACAAAAATAGATAACAATTAAATACAAAATGTTGTTAACAATCCATGTTTTGGTACATAAATCTGCCATGCAATAGTAATTATTTTCCAATTTAACACAATTAGCGTAGCGATGAATACAAAATAGACACAGCCGATGCAAAGTACATGGAATACACAGATAAGGCAACCAGTACAATACGCATATTAAAGATAAAAGAAGAAAACTCGTGCTCAAACCACTGGGATTTCTAGATTATACCGAAATTTGTATAAAATGTATATTAATAAATGCTCAACTGGGTCATTAGAATGGAAAGGAAGCAGCAATCCAAACATAATTAAAGCCATATATCACAATTTTACGTCTGCACCAACAGTTTTAGTTGAAAATGTACAGGGAAAAAAAATAGAGAAGTACAATGATATATATTATTTAAATTATAATGTAATATTACAACAAGTGAAAGAGATGCTTAGGAATTGTTTAAATGACAATTAACTACTTACATATCATTTGACATATTTAGCATGACAATGGATGTCTAACAATGTTCTGTTAATCATTGTCGACTGTCTTGACATTCGTAAAACGACATTAACGACTTGTAGACTTATAAGAACCAACCATCGCTACGTCTGTATGGAGGCCACATACCGCAGCTGATTCGCCGTTTATGAGTAAAAATATACAGCAAATACCGAAATGTAAACGAAATTGTAATGTAACGTCAAGTTACTGTAAAACTGGTTTTATTAGCGGAGGATTTTTATTTCCTTGTATTCCCAGAACTAACAAATAAATGGACATGTTTTGTCTTCATTTTTATTACTTTTATGCTGTAAAGCTAGGGAAATGTATATTTTTTCGATCGCCCTGTTATCTCAATATCATATAGTTTTCCTCTCAAATAAATCTTGTATATGTTACTCTTCCACCCAAGACAAAATATGACCTTCGTCTTGACCTTGTTGTTAACAGTCTCCAGACATCAAATCGTATTCGAAGTCTTTAGAGTGACTGTCAAAAAAGTGTAATGATGTGTGTGGGGTGAACCTAATGAAGTGTTATGTTGTTTGTAATCACTCTATGGAGTTGCTCGTACTGATATATTTTGTGGAATCTCCAAACATATTTCTGTGCAATCAATGATGTGCCTTACATACCTATATTTCAAGTTCTGAAATGATGAAGGTAAATTTTGCCTCAGAAAATCTTTTGGTGGATCGAATACTAGAGTTCCAAGAAATTTGGCAAACAGTTTGGTCAAAAAAGTAAATCTATTTGACACAGTCTGCTTTGAAATCAAAAATGTCAATGCAAGTTCCTGATTCAGTGTACCCAATCGAACTTTCATCAGCGTCGTGAACATTTCATCCTTCGATGATAGACACCGTTTTAGGGCTTCGTTTTATACCTAAGATGATTACAGACAAACTTTACAATTGTGCCACTATGCAAGTATTTTATGTGAGTTATACTGGACTTTATGACATTAAAGATGGCATCTAAAGCTTTAACTGTTGGTATTCTTGTATGGAAGTTCATGTCTTTGTCATTTAAGACACTGTTGTATCCAAAAGGCTTCTTCACATTTTTATCATGAATACTGTTCATTTTTACCAGTTCTTGACCTAGCGTTTGGACTTACTTTTTCAGATCTTTTATCTGAGAATATTTGCCTAAAAATAATAAGCAGCCTTTCTTTACATCAACATATATATGATCCTGATGGACATTAATGCTGTCTTTAGATTCATTGTCAGGTTGAGGTATCATGTTGTTGACTGTAGTTTTGTAATTATTTTGTTTTTGTGTTTGTGGTGAATCTAAATCGTCCATTTTTGAAGGCTTACTGTGCGTTTTTAATGGTCTCAAACCCTAAATATTGGAAATTGATTTTCCTCTGATGGTAAACCATTCTCAAAATGAGAGGAACGGATCCTAGAGTCTGTATTGGGTTCCCATATTTTTGTTGGATTTCTTGGGTTTCTGGGGTTGGCAGCTTTTGTCCAAACCATGCAAAGGGAAGATTCACTGGGGAAAGGGAAAAGTTTAAAGGGAGGCTTGGATATACATGGGTCAGTACGATAGCTACTTGAATGAATAACGCACAAACTATTTTTCCAAAAGTTTAGTTTGTATCCACCATTGCAACACCTACTAATGCAACACAGACTTTTTTTACATTGTTAGATATGATAATGAAATACAGGAAAAGAAAAACAAAGACAAAATAAGCATACTGTACATTTACACGAACGGGATAATGTCACAAACTTTAATTTTCATAAACATTTACTCTATATATTGTATGCATGCATTTTGTCTGAAAAATATTGCAACAAAGGAATGTCAAAATGAACATTTCTATTTTTAGTAAAATATGTCAACATTTCAAGGCAATTCATAAACACAGTTTATCACACCAATAACCTGTATTTGTTCATTATCACGGCAAAGTTAAAGCAAACAATTTGTTTGCAAAGTTTGTGTTATCAAGGACTGTAGATATAACAGCGAGCAGTTAAAGAATGTTGAGCAAAATGCAGTGCAATGATGCAGGAAAGAAGGGGGTTAAAGCTGGCACGTTGACAAGATGAGACGTTTGAGCATGGTTCAAAGTTGAATAGCAAAACATTTAAGCAAACTGGCACAATAAGCATGTTTTAACACATGGATGACATGTTGCATAGGTTAGGTGAGCTGACCTGGTTAGTTGTTGACACAATAAGCATGTTTTAACACATGGATGACATGTTGCATAGGCTAGGTGATGCTGACATGGTTAGTAATTGACACAATAAGCATGTTTAACACATGGATGACATGTTGCATAGGTTAGGTGAGCTGACCTGGTTAGTTGTTGACACAATAAGCATGTTTTAACACATGGATGACATGTTGCATAGGCTAGGTGATGCTGACATGGTTAGTTATTGACAAAATAAGCATGTTTAACACATGAATGACATGGTGCATAAGTTAGGTGATGCTGATATAGTTACAGGTTTACTTGTAGGAAGAACAAGTCAATCAAGCATGCATGTTTGTATCTGTATCTGATACATTGCAGTATGCAGTCTAAAATCCATCACCACAAATATCTTCAAGTCAATATAATATATTGTCAATATGATACATTATATGATATTGTTAGTAGTTATAAGACATACCATGTATTGTAGATAATGACAAATGGTTTATTGAAGCAATCTTATATTCAAATAAAAAAACAAGAAAGTTTTAACAGTACAACTCACTTATTATAGGATAGATGAAATTATTATGAATAGTAAAAGTCTGTGCTTAAAGATTCCATTTAACTTGTGTACTAAACTTAGATTTATACCTAAAAGTGTATTAAACTTTGTTACAATTTTGAAAAGTTAAACATTTTCTTTTTATTCAACTGGTGACAATTCATTTCAATATTCCAATTAGTAAGGAGGAATGAATATGTTGTTTGTGCTTGATTAACTTGCGATATATTAGGTAAGACCCATAAACCAACGCACTTGTCAAAACATAAACAAAACCATACATAAGTGATGTGACCCTCTGCTTGAGATCGGCAGGCCGCCAAGCGGGTCAGGCCAACCGACGAGCGTAATTTGTCATGATCATTGTAATATATTTTTGGTGGCATAAACAAAACAGAAAACTCATTAAGTAAGTGTTATGAACAACGAACAATCTATACCTTTCGATTGTCAAAAAAAACTGCGTCTCTAATTGGTAAACTATCGATCATCATGTGTATGAATGGAATTCGGAAATGTCTTTACTCCGATTCAAGGCACGTAACACTAAAAGTCCAATATGGCGGCTTTGTGTGGATACGGTCTATTTACACTGGGTGTGCCTTAGTGTATGAATTAAAGAATAACTCCAACGGTTACTGTTATAAAGTTGCACTTGTTCTGATACATGTGCCTTAACCTTTTGATGCAGATATACTCATTGTGCATAGTTAAATTAAATAAATGAATCATTACGGTGAGTTGACAGTTTTGTACTTTGAAAATATAAAGCCAGACGCTGTACCCCTATTAGCTTAGGCGGGCCCCAAAGAAATCCAATTGGATTAAATGTGTTCGGCAACTTAAGAATCTGATCCCGAAGGTTAAGACCCCCCTGTCTCACTCCCAAGCGAGACTGATGTTTGTTTACCCTGTGTACCCTGGTATGTTTCTAATGTTGACAGTACTTCAATGTAACACAATATTGATGTGACGTGATTGAATTGTCGGCGTGATGTCATTGTACTGTCGTCGTGACGTCATGGTATTGTTAATGTGACGTATTTGAATTGCCAATATGACATCATGGAATTGTTCAGCAAAGACCAGATGTAGCTTGTCTCAACCCTAGGGTAGGATAAGACAACCTCGCACAGGTAAAATTGTGGATATATCTGTCATTGGTAAGATATAAAACATAATTGTCTAGGTTTACCTGACCTGTACTGTCGTCACGTACTATATCTGATCTGCCAACGCAGGTACGTAGAAATGTATTGGTCATGCGAGAAATCGAAGGTATATCCAAAATAAGTGAACAATTATTGTAAATGTCCATGTATGATTAATGTTTGTAAGCAAAATAATTTATGTGATATGAACATATATTTGTGTGCATGCTACTTTCAATTTAATATATTGATTAACGTAGTTAACAAGTTTCAAAGCCATGTTTCAGTATTAGAAGGGAATTATCGAGGTTAAATATAGCATGCATGTATGTTATTGTCAGATTTATTTTTTATTCAAAGAAACACTGTTTTAGCTGGCCATTTACCAGATAGAACTTGAGTTAGGACATGATGAATGTTAAAGGTCACTGGATGTGGCAAAACGGCTGTGTATGATTTTATTGACGGTATAAATGCGTATATTCTTATGCCATGTTTCCAGTGTAGACCACCAGGTTTCCTCAACAGGTCAACAACACTAGACATATTTCGGTCCCTGACATAACGAGCAAACCATTGTAGTGACACTTCTTACGGATGATGGATGCTGTTCTTGCTATAGAGGTCCTAAACCGAGCATGTACATTCCAGTTATTGTCTGAAGATTGTACAAAAACCACACAAGGTATTACCACTATTTAAAACAAATCGAGACTTGGACACCGTAGAGTCAAAATGACGTGCATCATACAGCTGGTTCGTCCATTAAGGGCCCGTGAGTGATGTGAAAGGTCTAACGTGATGGTAGGAACGAACAAGACTGACTAAGGCTTGGTATACACATATGTACACTGTACATTTTCTGTAGGAAATACGCGGCCTATTTTTAGGCTTCCTTAATGGTCTTTGACCTCATTCTCTAATTATATGAAAAACCGCATCAGATTAGACAGGATATTGAATCCGAAATATGCGACTGAATAAGCAAGATTGCCATCCTCAAAACCTTGATTATGATTTTCTTCTGCAGTAATAGTGTCGCAGATAAAGACCTACAGACGTATATTAGTGTATAGGGAATTTTAGCTGTTTCAGCTCTTGCATTTCATCTTCAACTACAGTACTTTTAAGTCATTTGAAGAATTTAAGAATCGGCTACTTTATTATTAGTTGTCAGCTGTACGTTTTCACTGAGGAAAATGAATGTTAAATGCTGGAGTCATCTGTGAAATCTCGCTGCCAACCGTTATTTCAGTTTTGCCTGTATTATTTCAGTATCAGCTGTAGTATTACAGTATGAACGGTGGTATTTCAGCACCAGCTTTGGCATTTAAGTATCAGTGGTATTATTTTAGTATGAGCTGTGTTATTTCAGTATCAGTTGTGTTATGCTACTATCAGCGGTTGTATTTCATTATCGGTTGTTGTGTTTCAGAATCAGTTGTGGTATTTCAGCATCATTTCTGGGATTCTACTGTCAGCGGTGGTATTTCAGTATCAGTTGTTGTATATCAATATTAGTGATGGTATTTCAGCATCAGTTGTGGTATTTTAGTATCAGTTGTGGTATTTTAGTATCAGTTGTGGTATTCCACTGCCAGCTTTTGGATATCATTGGATTCACTGTTTCCGAATAAGCCGATGAATTGAACAGCCAGCTTAAAGTATGATTGCACTGTTGATTGCTGGATAATTGTATTATTTCAGTGATTGCAGTAACTGCTTCGGGATTTTGATGCTAGCTGTTAGATTTATGAGATTCTCTCTACAATCACTGGTATCTCTGACAGTTATATGGTTTTACAGCAAATTTTCAGTGTCTACTGTATGAGTGTGATTTCGAAAAAGTTAACAGCAGATGTTGTCCACCGAGCGATTGTACAAAAGACGATGATATAGGTTAAAACAAGTTACACAATACATTGCATGTGCCGCATAACAAGTATGAAACTATACATCTATATTGTGATGCTTATATCAAATGGGATGCTATATTGCATTACTTATGTATACATGTATCCTCCATCCATGCTGTTGTCTATGGCATGTGTCGCTTTTTGATGAGTGAGGTGGGGAGTTGAGATTTGGGACCTTCATATCTCTACCACAAACGACAAATGTGGCTTTTTGATAAACCATAACAGTGGAAAGATAATGTATATGCGGTTTTTAGGCGTGGTTATATCTCATGACTTCAATGTTCATTTTTGTAATTTGTGTAGTACTTGTTGTAGCTGAAACATCATTCATCAATATCATACACCGTTCTTTATAAACAACATAAAACATTTTGTTCTGTGTTTACTCATCAGGATTCATCAACTTAATCATGAAAGACATCAATAGCATTCAATCATGATAATCAGTCTTAATTCCATTGAAATTAAATTTGTCGAAGTTGATTAACAAACAATTCCCTGTGGGGTCTCAGGGAGAGGAAATTATTGCTGTACCCGCCGAAATGTCGTTACAGACAATACTGCTTTGCCTCCCGACACCCGCTCTCATATAAACTTGGCTGTTGGTGTCTCCATGACATCCGCCGACGTCATCATTCTTGTCTCCATGTCTCCGTTTGATTGCCCGAACCAGCCGGAATAATGCTTTTATCAATCAAAGTCTGTAGGTAGCCCGCCCTGGTACACTGACCGCGAATTTTCTGCCACCTAATAGAGTACAAATTCTCACTATCAGGGAAATCCCCCTCTGTATGTTTTTAGTTCTCACTATTAGAAGAATCCCCCTTTGTATGTGTTTAGATCTTACTAGCAAACATTACGGCATGTCTCCCTTACCTACTGTACGGTCGATAATTAACAGTTGATATTTAACTCCTTGAATGGAGTTTTGCTTATGTAACGGTCACTAAGGTAATACATAATATTTGAAAAGTTAAAAGTTCAATTTAATTACTTGTTAAATTAAATATCTAATTATGGTATAACAATGTCCCGCTATGGTATCTAAAATAGTTATAACTGACATAGCTGTGTAGACACTATGTTACCCGATGAGCTTATATCCAATTCAATACACATTAAAGTAAATTATTCTATGATTAAAATATTTTTCCAAGAGCGTCTGATCCTTAAGAGCAAACATAGTTTGGAGATGAACTTTCGCAATCCCCATGTCTCCAATTATAACGCTGTAACGTAGCGAACACTCTATGAGTGTCATTCATAGTCATCTCAATCACACTTATGATAATAAGTTATATAGCAGCATTGCCATAAACATGTAAATAAACGGAAATAAGGCTGATATAAGTCAACAGGTGTCAGAGGTGGTGAACAATCTTCACCACACAAATGAAATATAGTATTTTGTATTAGCCTATAAACAGGGAATATACGTTCCATTACAATGTTTCTATATAAAGAGTTTTCGTAAACAAATGGTCCATCGCCTGTCAAAATGTCAAGGAAAAATGAATGGATGCTGTATTATTATATTATTATAAGAAATTGTCAAGACATATTCGACGTCACAATGCTTTTATTTTCTCTTGTTTTATGCTGGATTATACAAGAGTTGACCTAGAATTAGAATAAGAAAATGCACTATCCTTTGCAATAAAAATGTCAACATAAAGTCACTTTCTTTGTTAAACCTTATTTTCAATGGTATATGTGCACAAAAATATACTCATATGACCACAGGTTATACTTGAAAAAACATACTAAAGTCATACCTTTGTCTGCTGATCTTTCCTGGCAGAGTTTGCGATAAAATATTAAAGTTTTATAACAAAAGATATATAATGTATACCTCGACAAATTATTTTATCGGATCTAGCAAATCAACATATCTAGAAAATGAATATTTCACTGTTATTAAAGAAACAGAAAATATGAATATTTCATATTGAATCAGCTAAATGATTTATATCCTGGAGGATGACATGCACTCAAGACGTGCTATCGGTTTTTTACAGTAATATATCATAAAGGAATGAAATTAGAAAATGTCTAGTGATCCATAAATCCATTTGATAGTCATTCATATATTTAGATATATGCATGTTTGAATTTGAATTAAATAAATGTTACATGTTATCATTTTAAAAAAAAACATATAAAATGGATGAATTGGTTTGTAAGATTTCAATAATTTCAAAAAAAGGAGAAAGTATTTACAGAAATGAAATAAATATATGAAATAGCCTTAATTATAGTTTACCTTTTACTCACATAATCGGACTGTTTTCAACTAAATAAAATCCTGTTATATTTTTGTATTAGTCACTAGTATAATATATGTTTGAATTTTCATTGATTGTACATATCTGAGATCATTTATGACGTCATTATAAACCCGTTTATGTTACGTCATGAATGAAATGGCACACTGGTATGGCTGACTCAGTTTGATGGTGCTATCCACACTTTGACTTAAAATTTTAAATTATAGTCTCATTGGTAATGTGATAAAACATACATATCATATGAGGTTCTTAGAAAACAAGTCGGAGAAGTTTTTAATTCTGCTCGCAAAGCCTCTCTTTCTAGGCTATATATGTATCACGTTTAAATATAATATTATGTAAACTTAATCTTATATTCATTGTATGCATTTGTACTTAAATCCAAGAAACACGTTTAATTATGCATATATTTGCGTAAATAGATTAAAACAAATAACGTAACAATATATCATAGAGTACGTGTATATCCTTGACAGAACAGAAAGTAAAAACACATTTAATTTTACACATGTTTCATGCAGGAAATGTTAATTAACCATGGGCTACCTACATGGAGTGAAGCCAACGCCTGGAATCTAGGATAAAGCAAGGGAATCTATCCTTGTCAAGAGAAATATAATTTCTGCACTGACCTCTTCACTTGGTATAATATTCGGTATAAATAGACAGTGCTATTGTAAAGGGTGCAATAAATGTACTAAACGCTAGTGATCAAATAAGAATAACGCAAGTCAATAAATGGAAACAGCAGGGAAACAAATGTTAATTTCCCTCCTCGAATTGGATACTTTGAAGCACATATCTGAAGAGTTCTAAAAATGTTAGATACCTTTTTTTATTAAACAGTTATACTGTATGTCTGTTTACATTAATTCATGCATAGAAGTTTTTCTTCTTGTGAAAAGTTCATGTACAGTATTTTTGGACGATTACGTTTTATGGCCGATATCTTGATCTCATATTTATTTGGAAATATCATATTTACATATGCGATATCCAGATGATACGTTAGTGGTCTTAACTCTCAGTAGAGATTGTGACCTATATTTGACCTATATTTGACCTTTATATGTAAAGCGGGTGTCGTCGGTGAAACCGGAGACGCTTACTCTCCGGACCACTTGGTCTTAGTTTCCTTTTTCGCATTCCAAATCTATACTTGTTTAACCTTCGTGTTATCTCCTTTGACTTGGTGTGATGCTTTCGTTATTATGTCGGTATTCTTAGTTATCAATAGATGCACATATCACAAACAATTTAAATTTGGATTTATGGTCACAGCTTTATTGCCAAGATATGGCGGCCGGTCTGTCAATAGACCATAATGGCACGCCAACAATAAATTCAATTTCAATCAAACAAATTAATCGATTGATTCTGGGAAACAGTTCTCAACCAATTAAACAATACAATTCAAATCAATTAATCAGCTGATCCTGGGAAACAGTTCTCAACCAATTCAACAACAATTCAAATCAATAATCAGCTGATCCTGGGAAACAGATTTCAGCTGACTACAAATCAATCAGATGACAATACTGATTAGTAGATACTGGGAAACAGATATCACTGATTCGCATCAATATGCGCAATATACATCAATCAATATCAATCAATAACTCAATAATCACCAATAAATGCTTGTACCGCGAAATCTGCCGTTCCGCGAAATCTGAACAAGTCAAATTGACTTCTGAAAGTTTATAACGCGAAATCCGCCATTTGAAGCAGGTCACAATAATCGTCAATAAGGAATAGAAGTTCGTCACAATACTCGTCACTAAGGAATAGATTTCAATTGGGGCTGTGAATCCGTCGTCGAAAAGGGGTCAGGAGCTGTGACTATCCTGCCTTCTCACACCACCGCTATAACAAAAAGAAAAAACAACAGCAGAACACAGATCCTATCCTAAAGGGGAGGGATTATGGGAGGGTGAAGAAATAAAGTATTTAAGCAAGTAAATTTTTGATAAACTTAGCCTGATAACTCTCTGGCTGATCTTCACAAAGTTGTCTTCCTTTAACAAGGGAGATAACTCGATTATCACTTTCGCCAAATAGGCGTCAGGTTGCACAACACCAATAATTCATGTGCCCTCTGATAACGGCACTATATGGTTTATTGCCATAAGTGCTATTATCAATAGATGCACATATCACAAACAATTTAAATTTGGATTTATGGTCACAGCTTTATTGCCAAGATATGGCGGCCGGTCTGTCAATAGACCATAATGGCACGCCAACAATAAATTCAATTTCAATCAAACAAATTAATCGATTGATTCTGGGAAACAGTTCTCAACCAATTAAACAATACAATTCAAATCAATTAATCAGCTGATCCTGGGAAACAGTTCTCAACCAATTCAACAACAATTCAAATCAATTAATCAGCTGATCCTGGGAAACAGATTTCAGCTGACTACAAATCAATCAGATGACAATACTGATTAGTAGATACTGGGAAACAGATATCACTGATTCGCATCAATATGCGCAATATACATCAATCAATATCAATCAATAACTCAATAATCACCAATAAATGCTTGTACCGCGAAATCTGCCATATGAATGAGTTATCCACATGAAACTCATTCACAGCCAAACGAAGACAGAAGAGGAGGCGACACATTTCCCGGTACAAGGCTGTGACCAAAATCCTAACATGTCATTATTGTTCCATGTTACTTGTAACTGTGAACTAGTAACTGTTAGGGAAGAACCTGTTTTTTTTTTTTTTGTTTTTTTTTAAGGTGTTAAGAAAGAGGTCATTACCCAAAGGAGACACGTGGACCCCATCTTTCAGAAAAAAAATGGTTATCTAATTTCAAGTCTGTATAAAGTACAACAGCTCCACTATGCTATAAAACATGATCAGAAATTGTATTGTTCAATCTCTTTCAGACTTGTTTAAGTGCTTAATGACTTATGGCTTCGGGGTAATATTTACAAGCATATCAATAATGTCCCAGGGAACTCAGACATCAGGAAATACATGATCTTCTTTAATTATATTCAATGCACCCAACCCAAGTGTTACCTATGTCATTACCCCAACAGTGTATGACAAGCCTTGCTGGTTGATCAGTTTCAAATTTCCCAAGTGACAAATTTTACTTTTGATGTCCGAAATGACCATACATGTACCTCCTTTAAACTGCCACCACACTGTAATCCAATGCGAGACAGCCCAAGGTGTACCCCTCCTGGGCAAACCCGACTGTGAACAAAGTCATATTTAATGATTGATGACAAGAATCCAGACCTTCCCTCAGGTACCTACAAATCTTAAAATGCGTACTAACACTTTACAATTATTTTTGGGGTTGGAATTATGATGTATCTTTTGTAAACACTGGATTTCCACCTACCACATTCCATAATATCTTCAGTAGACATACCACATGGGGAGGTCGATGTAGTTACCCCAATTCTGAATGAATGGGACTTGTAAAGAAAATTAATGTTACAGCCAAAGCTAGTGCATGCTTTGGTGAGGACACTACTTTAGCAGCACTTCCCTGAAGTGATACTTGTGCAACAGTTACAACCCTGTAAGCCATGTCCCTACTACTACTGACAGTAATTTTTCCAACACGAAAACAATCCATAGAAAGCCAATGAACAGGCACAACTAAACAAAGCTAACCTCATATTGGGAACTGCATATTTTACATTTTTGTCAAGACTGATATAATGCCTGCTAACAGATCAACAGTAATAGGTAATCTGGCATGTCTAATCCCAACACTAAATCCACATTACTATTCCAAGACTTTTCCCTAAAAATAACAGCATTTGCCATTGAATTGACTTAACAATTGCAACCACATCTCTAGGTCAGCTCTAATATACCAATAGCTAGAGTATTTATTCAACTTTTTTTTTTTTTTTTTTTTTTTATGTCCTGTTAGGCATACAAAAACCTTACTACAGAGTAAGAATATTTCAAGAATTAGTACGAAATGACATTATCCCTGCTACAGACTGTAAATCCTGTAATCTAACCTTTACCCCCTACCTAAAACTTCCCAAATCTCTGCCCTTAATACCACAACTTTTTCCTGTGGGACCCTAATTGCCATGTCCACTGTGTCAATTTCAAGACCTAAGGATATCAGTTGTAGTTGGACCCTCAGATTTCTACTCAGCGATAGGTATACCAATGTCTCGACATGTTTCAAGCCTAGGAGGCTAGCACATGTATCCTTTTGTCCTTCCCAGCAATATGAAGTCATCTATATAATGATCTAAACTTTGTTCACCAGACTTCTCTCCAACAATCCACTCAATAAAAGATGAAAACTTTTCAATAAACTACCCCACACTGAGCAACCCATAGGTAAACATTTGTCCAAGTATTTGTCTTGAAACTTAAAACCTAACAATGGAAAATCAGCTGGATGGTCTCTATCTTCCCCAATAATGCACCTTCGCCCAACTCAGCTATCATCTCAACAACTTTATCCAATGATGAGCATTGGGCTGAAACCATATCAGGGTCAATATTGCTATCCATGCTATCCCCTAATTGCAACGAGAGATGTGTTATTAGGCACGACTTTCCATCCTGTTTGAGAACTATTCCACTGTGCGATGGGTTTGTTATCAAAATAACCTGCCACCCTACCTAATTCTACTTCCTGCATATTTTTTTTTTTTTTTTTTTTTCCCCTTGGGGCAAAAATAATGAAGTTTAGAAACTCTTTAAACCCTTGGAGAAGAAGCCTCCCTACAGACATGTTTGTATATTTAGTAACCCAGTGCTTATGAGCTGGACATTTTTAAAGCCATAACTGTTTGTGTTCCTTATCTTGCTTGTTTTGTTCTGGGACCGTAGACTGAGTGTATGAAGTTTGGTTTTGACTGAAAGGAATTGGAATTTCTATTGTTTGCCTTAAAGCAATAGAGAGTGGCATACCCTCCATTACACCGAATACATTTATGAGAGTAAGTACAATGTGACCGAGCACAACTGCCCTTGTAATTGAAATCAAAGCATTTTTGTAAGTTATGATTCAGTGTCTGTGGCAACGCCTGCTTCTGTGGCTGCATATATATCAAGTACATTTCATTGTCAATAATGTCCCATGTTCATGTGGTTTTTTTTTTGTTTTTTTTTTAACTTTCTAAGCCAGTACTGCTCATCATACTTCAACCATCCAGTACCACCACATCATTGTGCCCCAAGGCAAACAATCTGCATATATTTCAATAGCCCATGCAGTTGCCCTGAATGAACAGAGGTGTAGATACTTATATATATTATAAATGCATCCATCCATTTACTTATATCAGATATTTTGTGGGTTCACTACTTACTTCCCATCAATCAAAGAAATTTTGTGGGTATTTTCATATACCCCCATGGAGTGTGACAACAAGTGGGCAAGCTCAATATATTCCACATTGATTATTTTTTTGCTTAACATTAGCTGCTACATGCAAGCCTAAATTGAACAGGGGTGTAGATACTTATATATTATAAATGCATCAGTCCATTTACTTATATCAGATATTTTAGGGGTTTGTGTTTTGGGCTTCACTACTATAACTCCCCATCAATCAAAGAAATTTTGTGGGTACCGTCAGATATCCCCATGGAGTGTGACAACATATGGGCAAGCTCAATATATTCACCATTGATATTTTTTTGTTTTGTTTGTTTAACATTAGCTGCTATATGCAAGCCTAAATTATCATTTACACTTGTCATATATGTGTTAGTATTGTCATACCCATTGTATATGTACTCAGGTTCCCTTGATGTCTGTTAATTGCCAGCTGTGATCTGTTCCTGTTGAACCGACTGTGGCCTCACATTCTCAGCTGACACCAACGGTTGCTCTACTGTAGCCTCCTCCGGTTGACTAACAGCTGGCTCCATGGTACCCCCTGTCCTACATTTTCTGCTCCAATACATGATCACTGTTTTGATATATTATTAGCAGATGAATAGTAGAGTATACGGGTAATTTCATATATTATTAAAGTATCAACTTTTATGAATTGCTTCCAAGTTCCATAATCAATATACATTAACATACTTTGACCTAATTTCAATAAAAGACAACTCGACCCTATATACGTGATGCCATCGGTTAAGTCCGACAAAGACCCAATTTGAATAAAAGACAACTCGACCCAACGTGGTGCGATTGGGTCGAGTCGACCATTGGCGTTTGATTTAAACATAAGCACGGTGCGACAAAATATGCTACAATTGGACTGAATCTCAAAATTGTTGAGCCAGATATTTCAATCCGATGGCTTGAAGATTTGTTTGACTATCATCAGCGGTCTCAAATATATCATATACGAGATATGAAGAAATATGGACGACCACGCCATTTCATATATTGAACAACGATCCGGTGCCATCAACCGGTACACATTATTAATATAAGCAATTTTTACACTGACAATATATCATCAAATATCATTGAAATGTATTACATCTGAATATTGAAGAAATAAAGTATTTAAGCAAGTAAATTTTTGATAAACTTAGCCTGATAACTCTCTGGCTGATCTTCACAAAGTTGTCTTCCTTTAACAAGGGAGATAACTCGATTATCACTTTCGCCAAATAGGCGTCAGGTTGCACAACACCAATAATTCATGTGCCCTCTGATAACGGCACTATATGGTTTATTGCCATAAGTGCTATTATTTTTTCTGATATAGCTGCAATGCTCAAATCGAAAATTTAATGTTGTAACTTGTTGATAAAAGCCACAGAACAGCTCACGATATCATACCAGATATGTTGACCTCAAACAGTTTTTTAGTTATTGTTTAAATGTTGATAAACAAAAAGAACCATATTCTTTCAGTGTCCAAAGTCGTTCTCTTTATAACCATATAAATGCATGCTTAATTTATATGTCAACGTTATTTAAAATTCCGGTAAATAAACACACACTTGAATACAGCTTTTGGAAAAGAACAAAGGTACAAATGAAGTTAATGACGAAAAATGAATACATCGTATAAAGCTGCAAAATTCCGTCGTATCGTTCTGATGAAACACGTAAATGAAGCTAGGGACTAAAGCAACACGAATAACCGACATTATAACGAAATTCCAATCTAAAATTGATAAATGCCCCAAGATTTGAAAAAAAAAGAAGATTTTTAGAGAAAAACATTTGAATAAATCAGGAATAATAAGACAACGTCCTCTGCAAGAGTAAGCATCTTCTGCTTCATCAACGTCAGCCGGCACACAAATTTAGGACAATGAAGTATAAAAACGTTGGAAACTTAGGATAATAAAAATAATACCTGGTGAAACTTGATCTCTTAATGTGGCAATAATTTGTTCCATGTGTTTCCAAAATGTTTTTTCAACACACTGTGAATTCATGAGTTTTAAAGACAACAATAATTAGTATTGTCAAGGCGTTGGTATTGACAGGGCTTTCTCTAAATCTTGTCTAGCTGGTCAACAGTTGAAATAATTTTCCTGGTAAGGGGTTACAGAAATTCTGGTTAACCCGCTCAATAGAAGGACAATGATGATGACATATTTTTAAAAATGACGTGCACATTATGACTGCAAAAACATTCCGAAACATTCATCCCATCACTATGAATATTCCAGTTCATCACATCCATTTATTATTTTTGATATATTTTCCGTCGCAAAAATCACCTTTGTCGCCGCTATAAAAATTAAAGAGTTTTGTGCTGTCGAAACTACGCCTATCTACCATAAATTGAATGGTTGATGTATTTAGATATCTAGCAAACGTGTCAGCTCCATTTCACATAATGATTTGTGAGCCAAGGACCTATAAAAGTGCATATTATTCAATAGATAATTACATTATTCACGGGTTCATGGCGACAGGAACTCATGTAAGCAATTTATTACGACAATGCTACAACGGTAATATAATGTGATAGACTACTGTAGACATGAAACAGATGTTGTAATATGAATGTATGGGGATATGTATCATACGCATTATGTAAAAATATATATTTCATATACAATTAATGAGTATCAATATACATAAAGTTGTCGAAAATAAAGACATCATTAATTTTTGTTCACTCTAATTGAGATGATGTACTGCTGTATGAGTTTATGACTGACAACAGGTAAGGTTTCTTTTACAGATGTTTCATTATGACGCGACTAAACATTTTCCTTTCACAATGTGACATAATTATGAGGATTCAAATTGATCTGAGCCATTTATTAAAATCCTGATCAAATAGATGAATTTATATAAGCAAAACCGACTACGGATTCAGTATGAATGACAATTCTTAATTTATATACTTCAGAAATGAAAAAAGTACACAAAGGCACATGACCACAAAACAATTACTCAAAGTGGAAACAATGACAGTACCAATGAAAACAACAAAATATCACTATCTGCA
Organism: Pecten maximus; assembly: GCF_902652985.1. Taxonomy (NCBI): domain Eukaryota; kingdom Metazoa; phylum Mollusca; class Bivalvia; order Pectinida; family Pectinidae; genus Pecten; species Pecten maximus. The sequence goes on along the minus strand of NC_047032.1, from coordinate 18,676,055 downwards.
ATGACAAGGCTTTCATAAAAAGATGGAGAATCCTAACCGATTAAAAAGAATATATATATGATGTGAAGTCGAAACGTGATCAGTTAGTTCAAGGATACATCCTTTCTTTATCTATGTCTTTCTTATTTTAGAAGTTTGTTTTGTCATTTTCGTATCCGTATTCTTTATTAGGAAAAGTGAACAACATAACAAATAGCGTTTATCAGCATTCTCCATTACATGTTATGATATTATATAAATAGTCCAATCCTTAGAAGACCAAAACACTTTTTTTGACTTGGTGAAATAGTATAAATGAATCAGAAACTTTATTTTGCAATCTTTTGAAGATTATTCATTTGCAAATTTTCATGAAAATAACCCATCCGAAATATTCCAAAAATGCAGAAAATATCGTTGTTTAACGATGTATCATGACACTTCACTCTGTGAATTATCCCTTCAAAAGTTAATATGATTCTGTAAAAGTATGTGATTATTAAAATATTAAATTATATGGGGACTTTTTATGGCCGTGTATATAGTAAGATGCAGTAAAGGAGACGAAAATCAGAGAGCAAATCTTGACATGCGTAGAATGATGTGTGGATCGCACTGTCTCTCAAGCCTTACGAACTTATTAATGAATAGTGCATTTACTCTTTGTTTTGGGATCTATTATCGATCTATTGAATAAAAATGATTGAACAATAGAATTTGACATTCAAATACAATTTTCTTTAGAAAAGAACCCTGCGATCATCGCAAAGTAAGTGATAGTTATATCGATATGTCTAGGTCGAGAGAAACTCTCCATCGTCTCTGGTTATATATCTAGAGTGAGAGTTAGGGGTCTAGGTCGAGAGAAACTCTCCATCGTTTCTGGTTATATATCTAGAGTGAGAGTTAGGGTTAGGGTAGCCCGAGTCCTAACGCAACAGACTGTATGTAATTTACATTTCATTAATTTTCGGAGCATATCGTATTGGATTAATTTATAGTTTTTTCCTGGATGGGATGTCATTTCAGTTCGGTACAAGGCATTACATAACATGATATATGTAGCTATGTCACATGGAGTAGAATAAATCAATTTTCTATACGGATGTAGTTACGTTGGCAACTAAAGGGCCTGTTTCCAAAATGGCCCCTTCTCTGATTCAAATTTCTTGTTGGTGGTGCATGCCCATGCCGTTGTGGTCACAAATCTAAAAAGTATAAAGATTTAGGTCACTTGGTTTGTTTTTTATGGCTCCTCAAAGTTGTACCTTTCAGAAGCTGTCTAAGTGTTGATACAATGTGCATGTTATGTAAAATATTAATGAAAATATAATCAAATGATGGTCACCGTAAAGAATACATTCCTGGCATGATTGTGACAAAAAAATCATGTTTCCATCGCGCCATTGGGCTGTTTTATGGAAGAAACAATCTCAAAAATGCCATTTTCGATGATAACATTTTAGACACAAAAACTGTGTTTTTTAGAGAATACACCCTTTTATGGGCGTTGGATGCAAACCAATTTTTATCCTATTAAACAGTACGTAATATGCTATTGATGAGAGGAAAAATCATCAACATGTAAGTGGTTGAACTTTTTCAAATCTTGGGTTGAATTAGCCTATGGTTGAATTGCCGATTTTCGACTTTCTTTAGATAATTAACAAAAACACGAGAGTATTTGCTCGGTATGTTGAGAATATGTACACAGATATGAAAAAAAGTGAGAGAAACAATTTTTCATAAAAAAAATCCAAGATGGCTACTTCACAAGTCCCCGTGGTTGAAGACATTAGCTGACAAATAGACAGAACAACAAACAAAACGTGTTCCTTATGATTTTGGTTGGTTTTCGCATTTACGGGAGTGTTCATAGCTACGGGCGATTGTATAATACCTATATTTATAAGTTTGGTTAGTCACATGGTAACGGGGATCTTTCATGTCGAGCCCCAAACATACCTTCGACATATGCACTCCGTTGCCGCATGGAAAACTAGTTCAAGTTTTGTCGGAATTTCTTCACATGTGGTTGTAATGGTCGAGGGTTTTCCAGCGCCCTGTAATACCCAAGGTAGTACAAGATACTGGAGATGTGCGCACACATTCACATCGTTCTCTCTCCAACTGAGCACTGGCAGTAGTAGTCCTTTATTGGGGCCTCATCATCGGGTGAAACAGTGAACCGTATCGAAACGTTATATTTCGTTTGGCTTTTGTGTCGAGAATGTATTTGACATCGGAGAAGGTCTGGGGAGTGCTGGTAAAGCCACACCTCATAGTCTCATAGTGGGACACCACAGTTTGTGTGAATAGATCAGGTGATGTCTTACACGTTTTGGTAAGACTGATGATTTTGTTCTATTTATTGCAAAGGTAACAAGACAGAGACAGCATTTTTTGTGTGAAGATCATCCATTCAAAAGATCATGAAGGGTCAGCAACGGCAGGATATGGGACGGGGAGTCGTCTTCTTCCTCTATTTCCTGATTCTGCTTGGGTTCAGGTTCAGGCTGATTTTTGTTCCGAAGATACTTCATGTAGTACTTCTGGCAAATAAGTGCTTGTTCCTTTGCTGACATCAATCCTTGTTGCACCAGCGTATCTAGGAGCCATTTATATTGTGGACTATTTACATTGCGTGCACTTCTGTTCTTATTGCCACTACGTTTCTTGAAGTATAGTTGACAGCCTTTTCCAACACATTTACCCTCCATCTTGAAACAATAACGATTGGTTTATGAAGCGTCGATAAAGTAACAAAATAGCAAGCCATCGATGATTGCTGTAAACAGCTAATGCTTAGTAGTTTGGTACAATTATGCGAAAATGTGTGATAAATAACGGACAACTAACTACACAAAATAACAAGACAATATAATAAATCACATTCAATACCTCCAAGAAGCGCAGAATTGATTGATTACTTAGAACAAAATAAAGTATTTCATATGGATAATCTAACTATTCGATATGGCGTGGTCGGCAGGCACAAAGAAAGTGAGACAAGTTAGGGTCCCAACCCTGACAGAGCCACAACGCTTTGGAGATGGGAGAATAGCTAGCGTCGTGTCAATGATTCCGTAAACGTATAGACAAAGACAAGAAGATACGGATAAATGTACAAGGCCACACGATCAGAAAATTCAAAAGAGGACAACTTGAGATAGAACAGTATTCATGTATCAGGGTGTCCTCAGTGTAAATCTTTATATCGATACTGTTTATTTAGTCGTTAGATATCATAAAACTGTCATGAAAATATCCGCTCTGATATTCAATATAAAATTTTGTATATAATAAGCTATATAATAGGGTTTCAGACAAGGTTGTTACTCATTTCTCCTTTTCTTTCAATTTACAACCACATTCAGGCGGCGATATGAGAACGTTCCACCACATGGAATAAGCTGATTTTTGGTACGCATATGAAACAAGTAAAGCTCTATCCGATTTTGTGATGGAAATTTGCATCCAAAACTATATAACGGGAGAAAATTGCAATTTTATGGCATTTTTCTTCATAATTGTGTCTCTGCAAGTGCATTTTCATCCGAGAAAATTTTTGTTTTATGAATAAACACGATGTTTTGGAAATATTTATCAAAAGAAATGTATACTATGTTGCGAATTACAATTCGAGATAACCTTCTTTTATTTACAACCTTATGTCTTTGATGCTCAAAATGACAACTTTATAAAAATACATTTTCACTGACATTATGAAATCTGGGTGTCGGAAAGGTGTAAAATTATTCTTCGGAAAAGAAAAAAACTGTAGTTGAGCTAGATAAGAAATTATACGGGGGCAGGCTCCTATGGAGAATTAACATTACTGGAAACAGGCCTTTAAATTAATGTCCAAAAATCAGGTGTCTTCTGCTAAAATATTGATGTACTTTGATAGTTAGCTGTCCGTAACCCATATACCTAAGCACGATTGTTAAACATAAGATTTATAAAATGAATTGAGAATTAAGTTTGATATATTTACATGCTATGGAGCCATATCAGAAATAATGGAGTGATCTCGAGATAGACTTCGGGAAATTCATCAATTGTACCGGAAATTTGTACATTTCCCGTTAAGTCATATGTACGGTAATGTCCTTCTATAAATTAAAAGTGTAACTCGAATAAATCAATAGCGTGTAGCCTATTAGCGAAACGTTACACCTTGATTGATGTGTAAAATGTCACCAGGTTAATTAATTAAATATGTTGATGAGAGAAGTTCCTATAAGTAGACCTACGAATGTCATTATCATAACATATGCTAACGGTGAAATGATTTATATGTATTATCCAATTCATTTGAATTAGTGTTAACAAAGATATTAAACAACAATTACGATAAACAAAGAATGATATCGTGTTTTTTTAAACATGTAGACAGGTCTTAAGTAGTAAACATGGTTGTTGAAGTGTACACTTAATATGTGTATATTGCGAATATGTAGTGAAATATAGGAATCGTCTGGCAAGACATGCTAGCTTAAAACGGTTGATATAAGAAGCACATATCAAATACATTGTATATTGCATGTCATGCAATTAAATCTCCTACCATCCACGCTAAAAATAGTAACAGTGAGATTAATTTTGACCCTAAAGCGAACTTTCTATTCCATTAGACATAGCTTCTTGGGGTCGCGGTGGACGAGTGGTTAAGGTGTCCCGACACTTTATCACTAGCCATCCACCTCTGGTTTGCGAGTGTGAAACCAGCATCGGGAAGTTGCCTGGTACTGACCATACATGTAGGTCGGTGGTTTTTCTTCGGGTACTCCGGCTTTCCTCCGCCTCCCAAACCTGGCTTGTCCTTAAATGACCCTGGTTGTTAATAGAACGTTAAACTAAACAAACCAAACCAAATGTCCGAGACATGATGATCCTTAATCATTGTGTGAAGATTGATGAAGAAAAAATTCTGAAGAAATAAAGCCGCTGGATCGCTGACAAAATTTGGTATTACGTACACAAGTAACTAAATGATGGACTGGAAGCATATAGTTCCCCCCGTTTTCATCAGCAGGGAACTAATAAAATTATAAATATCAAAAATAGCTATTAATAAACGGTGGAAAACAATAGGAATATAATCCTCAAATATGATTCTATTATATAGCATAAACAATACCATGCAATCATTACATTAAAACTACATTAAATTATTTACATTTAAACAACGCTATACAATAAATTCCAAACTCAAATCATGATATAAGCAAGCCTTGGGTTTTATTACATATTTTGAACCCTCGGTTGAATATTCCTATCCCACACACACACACACACATATATAAACCTTCGTAGAAGCAAACTTTACATTTGCATGCATTGCATTGTACACAATACATAATTTATCATATTATTCAGTTTAATTACTCGCATACATGTACAATGTATATACCAGTTAACTTTTACATTGTTTAATGCAAATATGCATATACATATAATATATGTTCTTTGATTTCCATTGCAGATTGTAATTCTACATACATTTGTATATATAAACGATGAACAGTTTGATAATATGCACGTCTTTCATTTGCAGAACTTACGTGCAAGCTTCTCAAACAAAAACAATGGAAATGCAAATGCACGGTTTTCTGGGAAGCCAACCAGACAAGTATTTTCCGCAAAAAATTCAAAAAGATTTACCCGACCAGCCTCGTTCGGAACTTCCAGGCCTCAGATGGGACAAGGATTTCATAGAACTCAGGCGACGGTTACAAGTGCACCCTTTCGACGTCAGTTTCCGTCTAATGGTAGGAATCCGTTCTTTGGTCGTCGGCAACAAATGGTGACTGATGCCCCATTCACTAACCGTCAGCAACAACCAAAGGTATAGTGTTACATTATGATATTTAAATGTGTTTCTTTCTGATTGTCTCATAAGTTGGTTATTCATTTTTAAAGTCACGTGGGCATTGGTTTATAGTCATGTTTTTACTGTTTTACTGTTGAATTGGTTTATTTCGAGTAGCTGATTTTTTTCCTGGTCGGAACAGGTGCTCAATAATAATGTGCACACCACATGCCGTTTTCAAGAACTTGAAGTACACGTAAAAACACACAATGCATTGATATATGCAAACTAAAATGTAATGTTCATGTACAAGGATGTAATCAAGGATGCTACAAATACAACTAATATTAGTAAAATTTAGTGACAGATAATACATAAAAACAGATACCCCAAAATATTACTAAATATACAGTATGGTACTACTGTTGTCGCATAAGAGTTGATATAAAAAGTGTTTGATTATTTTAAAACTTAATTCAGTGTTATGTGGCATTGTCCGTGTGTTCCTTTATCGGGTTCGTACCACTTGTACCAAATAGATATGCTATCATATAATGGAACGCGATTGAATATCAAGCGAGTCCCCAAGATCCGCCATCCTGGTAAGTGGTACGTTTGAACAATCGATCAACAACAACCGGCTCGGTTCTACTGCTACAGTGCGTTCCATTAGAAGGTTCGTACCGGTACGAACACGATAAAGGAACGCACGGCTGACATTGTGTATGTAACCTTTTGTAATTAACGTAATATGAGAAATCTGAAATTCAGAGTACGTCAGTACATACATAATGATGAATGCGTAAATTTTAATTTGTTATTGTAATTTGTCAAACACCAAAGTAACCCATAACCCTGCATGTTAATAATTATCTGTTTACTACAATTCAAGATATCAAAAGAGATCAAGCATTTGAAGGGCTGTAGTAACGTAACGGTTTTAACATTTGGCATGACATTAATATACTACCTCTTTTATTGTCAATCGATCATTCTGTTTGTCGGATATGTGGTAATCGTAAAGTGTATATATTAAGATGCAGTAAAGTAATCGTAAGGTAAGTTTAAGGTAAGGTTAGTGGATTAAGGTAAATTCAAATAAAATGCAACCATTTTTAATGGAAATCTAAGAAGATCAGGACTATTGTATGGAAATCTAACATTTTAGGGTTTCTCTACATTAAAATCTAGCATTGATTAGGATTAATGGAAAATTAATGTAGATCATGGTTACTTTTGATAAAAATCTAACACCAAACGAAGATTTTAGGGTAATCTTAAATTGCAATCTTACATAGATTAGGATAAATCGAAATATAATGAAGATCAGGGTTACTTTTGATAAAAATCTAACACCCAACGAAGATTTTAGGGTAATCTTAAATTGCAATCTTACATAGATTAGGATAAATGGAAATCTAATGTAGATCAGGGTTAATCTTAATGGAAATCTAAAACCCGACGTAGATTTATGGTTACTTTAAATTGAAATCTAACATAGATTAAAATCAATGGTAATCTAACATATATTTCACTAATGGTAATCTAACATAGATTAAGATGTACGGTAATCTAACGTAGATTAGAATTTATGGTAATCTAACAGATTAGAGTAACTTTTATTTGACATCCTATGAAATTTTTAATTGATATATAATGTAGATCAGGGTTACATTTGATTGATATCTAACATAGGCCAGGATTACTTGCAATTGACATCTAACGTAAATTAAGGAAAAGTTTAATTGAAATCAAGCACAGATTGTTGTTACTTCTTACTCGAATCTAAAGTAGATAAGGCTTACTTTTCTTGAAAATAAAACGCAGATAAGGGTTACTTTTGATGAAATCTAAGGACGTCTAATATACCATTTTATCTCGGGATTAATGTAAATAAGGTAATTTTCAATGTTAATCTTGGATATAAATGAAAATATGATGAGGGATTAACAATCTTTCCGTGCAGGGCTGCAGCAAAATAAGGCATTTGTTAAAATGGAACATGAAATAAAATTTCAAAATACAATTCAATTTGAAAACGTATAGCCCGCGGGCAGTACTGAAATAGAATACATTTTACAATCTCGAGCTATAGGAGGCCGAAATAAGGTTTTTTTCTGAATGGTTTTAAAATTAACAAAAAGGTTGATAAATAAGGTTTTACATGTTTACATTACAGAATTCTTGGATCAGTCCGAACAACAACCAAAGATCGAACAATGGTCCTTTTCGTTCAAACATGAAACAGCAGTCGCATCCATTGGAGCAGAACTCTATACAACCCCACAAGAATACGAGGACGAATGGTTTTCCAACATACCGCCCTGAATTACGACAGTTTGCTCAACCTTTTCAATTTCAGAAAGAGGCAATAACTACACAAGCTCCATCTGTCGCGGGTATCCAGAGTTTTGTCCCTTCTGGGTTTAATTTCGGTAACGCAAACCCGTCGCCATCCTACAAGTTTGAACCATCGGTACAACCACAAAGGCCAAATCAAAATTCGCATCCAATGGCTGACAGTTTGATCAATATGAAACCCCCACTACCACCATCACAACATATTCGAAGGGCTCAGGGAGGAGGGATCGGAGGAGGAGGGGGAGGGAAAAGAAAGTCTGTGGAAAAAAATAAACCACTCATCAAAGTCAGCGTAAACAACAAGATAATGAACAACCCTCCGCCTCAATTGTTGGCAAACAAAATACCATTGTTTCAAAAACCTCCGAAACAGAACAGAAACTGGAGGAACAATCCAAACCCCAGGCGGCAAGGCGGCAACCGACGAATCAACAGGCAAGGCAAAAACTCAAACTGGATGAAAAGGAAACGGGGCAGGCAACCTGGAAAGCCACGTCAGAGGCCCATACATGAAAGGACAACCCAGCAACCCTTCCACCAGCAACCATTTGAGCCCCAAGCTCCTTTTCCGGGACAGCCACGGTTTCCCTTCCCGGGTCCTGCTCTGTTCAACAATCAAGGTCAAGGGCCTACACCACCAACTATACCGCCAACTATGCCACCAACCGCGCCTACCAATCCACCAATGTTTCCACCCACGGCACCATCCCCGTACGCCCCTACCTTCCCCCCTCCGACTGATCCCTTCTACATGCCTACATCGCTAAACCCAACTTCAAGACTTACGCCCTCGACGCCTGCGCCAACTAGGCTCCCTCCTCCACCCAAAACGACAATTGATGGTATAGGCCTTAAATGTCACCATACAGCGGAATGCAGCGCTGGGTGTTGTTTTGACCAATCAGGAACCATGTTGGATACTGATACTTACGGACCAAACGCGCTCAAAAATGGACTCGGTAGGTCGAAAATCAGCAATGTTGTTAAACTGAACGGCACCACGCTAAATTATATTTCACACAAATGATATTTAATTTCAGTATAGGTATTCATATATATTTACAAAATCTTCAAAATATTAAGGACAAGCAAATAAGCTATTTTCTATTATACACATCATATTGTTCCTTATACATTGTCAAAGCTATACAACTATTAATTGATAAATTATGTATCATTTCTCTATTAATTATCATCTGCAAAGTATTATACTTTAACAATCCATGCATGATTAAACATTGTTAAATGTGTGTGTTGTAAAGTGTGTATATAAGTATAGATCAGGTTTTTATTGAAATATTGTCAAATCGTCGTGTACAATGTACACTATTTACCACGTCTAGTGTATAGTTTTTTCCCTTGTTAGTGTTCTTATTGAATTGTAACCCTTAAGGTTCATAGAAATAATCTAAATAATTCAATGCAATTCAAACATACAATATAATTTGTCTATATCAAGTTTGGTCGCTGGTTTTCTGATCTATCAGAGTTACTTCCCTTTGTTTCACGATAAATCGGGGATGGAAAAGGACAAAGGATGCGCTGTATATTACTGCGCAAATGCACACTGACCCCTCACTGGCCTCTATCTTATAATTAGTAACATTGGGTTCCAAATGTCAGTCATTAACAATTATAATTAAAATAAGTTAATTTGGTTTTGATCAAACAACATTATTAATTGACTGAAATCCCCTTGAAGTGTTAGAGCCTGTTTGACGGTATCAGCGGAGATGTTTTCCCTAACTGTCCTCTTTAACTTGACGGCTACGTCACATACATAATACCACCGACGCCAAGACAATATATGTTTACTTCTTTATTTTCATGCAGTTTTAATGTTCATGTCATTAAACCTATTGTGCCATGTATAAAATTAATACCAATAACATGCTCTGTGTTTCATTAATCTTTACAGAGGGGTAAATACATCATTTCGATATTCGAGTTTTTTTGTTCGGGTATTAGCCAAAGACAAATATTAAGCCTGGTGGAAAAAGAACATGAGTAAAGAAAAACAAAATCCTCTTAAATTACAAGCTACATACTCTTAAAAATAAACACAGTCTTCTTATAAACCAAATATTTTTCAAACTTATAGCTTGAGAATGAACTTAAACAATTTATCTCTCAGTTAGAAAAGTACCTTTTCCTTTTACTTCAGCTTCCGGTACTTGCCAGATGAAACAACCTGGACTGGGGGAGACTTGTGATGATCTCTGTGCGTGCAAGACAGGTAATTTGATGTTAATTTCTACATTATCTGATAAGTAATTGAGAATTACGCCAAAGGACATACAAGTGAATGATCTTTCACTGTAAGTAATAGATATTTCCTTCATTCTCATTGGCTAAAACGTGGTCACGTGTAGGACAGTATTTTGAGACACTTTATTAATCTGACGTTTCTATATTGAGGAACGCAGGGTCTATATGGCGTTGATGACGTCATTATAATTGTAAGATGTAACGTCGCAGTGCCCCAATCAAATTTCTCCTGTTAACAAGATACATTTTATGCATTTACATCCTTTTGTAAATAAGTTTCATACACTACCTAACATAAAAAAATAAGAACCCTTGATTCGATATTACAGTTTTATACCGACCTGGTATATGTAATGTAAACTATTGATATCAGGCTTCACCTTCGGTTGATATTTGATTCTACCGGGTCTTTATAAAACTATATTTCTACCACAATACCATTTGTTATTCAACTCTCAGACCATCAGTTAATCGTTACAGCTGTTGATTAACAATCTGTTTATACCACCATGTTGGCTAATACCTCTGTACGCATTTGATTGGCTAACACGGTGACTTTGACCAAGCTGCAATTGTTATTGACGTCATCAATAATCTAATGATGTCACATCACCAGGTCCCGGCCGTTCACCGGTACACTTTATTTGCATACGCGAAATTATACTTGGCAACGTTTTCCTTTGATTCAAGCCGATATTATTGTGGTCGAAAACAGGTCCACACGACTCGAAATTGTTGGATATGGAACTTATTTTCACACTCGTAAGTTATTTTTTAAAAGGTTGCCAAACAAACACTCGCTAAAGCTCGTGTCTTTTGTAACTTTTAAAAAATAACTTACTCGTGTAAAATAAATTCCATATCCAACAACCACCCGTTGTGTAACCTCTATTTATCTCACCTTTAAGCAATACCTGATAAGCGACGGATGAACCGTTTCATATAGCTATATTCTTCTATAACTCGTCAATGATGCTTCGGATCAAAGAATGACAATCTAGAAAGGGAGTCATACAAAATGGAAAGGTCCTAATGAATTGTTCAGATATAGAAGAGGAGTCACAGTTGTGAATACATAAACTTTAAATCTGTATTGGACTTTGAAGAGATTAAAAACATGTTTGTGTATACCTCAGAATGTAAATCTAGCATATAGGATAAGGACGAATCTCAAAGTCTTAAAAAGGCACGAATACCTGCGAGATGATCATTATTTCATGTTTTCATTCGGACTCGGTAATATGTTAAATGACCTACATGTTTAATTGTACTTACTTTTACGGAGTTTAACGTTGTTGCTATAGACATTCCGATTTTAAGAAAAAAAGGAATCACTTTTATTTTGTGCCCTAGATCTATCCCGGTATCTGAAATGTCCCTTCAACTGCGCAACGATATTAGCTTTCTTTAATCTTAGGCTCTCTAATGTTTATGCTTAAGGATCTGCTCTTCTGAGGTTTCAGTCACGTTGAAGTCTCGTTTCGATCTTGCATAAAATGCATTTGTAATATATATATGAAAAAAAACAGACTTCTGAAGTTAGCAGATTTATTTGCTTTTAAACGAATTTTTTCTTGCATTTTGTTTATGGCTCAGGTTTCATATTTTTGGACTGTTTTTACTTAAAACATAATTGCTATGGCAGTTATGAATATTTCTAATTAATCTTTACTTTAAAAATGTACAATATTTAATACATGGAAAATAATCCACAACAAATAGCCTTTTGGCATTTCATTTTCTCTTTTATTTTAACTTCAGCACTTTAAAATTTATACCCAAAAAGCTGAAAAGTAAATATCAGTTCGGTACAAAAATTAAAGCACACCGACCCCCCGATCTGCAGAATATCTTAAAATGCTAGTCAGCAGAACTTTTTATATGAAGCGTTAAATGTAGGAAAAATGGTGAAAATTGGGTATTTTATACTTCAAAATTTAGGGGAATGGGTTACATAATTTGCTGTTCTGATTAGAGATAATTGATTTGGTCAATCTAGCTTCTAATCTAAAAAAGAATATAGACGGTTTATCAATTCTAAAAACATTCCATGTCCGATAACACATTGTAACAGCGATTCTTTTTTATATCTCGGTATTCTCCCCTTGGAAATGAGGTATAACATTTTAAAAGTTTGTCATCAGAAAATTTCGACTTTTCACAAGAGCAGATCCTTAACAGAAGACATTGGAGAAATATGCTCTTTTCTAAAGTGTATGGGCAAATGGTGTGCAAAAGAAACACAAGATAATAGCACCTTTCAAACCAAATTGATGGTTATATTTGAGCCAAAGTTAATTATACTGCATCCTGCGAATGTTTTGTCATTCTTTGACTTTTCGGTAGTACAATGACCTAGAGTGGTGATGATTAGAAGCGAACAAAAAACAAAACCCGATAAAAAAAACAGATAAAAGAAAAGTGAATAGGGAGTTGGAATAGACTATTAATTCGAATGATTTAAAGCGGTTATAACTGTAAAAGAAGTCAGTTGGAAACTATTATCTGGCGAAATATATTAAAATATTGTTTAAAAAACCTAGACTTTCCCTTAATTTCGATATTTCAATTGTCCGCATTCCTAGTTAATATTAAATACAGAAATCAGTGCAAAAGAATAGTATTTCAATTCGGTAGATCCTACAAGAATGCAATTTTACCGTTCGTAAGCAGAATACTGCATAGACTCATTACTCGCACCCGACTTCATTCGGCCTATTTCCAGTAGCATGGTTTACAAATATCGATCGATATAAAACGTGTTTTGAACAAAATATGTATTTACAGAACATGTTTTACGATAAAAGCTGGTGCATTGCTTTATCTTAAACCCATTTCCCTATTTAAAAGAATTAATCATCTTCCAATGAGTATGGAAACCAAAGTTACATTCGCTTTAAACAAAACAAGTCGTTGTATATTCCACATTAAAAGGTAATTGCTCCTTTTTTTCCTGTACAGGTTGAGAATATGCGTAAATCAAAATTTGTGTTTGCCTATTTTGCAGGCTTCGAATGTTACCGCCGATATAAGCCTAACTACAAGCAAGGAAAGGTTATGGCAAAGAATCCCCTGTATGAACCACCGACCCCACCTTCTAAGCCAAAGCGGACTTGTATGCGTAAGGCCGTCACTTTGGCTGAGCGCTGGGCGTTCTGGAAATGTTACTTTGACACAGCATGTTCTGGACCACTGTTAAAATAACTCCGTAATTGAACTAGTATTTTTACAAGTGCCAATATCCAAGGAGAGTCAGCTTGTAATGTTTTTTTTACATGTGACTAGCATACAACTTAAACATCCTTTTTTTTATCTAGTATAAAAAATTCTATATGATATTTAATGTGATTGTTGTAACTTCATGATATATTCCCTTAAACTAAATATTCAGAAAACCATTATCATATTCTGAAATGCTTTAAAGATATGTTTTCCATGAATTGTTTATCAAAATTTTCAATCTCACGTTGTTACTGTTGATTAATTTCGCGGCGATAATACTACGCAGTTGTCCCCGAGGGAAATGGATAGCAGGTACGACATTCAATAATCTACAATAAAAGATAAACTCATCCTGCTATTTATGTGTATGTAGACAGGCATATAATATAAATCCGCAGATGATATGACTCACGGTAAAAAGGGTCTTTATCTTCGCTCTTTTAACATGGTCCGTGATTATATCAGAATGAATTCTTCGCGTTTCATGTATTAACCGTGATTATATCAAAACTTAATCTTCGCGTTTCATGCATTAACCGTGATTATATCAAAACTTAATCTTCGCGTTTCATGCATTAACCGTGATTATATCAAAACTTAATCTTCGCGTTTCATGTATTAACTGTGATTATATCAAAACTTAATCTTCGCGTTTCATGCATTAACCGTGATTATATCAAAACTTAATCTTCGCGTTTCATGTATTAACTGTGATTATATCAAAACTTAATCTTCGCGTTTCATGCATTAACCGTGATTATATCAAAACTTAATCTTCGCGTTTCATGTATTAACCGTGATTATATCAAAACTTAATCTTCGCGTTTCATGTATTACCCGTGATTATATCAAAACTTAATCTTCGCGTTTCATGTATTACCCGTGATTATATCAAAACCTAATCTTCGAGTTTCATGCATTAACCGTGAGTATACGAAAATTAGATAATTGCATTCAGTTCACTCGTTTGTACTACTAACTAGGTTTTCTATTCAATAGAGTATTTTGTGACTGATATAAACACCAGTGATTTCAGTATGACTTCGAATAATCATACATTATTGGATTGATTCAAGTTAGTTTCGAGTATGCATTTGATTTCAATTGTTTTATAGTTAAAGAAATATATCATGAAGTTATGGACAACTTTTTGAATGATTATTAAAAAATTGAACTGTGGTATACAAAATGACAATAATTTTGTGTTAGTTATAATATATTGAGAAGTGTCACATGCTAGTTAAGTTATAATTAAAGTTAGAAATTGTGACGTTTGTTACAGGTTACTAAAATGATAAAACATCTTATTGAACTTCTTGAACAATTTCACGTTATTTGTTACAGCTTACTAGAATTGTTAGAACATCTTATTGAACATTTTGAACAATCTCACGTTATATGTTACAGCTTACTAGAATTGTTAGAACATCTTATTGAACATCTTGAACAATTTTACGTTATATGTTACAGCTTACTAGAATTGTTAGAACATCTTATTGAACATCTTGAACAATTTTACGTTATTTTTTACAGCTTACTAGAATTGTTAGAACATCTTATTGAACATCTTGAACAATTTTACGTTATATGTTACAGCTTACTAGAATTGTTCGAACATCTTATTGAACATCTTGAACAATGTCACGTTATTTGTTACAGCTTACTAGAATTGTTAGAACATCTCATTGAACATTTTGAACAATGTCACGTTATATGTTACAGCTTACTAGAATTGTTAGAACATCTTATTGGACATTTTGAACAATGTCACGTTTTTTGTTGCAGCTTTCTAAAAATATAAGAACATCTTATTGAACATCTAGAGCAATGTCACGATATTTGTACAGCTTACTAAACATATATCAATTAATCTCATTATACATCAAAGTTGTAAAGTAAAGTTATTTAACATATATTATAGCTTACTAAAGATATTAGCATAACTTTGTGAACAGTAAGAACGATGTCAGGGTATTATTTCATGTCACAATTTAAGGTAATCGATATGGAACAGTTATTAACAATAACACAAATTACGCCTTGTGATGCTTCTTTAAAAAACAATACAATATGCATTCATAAATTTGGAATTTTAGAACAATTAAAACAAACGCAGCACAATGTGAGATATAATTTTCTGAACAATCAAAACAAAACTACGTTACCAGTTGTATACTATTGACTGGTTTAAATATTATTGAACAGTAAGAAAATATACATGGTAGCCTTTAATAATAATTACTTAATGGTTCTAGAGATCTGTTCTGATGACATTCGAGAGTTAACTCCCGTTGTAAAGTACGTGAACCATTTTAATATCTTTACAGAATTTTGAATCTGTAAAATAATTCACAGATTCTAAAAACATCACATTAGGTCAAGTCTGGAAGTAATTTATAAATAAACACCAAAGAGGAATTAAGTAAAAACGACGTTTTGTTGTTTCAGTATAATTATGAATTGTAACGGGAAGACATATAAAACGTTAATATGGGGCAATAACTTACCCTAAAAACTCGAAGTTCAAACGACCTCAATATAGGCCGAATAAGTCGAAATAAGGTTGTGGTTTCTTACAAGCAATATATTAACTTAGAAATTTGCCTTTTCTGAAAATATGTAATATAATTCTCAGCCCATGTAGTATCCGACATTTTCCAGATATTATAACAGATATCGTGTGCCCCTACATGTCTTTATGCTCTGTTGCATGTTGATTATACATTTTTCAACGGTCCGTTTATAGGCAAAGAATACTTCACACACTGTGGAATTTCTGGATTTGTCATATTTCATCATATTAAAAGAAAATAGCTGGTCGTTTGCATCAAATTGTAATCTCATAAGCAAATACAATGTGAGTCTTTCTTCCAAATAAGCCTGTATTTGCTTACTGTGAAAGAAAATGAGCCACATCTTATCTTCTAGATTTTATGGTATTTTAGCTTATACATGCTTGTTACAAATGAGGCAATTTCCTTTGTTATCACGTTAGGTTTCAAGGATTGTAAAATACATCGCTCGAAATAAGTGTTTTGGGTGAATTTTTGTTTGCTTTTTCGGCGGAGGGATACTTTGCAGTAGATATGTACTTCATGTGTGATATTGTGTTTTAGGTAAATTTGAAAACAGTTATTTTGATATTGACTAATAATTCTTTATTCACACATGAAATGCAGTATGTAAAAACATGGTGTAGCATTGAACTTTTGCTTTGCTGTTTGTCTATACCAATAAACGACACAAAGAATTTAAATCATTTCTTTGTTAGTTGTGTGTTCCAAAAACATCTAAATCTAGACGGATGTTACTACTAAACTTTTACTCCGAGTTAAGCAAGGTCTGCAGTTATCAGAGTTCGAGTAAACGAAGTCTCACTGAAAAGGACAAAGTTATTTTTTGGCCAATGTGAACTTGTTTCAATCTCAATTATATAAGATTAATGATATGAATTGAGTGGCTACGACGTTTGACTGTTTCCGATAAAATCCTACGCGCTGCATCGGGGCGATACCTAGGAATGTAAATGTTAGATGATAGCAAATTTTCAAACAAAAATGAATATTTATCTGAAGAAAATTAACTGAAATGAATGCATTAGAGAAATTAAGTGAATACGACATTTACTTGAACTCAATAAGAATACTTCCCTGTTGTTTTGAAAAAGACGGCCGTACTTCCACGTAGACCTAAAGTTTATAAAACAAGGTTCCACTTCAGTGATTTAAGCATAGTTAATCGTAAGACACAATGTGGATGTAAAAGCCCTCTTCACAAATACATCTTACAAAGATTGTGATAATGACACAGTATACTGATAATGATTACAAAGAAAGAAAAGCAAAGAAGAATGACATAATGAGTTAAGGATGCTTCAGATCAAACTTGGTCAAAAACGGTTATGTTCTTTACGATATAAGGATTATTTTCTTTTTGGGATCCTCCCCCTGTTGCGCCACGGGAGAATGGGGTTTGGGGCAATGTATATAAAGCATATAAATTATACAAAAAGGAATCAGAATCAAGTGTCAGGACACTTACATAAATCTGACAACTATATATACAATGTATAGAATGAAGTCATATAACAGCATAGACATGATACAAATAATATATTGTCATAAGCAGTTCCCACTCATTTAATCGAGGCATATATATTGTTTGAAAAAACATCCAATCATTTATAAAAACAAAAATTAACTAATCTTCAAAAATAACACAATAATGTAATAGAGCTATTGTCTTATGTCAAAATAAGTTTTATTGGTGATCAATATAATACATAATATATTGACTGTATATCAAAAGTAATATTGGGGAAAATATTTCGGTCACACGAATATTCATTTCAGTGCAAGGGATGATTTCACCAACAATGGGATACCCCCTTCCGACAGAATCCCCATAAACTGCCAGGACCCAACAAAGTATTGGATACCCACCAGTGGGGCCCCTAGCAACTGCCGGACCCCAACAAAGTATTAGATATCCACCAGTGGGGCCCCTAAAAACTGCAGTACCGAACAAAGTATTGGATACTCACCATTGGGGCCCCTAAAAACTGACGGACCCAACAAAGCATTGGATACCCACCAGTGGGGCCCCTAAAAACTGCCGTACCGAACAAAGTATTGGATACTCACCATTGGGGCCCCTAAAAACTGACGGACCCAACAAAGCATTGGATACCCACCAGTGGGGCCCCTAAAAACTGACGGACCCAACGAAGTATTGGATACCCACCAGTGGGGCCCCTAAACACTGCCGGACCCAACGAAGTATTGGATACCCACCAGTGGGGCCCCTAAAAACTGCCGGACCCACACAAAGTAATATATACCTACCAGCAGGATCCCGAAAAACTGCCGAATCCCAAAAAAGCATTTGATTTCCACCAGCAGGACCCCCATAAAGTATTGGATACCCATCAGCAGGGTACCAAGAATTTTCTAGGAACTAACAAAAATGAAGGACGGGCACAATCTATTGATTACCCACCCGCAGAACCCTAAACAATTTCGGAACCTCCACAAATAGGATACATGCCTTCAGATCTGATCCCCCATACATTTTGTATAATATCGGATACCTACCAGCAACAGGACCCAAGCAAGGGATTCAGTGTGTAACCTGGACGAGCACGACTAGCAGCGTTGATGTAAAGAATGGCACAAATACCCAATATACACTATATACATGAGTTTATTACAATAATGTACATATTTAACAGTCACATATGCAATAATAGCAATATATACAACTTTCTCCCAACTAACATACACATACATACACTCTGAATCAGGTGGTCTGCAATCCACAAATACCTCCAATGACGGCTGACGTATAGTGTCTGATGTACAGTCCACATAGAAAGTTGTTACACTCCAGACAAAGATTGTCAAGACAAGTTTATGTATCTGCTCAACGTTGCCACATAAATGTAGATATAATATGCCCACACAGGACATATGGGAATAAAGTTGTCCACAAAGGTCTGTATACAGTTATATCCGCCCACACAGGACATATGGAAATATGGTTGACCACAAAGGTCGGTATACAGTTATATCCGTCCACACAGGACATATGGAAATATGGTTGACCACAAAGGTCTGTATAAAGTTATATCCGTCCACACAGGACATATGGAAATATGGTTGACCACAAAGGTCTGTATAAAGTTATATCCGTCCACACAGGACATATGGAAATATGGAGATATGGTTGCCCACAAAGGACATAACATTTAAAATCTGCCCACACAGGACTTCTTACGATGCATATAGCTGCCCACACAGGATAGCTCACCAATAGTTGTCAACTTAACATCTCACCAACAGCTACCCACACAGGACTGCAATCAGTTGGTGATAATGGTGTTTGTATTGCCCACATAGGACTGGAAACTATGGTTACTGGATACCATATCAGTCTGAATTGACATCTGCCCTCACACCATCATAGGTTAAAACTGTAACGACATATATATGAATGTCTAACCAAAGGTTTTACTACACTATGCAAATACCATAATGATATAGTATTTATCTACATCATAGTTCTATCAACATGCACTTATTTATATAAACGACACATTATGTAATACTTATTCAATTGTACTCTTATAAAAGACTGATATAAAGAAAGTAAACTAGCGATATACCCGCTATATATATAGTTATACATATTATATAAGAGCTAATACGATAACTAAACACATACACGTTTAATACTCGTAAGACTTGCTAATTCTACCAAATAAGTTATGAATTACCGCAAATGCAACAATTCTAAACATATATTATACTTTACATCAAAAATCATAGCTCAGTTACTTTAAATATTAGCCTCATAAACATTACATTCACAGACCTATGAACTGTACTCATCGGTACGCATTACGATTAGAAAATAACATGTTATACTTCGGATATAAACGCAACAGATTTCGGGGTTTAAAAACCAACACATTGGTGTATAAGAAATATAATATAACTTACCGCAAACTGTATTTTGCGCTTGTTTAACCCATGTATACCTTCCAAGGTCACACAACCGGTTCGCCCGTTTACCCGTGCGAATATCTCTCTCACACTAATTTACTCGCTATGAACCCGGGTCCGAGAATCCGTATTTATAGCAAATAACAAATAATTACCAAAACTAAATATAAATTACACAATAAAATAAATAGAAATTCTACCGTATTATAATTGTACAAGCAACATAGAAAATATCCACTTCCTGGAATATAATGGATATGTATATAGCAAAATATGGTTGGGACTGTGACATACGCCCCCACTTTCAGAAATAAACATACTTTTATTTCTCAAACGCACATCACAACCATGCCAATCAAATGCTTACACTCTGCTAAGAAAGTCTGCTCCGACATTATCCATTCCCTTGATAGCTCGGATTCGGAAACGATGTGGTTGCAGCTGCAATGCCCATCTCATTAGTCGAGAGTTTGTGCCCTTCAGTCTGTTGAGGTACAACAACGGCTGATGATCCGTTTCCAAGATGAACTGTCGACCGTACAGATATTTCTGAAATTTGCATATTCCCCATACAACTGCTAGACATTCTTTTTCAATCACCGAATAAGCAAGTTCGCCACCTTTGAGCTTCCTGCTCATGTATGCCACTGGATGTAGCACTCCATCCTCCTCTTGTAACAAAATGGCACCGACACCATAGTCCGATGCATCCGTTCTGAGGATAAATTCGGCGTTCAAATCCGGCAACTTCAAAACTGGTCCTGTCGATAAGATCTTCTTCAATGTGTTGAAAGCCAAGTCTTGGGGTTCATTCCAAATGACTTTATTCGGTTGGCCTTTCTTGGTGAGGTCTGTCAAAGGCACTGCAATCGTGGCGAAATTTGGAACGAATTTCCTGTAAAAGCCCGCCAAACCGATAAAAGATCGCACTTGTTTCTTGGTTTCAGGAATCTTCGCATCAAGAATGGCTTTGACTTTATCCGGGTTGGGTTGTAAATGTTGTTCTCCAATCATGTGCCCCAAGCACTCCAAACTCTGGAATCCTAAAGCACACTTAGTTGGTCTGGCTGTTATGTTGGCGTTCCGTAACCGTACGAACAACTCCCGCAATATGTCAAGATGTTCTTCCCAAGTCTTGGTATAAATTAGAATGTCATCGATGAAACTTTCTATCTTCTTCATTCCATCCAACAAGATCCTCATCAGTCGGCAAAAACTAGCCGGTGCGTTCACCAATCCGAATGGCATGACGGAAAACTGAAACAAACCAACAGGTGTGGTAAACGCTGTCTTCTGTTTCGAATTTTCTTCCATAGGAACTTGCCAATATCCTTTGCTCAGGTCTAACCGAGAAAAGAACTTGTTTCCTGAGAGCCGCGAAAATATATCGTCCGCGTTGGGCATTGGTTCTGCGTCGAATATGGTTACACGATTCAATTGTCTGTAATCGATGCAAAACCTGTTTGTACCGTCCTTCTTCCTGACAATTACAACTGGTGCTGAATAAGGCGAATCAGACTTCTCTATCACTCCCATCTTCAGCATTTTCTCGACTTCCTCTCGGATAGTGTCTTTCATACTGTATGGAATAGGATAGTTCTTTGCCCTTACTGGTTCATCAGTTGTTGTTCGAATCTCATGAGCAGAAATATGAGTTCTACCAGGAACATCTGATAACACATCCGCGAACTCATCCAACAAAGCTGACACATCTTCCTTCTGTTTAGTAGTCAGTAAGTCCGATACCTGAACATCATTTACGGTTTCTGTCCTGACAGGAGTTGGTACGTTGAAACAATCAGTACTCGGTAACTCGTCTTCAACATCTCCGTCATCTTCCTCAACCACAGATGAACATACACTATTCAAAACGCCACTCACACTCGACCCGGACATTTCACGTTGTACGTACAAGCGTAGCAAATTTGCATGTAGAACCTTCTGTTTACCATCAATGCATACCACATAATCCATAGGACCTTTCCGTTCCGTGATAATATACGGTCCTCGCCATTGCATTTCGAGTTTATTCCGTTTCGTTGGCAATAGGACAAGCACCTTTTCTCCTGGTTTCATCTCTCGATCTTTCGCCTTCTTGTTGTAGAACTTGGCCTGCCTGATCTTTGCCTTCTTAAGCTGCTCCTGTGCTAACTTACATGTTTCCTCTAGTCGTTCACGTAGATCAAGGACATATTGGTAAGTGCTCTTTACTTCAGGATCTGCAACTTCCTTCTCACACAGCTCACGAAGTATCATCATCGGGCCGCGTACAACACGTCCATACAACAATTCAAAAGGGGAAAACCCTAAGCTCTCCTGTGGTACTTCCCTATATGAAAACAACAACGCGTTCAAATATTTATCCCAGTCCTTTGGTCGCTCGGAGCACATCCTTCTCAACATCTGCTTAAGAGTTCCGTTGTAGCGCTCAACAAGTCCATTGCACATAGGATGATAGGGCGTCGTCGTTAGCTGACGAACAGAAAGTAGTCTACTCACTTCTCGCATCACACATGATGTAAACTGACTTCCTTGGTCTGTCAATACCTCCTTGGGAACTCCTACCCGACTATAGACATCGACAAGTGCCTCTGCTACTCTTTCAGTTTCGATTCCCTTCAGCGCTACTGCTTCTGGATACCGTGTAGCATAGTCAACAATCGTGAGGATGAATCGATTTCCCCGATCTGTAGCAGGTTGTAAAGGTCCTACTATGTCGATAGCTACTCGCTGAAATGGAGCATCGATCAATGGCATCATTCCAAGTGGTACTTTCGTTACTCTGCCTTTTGGAAACGTTCTTTGGCACACATCGCACGAGCGACAATACCTTGTTACGTCGGATTGCATTCCTGGCCAGTAGAACTCAGCCATAATCCTATCACTGGTGCGCTTGGCTCCCAAGTGCCCTGCCATCATCGAGTCATGAGCAAGTTCCATAACCTTTCCACGATACTTGACTGGAACGATCAACTGTTTGAATATCCGTCCTTGTTGGGTAGAGGGGCTTTTGTACTCTCTATAGACAAGTCCACTACGCATGAAGAAATGCGATTTTCCACCATCTCGTCTGTCCTTGACATCTCCTGAATTCGCCATCTCACGTATCTTCGCCAAAGTCTCATCCGACTTCTGAGCATCTTTGAATTCGTTTGGATCGATGTCCTCGAACACCTTTGGGACTTTCAGCGGTCTATATGGTCTCTCCTCTAACTTCTTCTGTGCCCTGGTCTGTACTGCATTAACATGATCCTCTAGGTTCCACTCAAGATTAGGATCTCCTGGGGGTCTAACACCATCAATATTTCCCAATATAAGGTCATAAATTGGAGTATCCATACACCAGGCTACAACCGGTCCTTGAT
Organism: Pecten maximus; assembly: GCF_902652985.1. NCBI lineage: Eukaryota > Metazoa > Mollusca > Bivalvia > Pectinida > Pectinidae > Pecten > Pecten maximus. The sequence goes on along the minus strand of NC_047032.1, from coordinate 18,652,542 downwards.
AGTACGGTGTATCAACGACGACATTAGCCGTAGCAACGTTCAGCTTACTACCATCAGCTAAAGTACATGTCCTCGTGTCTCCAGTTAGATCATCAGTGTCCACAAGACTTCGTCTTATGACCACACCACTACAACCAGTGTCCCGCAAAACCGTTACGACATGAGTGCCAATCAATCCTTTCACAGGCATACCTACCTCCAAAACAGGTGCACTACAAGAAATACTTAGCTGTTCCTGATCATCATCGTCATCATCACTCGAACTTAATGCTCCACAAGAAGATTGACTGTTATACTTTTTCTTACCTTTAGATCGACCAGTAGAACTTTCCTTACGGTGTTCGTCTGTCTCTGTCGAGTGCTGGTCTGATACTAATCCTACACGAGACTGCTTCTTCTTAGAGTTGTCTGGGCAGTTGTAAGATAGATGATCTGTCTTCTTACAGATGTAGCACGATTTGCCTCCTAAGTTACTGCTACCACCGCTGCTGAACTTTCCCTTCGGTTCCTCCTTCTTACCAAATGACTTAGAAGAGTCTATATGAGAACGATTACCCTGATACTGCTGTTTATGTCCAGGATGCCTCGCTTTCACCAGCCCTGAAGGATTACCCCTTGCGTCTGCGTATTGATCTGCAAGTTTCGCCATATCAGCTATAGATTGTGGAATACGCTCCTTCAAGAAGAGTTTAAGCTCACTTCCACAAACCTGCAAAAACTGGTCCCGAAGTATCAAATCCTTCAAACCCTCATAGGTCTTCTCAGTCTTTGCCAATTCCAGCCATCTGACTATGTAATTGTCCAGCCTTACAGCGAACTGGGCAAATGTTTCCCCTGCATCAGGTCTACCATTCCGGAACCGCTGTCGGAAACCTTCCTCAGTCATTTCAAACCGTCTCAGCAAAGCTTCTTTCAGGATATCATAATCCAGTGCCTTCTCAACTGGTAGTCGACTAAAAACATCCAAAGCGTTGCCTTTTAGAAGTGCGCTTAGGTGTGTTGCCCACTGTCGATCCCTATCCCAATGCTGAGTAGCAGCGTAAAGCTCAAACCGTTGTAAATAACTGTCAATGTTGTCCTCCCCTTCTTCATAAGGCGGCAGTTTAGGACCTTTTACTAAACTGTGTGACGATCTCTGATCCTGATTCCCACTAGTATTTAATCCCTGAGTTTTCTGAAACTCCCATCCCTCCATCTTCCTTGCATGCTCTCTCGAAGAACGCTCCTCACGCTCCTTTTCAAGAGTTAACTGTAAAGCCATCTCTTCCTTCTTCTCTTTCAATATCAACAGCTGGTGTTGTCTTTCAGCTTCTTCCCGTCTTTCCTCACGCTCCTGTTGCCTTTCCTCTCTCTCCTTGACATGCTCAGCAAGAATGAACTCTCGCAGGTCCGAACTCTCAAACCCCATTGCTTTTCCTGCTTTCATTAAATCCTGAAGCGACGACATTATGCAAAGTTATAAAGTGAAAATGAAAATAATCATATATGTACATACACAACAACATATGACACTGCACAGACGATATCAATATTTCTACCGTGCTAGCAACTCACAGTCCTGTCTCTCATCTTCAATAAATAAGCGCAAATACAGGTAGGGTAATTTACGAGTTACAACCGACGGCAAAGATGAAATCTGTTGAGTTTCAACCAAACATAATATATGAGAAGGTGAAATGGTCCATTCACATCAATCCTGCAAAGTCAGTCATCCCACCGCTGCCACCAAAACTGTAACCTGGACGAGCACGACTAGCAGCGTTGATGTAAAGAATGGCACAAATACCCAATATACACTATATACATGAGTTTATTACAATAATGTACATATTTAACAGTCACATATGCAATAATAGCAATATATACAACTTTCTCCCAACTAACATACACATACATACACTCTGAATCAGGTGGTCTGCAATCCACAAATACTTCCAATGACGGCTGACGTATAGTGTCTGATGTACAGTCCACATAGAAAGTTGTTACACTCCAGACAAAGATTGTCAAGACAAGTTTATGTATCTGCTCAACGTTGCCACATAAATGTAGATATAATATGCCCACACAGGACATATGGGAATAAAGTTGTCCACAAAGGTCTGTATACAGTTATATCCGCCCACACAGGACATATGGAAATATGGTTGACCACAAAGGTCGGTATACAGTTATATCCGTCCACACAGGACATATGGAAATATGGTTGACCACAAAGGTCTGTATAAAGTTATATCCGTCCACACAGGACATATGGAAATATGGTTGACCACAAAGGTCTGTATAAAGTTATATCCGTCCACACAGGACATATGGAAATATGGAGATATGGTTGCCCACAAAGGACATAACATTTAAAATCTGCCCACACAGGACTTCTTACGATGCATATAGCTGCCCACACAGGATAGCTCACCAATAGTTGTCAACTTAACATCTCACCAACAGCTACCCACACAGGACTGCAATCAGTTGGTGATAATGGTGTTTGTATTGCCCACATAGGACTGGAAACTATGGTTACTGGATACCATATCAGTCTGAATTGACATCTGCCCTCACACCATCATAGGTTAAAACTGTAACGACATATATATGAATGTCTAACCAAAGGTTTTACTACACTATGCAAATACCATAATGATATAGTATTTATCTACATCATAGTTCTATCAACATGCACTTATTTATGTAAACGACACATTATGTAATACTTATTCAATTGTACTCTTATAAAAGACTGATATAAAGAAAGTAAACTAGCGATATACCCGCTATATATATAGTTATACATATTATATAAGAGCTAATACGATAACTAAACACATACACGTTTAATACTCGTAAGACTTGCTAATTCTACCAAATAAGTTATGAATTACCGCAAATGCAACAATTCTAAACATATATTATACTTTACATCAAAAATCATAGCTCAGTTACTTTAAATATTAGCCTCATAAACATTACATTCACAGACCTATGAACTGTACTCATCGGTACGCATTACGATTAGAAAATAACATGTTATACTTCGGATATAAACGCAACAGATTTCGGGGTTTAAAAACCAACACATTGGTGTATAAGAAATATAATATAACTTACCGCAAACTGTATTTTGCGCTTGTTTAACCCATGTATACCTTCCAAGGTCACACAACCGGTTCGCCCGTTTACCCGTGCGAATATCTCTCTCACACTAATTTACTCGCTATGAACCCGGGTCCGAGAATCCGTATTTATAGCAAATAACAAATAATTACCAAAACTAAATATAAATTACACAATAAAATAAATAGAAATTCTACCGTATTATAATTGTACAAGCAACATAGAAAATATCCACTTCCTGGAATATAATGGATATGTATATAGCAAAATATGGTTGGGACTGTGACATACGCCCCCACTTTCAGAAATAAACATACTTTTATTTCTCAAACGCACATCACAACCATGCCAATCAAATGCTTACACTCTGCTAAGAAAGTCTGCTCCGACATTATCCATTCCCTTGATAGCTCGGATTCGGAAACGATGTGGTTGCAGCTGCAATGCCCATCTCATTAGTCGAGAGTTTGTGCCCTTCAGTCTGTTGAGGTACAACAACGGCTGATGATCCGTTTCCAAGATGAACTGTCGACCGTACAGATATTTCTGAAATTTGCATATTCCCCATACAACTGCTAGACATTCTTTTTCAATCACCGAATAAGCAAGTTCGCCACCTTTGAGCTTCCTGCTCATGTATGCCACTGGATGTAGCACTCCATCCTCCTCTTGTAACAAAATGGCACCGACACCATAGTCCGATGCATCCGTTCTGAGGATAAATTCGGCGTTCAAATCCGGCAACTTCAAAACTGGTCCTGTCGATAAGATCTTCTTCAATGTGTTGAAAGCCAAGTCTTGGGGTTCATTCCAAATGACTTTATTCGGTTGGCCTTTCTTGGTGAGGTCTGTCAAAGGCACTGCAATCGTGGCGAAATTTGGAACGAATTTCCTGTAAAAGCCCGCCAAACCGATAAAAGATCGCACTTGTTTCTTGGTTTCAGGAATCTTCGCATCAAGAATGGCTTTGACTTTATCCGGGTTGGGTTGTAAATGTTGTTCTCCAATCATGTGCCCCAAGCACTCCAAACTCTGGAATCCTAAAGCACACTTAGTTGGTCTGGCTGTTATGTTGGCGTTCCGTAACCGTACGAACAACTCCCGCAATATGTCAAGATGTTCTTCCCAAGTCTTGGTATAAATTAGAATGTCATCGATGAAACTTTCTATCTTCTTCATTCCATCCAACAAGATCCTCATCAGTCGGCAAAAACTAGCCGGTGCGTTCACCAATCCGAATGGCATGACGGAAAACTGAAACAAACCAACAGGTGTGGTAAACGCTGTCTTCTGTTTCGAATTTTCTTCCATAGGAACTTGCCAATATCCTTTGCTCAGGTCTAACCGAGAAAAGAACTTGTTTCCTGAGAGCCGCGAAAATATATCGTCCGCGTTGGGCATTGGTTCTGCGTCGAATATGGTTACACGATTCAATTGTCTGTAATCGATGCAAAACCTGTTTGTACCGTCCTTCTTCCTGACAATTACAACTGGTGCTGAATAAGGCGAATCAGACTTCTCTATCACTCCCATCTTCAGCATTTTCTCGACTTCCTCTCGGATAGTGTCTTTCATACTGTATGGAATAGGATAGTTCTTTGCCCTTACTGGTTCATCAGTTGTTGTTCGAATCTCATGAGCAGAAATATGAGTTCTACCAGGAACATCTGATAACACATCCGCGAACTCATCCAACAAAGCTGACACATCTTCCTTCTGTTTAGTAGTCAGTAAGTCCGATACCTGAACATCATTTACGGTTTCTGTCCTGACAGGAGTTGGTACGTTGAAACAATCAGTACTCGGTAACTCGTCTTCAACATCTCCGTCATCTTCCTCAACCACAGATGAACATACACTATTCAAAACGCCACTCACACTCGACCCGGACATTTCACGTTGTACGTACAAGCGTAGCAAATTTGCATGTAGAACCTTCTGTTTACCATCAATGCATACCACATAATCCATAGGACCTTTCCGTTCCGTGATAATATACGGTCCTCGCCATTGCATTTCGAGTTTATTCCGTTTCGTTGGCAATAGGACAAGCACCTTTTCTCCTGGTTTCATCTCTCGATCTTTCGCCTTCTTGTTGTAGAACTTGGCCTGCCTGATCTTTGCCTTCTTAAGCTGCTCCTGTGCTAACTTACATGTTTCCTCTAGTCGTTCACGTAGATCAAGGACATATTGGTAAGTGCTCTTTACTTCAGGATCTGCAACTTCCTTCTCACACAGCTCACGAAGTATCATCATCGGGCCGCGTACAACACGTCCATACAACAATTCAAAAGGGGAAAACCCTAAGCTCTCCTGTGGTACTTCCCTATATGAAAACAACAACGCGTTCAAATATTTATCCCAGTCCTTTGGTCGCTCGGAGCACATCCTTCTCAACATCTGCTTAAGAGTTCCGTTGTAGCGCTCAACAAGTCCATTGCACATAGGATGATAGGGCGTCGTCGTTAGCTGACGAACAGAAAGTAGTCTACTCACTTCTCGCATCACACATGATGTAAACTGACTTCCTTGGTCTGTCAATACCTCCTTGGGAACTCCTACCCGACTATAGACATCGACAAGTGCCTCTGCTACTCTTTCAGTTTCGATTCCCTTCAGCGCTACTGCTTCTGGATACCGTGTAGCATAGTCAACAATCGTGAGGATGAATCGATTTCCCCGATCTGTAGCAGGTTGTAAAGGTCCTACTATGTCGATAGCTACTCGCTGAAATGGAGCATCGATCAATGGCATCATTCCAAGTGGTACTTTCGTTACTCTGCCTTTTGGAAACGTTCTTTGGCACACATCGCACGAGCGACAATACCTTGTTACGTCGGATTGCATTCCTGGCCAGTAGAACTCAGCCATAATCCTATCACTGGTGCGCTTGGCTCCCAAGTGCCCTGCCATCATCGAGTCATGAGCAAGTTCCATAACCTTTCCACGATACTTGACTGGAACGATCAACTGTTTGAATATCCGTCCTTGTTGGGTAGAGGGGCTTTTGTACTCTCTATAGACAAGTCCACTACGCATGAAGAAATGCGATTTTCCACCATCTCGTCTGTCCTTGACATCTCCTGAATTCGCCATCTCACGTATCTTCGCCAAAGTCTCATCCGACTTCTGAGCATCTTTGAATTCGTTTGGATCGATGTCCTCGAACACCTTTGGGACTTTCAGCGGTCTATATGGTCTCTCCTCTAACTTCTTCTGTGCCCTGGTCTGTACTGCATTAACATGATCCTCTAGGTTCCACTCAAGATTAGGATCTCCTGGGGGTCTAACACCATCAATATTTCCCAATATAAGGTCATAAATTGGAGTATCCATACACCAGGCTACAACCGGTCCTTGATAGTACGGTGTATCAACGACGACATTAGCCGTAGCAACGTTCAGCTTACTACCATCAGCTAAAGTACATGTCCTCGTGTCTCCAGTTAGATCATCAGTGTCCACAAGACTTCGTCTTATGACCACACCACTACAACCAGTGTCCCGCAAAACCGTTACGACATGAGTGCCAATCAATCCTTTCACAGGCATACCTACCTCCAAAACAGGTGCACTACAAGAAATACTTAGCTGTTCCTGATCATCATCGTCATCATCACTCGAACTTAATGCTCCACAAGAAGATTGACTGTTATACTTTTTCTTACCTTTAGATCGACCAGTAGAACTTTCCTTACGGTGTTCGTCTGTCTCTGTCGAGTGCTGGTCTGATACTAATCCTACACGAGACTGCTTCTTCTTAGAGTTGTCTGGGCAGTTGTAAGATAGATGATCTGTCTTCTTACAGATGTAGCACGATTTGCCTCCTAAGTTACTGCTACCACCGCTGCTGAACTTTCCCTTCGGTTCCTCCTTCTTACCAAATGACTTAGAAGAGTCTATATGAGAACGATTACCCTGATACTGCTGTTTATGTCCAGGATGCCTCGCTTTCACCAGCCCTGAAGGATTACCCCTTGCGTCTGCGTATTGATCTGCAAGTTTCGCCATATCAGCTATAGATTGTGGAATACGCTCCTTCAAGAAGAGTTTAAGCTCACTTCCACAAACCTGCAAAAACTGGTCCCGAAGTATCAAATCCTTCAAACCCTCATAGGTCTTCTCAGTCTTTGCCAATTCCAGCCATCTGACTATGTAATTGTCCAGCCTTACAGCGAACTGGGCAAATGTTTCCCCTGCATCAGGTCTACCATTCCGGAACCGCTGTCGGAAACCTTCCTCAGTCATTTCAAACCGTCTCAGCAAAGCTTCTTTCAGGATATCATAATCCAGTGCCTTCTCAACTGGTAGTCGACTAAAAACATCCAAAGCGTTGCCTTTTAGAAGTGCGCTTAGGTGTGTTGCCCACTGTCGATCCCTATCCCAATGCTGAGTAGCAGCGTAAAGCTCAAACCGTTGTAAATAACTGTCAATGTTGTCCTCCCCTTCTTCATAAGGCGGCAGTTTAGGACCTTTTACTAAACTGTGTGACGATCTCTGATCCTGATTCCCACTAGTATTTAATCCCTGAGTTTTCTGAAACTCCCATTCCTCCATCTTCCTTGCATGCTCTCTCGAAGAACGCTCCTCACGCTCCTTTTCAAGAGTTAACTGTAAAGCCATCTCTTCCTTCTTCTCTTTCAATATCAACAGCTGGTGTTGTCTTTCAGCTTCTTCCCGTCTTTCCTCACGCTCCTGTTGCCTTTCCTCTCTCTCCTTGACATGCTCAGCAAGAATGAACTCTCGCAGGTCCGAACTCTCAAACCCCATTGCTTTTCCTGCTTTCATTAAATCCTGAAGCGACGACATTATGCAAAGTTGTAAAGTGAAAATGAAAATAATCATATATGTACATACACAACAACATATGACACTGCACAGACGATATCAATATTTCTACCGTGCTAGCAACTCACAGTCCTGTCTCTCATCTTCAATAAATAAGCGCAAATACAGGTAGGGTAATTTACGAGTTACAACCGACGGCAAAGATGAAATCTGTTGAGTTTCAACCAAACATAATATATGAGAAGGTGAAATGGTCCATTCACATCAATCCTGCAAAGTCAGTCATCCCACCGCTGCCACCAAAACTGTAACCTGGACGAGCACGACTAGCAGCGTTGATGTAAAGAATGGCACAAATACCCAATATACACTATATACATGAGTTTATTACAATAATGTACATATTTAACAGTCACATATGCAATAATAGCAATATATACAACTTTCTCCCAACTAACATACACATACATACACTCTGAATCAGGTGGTCTGCAATCCACAAATACTTCCAATGACGGCTGACGTATAGTGTCTGATGTACAGTCCACATAGAAAGTTGTTACACTCCAGACAAAGATTGTCAAGACAAGTTTATGTATCTGCTCAACGTTGCCACATAAATGTAGATATAATATGCCCACACAGGACATATGGGAATAAAGTTGTCCACAAAGGTCTGTATACAGTTATATCCGCCCACACAGGACATATGGAAATATGGTTGACCACAAAGGTCGGTATACAGTTATATCCGTCCACACAGGACATATGGAAATATGGTTGACCACAAAGGTCTGTATAAAGTTATATCCGTCCACACAGGACATATGGAAATATGGTTGACCACAAAGGTCTGTATAAAGTTATATCCGTCCACACAGGACATATGGAAATATGGAGATATGGTTGCCCACAAAGGACATAACATTTAAAATCTGCCCACACAGGACTTCTTACGATGCATATAGCTGCCCACACAGGATAGCTCACCAATAGTTGTCAACTTAACATCTCACCAACAGCTACCCACACAGGACTGCAATCAGTTGGTGATAATGGTGTTTGTATTGCCCACATAGGACTGGAAACTATGGTTACTGGATACCATATCAGTCTGAATTGACATCTGCCCTCACACCATCATAGGTTAAAACTGTAACGACATATATATGAATGTCTAACCAAAGGTTTTACTACACTATGCAAATACCATAATGATATAGTATTTATCTACATCATAGTTCTATCAACATGCACTTATTTATGTAAACGACACATTATGTAATACTTATTCAATTGTACTCTTATAAAAGACTGATATAAAGAAAGTAAACTAGCGATATACCCGCTATATATATAGTTATACATATTATATAAGAGCTAATACGATAACTAAACACATACACGTTTAATACTCGTAAGACTTGCTAATTCTACCAAATAAGTTATGAATTACCGCAAATGCAACAATTCTAAACATATATTATACTTTACATCAAAAATCATAGCTCAGTTACTTTAAATATTAGCCTCATAAACATTACATTCACAGACCTATGAACTGTACTCATCGGTACGCATTACGATTAGAAAATAACATGTTATACTTCGGATATAAACGCAACAGATTTCGGGGTTTAAAAACCAACACATTGGTGTATAAGAAATATAATATAACTTACCGCAAACTGTATTTTGCGCTTGTTTAACCCATGTATACCTTCCAAGGTCACACAACCGGTTCGCCCGTTTACCCGTGCGAATATCTCTCTCACACTAATTTACTCGCTATGAACCCGGGTCCGAGAATCCGTATTTATAGCAAATAACAAATAATTACCAAAACTAAATATAAATTACACAATAAAATAAATAGAAATTCTACCGTATTATAATTGTACAAGCAACATAGAAAATATCCACTTCCTGGAATATAATGGATATGTATATAGCAAAATATGGTTGGGACTGTGACACAGTGATACGCCCAAACTACTGAACAATGGACATATAGCTCCTACCCCGTACGCACACCATATTGACCTGTAATCAAAACCCCTCCTGCATCCTTTTGAAATAAAAACGCCCCCGCAGCAGCTTCGGAGGTTGACAGTAAACAACAGCCTAAAGACAAAAAGTAGGTCATCTTCATTTTTATGTTGACAATTTTCATTTTAAAATGGGATTGCTTTCATAACGAGAGCAAAATACTTTCCTTTTACTAATTTTATAAATTCATTTATGAAATATAAAAATTGCAACTAAAGCAAAACACACGAAACTGCAACATCATTTAAAACCAGCGTATCCATTTCGGGTGGGTAATAAGAAATTTACGATGAAAAATATTCGTTTAAATTACTTAAATCAAATGTCAAATCTACCATACTAGACTTGTTAATGTTAACATCCAAACAGGTCATGAGACGTATGCCATCGCTTGTTCCCACAGGGACTTGACGCTCCTTCCTTAGTTGCGGTTCATAGAACGTGGCTGGTGAGGCGTACCCATTCCCTTTACAGAATATATATGTATATATGTATGAAAATGATGAAAGCCTTCTTCTTATAGAGTATATCGGCAAAAGAAGATTTTTAGCAACGCAATCAAAAATGTAATCAACTAAAGAGGGGTGTTGTATTGAATTACCTGGTTTCACTGGTCTTGTAGGTGAGGGAAGCTAAGGATATGTATTTGAAGTGTGACCAAAGAAGGATTACGAGCGGTTTTGGAAAAGGCATGGTATTTTTATCGACATCTATTCAACAACGCTAAAACATCTAGGAAGACGAAACAAAATGTATGCTGTCATGGTTTGCCGACCGCAGGGACTTCCAAACCATTACTGAATAAATTACATGTAACAATGTAGCTGTGCATCAACATATATTTCGAAGGTAAAGATTTAAATTTCCTGTCGTAGTTGTACTATGATGAATATTTATAATTACAATTATCACCAGATCAAACATTACTTCATGAAAAGCTGTCAGCAAGGGAAACTTTGTGTGTTCGTATTTGATTTAACATTTCGCATCTGTCTATTTGTCCGGCACTTACTCATAAAGGTAATCAAACATATTCCTATGCCCTCCATCGCAAAGTCGTTGTTAAGCAGACCACAAATTTACTTGACGAGAAAGCAGATACAACATACATTGTCGAAGATAAAAACACCGAAGGTCGATTTATTTCATTTTATAGATATATTTCTCATTTGATGGTACCTTGTAAATCATTATATTTGGCATACTGGCATCAGTTAATGTGATATACATTTTCGTTGATATGTATATCCTATATTTACTGCTCATTTTATGATCGTCGCATGTGGCTTCTTCAGCCATAGCATGTCAGCTATTCAAATACTAGTTTAGGGAAAGTGAATATAAATACGGGAAGAAACATTTCTTATCACTTACAACTACAATAGTGGTATCAGTATACATATATTATAGTCGTTGCTCATTCTACAGTGGAGACCAATATCGTTCGTACCGAAGAAAAAAGTTACAATCAGATAGCTTTGTAAATCTGACTTTGCCAAAATGGGATCGTTATTGCTTAATTGCTTTGTTTTTGGATTATTTGCATGACAAAGACATTTTGTGTGTATGCAGACACCGACTATTTTCTACATAAACTTGACATTTGTCGGCGAACATTTCAATCGTGTAAAAGTGGATCAAGCAATGTCTACTGTAGTTGTGACCGGAAATGTGTTTACTATGATAACTGTTGTTTTGATGCTGAAACAATTAAAGAGGGTTGGGAAGAAAAGAGCGATGAAGATCCGCACCGACAATACCTTCAAATGACAACATGTGAATTAACAGCCATCAGAAAAAAAAGATTTGTTAACACAGGGGGTGTTTATGATATCACCCTGCCCTGTGTCATGGGAGAATGGCATGGAAACCAGGCAACCCTGTGAACTGTATACGGACACTGATGTCCGTGACATATTACCTGTTGTTAAAAACCGGCATTGTGCTGTATGTCACGGTATCCAAAATTATGTACCATGGGTATTAGAGATCGATTGCTTATCGGAAATGCTGCCTCCATCACTCTCTATTACTGCGTAAGTGATGACTTAACTCCACAGCGACCGCTGTAGTTACCGCTATATACCACCTAATGGTGTACATTAGTGCTGTCAAGAATTCGAGTACAACATAATCCCAAACATTTCTGAAAGAGGCACCAACTCAACCTGCCGGAACCGCGTGTTTAGTCCAGTTTTGATTGTACAAGCTCAGTTATTTCAGAACTTTACAATGTCTTATTGCTATTGAAGGCCCCAAGTATACAGATGTTTTGAATAGCACATTCTGTGATTCAGTTTTGTCTACCCTAAATGAAGTACGGTTAACATTAACCCTGAGCAATCTTATTGATTTCTCTGCCGTGTTTCAAAAAAGAGTGACGAAATGTAAAGACGAAGAAATACAATTATTTGACGAGGTAAGTATTTTGCTTATTAGATGAGCATCAAACAATTATTTATAGACTATATATAAGTATTATGTTGGTGCATGGGAAATGTATCAGCACATTGAGAGACGCGTTGACTTTTGTAACGAATATTCATCATATTGTGTTTCCAGTAGGTTAATTGTTCAGTTTGATATCCAAAAGACGTTCAAGTCCTGAGTAGTACAACGTCCTCAAAAAACCTTTTGGTCTTTCCACACCATATACAGGACTGTTAGTTAACACATTTTGCTTGTTTTCATTTTCATTCTGTTTTCATTTCGTTTATAAATCAGTTCCATTCTATTTCATTTCAGATATAGACTTCGTTCCGTGTTGGTTATATATAGTTTTTCCATTTTCGTTACATTTAGTTCTGTTCCGACAATCCTCTGTGAAGTTCGTATGGTTTGGTTTCTTTCATTTCGTTTCGTGCCGCTACGTTTCACAGTGAGGGCTTCCGATCGCAAACGTTGTTTACAGAAATGGCGGCGACGAGAGCCGAGTTGATTTGTTCAACTCTGCAGTATAATTTCTGTCATCAATATACTTGCTTTTTATTTGGTCAAACATTGGGCTCGATTCTGAGTTATCGATTTTAAATGTTCAAATACTAAAGATTTTCTTATAATGATGCTTCTTAGCGGAAAATTGGATAAGAGTGGGTTTGATTTTTCGTTGATGTTACTTTCTTACATTTGAATATACTGAAATTCCACATTTGCACCAAGGTCCTCACATATGGAATAATTTACACATTATATTGGATTGTCAATATTAAATAGAAAAATAAACAAGACAAGAATCAATGATACAATAAATATGATAAGTCACACCACAAACGTACATATCAATACACATCAAATTATATAGTAAATTAGCCCACATTTATATATAGCAAAGTAGATGTTAATGATACATATATACAACAAAAAGTGATGATGTAAATATTAATTGTGTTGAGTTTACGTCACTTATGGTACTCCAATACAAGTAAGCGCACAGTGACTTACGTACAAAGAAATTTAAAGGACAGATCATTATTATTATTATTATTATTATTATGTACATGCATGATAAAACAACGATGTTGAAAACACATGTCTGTCAAAGTGTCTAATGTGTGGAAATATTGCTGACCTTTCGCTAGGAACATATTATTTTCTTCTTTTTTTATCGTCAGACAGACTGAATGCATTGACTATAAAAAGGTAAAAAAAAAAAAGCAGATATATTCAAACGACAAGTACACTCTGCCTACAAAAGCAGCTTTCCATGGTTGATTGATCTAAACTTCTTTGTGTTCAAACAACGCCTCTAGTCTACACTAGTAAATAACACTTACAGGTACTGTCATGTCCATAATTGTAGATCTATATGCATATCTGTATCTATATTAGAATCATTTAGTTCCACATACCAGTACAAATTCCGGCAATGCATCTTATCGATGGATTCAATCGGACAAAAAGGGATCTGTGTGGCACATTCATATCCTATTCCATATATTATTTTTGTGCACAGTATTTCAAGGCAATATTCAGTATGGCTTCTCTATGCGACACACGATGTTTCACACCTGGATGTCAAGTGATATTAAATAAGGACACGGACCGGAGCCCTGTTTGAATTAGTAAATTACAAGTATATATCTCGCTATGTTTTAAGTAATATGAGATACGAAATCGAATCAGCGCTTTGACAATTACGCCGAGCTAGACGTTTTGTTTTTCCTACTCGTAAAATTCGTTAGAATAGTTTGTCGTCTGAGATTTTACTGCAAACAACTGTTACTGGATATTTTCTCTTTTTACTAGGTATAGCCTACAAAAGAAACGCAACTAGAAAGAGAGACGTTTTGAAATAGGTACATGATAAGAATATATCATAATACGTGATTTAAGATATATATTACTGTTCTTTCCATTTCCAACAGGATGACTGTCGTCGTTTGTACTGCCCCGCCCATTCAGAACCAGCTGGTGGAGAATGTGTTGACATGAATTATACAAGGGAAGGCTTCATACTAGATCTGTTGTTTGAAGCTAATAACGATTTTGAAAATGATAGAACTGTTCGTCAACATTTTCAGCATACAATAGATACATTGATGACAGATTTAGGTAATTATATTGGATCATTCTTAGAATATAATGATTTATATATCACAAAGTAATTATATATGCAGAATTACTATTGAATTCAGAGGAACAATGTTCTGTCATACCTATATACATTAATGTCAAAGGAAAAACACTCACTGGTGGTACACTTGAATCTGAAAGACCTTGGGTGGCGGGATATTTCAACAACTACACCGTAAGGAACACATATGGCACTGTTATACGACATACAGCGGATGTAGGAGATATGTTGTGTAAGACAAATGTTTCCGTTCGTAATCCGATATATATACAACATATGATTCAAGTCGACAATGATTTACCCTGCCCTGCAGTTAAACGAATCTGACAGTATCTCCGAGGTATTATTATTTCACATTTGGATGTTGTCTTCGCGAACGGAGACTGCTTTTTGTGTATCGATACATGTTTATCGAAATATCAACTGAATTATCAACAGTACGATATCATGGACAGCTACAGAAGATATATCAACACAGTATGCGCGTCTATATTAATGGTTTGTATGGTGTATTGTCTGATTCAATATTGTGCCATTCCAATTTTCCGAGACGGAAAGTCTGATATGTTAATTATCCTGATATTGTTCTTACTTCTGGCCCAAACATGCTTCTTCATTTTGTTTCATTTTGAAATCCCAGGCTATCTTTGTGAATGGGTTGGGCTAATTCATCATTTTACATGGTTATGTGCATTTTTTTCATGTTTCTCTGTCCATATCGCTTAAATGTTGTGATAAGAGATTTACAAACATACAGCAGTTTGTAAAAAACGATGGCTACAGTTAAATACATGTTGGTTGGCATTTCTTTACCATTAGTTGTCATTATATGCATCAGAACTGCAAATTTACTTCTGGCACCTACAGAGAAATGGTATGGTGGACGTCTCTGTTTTATTTCACAAACTGTCGTCATGTTATTTGGTTTCGTTGTCCCAGTATTTTTGATATTGTGTGGAAACGCCATTTTGCTGATTTTCATTATTCATTATATGACCTCTACATCTATTGCCGCCGATTCCAGTAGGTCTAACGTTATGGTCTTCATCAAAATATCAACAATCATGGGATTTAGCTGGATTATCGGCATTGTGGCAATACTGTCTCAGTCCGATGTCCTTCATTTAGTTTTCCTTGCTAATTTGGAGGGAACTTTTTATTACAATTTCTTTTTTGTGCTCAAGTCGTGTTAAGACATTTTACACTGGTTGTTTCCAGCAGATCAAATTCAAGTCTTCAGCAAAACATGCCACGTCTTAAACAAACTCGTTGTTTCGTGTGAATGCTGATGGACACCATGTCCTATCACATGGAACCGATGTTTTATCCGCATCGGGGAAGGTTTAGGACATTCAAAGCCATAACTATAAATCACTGTAAAATTACAGAAATACTGAGGTCATTTAAGTTATCAGACTTGTGTGATGCAATCATTTGTGGTCATAATTAGTAGACACTGCTGTGACATGTAGTCATCAAACATGCATGTCACGTTTTTAGTTAATTTTTATAATGATAAGTTTTATTCTATTGAAATACAATAATGAAAATCACGACATGAATCGAGCTCGTGCACCTCTTTTTCTGTGTTTTGTCGATATTTTGGTCTACTTTTGTTTTCGTCCATATGTTCATTTCCATCAATACTTTAGCCATTTCACATAATTGAAGATATTTTAACCAGTATCTTGCATGTGGTGGTGAATAAAAGATCCAGTTATTCGGTGATAACTAGTAACATCAAACCAGCGTTAATGGTCAGGAACAGCAACAAGTAACTTTTATGGGAAGATATTCCAATGAGATTGTAAACCCCTCAATTATCTTAGCTGCAGACAGAATCGCAATATTAAAATAAATATAGGATTTGACTATAACGTTAGAAATGAGAAGATGAGGACAGTCAAACCAAAATAGGAACAAGACGACATATTTGAAAGAGAGACACAAACATCATAATGAAAATACATCTACGTGAAAATAAAATAGGCTAATGAGATAATCTAAAACTTAAATGGAAATAGGGATTTTGAAAATTATATATATTAAAATATGAAGGAAGCCAATCGTGTTATAGTGTTAAAACTTTAGTTTAAGTCCAAAAAGCGATATAAATAATTAAATCATCAGTAGGTAAGAGCTATACCCCTGACTACGCCCTCACTAAGCTTTATTCTTCCGGATACTTCCTGTTTCCAATGTTTGTGATATGAACACAATTTTCAAGTATATGATCGTTAGTAGCAATCAGAAATAGTTACTTGTGTTTCCCTTATGCCTTCCATACATCTTAACTTTTATACTCGAGTACTTGAAGTGAATTCATGCACTCACACGAGTGCTGTGTTAGAGACGTATTAACACCTGGACTAGTTACCATCACCGCCTTACTAATAGAAACCACACCCCTGCCTATTATTACCAGCCATCAACTATTCTATTCTCATTATCTGGCCAGTCCCTCCTTCCACTTTTATTAACATTTTAATCCTCGTTGGTCCATTTACTGTTGCTGTTATGAGTGTAGTCTCTTTTACACGACCTAGTGTATCTACTTACTCGGATTTACATAAGGTCCTGTTTTAAATCATCACCATATCGTTTTCTCATCAAAATTATCAAAATGTATAATTTGAAATTGCTTTCTCCATAGACCAATCAATAATTAGCACTTTATTTTATTTGATGAAGGTATTTTGTAAACGTTGTTTTAAGGTCAACATATTGTAATAACAAGTAATAAAAGTGACATCACCAAGTTATGAATTTTGCAGCATGAATATATGTTATTTTTATTTATATAAGTCTAAAGTCCAGTTGCATTTTAGCAATAATTTCTATCATAGACCATCTTGTTAGGATATGAAATTGACAGTGTTGGAAAGGGACCAACACATGAATCCTTGCCATTCTATACGGATATTGTGAGCTATGTATTGTTGTATACAGATAATGTGTGATATAAATAACTATTACTATTTATACGGATATTGTGAGCTATGTATTTTGGTATACAGATAAGGTGTGATATAAATAACTACATTTATTACTATTTATACGGATATTGTGAGCTATGTATTGTTGTATACAGATATTGTGTGATATGAATAACTATTACTATTTATACGGATATTGTGAGCTATGTATTGTTGTACACAAACAAGGTGTGATATAAATAACTACATTTATTACTATTTATACGGATATTGTGAGCTATGTATTGTTGTATACAGATATTGTGTGATATGAATAACTATTACTATTGTATATGGATATTGTGAGATATGTATTGTTGTATACAGATAATCTGTGATGTTTTATTGTTTCCTGACTCTCTATATAAATGTAAATGAAGTATTTTAGTCTGTTGACTGGCGAGGAACATCCGCACTCGCATAAACATCTAAACGATTACGACATAGCGTTTTTTCTTATTGTGATTGTAAACAGTTCCCCTAGCAACGCTTAGTCTTGGCTGACAAGTTAGAAGAAATCTCCGATCAGAGTTTGTTGTATCTAATTGAAAACAGACAGGGATTCGGATATCACATAAAATTATGATTATGTACGAATTCCTACAGCGTACTGCGAGGCGAATGGAAAGTCAACTTTGGAGTTCAAAAATGCACCAAAGCCGGAATTAACAGTTTACTGAAGAATTTCGACGCGTTCCTCAGCCTAATATCAGCGAATATGTGAATCATATGGATTATTCAGGTTCAACACTGAACACTTTTCCCCGAGGTATTCGGACCAACCCGATGACCTGTCTGTCGCTTATCAGTCAAAAGTCAAAACTCTCCTCCTCGGTGTTGGGACCAACCCGATGGACAGCTCGGGGAAGAGTTTTGACTGTTGATTGATAAGGCATGAAACAACGTTATACTAATGTATACGGGTATTTTGTTATATCATATGAATATATCATGAGTGTCTGTACAATAGTCCAGAATATTTGTCCCTCAGAACTGGTAATCGACCGCTGTTCTATTGCAGTCCGCGGTCCGATTACCAGTACCGAGGGTCAAATATTCTTGACTATTGCACAGACACCCATGATATACCTATTTTATTACACAATCACTAAATCACGCTTAGAATCACTGAAATCTCGACTTTCCTGCAGGCATAAGCGTCACCATGAATGTCGCCTGGCAGTGTTGACATATGAGTGACTTAGACGCTTGAAAGGGTAGGAAGAAATTTCGAAACCTCATAGGTGTTCAATAGTTTGCACGTGACCGTGCAATAGTCATTTTGGTCGTGCAATATTTCAAAATATAGATTATGCGTATAGTTAAGGAAAATCAAACGCATTAATTAATACATATTGATATTCATTACGGATATTTTGTTATACAATTTTGATAATAGATTACTGTACTTACAAGTATGTATAACAAGTGATAGTGGATATTGTGTTATTGTTTTACCATAGTTAAACCGATATTGTATAGGTTTTATACATTGTATACATTGTATGTACGCTAATAGTACTTAAGGCTACATGGTTATTTTTGAAAGGATGTAAAAATATAAAAGTTAAAAGTAACAATGTTAAGTGAGAAGTTTCCACGTGTCTGTATGTGTCTTAAAGTGTTTCGTGACAGTGGCAGATCCTCGTAACTACGGCAAAAGGCTATTGTCGGTCAAGGACGAAGGTCAGCCTTGTGAAGTTCTGTTGGATCGCCAGCTTTAGAGATACTGGTATATCTTAAATAATTTAACATGCGGGAAAGTATATGAAGAGGGAGATCAATTTGTGGTGTTTGTGACATGTGCGAGGTATTAACAACATCTGTTTATGTTCTTTTTCATGTCGAAATATAAAAAAAAAAAAAATTTAAAAAAAAATGAAAGAATAAAATAGCACAAAACCAAAATAAAAGCAGAAAAATAATGATATATTCACTTTTGCAACTTCCCGTCGCAAGCGACAAAAAAAAAATCTATGTTCGTCGAGATTCAATTATCTTTTATAGCATTTACCAGCACGTTATCATATCAGACGTGTTTGTTTCTTGTTTTGTTTTGACAACTCTTTGATTGAGTATGACTTACAGTTTCGTTATTTTGTCGACTCTCTTTTGTTTAAATAATACTGAATACATTTTATGAAAAAAAACATATTGTGAGTGGAGGGGAAAGGGAAAAGTAACCTTGGAGCATTCGACATCAGAGCGTTGATTGTATCAGCAGCCCAATAGCTTTAAGTGTATCGGTCTGTCAGTCGGGTGTGTGGAGTTTCATCTGCGCGCCGCCGAGTTAAAAAGAGGCAGAGCTACAGATCAAGACGTATATATCCTACAATGAACGGATACATCCGACAGAAAGTTTACTAATGTACGCGACTGATAAACAAATACACCCGACAGAAAGTTTACTAATGTGCGCGACTGATAAACCAATACACCCTGGCGAATTAGGCGACCTGACTGATAAACCAATAAACCCTGGCGAATTAGGCGACCTGACTGATAAACCAATGCAACCTAGCGAATTAGGCGACCTGAGTGACAAACCAATGCACCCTAGCGAATTAGGCGACCTGACCGACAAACCAATGCACCCTAGCGAATTAGGCGACCTGACCGACAAACCAATGCACCCTAGCGAATTAGGCGACCTGACCGACAAACCAATGCACCCTAGCGAATTAGGCGACCTGACTGACAAATCAGTACACACAAGCGAATTAGACGATCTAACTACCTATTAGGCTGCTGATACCGTCAACGGTCTTATATCCATTACTGGTAAACAAAATAGTTATTCTAAACACTAAACACATTTACAATATCCACAATTATATTTCCAAACCATATCTTTCTCCACGTCATGATATTAAACTTCATTAAACAAGCCAGATTGGTCTCAACAAAACAAATTGCCGTCCTGCTTAAGAGGACTTGATCCAGCAATCAATGTTTACTGATAGGGTCAAACAAGGGTTGCCTATAAAGTTGTATTTGTCTCAAGCACAAATATTTCATTGGTATCCTCTAGGTCGTTTGCATGGAATGAATAGCATGTTTGGTCGGTAATAAGATAGTATTGTGGTTTTGTGTAATGTGTATATTTATATCAATCGTGTGTACAATAGGGCATTTAATGTCTACATAAATTAGAAGTCTGCGATCACGCCATCCATATATGGTCAATGTTATTGCTTTCCATCCATTTAGTATCACAGATAGATGTTAAATCACGATATGGTTCCGAGGTATGTTTGATTATAAGGCAAAGACCTCTCTTTATACTTGTAATAAGAAGTATTAGAACTGACGATCTTATATGATAAGTTATATGAATCTGTGAACCATTTGTCAAATTATTAGTTGTTGTACAATTCACAATAAAAAAGTAACCGTTATGATATTGCTTGTTCTCTTTTGTTTATCGTTTTTAGTTTGCATTGCATTTAGAGTTTGAAAAATGCGAATATACCCACATTCATTAAGTATTATGGAAGACAATTGTAATCTTGAATCGCAGCGGTGACGACCTGCGACACTGAAACATATATGTGATACAAACACACAACCAGATGATTCCAATAACTTCAACACAATTCCTGTCAACGTTATCTTCTTCCACAGACCCATCCTAACAAGGTTTATTTCTAGAAAAAAAAAAAAAATGAAAAAAAAAAACACTTCAAAAGTTGTCGACTTGAAAAAGCCATTCGTTATGATTTAAAGATGTAAACCTCTGAGAAGCCATACGAATCCGATGTTAAACTTTTTTTAATACATTCTAGAGGAGCTTTTGGCAAATATATATGTCAATGTTGGTAGTGTATTGCATACTAAACTTAAAATAGCCTCTGCAGTCAAACTCAACTTTTTTTATCCATAATCATATTCAACCATTTTTTTTTTTTTTTTTGGGCTACAGAAACTGAGAAAGCAAATAAGGGTGGAAATAATTTGGTATCAAGAAATACTATGTATGCTATACCTGTATATTAATTATTTTCAGGTATATCAATGCAAACAAGATACATGATCAAATTCCAAAAGTCAATTATGACATAAAATTTCTAATGAATTGTCTGTGCCAATAACAAAATTTATCAACTACTATTTATAACTGAAATTCTGCAAACGGCATCATGCAAGACCAATACGAACAGGGAAGTGTTCATAATTAAATGTTGTTTTATAAAGTGATTTGATTTCAGAACAAAATGTTTGGGGACAGCCTGAGTCAATCTGACTCGGTCACTTGGGAAAAAAATTACTACACGAAGATGCAATTTACGTTTTGTACATGTCCTGCAATGATAGACATCGGCCATTTTTCTCCATTGAACTTAATCCAAAATTATATATGATACTGAAATTGTATCCACTGTTTTTCAATGGTGTTTTCCAATTCCTCAAAATGATGACGAAAACATTGTTTATGTGTAGTTATTGATAGTGTCAGAAAGGTAACCATAAACTAGTTTTTTATGCTAATTTCGCTAATAATTGTGATACATTTGACTTCTATCAGTTTCAAAATTCGATGATATATTTTAAAACATAAATTCTCCTTTGAAAAAATATTAGTATATCAATGTGATCACATTATAACCACGTCGATAGTTATAAGATATATCAAGAATATTCTACTGCTCCAACCATTCAATTTTTTAAGCTCTGTCTTTTTAATGGCAATTAAACAGCGCTAACGTGTGTACATTTGCAGAACAATGCACAATTATCATGTTTGAACATTCGGATCTCTTTGATTTAATATATAAGACAGGATTACTATACGGTCAGCATTTGGACATAAGCATATGGGATTAGTTCAAAACACAAAGAAAACACAGATCATGAAGTATTAAAGTAAAACACAAAGAATTCAAACAGATATGATAACAGGAAGGTCAAACGGTCATATTCACGGAGAGGTCACAGTACAAAGGTCATAATCAAGCAGCGATCAGGGTAGTTAAATTGTAAAAGCTTTGGTAGTTTTATCTTAGGACTGTACAGCACAGATGGAGATATGTAAAGTATTTTGTGTATATGGCTAAAGAGACGTAACTCTATTATGATATTTGATATTGAGAGTTCGTATATATATATATATGTCCGTTGCTAATCGTTCAGCCAACAGTATCCTCGCACACCAATAGATAAATATTAGGCATCCTGGGATATGCTTAAGTCAGTGTTTATAACGCGTTCTTGTGTAAAATCAAAGTCAAAACAGTTAAATTGTTTTGATACATGTAGCTATTTTAGTGCTACATATGTAACTGTGCCCAATTCAAATTACATGGTAAAAAATCGATAAGGATAACTCTTTCTTCAATCTCTTTTGCATATATATATATTTATTGTTGAACCATTATTCGCAATGTTAGCTCATTAGGCTGACTGGAAATTGATTTTTAAAGCAGAAAGGTCAATACATATCAAATGAAGCAATAAAGAGTGTCACTCAATCTTATAAGATGGTTAACATATATGACAAAATCAAACAAATCCTTTAAAAATATTCCATAAAATCCTTTAACAGTTGGTATCAAAATCATGTAAGAAAGTGTAAATGAATTAGCAATGGAAAGGTACAGTCCCTTTCTGCATTTTCAAAATCAAACGGAATAATTGTGCATGCTTTGAAAAATAAACTACCCATATTATATATTAAGTTTGAGGGAAATCGGACTGTGGGCGTTTTCTATCTGAATTTTAACATTAGCTGGAACCGTAAATTTTAGTTTGGAATATCTATCCGACATTTCTTTGCCAGTCGGATTTTCGAAATATGAAGGACCTTAGTTTTGTGAAAATTCCGTAAACTATCCTCGATGCATATAACAACAGTTCATGCGACATTTTGTTTCGACTGTTATGACTTTGGCAGTGGGATCAATTTGAGGGCTAATAGACCTACGGTTATCCCCTTAATGGTGGTTATATAACAGTAAGTTTTACCTTCATTTATCTTCTTATCCCCTTCATTCCGAATTTGAAATGTAATGACATCGTTATTATTGAACTTTGTACATGTATTTTTAACAGACATCGGAAAGGGCTAGGATTCTGTTAGTTATAAACAATTCAGAACATATTCTAATTTTCGTCTTGATTTCACGAAAAAAAAATATGAAAAAGTCAATAATTTTGCTGAATTTGTACTTAATAACAATAAATAGAGGTTACACAACGAGTGGTTGTTGGATATGGAATTTATTTCACATGAGTAAGTTATTTTTTTAAAGTTACGAAAGACACGAGCTTTAGCGAGTGTTTTTGCAACTTTTAAAAAATAACTTACGAGTGTGAAATACATTCCATATCCAACAATTTCGAGTCGTGTGACCTGTTTCTACCACAATAATATCGGCTTGAA
Source organism: Pecten maximus (assembly GCF_902652985.1). Lineage (NCBI taxonomy): Eukaryota > Metazoa > Mollusca > Bivalvia > Pectinida > Pectinidae > Pecten > Pecten maximus. Next base: position 18,628,664 of record NC_047032.1, on the reverse strand, counting down.
TCAAAGGGAAACGTGGCCAAGTATAATTTCGCGTATGCAAATAAAGTGTTCCGGTGACGTCCGGGACCCGGTGATGTGACGTCATTAGATTATTGATGACGTCAATAATAATTGCAGCTTGGGTCAAAGTTCACCGTGTTAGCCAATCAAAATGCGTACAGATTGTTAATCAACAGTTGTAATGATTAACTGATGGTCTGAGAGTTGAATAACACAGGGTATTGTGGTAGAAATAGAGGTTACACAACGAGTGGTTGTTGGATATGGAATTTATTTCACACGAGTAAGTTATTTTTTAAAAGTTACAAAAGACACGAGCTTTAGCGAGTGTTTTTTGCAACTTTTAAAAAATAACTTACGAGTGTGAAATAAATTTCATATCCAACAATTTCGAGTCGTGTGACCTGTTTCTACCACAATAATATTGGCTTGAATCAAAGGGAAACGTGGCCAGGTATAATTTCGCGTATGCAAATAAAGTGTACCGGTGACGTCCGGGACCCGGTGATGTGACGTCATTAGATTATTGATGACGTCAATAACAATTGCAGCTTGGGTCAAAGTTCACCGTGTTAGCCACGTGTGGTATAAACAGATTGTTAATCAACAGCTGTAATGATTAACTGATGGTCTGAGAGTTGAATAACGTTGAATAATGTAGACGACGCAGCATACACTGTGTCTCAAGCAATCGCCTTCCGAAAGGTCTTGGCATTCTTTTCCAGTTGTGAGTAGATTAGACCACGAGCAACCTCTCCGATGCTCAAGCCGAACACGTAATCTCCTGGACAGGTGAAATGTCCGCTGGAAGGGTCGTGTGTATTGCCGTCATTGATTACTCGAGTGTTGAATCTTAATAATATGGTCGTCATGTGGCTGTCGTACAGCACTTTCCAGGTAAAAATAGAAGGCTATAACCGCGGTAGTCGCTAAATACCACCTCCTGTAACGTGGAACACAGCTGTTTCACTAGTCATACTTTCATACCTGGGTTCAAGAAGAATATTAGTCATTGATTAGTTCATCATTACAATGGTGCAAACCTTCACTCACACGTATCCTCGGTCACCCCCGTATACTAATAAAGACATAGGAGTGGGAAGGACCTTTAACTAGGAATTTACTTTGACTTTTTACCTGCCCGAGTAGCCCTTGTTTGTTTATATAGTGATAAAGCTTGTTGAGTTGGAGATTCTAAAAGAGGAATTCGTTTTCGGAAGAAGTTGTTTTCGTTTTTTGATGATTTTATCTGTTCTTTTAAGAAATCCATTTCCATCCATTACGCACTGAAACTAAAAGTAAACGAGACTCTTGCACTTTTCTTAAATAGCAAAAGTAGGAAACTTTATCACGATACGATACAATATTACCCAAATGTCTTAGATATTAGAAAATGTAACTCGAACAGGACGTATTGACATAAATCGCTTCCAAATATAAAGACTATCAAGATTGCTGTGGTTTATGAAACGAAATCAAGCGACCACGGCGAATCAGTCACCTTTCTGCGGTAAACGATTAGCCAATCAGAAAAATGATGCAGTATAGTTAACATCTTAAAAGTCATTAGTGTCTGGAATCAGATGAAAAGATGGAGACGTGCGACGAAGGCCACCTCAGTTCAGTCTAACGCGAAACTTGTCTTCATTGGACTCAACTATTGCAAGTATTATTAACATTAAGTATTATCCCATTAAACATAAATAAATTATTTTACGAGTAAATTTTGTACTGTAAGCCAGAACTGATTTCCCGAAAATAAATCTTTTATTGGGAGCAACTTTAACAGTTTAAATTACGTATTGAAATAAGTGAAAACATTTCTTGACTCTTTAAATCTCTGAATTTCCTTTTCTAAGGTGTATAGATTGTTTAAATACATGAGGTATTACTAGTCTTACTAAGCGCTGCAGGTAGGGCATACGAATTGTACCCTCTGTCCCTATCGCATGATCGTAAGAAGCGACTTAATTTTAGGATTTTATATTTTCTCATTTTTTTTCTAAAACCCTTTTGGCTTTTAGTTAATGAGCGTTCATCCCTATGAGGAAAGCTTTGGGTTATGTTCTCTGGTCAGAACATACGAGAGTCTACAAAAATGGTAGTTTTTACTCCTAATTGGCCTTCAGCTTTGTGACAGCGGGACAACTGGTTTGCCTCTTGTCAGTATAATGTGACCGGGTTGGGTATCATGCTGGATGTTTGTGAGAGCATGTTTTAGTGAGCAGACACTATCAAGGCGGCTATTACAGGGAGAATTTCACAAACATGTATACCGCATCCTCCCAAAATACACACACATACACTTTAACAGTCGCAGAACAATAGATAAATATCGGAAAAATTAACTTTACTCAGATCAACATAAAACAAAAATGATAATAGCCTTTTTAGAAACTGTCTGCGATAGGTAATGTGTGTGGTCATTGGAAGACTATCAACAGTCAGCACAAACAAAGGGGATTTTTGACACATTGTCCAGTTTCAACAGACATGTTATGTAAACTCAAGAGTTTTCAACAACTTTTGAATTGATCCAATCCAGACTTATTCTATTTCCTCTCATCCAACTAATTGAACATTCTAAGTCTTCTATCATGCGTTCCTCTAAAACCTCTATTGTTTACTTCCTTAGATTATGTGAGGTATCATCTGTAGAATGTTTAAGTCATTTTGGGTAAACAACAGACCGCGAAGAATATCTATTTTACTCGACTATAGTTACATGCAATGAAAATACATGGAGACGTGTTAAAAGGGGTTTGTTGAACGTGATGTTTGAACTCTCTTTAACCTTCGCGGTCCTTCGATAGGGTCAAGCAAATGGTCAGTGTTTCCTGTTCTGACGGTCAATTATTGCCGGTCAATATTACTATTTTATTGGCGAGAAAGATTTGCTCGACGTGTCACGAACTTGCTTAACATTAACTTTACCCCTTCTACTTACACCACTACCCCACTCGACCACAATTTCCTTCCTTATTAATTCTCAAAGGCCAATAACTTGTTTTTTGTTGTTTTTGTTTTAGAAATATGGACTTAAGATAATGGTATAGGCGAATTGTTCTATCTTTTTACGTTTCAGTTCACGAACTGCCAGCAAGAGTTATACCCCTTCTCCTGAGTGTCTGCAGCCTAAACAAACCAACATCCATCTCTCTCTTAAAACGACTATTAAATAAAGTCAGTATAGAAGCATTATCTGGTCTTCCACACGTTATATCGCAGCAATATGATGGTCAAGTCCTGCTTGTATTGTGCAGTTTTAACCACTTTAATTCGGGAAAAAACCCTTCCTTAATAAAGCACATATTTATTTTTCAAACCAGTCTAGAACACACAATATTTCTTTTTATGCTTCGTTTTTTCTGTAATTGTGTCTCCTAGATAGAAGTGCTCATTAGTTTTACCATGATAATTGTGAGTACGATAAACTCCTGAATAAAAAACCTGATGATGGAGTTATTCGTCCCGATATCTGCCGTTAACTTGCATACCATATCAAAATTATCCAATGAATTGTGACAACGGTTACAAATAAATGCACGAAATAAAATTTTCTTTTAAAAATTGTCTATTGGCCAATTTGCATGATTGTCCTTCTTTCGATATCCACACATTTAGCCTCTTGCGTCAATGACGAGTACTAGAATGTTCTTTGTATGCTGTATGAATTACAAGATTCATATTTAATTCACTCTTTACACCAGCTCAACACTGGAGATGAAAATGATCAAAGCTTCTTTTGATTATTATTGTATTATGATATATCATTAAATCTAAACAATAGTCTCACTAGCTATTGTCAGCTTTGTATTGACTGAGGCTGCCTTTGTCTATTTAACTAACGATTTAGCACGCTGGCTTTTGTACAATTCTAGTAATTTGACACTATGTAAATAGTGTCCGCTTTCGGGAAAAAGGTTTTTGAGCTCCAGGGAAGCGCGTGATTGAAATAGATCCGCCCTACCTGATGATTTGATAAGCTCACCTGGTGTAATTTCACGTGGAATTCTATATAAACATGTCAATACATTGATATTTTGACAATGCATATTACCAACAATTTATTAGTGGTGTTTATTTTTGTTCTTCGTTTATCGTTACATTGATTGTGTAAACAATGCTACACCCCGACTTGTTAGAGACACGTGTACAGTATATCATTGACTTATGCTTATTTCCATATTGACTATAAACAGGTTATTTCGTGCGTTTTGCAACGGTTACAAAGATAACTAAAAACACGTGATATTTTGCATTCGGTTTAAATTCGAGATAAATTATTTTCACGATTGCCTCAAGATAAAATACTAACAATGCCGCGACAATTGTCTGTTTGCATTATCTACTAAACACGCGTCCGTATATAACCATGGTTGTTGACGTATCCTTGAAACCATTGAATCCTGATATGACCATGGTTGTTGGTGTATCCTTGAAATCATTGAATCCTGATATGACCATGATTGTTGGTGTCGTCTTGAAACTTTTGAATCCTGATATTACCATGGCTGTTGGTATCGCCTTGAAATCATTGAATCCTGATATGATCATGGTTATTAGTGTCTCCATGAACCTTTTGAATCCTGATATTACCGTGGTCATTAGTGTTTCCTTGAAACCATTGAATCCAGATATCACCATGGTTATTAGTGTCTCCTTGAAACCATTGAATCCTGGTATGACCATGGTTATTAGTGTCTCCTTGAAACCATTGAATCCTGGTATGACCATGGTTATTAGTGTCTCCTTGAAACCATTGAATCCTGATTTGAACATGGTTGTCGGTGTCGCCTTGAAACCATTGAGCCCTTAAATGCCCATGCTGTTTGTGTCGCCTTGGCACCAGTAAGTCGTTATAAGATGATCAAATAGGAGAGGTTTGTTTATCATTCAGGTATTACTTATTATGAATTGCTGAACTTGTTGATGATTTGTGAAAAATCCTGGTTTAGTTTATATGTATTCTAACAACTCATTTCACCGACATTCTTGCAAGGGTTGAATTGCTGGTGTACATCACATAGATGATTTCCTTGTGCTAACAGATGTTTAGAATGGCAGTCGTGCTTGGGGAATGCGGAAGTAGTAAACTACTTCAATGAAAAACCAAGCAATTTAAATATCTTTTTACGATCTCTTAGGGATACTGTCTGGGACATACACACGTACATATTCTTGGGAATCCTGAATTAGACATTGGATCGCACACATTTCCTTGCTGTAGTGATAGTCACGTGAGATGTGTGTATAGAGCATTGACTGCAACCACACGTGCATTATCTGTTGGTAGGTTGAGGTACATATGTAAGTATAGTAAACTATATACGTCATAACAGTTAGTTTGCAATGAACTTGAATTCTGAACAACGTCTGAATTATTTCATCAGATTAACTTAACAAACAAAGATGTATCCATCCACCTCGGTTTGCAGTTGGGAGTCTGACTTGGTGAAGGTAATGTGTTCTGTTGAAAACAAAGAAGGATAGTAACCTTGTCATATGACATAGATATTCTGTCTTAAATACATGGGATGAAATATATTTTTCACCAAACATCGTCCGTTCTGATTGATATAATGATACAATCTGTAAATAAAAACCGACACATTAATTTCAATTTGAATATAAAGCGAAAAATGTCAATTTTGTCTGGTAAAAATATGTAGGTCATTATTATCAGCACAACAAAAAGTCGAATTAAACTCCTCCCGCATTTAAGTGAGCTCGAATTTACCCGATCACTGCATGTTCGCGCCTGGTAAGTACGAGGCAATATGTCAACAAAAACACGAGGCCCTCGTCGTAGCAGAAGATAGAGGACCAACTGGTTATTTTTTCACAATTTCGTTGTTGACCTGTCTATCCAATTTAACAACATATGACCTTTTGTAGCTTTCTCGTGTGTACATAAGAGAAAATCACACTTTTTGGGACACCTCGGTATCTTTCATTCAGAAATATGTCAGTTGAATCTGACCAATCATAAGTTAAATGACAATATTTTTCATTGTTTCATGAAAAGCACTCATCATGCTTCTATAAATCATATTTCAGTGTATTTATACATTTACACATGGATATCGTAGACAGATGATCCTATTAGACAGATAATCCTTTTGGACAGGTAATCCTATTGAATATCTAATCCTATTGGACAGATAATCCTCTTGGACAGATAATCCTATTTGACAGATAATCCTCTTGGACAGATAATCCTATTTGGCAGATTATCCTCTTGGACAGATAATCCTATTTGGCAGATTATCCTATTTGACAGATAATCCTATTGAATAGATAATCCTATTGGACAGATATTCCTCTTGGACAGATAATCCTATTTGACAGATAATCATCTTGGACAGATAATCCTATTTGACAGATAATCCTTTTGGACAGGTAATCCTATTGAATATCTAATCCTATTGGACAGATAATCCTCTTGGACAGATAATCCTATTTGACAGATAATCCTCTTGGACAGATAATTCTATTTGGCAGATTATCCTATTTGACAGATAATCCTATTGAATAGATAATCCTATTGGACAGATATTCCTCTTGGACAGATAATCCTATTTGACAGATAATCCTCTTGGACAGATAATCCTATTTGACAGATAATCCTCTTGGACAGATAATCCTATTTGGCAGATTATCCTATTTGACAGATAATCCTATTGAATAAATAATCCTATTGGACAGATAATTCTGCAGAACAGATAATCCTATAGGAATGTCGACCATGTTGGATATATAAACCTGCAGAACAAAGAGTCGTGTAGGACTGATTATCCTTTAGGAAAGATAATCCTGAGGACAGATGGTTATGGAGGACAGGTAATTCTTTAGTACATATTTTGGACAGATAATCCCATAGGATAGATAATCCGGCAGGACAGATAATCCTCTTGGACAGATAATCATGTAGGACAGATAATCCTATAATTTAGATAATCATGGAGGATAGATAATGCTGTCAGAACGATAATCCTGTGTGACAAATAATCTTATAGAACAGATAATCCTGTATGACAGATATTCCGATAGGACAAAAATCCTATAGGACAGATAACCATCAAGTAAAGATAACCATGTAGGACAGAATCCTATAGGACAAAAATCCTATAGGACAAAAATCCCATAGGACAGATAACCATCAAGTAAAGATAACCATGTAGGACAGAATCCTATAGGACAAAATCCTATAGGACAGATAACCATCAAGTAAAAATAACCATGTAGGACAAAATCCTATAGGACAAAAATCCTATAGGACAGATAACCATCAAGTAAAGATAACCATATAGGACAGAATCCTATAGGACAAAAATCCTATAGGACAGATAGCCATCAAGTTAAGATTACCATGTAGGACAGAATCCTATAGGACAGAAATCCTATAGGACAAAAATCATATACAGTAGGACAGATAACCATGTAACCATGTAGGACAGAATCCTATAGGACAAAAATCCTATAGGACAGATAACCATCAAATAAAGATAACCATGTAGGACAGAATCCTATAGGACAGAAATCATATAGGACAAAAATCATATAGGACAAAAAAACCTATAGGACAGATAACCATCAAGTAACAATAACCATGTAGGACAGAATCCTATAGGACAAAAATCCTATAGGACAGATAACCATCAAGTAAATATTACCATGTAGGACAGAATCCTATAGGACAAAAATCCTATAGGACAGATAGCCATCAAGTAAATATTACCATGTAGGACAGAATCCTATAGGACAAAAATCATATAGGTCAGATAACCATCAAGTAAAAATAACCATGTAGGACAGAATCATATAGGACAAAAATCATATAGGACAGATAACTATCAAGTAAAGATAACCATGTAGGACAAAATCCTATAGGACAAAAATCCTATAGGACAGATAACCATCAAGTAAAAATAAACATGTAGTACAGAATCCTATAGGACAAAAATCCTATAGGACAGATAACCATCAAGTAAAGATAACCATGTAGGACAGAATCCTATAGGACAAAAATCATATAGGACAAAAATCCCATAGGACAGATAACCATCAAGTAAAGATAACCATGTAGGACAAAATCCTAAAGGACAAAAATCCTATAGGACAGATAACCATCAAGTAAAAATAACCATGTAGGACAGAATCATATAGGACAAAAATCCTATAGGACAGATAACCATCAAGAAAAAATAACCATGTAGGACAGAATCCTATAGGACAAAAATCCCATAGGACAGATAACCATCAAGTAAAGATAACCATGTAGGACAGAATCATATAGGACAGATAATCATCAACTAAAGATAACAATGTAAGACAGAATCCTATAGGACAAAAATCCCATAGGACAGATAACCATCAAGTAAAGATTACCATGTAGGACAGAATCCTATAGGGCAAAAATCCTATAGGACAGATAACCATCAAGTAAAGATTACCATGTAGGACAGAATCCTATAGGACAAAAATCCTATAGGACAGATAACCATCAAGTAAAGATTACCATGTAGGACAGAATCCTATAGGACAGAAATCCTATAGGACAGATAGCCATCAAGTAAAAATAAACCTAGAGGACAGATAAATGTATAGGACAAATAATCCTCTATGACAAATAATCATGTATTGCAGATAATCATATAGGGCAGGTAATCCTGTATGACAAATAATCCTATAGGACAGAAATCATATAGGACAAAAATCATATAGGACAAAAAACCTATAGGACAGATAACCATCAAGTAACAATAACCATGTAGGACAGAATCCTATAGGACAAAAATCCTATAGGACAGATAACCATCAAGTAAATATTACCATGTAGGACAGAATCCTATAGGACAAAAATCCTATAGGACAGATAGCCATCAAGTAAATATTACCATGTAGGACAGAATCCTATAGGACAAAAATCATATAGGTCAGATAACCATCAAGTAAAAATAACCATGTAGGACAGAATCATATAGGACAAAAATCATATAGGACAGATAACTATCAAGTAAAGATAACCATGTAGGACAAAATCCTATAGGACAAAAATCCTATAGGACAGATAACCATCAAGTAAAGATAACCATATAGGACAGAATCCTATAGGACAAAAATCCTATAGGACAGATAGCCATCAAGTTAAGATTACCATGTAGGACAGAATCCTATAGGACAGAAATCCTATAGGACAAAAATCATATACAGTAGGACAGATAACCATGTAACCATGTAGGACAGAATCCTATAGGACAAAAATCATATAGGACAGATAACCATCAAATAAAGATAACCATGTAGGACAGAATCCTATAGGACAGAAATCATATAGGACAAAAATCATATAGGACAAAAAACCTATAGGACAGATAACCATCAAGTAACAATAACCATGTAGGACAGAATCCTATAGGACAAAAATCCTATAGGACAGATAACCATCAAGTAAATATTACCATGTAGGACAGAATCCTATAGGACAAAAATCCTATAGGACAGATAGCCATCAAGTAAATATTACCATGTAGGACAGAATCCTATAGGACAAAAATCATATAGGTCAGATAACCATCAAGTAAAAATAACCATGTAGGACAGAATCATATAGGACAAAAATCATATAGGACAGCTAACTATCAAGTAAAGATAACCATGTAGGACAAAATCCTATAGGACAAAAATCCTATAGGACAGATAACCATCAAGTAAAAATAAACATGTAGTACAGAATCCTATAGGACAAAAATCCTATAGGACAGATAACCATCAAGTAAAGATAACCATGTAGGACAGAATCCTATAGGACAAAAATCATATAGGACAAAAATCCCATAGGACAGATAACCATCAAGTAAATATTACCATGTAGGACAGAATCCTATAGGACAAAAATCCTATAGGACAGATAGCCATCAAGTAAATATTACCATGTAGGACAGAATCCTATAGGACAAAAATCATATAGGTCAGATAACCATCAAGTAAAAATAACCATGTAGGACAGAATCATATAGGACAAAAATCATATAGGACAGATAACTATCAAGTAAAGATAACCATGTAGGACAAAATCCTATAGGACAAAAATCCTATAGGACAGATAACCATCAAGTAAAAATAAACATGTAGTACAGAATCCTATAGGACAAAAATCCTATAGGACAGATAACCATCAAGTAAAGATAACCATGTAGGACAGAATCCTATAGGACAAAAATCATATAGGACAAAAATCCCATAGGACAGATAACCATCAAGTAAAGATAACCATGTAGGACAAAATCCTAAAGGACAAAAATTCTATAGGACAGATAACCATCAAGTAAAAATAACCATGTAGGACAGAATCATATAGGACAAAAATCCCATAGGACAGATAACCATCAAGTAAAGATAACCATGTAGGATAGAATCATATAGGACAGATAATCATCAACTAAAGATAACAATGTAAGACAGAATCCTATAGGACAAAAATCCCATAGGACAGATAACCATCAAGTAAAGATTACCATGTAGGACAGAATCCTATAGGGCAAAAATCCTATAGGACAGATAACCATCAAGTAAAGATTACCATGTAGGACAGAATCCTATAGGACAAAAATCCTATAGGACAGATAACCATCAAGTAAAGATTACCATGTAGGACAGAATCCTATAGGACAGAAATCCTATAGGACAGATAGCCATCAAGTAAAGATAAACCTAGAGGACAGATAAATGTATAGGACAAATAATCCTCTATGACAAATAATCATGTATTGCAGATAATCATATAGGGCAGGTAATCCTGTATGACAAATAATCCTGTATGACAGATAATCATATAGGGCAGATAATCCTGTAGGACAGATAATCCTGTATGACAGATAATCCTGTATGACAGATAATCCTATAGGGCAGATAATCCTGTATGACAGATAATCATATAGGGCAGATAATCCTGTAGGACAGATCATCCTGTAACAGATAATCCTGTATGACAGATAATCCTGTATGACAGATAATCATGTAGGACAGATCATCCTGTAACAGATAATTATATCGGACAGATAACTTTGTAGTACATATAATCCTGTCAGATAACTGGCTACATCGTATCTATATCCTCCACCATATAACAAATAAACCTCATGTTTTTCTTCGACGACACGTTTACGTGGAAGGCATTAAATACTAGATATGAGGCGAAATACAAGTTCAATAAATCACCGAAAAAATCAGCATACATAGAAACTGTCAGTAAACGTATGCATATATGTAACAAAGATGACACAGGAACACAACTTTAGGACTCGTGCCGTGATCGGGCCTCGAATCTACGGCACATATCACCTAGCCAGATATACCGATTGACCTATTTAATTTTGTTGAATAGTTCTAGAGTAACGGTTTATAGATGTGTTAAAATATCAATGGATAAGCTATTTTGATGAAGACGGCAGAGGAGAAAGAAGAAAGAACATGCTTCGTTTGGGAAATCTCATCTCATGTTCGATTCGCCACTTGATCAATATTTGATACAGGTGGTTGTCCATTGATCTTACATTGTTTAATCGTTATCAAGACATTAGTGCTACTGATATCAAAACTGGTACAAATAACAAAGTAATGATTTTGTCATGAAACCAGCTGTTGAGAGATTTATTGTCATAACGAGTTGTCCAGCTGTTTGATTTCTGAACTGATTATAGTAAGATTTGATTACATTTCTATACAGATATTGTCGAAGTTAGTTATTTGCAATCGACTCGACATTACAGCTAAATTCTTAAAATTTTTACTTATTTTATTTTGATAGTAGGTGTGTTTGTTCGTATCAGACTTTATAAAGTCAAGGTAAAATCAACAGATCCTATTCTCAAATCTAGCAAATAATTTTGCGGAAAGGGTCTGAGATAGTTAAAACATGTAGCCTAGCAACTTAGTAGCTTAGTAGAAAAATTTTAACTTTATTTATTTTACAACAATTGCTTAACAAGTAAAATAAACTTATATTAATCACTCTTGTTGGTCCTGATGGAGGCGAGTAAGGGGTCTTAATGTGGGTGGAAACAGGAGTACCCGGACAGAACTCACGTGGTCAGGCAAGGGACCAAATACATTTGTACATGTACCTTTGCGCGTCAGGTCGAGTAATCCCCGGCCACTTATAAGTGAGAGGCAAGTGTGTTACCACTGTGTCACCCGACGAACCTAGGAGATGTTCAATGTTTATTCACTTTAAGCCTTACGGCTCATAAGCATACAATCCTTAATATATACATGTAATACAAATTAACGAAAGATGGACAGCATTAATATAATTACTTTACATATACAGTAGATCTATAAAAATATATCATTTTGAAAATAAATATTATAGTAAGGTTACAGATGTTATGACATTTCTGAGCGGCAATATCGAATTGATAAGTGAGTGGAGTAAACAGTAATGTAGTCAGGGGACCGTTAAACGTTATAGAACGTTAAACAATATGGAGCCAAACTCTTCTCTGCGCATGCTTTTGTGTCTTGGTAAGGGTAATTCAGCGATTCGGTTTGGTTTGTTTTGGTATTGTTTGACGAATTTATAGTGCTACCTTACAGAAAAAAGACAGTCAAACCAGTCGTCCCTCTCGGTAAATAATAAGGTATATCGTAAAGCAGGAGTAGCAACTACACGTCGTGCGTTCCTTTATCGGGTCCGTACCAGTTGTACCGGTACGAACCTTCTGTACTCATAATGGAACGCGCTGTACCATTACAACCGACCGGTTCTCGTGGATCGATTTTCCCCCAAACGTTCCACTTATATCCAAAATGGCGGAACTGTGATTCTTTATTGATTTTACATCCGATACGTTGTAAAAAAAGAAAATAATCGGTTTTAATGTTTGAAGCAAGCTATAATAATATATAATACTTTGTTTCATTATCTGTGGACAATGACATTGCTAGCTGTTTCAAACTAGGACGCATATCCTTAGAAACCATTAACAAAGTAGCAACCCTTCACTTAAGGTAGATCTGAGAGTTTAGTAACAATTAATCAAGGTTCCTGTAGCTATTTATACTTACATATAAATTACACACACAAGTCGTTCTCCGCGTGCACCTGTGAGTAAGTGTCTTGCTGTAGCATATATTATGCAATTTGCGACTGACCTTTAAAATCTACGCGCGTAATCATATTACATCCATGGGCCGATATCTGTGTGCATAACAAACATTTTAACGGCATCTACGCAAAAACTAGTCTAAAACAGCAGGGAATACCGACATAGCAACGAAACTAGCATTTAATCAAAATCGACAAGACAAGGACAATATATATATATTATATTTGCATGGAGACACTCTAAATGTACAAGGAGAATAAGACCATGTGTTTCTGGAGAGTAAACGTTGATGACACATTAAAAATTTCAGTTTGCTAATCTGAGGTACTTTAATTGCATGTTCCAGTCGGTAACATAGCGATCAGACTTTACATCGATACATATGTATTCTGTTTTGGCTAACGCCTTATAAAATACCTGTCTTGCACTCGAATAACAACAAAGGGAAAGAAAGGCGGATTTAGAGGACTCCGGATTTTGTGTTAGTGCTCCTTAAAATAATACTTTAATGTATTGAAGCGAATCCTGATAATTTGATGTGCTTTCTTATAAAATCACCTAGTTGTTTTATGACTGTGATTTTTGTCGTTTTCTGATTGGTCGAGACCTCTCCGACATGTCTTGATAATATGCAATATTAACACGATTTAACGAATTCCTGAAAGAAATGTGATATCGCAAATTGTTAACCTCGGCTATAAATAATATCAGCGAATTTTCCGAGGCTTCAGAATTTTTTACCAATCAGATTAGAGATTGGCCGATCATCGGGTTATAATCTTTATGAACAAAACAGCAGACGAAAGTATTGCCGGGCTTGAAATGTTAATGATGCATTTCGATTAAACAATGCCATGGTCAACACTATACATAGTAAAACATCAAAACCGCCAAGAAGACACAGATAAATATAGTCCAGTACTATTTTGTGGGAAAAGGCCATGACGTTGACTTTGGAAATCAATCTGTCGTTGCCCTTTCAGTGAAGTTGAGGAAAGTGAACAACTTCCAAATGAAATTTATGGTTTGGTCATAAGAATACTAACGGTAAATGGATTTTTTCCCAAATAATCACAATAGATGGATAACTCTACAATAGTTGTTTTTTGTTTTTGTTTTTATTAGAAATTAACTGGTTTTATAGGTAAATTACTTCAAGGCCGTGATGATTTATGATTTATAATGTTTATAATTGGTATCATAGGAATCGGTTTATATAACAAAACAGTTATGGACTTAACCTTCGACAGATGATATTTCACTCGGCCACCGGCCTCGGTTTGATAAATATGTCGATACACAACTAGTTTATATTACCTTCCAGTCTTTTGATATTGATATTTTGAACTTTGACCCGAACTGCATTTTTCTTGCATAATTCGTGTCACGCGATATTGTGTTGACGTCAACAGGAATCGCATCGACGTCATACCATCTTGTCTAGGCTGTGATATGATGTTCAAACTGCTACTGAATCTAGATCTCTCGCGGTATCAGATCGTACCGTTTCCACATGCGGACCGTTGCAAAATATTCATGAACCACATAGCGATTTCTCCAACAAGGATTTTCTCGATTATTTTGTTATTGATGGCTTTATTGCATCAGAGATTACAAAAATATAATAAAATGTTGGTGAGATTCCAAAAGAATACAATTATGTTGCACGGAATGCATTTGCGTTCAATTAAGATGTCTTATCTACAGCGACACTTTTCCAATTAATATTACAAACTGTCCTGTCTCGCAGAAACGTACCAGAGACCGTCAAACTACCGTAAGTTATATTGTGAAAGTTATATTGTAAAAGTTACAAAGGCACTCACTAAAACTCGTGTATTTTGTTAATTCCAAAAGTCAACTCGAATGAAACAAATATAATACCCAGCAACCACTCGTTGTGTACCTGTAAGTAGAAGCTATGTACACATTTCCTGTGGAAATCTAATTTTATTGATGGACTTTTATCAGACAAACAGAAGCTATATTACAAACAGCGATGTCATTTCAAGACAATGAAAATGCTTGCTACAAGTAGGACTAGATTATTTGTATGTAAAGAAAACATTATCCGCGTGTTATGTTGAGTCATTTAGCATGCAGATAAAAGAATTAATGTTTAAGAAAACGAACGCGTCATCCTGCTTTGTATTCGCTACAGAAAAACGAGCCATCGTATACATATATGTATGCATCAGTGCATTGAATTAAGTTAAGGGATTCGTTTTAAACTTACGGAGGACCCGTTGGTCGTAAACATTTAATGAAGGAGAGCATCAAATATCAACCTTGCATATATGTACGATTTTAAATCTAGGTACCGTGTATACATCCTACAGTAATCAAGAAGCAAATCGTCTCGTAGGTCTCTGACTACTTGCTCTCTTTCATTGCATAAGACCCAGCATCTTTTTAGTACACAAACGGTGAAGCCGAAAGAACTATAGCTTTTCTTCTCGTACGTCCATCTGTCCGTCCGTCCGTCTATTTGTCAGTACGTCAACTCAGTTTTCCGCACTTTTCCCAGCCAAGTTTCAAGGTACATCGTGTATGTTGGTGAAAATTGGTATGTAACTTCACTATGAGTAGCTACATATCAGCTTTGAGGTTGATGGTTTTGGGTCAAGGTCACTGTAACTATTTGTAGCGGGGCCGGTAGGGGACATGTATTGCTTTAGGAAAACCATGCATGCTTGTTTATTTCGTTTATAATGTCAATATACAACTCATACAATATCTGGACAAATGATATATTTCATCAAGTTAAGATAACAATACATACAATACTGCCTTGTAAGGTTTGTTTAACTGCATTCCCCATTATTAGGTCCTGTACAGAAAATTACAGTATCAACTTCTTAGTTCCAAGTAAAGCTCTCGTTGTGGAGGTTTGCTGTGTGGGTGACTCATAGTCTAGTAAGACACATACATCATAAAGGGACAGTATATATAATTGTCAATATCACCGAAATGGATCAACAAATTTTGAGTCCTCTCTTCACCATGCCATTTACCATCCACGCAAATTTAAGCAATCGTGTTAAAGAGATAGAATTTCCGGTGCTAACCAGAGACCTAAAGAGGAGTAGTTGTTTGATGTTAGTCCCATTGTGGACCAAATATCATGATATCAAATGGTTACTTTTTGGCGTTAAAACTTTATTAATTATTAACAATTTCGAAACAAGTTATATTAAATTCTTGTTACCTCCA
The DNA here is from genome assembly GCF_902652985.1 of Pecten maximus. Lineage (NCBI taxonomy): Eukaryota > Metazoa > Mollusca > Bivalvia > Pectinida > Pectinidae > Pecten > Pecten maximus. The sequence goes on along the minus strand of NC_047032.1, from coordinate 18,612,339 downwards.
ATAGAGGAAACCAGAGCGTGCAGACTGCACAATGCGAACATCACTTTTTAACTTACTGCACTTACATAGACACAAGTACATTAAATGTGCAATTTTATCTATTTATTTATTTTATTTATTTTTCTCAACTTACATGGTTAAGCATTGAACGCTTTCAGTTGCAAGTGATAGGCTGATCAATGCACACTGAAGAAAGGGAAATTTAATGAAGCGCGCTAGCCCATCATGCTGAATTTGCCTTTGCCCAGTTGGCATTCATCAGCCCATGACTTCCAACTGAAAGTAGTTCAATGCTTATATTTACATTTAACAACGATTTTTAAAGACTCTATCCGGGGATTTTGCTCCTTCGGTGAATGAATAAATTATTATCGTCAAAGACAGAACAGCCTTTTCATTAACCATCTTTTGTTATCGCCCATGTGACAATTACCGGTATGACGTCACAATAATAATGGCGGTAAAATAAAGGTTTAGAAGTTATGGATTCGTAGCCTTCAAGTGGGTTTGGTAAAGTTAAATGGTAGGGCTGCAGTGTAAATGTTTAATTCAACAATATGAACAAGTTCGGATTGTGACGGTCACAAAGTCCAGAAACCCAACCCTGCAGTCTAAAATTCCAAAATCTGGTCAAAATCGGACAAATGTCAGTTTCGACCAATCAGAGGCAAGAAAATGGTTGCCATTTTTTAGATTACGTCACAAGATATGCATCATGCACATCTTCAGACTTCGCTCATACTCATGTAATCTCTGATAATTATTATTCACAATATTCATAAGTATCTCACTTTAATGTCATGAAGAAAGACCCTAGGGGTAGCGTGATTTAGGGAATATACTCAGAGCGTTATTCTGATCTAACAGAGTTACTTCCCTTCTTTTCACTTTGCAGCTTTTACAGCCGATAGGAACTGAGAATACTAAAGCGTACGAATTATGGCTTTATGTACATTTACGGTTAATTTTCTAACAAGCAGAAGATTGGAGATATCACTCTTCAAAATAATTAGTTGAAGTGATACATCTTCAAAGTTGTAGTTAAGTGTAATTTATAAGCACATTTTGTAACAGGTGCGTGGTACACGACTTTCCCGTTTGAGTACCCTGTCACTGATTAAATACGCCTTGAATGGTATCATTTTACCAGATCATTAACTTTTCACAAATCAGAATGGACATTGTTCCTGGTGCATGTACCTTCGACATCGTATTTACTACAAAGTAAACGTACAACGTCATCACTTAAATTGACCGGAAATGTGTAGGAATAAGTGAGCAGTGTACTTGAAGCTATACCCACTCACAAATTGTTTACCTTCTCAATCACATCTGGTTTAATTATTGCAGTACATTATCTTGTTTTCAGTTTATCGTAAAGGCTGAAGTTTCATTTCTTTAAATAGCCGGAAGATGCGTCATTTGGAAATCTCAGCAATAGAAATTTTAAACACCAGTAAGATTGGTAGAACATTCACGTGTTTTTCTGATTGGGAATTCGTCTCTCATTTTCACAATTACTTCCTTAAAATAATGCAGTTCTGAGGTGAGTTTCTATGTCAATTGTCTATGTATCGTGCATTGTTCAACGTTGATCAGTTTCCAGATTAAATGCATTTTCTATGTAAATTTAATTAGTGTTACTGGTTAATGGAAAGATGTCAGTTGAGAAGTTATATCTAATTTTCGTTTGTTTAAAAATATTATCACATGTATTTTTCAAATTTTCCGAATATTTCTGGCTGATATATTAAATTGAAGATTTTAATGAAAATCATATTCACCTAAATGATTGATGTAAAACTGTAGAATGTGTTATCTGAGGCGCGTGTAAAGCGTTAACAAAACGTAGATCAATATGGCATCACGATTCAGTACGAAAAACTGCACCGCTTAAACGATACCGCAAAACAGAATTTAAATAAGTGTCTGTTTCACCTCTTTCAACAATCTTGATCACGAATATTATCCACTTGAAGACAAATCCTTTTCAGCTTGATTCAAAAGAAATTCCTGACGAGGTTGATAAATTAGGTAGCGATTACACAATCGAAGTAACTCTCGTATACGTTATGAGGACAGATTTAAAGACTTATTGTAACTGCGTAATTCAGAGCGATCTTCAGGTGGGGTATTTTGGCCATTTGATCAAAACAAATTTCCATAAAACAAGGCAATAATAATTGGTCGGTGTGTATTGCAGATTTAAAATACACGGAGGTTAGCGTGTCAAATATCTATTGGTATATACTGTATGTGAATTGTATGTCTCATTAGCGAGTTATTTAATGAACCATATCACAAGTAAAGAGGCCAGAGATATACTATGTAACGAAACTCTCCTCAATTACGGAGTCTTTTCAACATGTCTCAACAGACACCTGTAGATTTTTTTATCTTCTTTTGAACATTGAGTCGTGACAATTTAACTATGGAGTACGTTTTCTGATATGTTTTTCGTCATTCACCGGTGTCGATCAATTTCTTTGTGTTCATTTCCAATTAATATTTCATGTTTCTATATAACTGATTTTTAATATTGTTACATTTACATACATTTAAGTCGAAATTGGTAACGACAATATGTTTTCGCTTGTAATATTTTTATCTGAGGCCGCGAAGCTAAGTCGGTTAGAACGTCGGCCACGTAACCACAGACGAAGGTCCTTTGTGCGTGGTTCGACGGTCCCTACACATGTCGGTTTGTGTTTCTGGCTGAGAAACGACCCGGTTTGTGCTGCCATGGTTGAGTCCTTATCTTAATTGATCTTGATGGAATGTAACGGACTTCACGCATGCTGTTCAGTGAGGAAGTCACAAACTACAACAGAATCGGCTAATTGCTTTTCCCGACACTACAATTCATGTTTTTGATATAATGCCGGTCGGTTTTCCTGTCAAGGTCCCGATGTTATCATAGTCCTATTGTTGTCATGGTAACGAACGTAATAGTCCCTGTTGTTGCCATAGTAAAGCCGCCATTCTTTTATTTTGACGGGCACGTGTCGTCTGTGTTGCAAAGTATATATAAATTAGTTGCTTAGTTCAAAACTCTTTTCGGAAAACTAAAATTGATCTTCATAGTTTAAAGCTGGCCTCCTGTCTGTTGTTCAGAGAGATAGCCACCATCTCCAAAAATGATTCCGTTTCACTTGAAACGTCCCTTGTTGTTAACGGGGAGATACACACAGGGAACAAAAATCCCAACTCTAAAATCAGCCATATATAATCCATGATACTTATAATTTGTAAACGTCAATTTTTCTGATGAAAAATAAATCATGAATCATAGTTGATCAACACAGTCTATAAGGAAACTATAAAATTTCATTAAACGTAAGTCCCTAAATTGTTATTTCAATGGAAAGTTTGTTCAGCTCTTATTATGAAATAACACAGGCTAACTCGAATGTATGAAAACCTCTTTGTACAATTCAATGCTTGATCACACTAAATAAAACCAAAAGATACACTGCAATTACGGTGTATGTGTGACAAGCAACTACCTAGCGAAAGAGCTCAGTGCTGAAAATTTGGCAACTAGTCAGAGACCAAATTAGCTTCAACATCTGTTGGAATCTATTAAATTAACTTGCGCGTTGTCCAGATCTCATCATGATTCCCCAAAAATAAGCGATGATTGGTCAAGCGCTGGTGCGTTTATTAGCATCCCGATTTGTTCCTGGGACACAGCCAAACTTGGAATGTTACTTCGGGTCACGATTGAGGTCGACTTAACTGTGTCAAATGCCATTCAATTGTCATTCATAAAACATTTATGATAACTGTATTGGTTTCTTGGCTCTCGAGATTCTCCTTTGATCATAGAGTCATGAACCCCTCTACTTTCGTACAAGAGAGACCATGATAGCTCAGTTAGATCACCGGCCACGTAACCTCAGGTGAACATCCGAGGTGCGTGGCTCGACGCTTTCTACCGTGTCGGTTAGTGTTTCTCGGAAAGCTGAGAAATGGGCCGGTCTGTGCTGTCATGGTTGTGTCATTGGGCAAGATACTTTACCCTAATTGCTCTAAATGGCATGCGACGGGTCAACACTTATGTTTTTCAAAGAGACGGCCAAAAAAACAAAAACAAAAACAAAAATTGGAAAAAAGACATAAAAAAACTGACCGTTCACGGACGATAAACAAACAAACCTTCCGTGGTATATCTCATTACATTTATCTACCATTCTCACAGTACATTTATCTACCATTCTCACAGTACATTTATCTTTCATTCTCACATTACATTTATTTAATATACTCCCATTCATTCATCTGCTTATCAAACTAATATTCTCACATCATACAGTATTAAACATTCTCACATTAATCTATGACCCAAATATCATATTTGTCTATCGCTGTTGCATAGCATTAATAAACTTTTCGTTTTTTGTTACTTTATCTGAGAAACTTTGCTAAATTTGACAAATCTTTTTGGTTATCTGTTTTCAATAATTGAATAAATTTGAACATACTAGGCTTTAGAGAATAATATTTCTTTATAAGCTTATTTCTTATATCTTTATAAACATTCACAATTTATTATAAAGTGATACTCATTTTCAATATCCCTACTATTGCATGATGTACATATTCTATGGCATCGTTCAGTATTGTTGTATCGACCTACCTCAATATCAGCTTATGTGACGACATACGGACTTGTCATAGAAGGACAAAACAGCTGTATAGATCAGTTTTAATGTACACTATTCGGCTAATACTGTGTATCATACTTAATTAATATTTAAAAGTAGCCACGAACTACTACAGGGAGATCCTACCTTGAAATGACCATAGCTTTTCACGGGACAATAAACCCGACTTATTTATATAACTTGTCCATGTGAACTGCTTCTCTGACATATCAACATTTATTACCCAGTTTATTTCCCAGTGAAACATTAAACAATATTCATTCACAGCTCGTTCAAAAGATGATTAGGCTAATCACAGTTTAATAACAATTTCAAAATCGCGATAAAAATCATTTTTGGTCAAATTAACTTGACAATTGTTTACTGAACTGTAACACTCGTCAGTCTCTTCCTTTACATGTCTATTTAAGGAAAACACACTCATAGGTTTTGAAGTGAAGGAGATATGAGATCTTCACTAATCAACCGATTAAGCTAATCACCTTTTGAACAACTGGGCCCAGGTCTATAAAGTGAGCTGTATACGCGTCAGGATTTTCCCTCACTAGGTCTATTAAACACGCCATTTTGGATTGAGCGCTCGGCGCGTATTAATCTGGGTTGTTTTGACGGGACTTATATCAAATAATAATATATTGGAATATTACAACAACTTTTCTAAATGATATAAACTTCAATAGAATCTAGCTATTTAGAATAGCTTTAAACAATTTATTGCAATATTTTTTAACTAGTTTTTATATTTTTGCGGAATTGTTTGTAATTTGGAGTATATTTTGTCGCGTAGGATTGTCTAGACATGAAAGCGGTAAACGTATGTTAACCTTCGCAACAGGGCCTAATTAACATACAGGGAAGGTTTTTCGTTTTAACAAAATGTAATAAACAGAATGTGTAACAGTGTGATTAGTAATACCAACGATATTTTCAGTTGTGTGGATGATAATATCTAAATGTTATTCACACTCGGGAAATACATTTCGTATTACTGAACACACGGTTATATATCCTCTATATACTAATCACATTCTACATACACGTATATTGAAATCAATTCATCAAAGCTATAAAGTAAAAATTATTATGAGGAAAAAGTTTCGAGGTGTTAATTAAATACTCATGTATTCTTTATTTTAAGTACAGCGATAATCATAATATTTAATAAAGTTTCCTTTAAAAGCATCTATATAAAACACGATAATTATGTACATGTATATACAACATTTGAAATCATTACGTCAGTGGCATGTATATTTGCAAACGTATAACCCACTTCGTGTTCCCATAGTAACGTGTACGTAACTTAAAAAGGGAAAAGGATGGAAATGGCGATGGGCCGATACATTTATAGGCTCATCGCGATACCATGTGAAATGGTATTTTCAATGTTCGTTAATTCAATTTTCGCTAAAATTTTGAAAAACTGTTTTAACTCCGTTTCATGTTTAAATAATTAGACATATCTAACATTAACGGCGCATTACCATCACTGCGCTTCTTGCTTCTTTAAAAGTGAGTTTCTACGGAGGAATTATAATAACATTGGTCTATAGTAAACCACCTTGTGCAATTCATTTAGCATTTAATATTCACATTTGTCTGGCATTGTCACTATATAGTCTGTTTGACAGCTCTGCCATTGATGTACGTTTAAATACCATCCATCACGTGCTACACTTATCAGCGTATTAATACAACACAAACCGGAACTACAATATCCAGGATAATTAAGTTTAACGGTCCTTGGTAAATCACTTTGTGTACGATGAATTGATTTTTATTTAAAAGCTTGAAAAACTGCTGTCTTACCTTGGTTTCATGAATGATTTGACATTTCAAACATAACCCTGTTATCGTGTATATATTATGTACAAAAGTAATTAACAGTGCAATACCACCACGATACTTCCTGTTTCGTTAAAATAGAGTTTCTATTGAGGAATTTTAATCTATAATCCCTCGGCCTTTTAGTAAACCACCTAATATAATTCATTCGGCTTCTAATAGACCGCTTTTCATAATTTACTGAGCCTCTAGAAAAAAACACCCGATGTTATTCCATCGGCCCGTAGTAAAACACCTTTTGTAATGCACTCGGCCCTTATAATTAGTAAACCACGTTATCATAATTCGAACCCCCGACGGTCCCTTATAAACCACCTTATAAATGTTCCTCAGACCCTAATAAACCGTTTTGTATAATTCCCTCGGTCATGCACGAGTAATCCATCTTTTCTAATTCCCTCTGCTCCTAGTAAACAGTAGCGTACCAATCCGTCGGTCACGAATCCATCTTTTCTGATTCCCTCTGCTCCTACTAAACCGTTTTGTATAATGGCTTCGGCCAAAAACAAACCATCAAGTGTTATTTATTTGACCTATATAAATTTATCCGTGGTCCCGAATAAACCACCTTGTGTCATTCATTAGGCCTTTAGTAGACCCCTTGTATAATTCCCTCGGTCCCCCATAAACCCCCTCGTATGATTTTGTCTGATTCTTGTCAGCCGTATTGTACCAATCCCTCGGCCCCTATTAATGAAGATCGTGTAATTCCCTCGTTCCAACAAAACCTGTCTTATGCAATCGACCACTTGTTTGTGACTCCTCAGTATACAATTGTAAGAGTGCAGCGGCTGCAAGACTTTGACACGGCTGTATCAACAATCGTGCGTCAGGATAATCATCAAAAACAACTCAAAGATTTACTGATGTCAATGAGGACGTATTCAGCTATACACGAGCAGGCAATGTGGCTCTAGTAGTACCAGTGAAACAATCCAAATCCATTCATAGAGAGGTTCTACTAAAAAAAAAAACATGTTCTTCGTTGAAATAAGCACAAAATCATCAATATAATTTCAACATTTTAATCAAGATATTCTACCGTGAGGATATGAACCTTTTACAACAGAACTACAAAAATTGTTGCAAGTTTCATTGATCAATCAGGGTTTCTTTTAATCAGGTAAATACAACGTTTCGTGATGTCAAAAATACACTGAATATAATGACGTCAATCAAAATGACGTCATTTAGTAACGACGTCATGAACATTGCTCTAAATATCATAACGCCAATGGTAATTATGAGAAAATTATGATTTCATAACTTTCTATAGTGTTTGGTAAGGTTATAAAGTAATACTGCAGAGTAAATGGAAATATCTCTTGATAACCCCAAAAACCATTTCACTCCAAACATTATTTTTTTTTTTTATATATACATTTCCATATTGTTGTTTAACCATCTGTTGTTTTTGGTTCTTTTCTTTGTGGAATTTATCAGCTAGATAGAAAGAGTCGAGTTATCGATAACATCGTCGTAGTCTGATAAGTATTTCACTCACATCACAACGTCCTCCCATTGCACGTGAACTGTTATAACAGGTGTTTCCTACTGTGGGAATGCTATTGAAATGATCCACCGTAACGATCACACAGTGCGTCGACAACATTGTGTTAAGAAACGTTCAGGAAGAATTTTCACTTATTCAGAGATAAGATATTTTCCTTTTTATTTTGATAGTGGTGAATATGATGTAGATTTAACGATACAAAGCGATTTGGCAGTATCCTCATTTGATCTCCATCAGACATTTTCTTTCAAGTTTGTTTTATATATATGTAGGATGTACTTTAAAGGTTATTTAATCGTGGAAAACAAAACAAGATTGTCATGATATTACTAGTAGCTGATTGGTTGATTGTTAATTTTAATCATCAATCAGAACTTTTAGGTATTTTAGGACAATTCCTCACTAGATTAAAATGGGGCTTTAACAGGCCATCTGATCATGCATCTGCGATGGAGTCCATGTCGTAGGCGTATCTACATAAAAACTCTCTCGATTTTATTATCCTGCCAACGGAAAAGAGTGGTTGGATGGGTAAGTGGTAATACACTTGCCTTTCACCTAGGCGGCTTGAGTTCAATTCCCCGATCGGACGTGAAAAGGTATGGGGTCACCTGCCAGACCACTTGGGTTTTCTCCGAGTACTCCGGTTTCCTCCCACAGTATTTTTAGTCATTTATTCCTTTTCATTAGTCAGACCCTTGCGCGTTTTCCATCCAGACCAACATAACAGGCAGGATAAATGTTAATTGATATACATATAACTTGTTTCAGAATTGTTGTAAAGTAAATAAAGTTTACATAAGAGAATAGGCCACGTAAGATACTTTGGAGCCGGGAATATAGTGTATGTCGTAGATACGAATACATGGTATCATAATATGGTCATAGATTTTACTTAGCCAAGAACATTTGTAAGCATCGAGGCGGATATGAATAAGATGTTGATAATAAAGGGGAACCTCTGAGGTAAGAAAAAAAGTAAAAAAGACAGATATACAAACGAGATCTGTTGAAGGATTTTACTTTTAATAACACAGTCCATTATAGCCGCTCTGCAAATACACATTGCAGTATCCTTTGTGCGTTTGAATCGGACGTATGTAAGACACACACAAGTGGTAATTGTATTAACATTCAAAGCTTATCTGGCACGCTGACTTTGGTATGATGCTATGGTATAAATTGTATCGTTTGTATACCATTAAAAACATATTGATGATCATATCGGAGCCATGAACGGTAAGTTCTTATAAACAAAAGGAGGTACAAGCCGTGTTGTAGTGAACTCTGCTGGATTATATGTCGGAGATTCAGGGCCCGTATTCAAGAAACCATTCTCACGCTCAAACAACAAATTTGTGCTCAACCGAACTTTCTTTAAACTCGATTAAATCACGAAAAATCTTTCCAATCATTGAAAAAAAATTTAATTCAGATATCAGATATATCACCGATAGTATTTGAGCACGAGTATGAATCATGAATATGGGCCCGGGCCCAAGTACCATCAATGATAAAGTTTATTCAATTATTTCATAATTTAGGGAGAATTCCTTATTAATAAAGTTGTTTTCCCATGTATCTATCAATTTAATGTTTTACTTTGGAAAATTTAAAGCCAAGGAATTGCTTTTAGTTTTGGAACGAAAAGGAAACTGAGACTTCGAATATCTCAGGTAGGTATAGGTCGGAGATATGTCTGGTTCGAATGCCAGTTCAGCCATTCCATTGTTTATGATTAATCATTAATAAAAGCTTACAACTTGTTTTTCATTCCCTTTCATGCAATTCATCACTAAATACATTGTTGAACTAAAATATTGTTTCAACTAAATACATTATACACATATTCAGTGATTATTAATTTGAACTGACGGACTTAGGTTTGTCCGAATAAACCTTGCAGTCGTGCTGAAGGATGTATTAGCGTAAATAAAATAGCTAAGTACATATTATAACATTTTACTAATAGAAGGACAAAAAAAAAAGACAAAAAAAATACAATGCAATATTGTACTTGAGAGTGGACCATTGTTAATGAAGTGTAATATTGTATTTATAAAACAATATGATACACTGTACATGTATTTGGTGTGTAACAAACTTTTCAGACATTACATTTTATTGTTTTTGATGAGTAAAATATCAAAGCAAAATAATATTGCATACAATTATTTTCAAAACCTTTTTTGTGGAGTTTAATACCTACTTATGATAACATCAGTAGTAACACCTTACTTATAGTCTATAAAAATATTCGGTCCGGAAGTTCAAAAAGTCTGATAAACACAGAAAGTCTTTAAAAAACAACCATTCATGAAATTATCGCCGAATAAGTGTAAATTTTTTAATGCTGTCGACAAGGCTTTCTTTTCAGGATTATCTATACGTGAGCTGTCACTGTTATGTAATTCACTTTGCATTTAGCGGTACCAGGCAGCATGGTATAAGCTTGAACATACATGTTTTGAACGAATATGTCACATATGGAGGTTCTATGGCATGCATAGAATAGGTTTGACATAGATACAATTATAGGCCATGTACAAATAAATGATGATGTAAAAAATCGAAAAACTGTAGTGTGTTTGACTGTGTCCGGCCAGCTGTTTCGCTTCATTAATAACAATTTCCGGTGTACGGGTATGTACCGGTGCGGGTAAGATCGCAACGTGTTCAGGTACGTAATGTACTCGATTCACCGAAAGATGTATATGTATTTTGCGTTTCCCATAAAAAAAAGCCAAGGTGACAGGCTAGCAGAGGCGGAGCATGACAGAATTTCTACGGGAACCCAATTAATTATTTGTCCACTTTAAATTTGAAATATACAATTAAAAGCTAACACTTTTGGAGGGTGTTAATAGTAATAATTTACTTTAGGAATAGTATAAAAATATACATCAGACTGTTTTTGTTTTAAATCGACCATAGAATTACTCTATGTCGGCACTGTAGCATCTTTTAAGTTACAAACATGCGTCTGCAAATGTTTACGGTCCGATTAAAGAATTTGAAAATCCTGCAATTTCTTGTACATGTATTATAACCGACGCCGTCAGCTAACAAGGATTGCTCATAAAGGATCAACCTGTACCTGTTAGCTAAGTGGATGATAAGTGGATACGTATGTGTTTACAGCATTGAATACGGCCGTACAGTTGTGTAATATGTTTATCGAGTTTAACAACATGCCATGCTGCCTGCAATCCTGAATTTTAGGGCCGCGAGATAAATGGTTCGCACGAGGAAGTTATGGTTTTACGTCAATATTATCTTTTACATCGCACCAGGGCATAATCTGAAGTATCACACCAATAAAATTATCATCCTTCTGGGCATGACTGTTGGTTTTTGACAGTCTTATGTATTGTATTAGTTAAAGATACAGTAGTCTGCTAAAAGACAAAATCGGCCATTATTATCGTAACTTCAACGTGCGCGAACAATTATAAGTTTTGTAGACAATTATTAAAAAAGATTTCTTGTCAAACATTTCATAAAATGACCAGGTTCGCCTGGTATATTTCGCTGCTAATGATACATATGTAATTCCCTGTTTATTTGTAAGACATTTTGAGCTGCACTCATAAATCCAAGTGCCAGAAATATTAATAGAGCACGTGCTGAAGCATATGTCAAATTATCCAGTCGTTGCATAATTTCTCAAATGACTCGAGGAAGTGAAATAAGATTTAAAACAGACATAACTTGTTGAACGAACCTTCCAGAATCTTCCAGATTATACCAGAACTCGTCGCAGAATAACCTTAACAAGTATCTCTCTGTGTTCACGTCATACCTCAGTCACAGACAAGTGCACTACGCGCCATGTAGCGTCCACCCTCGTACAAAATATAGATAGCATTATCGGACAAACAGACGAGGAAGCACGTAATACCAGCGCCTCCTAAACTATATACACATGCTAACGCCTCTTTGCAGTAATAAACGTTCAGTTTCAATCGCAAACAAACCTCAAAGAAATCTCGGCATGTTCGGAATCGCCTGTCATGTTTATACATCACAGCATGGACAACAGGCAGCCCTGTTACTTATCATAACCGACAAACTTAAAGTCCTGTTTGACAAGTTTAGTCCATTTTACGATGTAACCTCTGGAGTATGTCTTATTTGTTTTGGTTGTATGCGTTGGCAGGTTTTATCTAATAACTTTGGTGTCTCCATTGGCCGAGATTTTACAGATTGTTTAAGGTTATCTGATATTGGCAAATGGTAATCTTAATCCATAATGATTCTCCATTTCCATAGGTTATTGTAAATTGACAGGGAAGCTTATCTGCTGACAGGTTATTGTAAATTGACAGGGAAGCTTATCTGCTGACAGGTTATTGTAAATTGACAGGGAAGCTTATCTGCTGACAGGTTATTGTAAATTGACAGGGAAGCTTATCTGCTGACAGGTTATTGTAAATTGACAGGGAAGCTTATCTGCTGACAGGTTATTGTAAACTGACAGGGAAGCTTATCTGCTGACAGGTTATTGTAAGTTGACAGGGAAGCTTATCTGCTGACAGGTTATTGTAAATTGACAGGGAAGCTTATCTGCTGACAGGTTATTGTAAATTGACAGGGAAGCTTATCTGCTGCCAGGGTTTAAGAGGGTCTATTCCTCATTGGCCAGGTTTTTTTCTCATTGACCATAGTTATTTACTATTGATAGGGTTATTCACTAATGACCAGAATGTTCATTATTGACAATGTTTTTATTGATTGTCCAGAGTTAATAACAAGTGACAAGGGTTATTCACTATTGACCAGTTATTCGTTATTGACAAGGGCCTTTTCTCGTTAACCAGGGTTATTTCTCGTTGACCAGGGTTATTTCTCGTTGACCAGGGTTATTTCTCATTAGCCAGGGTTATTTCTCGTTGACCAGGATTATTCACTGTTGACTGGGTTATTCAATATTGACTGGATTATTCACTGTTGACTGGATCATTCACTATTGACTGGATTATTCACTGTTGACTGGATTATTCACTATTGACTGGATTATTCAATATTCACTGGATTATTCACTGTTGACTGGATTATTCACTATTGACTGGATTATTCAATATTCACTGGATTATTCACTGTTGACTGGATTATTCACTATTGACTGGATTATTCAATATTGACTGGATTATTCACTGTTGACTGGATTATTCACTATTGACTGGATTATTCAATATTGACTGGATTATTCACTGTTGACTGGATTATTCACTGTTGACTTGATTATTCACTATTGACTGGATTATTCACTATTGACTGGATTATTCAGTATTGACTGGATTGTTCACTATTGACTGGATTATTCACTGTTGACTGGATTATTCAATATTGACTGGATTATTCACTGTTGACTGGATTATTCTCGATTGACCAGTTATTCTTTATTGACCAAGATTATTTCTTGATTGAGTAGGGTAATTCTTGATTGACAAGGATTACTCTTTATTGACCAGGATTATTCTTGATTGGGTAGGGTAATTCTTGATTGACAAGTATCATTTTTAATTGACCAGGATTATTCTTGATTGACCAGGATTATTCTTGATTGACCAGGATTATTCTTGATTGACAAGGATTACTCTTGATTAACCAGGATTATTCTTTATTGACCATGATTATTCTTTATTGACCAGGATTATTCTTGATTGACCAGGATTATTCTTGATTGACAAGGATTATTCTTGATTAACCAGGATTATTCTTTATTGACCATGATTATTCTTTATTGACCAGGATTATTCTTTATTGACCAGGATTATTCTTGATTGACCAGGATTATTCTTGATTGACCAGGATTATTCTTGATTAACCAGGATTATTCTTTATTAACCAGGATTATTCTTTATTGACCATGATTATTCTTTATTGACCAGGATTATTCTTTATTGACCAGGATTATTCTTGATTGACCAGGATTATTCTTGATTGACCAGGATTATTCTTGATTAACCAGGATTATTCTTTATTAACCAGGATTATTCTTTATTGACCAGGATTATTCTTTATTGACCAGGATTATTCTTGATTAACCAGGATTATTCTTTATTGACCATGATTATTCTTTATTGACCATGATTATTCTTGATTAACCAGGATTATTCTTTATTGACCATGATTATTCTTGATTGACCAGGATTATTCTTTATTGACCAGGATTATTCTTGATTGACCAGGATTATTCTTGATTGACCAGGATTATTCTTGATTGACCAGGATTATTCTTTATTAACCATGATTATTCTTTATTGACCATGATTATTCTTGATTAACCAGGATTATTCTTTATTGACCAGGATTATTCTTTATTGACCAGGATTATTCTTTATTGACCAGGATTATTCTTGATTAACCAGGATTATTCTTGATTGACCAAGATTATTCTTGATTGGGTAGGGTAATTCTTGATTAACCAGGATTATTCTTTATTGACCATGATTATTCTTTATTGACCATGATTATTCTTTATTAACCAGGATTATTCTTTATTGACCATGATTATTCTTGATTAACCAGGATTATTCTTTATTGACCATGATTATTCTTTATTGACCATGATTATTCTTTATTGACCAGGATTATTCTTGATTAACCAGGATTATTCTTTATTGACCAGGATTATTCTTTATTGACCATGATTATTCTTTATTGACCATGATTATTCTTGATTGACCAGGATTATTCTTTATTGACCAGGATTATTCTTGATTGACCAGGATTATTCTTGATTGACCATGATTATTCTTTATTGACCATGATTATTCTTGATTAACCAGGATTATTCTTTATTGACCAGGATTATTCTTGATTAACCAGGATTATTCTTTATTGACCAGGATTATTCTTGATTGACCAGGATTATTCTTGATTGACTAGGATTATTCTTGATTGACCAGGATTATTCTTTATTGACCATGATTATTCTTTATTGACAAGGATTACTCTTTATTGACCAGGATTATTCTTGATTGGGTAGGGTAATTCTTGATTGACAAGTATCATTTTTAATTGACCAGGATTATTCTTGATTGACCAGGATTATTCTTGATTGACCAGGATTATTCTTTATTGACCAGGATTATTCTTGATTGACAAGGATTATTCTTGATTGACAAGGATTACTCTTGATTAACCAGGATTATTCTTTATTGACCATGATTATTCTTTATTGACCAGGATTATTCTTGATTGACCAGGATTATTCTTGATTGACAAGGATTATTCTTGATTAACCAGGATTATTCTTTATTGACCATGATTATTCTTTATTGACCAGGATTATTCTTGATTGACCAGGATTATTCTTGATTGACCAGGATTATTCTTGATTAACCAGGATTATTCTTTATTAACCAGGATTATTCTTTATTGACCATGATTATTCTTGATTAACCAGGATTATTCTTTATTGACCATGATTATTCTTTATTGACCATGATTATTCTTGATTAACCAGGATTATTCTTTATTGACCATGATTATTCTTGATTGACCAGGATTATTCTTTATTGACCAGGATTATTCTTGATTGACCAGGATTATTCTTGATTGACCAGGATTATTCTTGATTGACCAGGATTATTCTTTATTAACCATGATTATTCTTTATTGACCATGATTATTCTTGATTAACCAGGATTATTCTTTATTGACCATGATTATTCTTTATTGACCAGGATTATTCTTTATTGACCAGGATTATTCTTGATTAACCATGATTATTCTTTATTGACCAGGATTATTCTTGATTAACCAGGATTATTCTTTATTGACCAGGATTATTCTTTATTGACCATGATTATTCTTTATTGACCATGATTATTCTTGATTGACCAGGATTATTCTTTATTGACCAGGATTATTCTTGATTGACCAGGATTATTCTTGATTGACCATGATTATTCTTTATTGACCATGATTATTCTTGATTAACCAGGATTATTCTTTATTGACCAGGATTATTCTTGATTAACCAGGATTATTCTTTATTGACCAGGATTATTCTTGATTGACCAGGATTATTCTTGATTGACTAGGATTATTCTTGATTGACCAGGATTATTCTTTATTGACCATGATTATTCTTTATTGACAAGGATTACTCTTTATTGACCAGGATTATTCTTGATTGGGTAGGGTAATTCTTGATTGACAAGTATCATTTTTAATTGACCAGGATTATTCTTGATTGACCAGGATTATTCTTGATTGACCAGGATTATTCTTTATTGACCAGGATTATTCTTGATTGACAAGGATTATTCTTGATTGACAAGGATTACTCTTGATTAACCAGGATTATTCTTTATTGACCATGATTATTCTTTATTGACCAGGATTATTCTTGATTGACCAGGATTATTCTTGATTGACAAGGATTATTCTTGATTAACCAGGATTATTCTTTATTGACCATGATTATTCTTTATTGACCAGGATTATTCTTGATTGACCAGGATTATTCTTGATTGACCAGGATTATTCTTGATTAACCAGGATTATTCTTTATTAACCAGGATTATTCTTTATTGACCATGATTATTCTTGATTAACCAGGATTATTCTTTATTGACCATGATTATTCTTTATTGACCATGATTATTCTTGATTAACCAGGATTATTCTTTATTGACCATGATTATTCTTGATTGACCAGGATTATTCTTTATTGACCAGGATTATTCTTGATTGACCAGGATTATTCTTGATTGACCAGGATTATTCTTGATTGACCAGGATTATTCTTTATTAACCATGATTATTCTTTATTGACCATGATTATTCTTGATTAACCAGGATTATTCTTTATTGACCATGATTATTCTTTATTGACCAGGATTATTCTTTATTGACCAGGATTATTCTTGATTAACCAGGATTATTCTTGATTGACCAAGATTATTCTTGATTGGGTAGGGTAATTCTTGATTAACCAGGATTATTCTTTATTGACCATGATTATTCTTTATTGACCATGATTATTCTTTATTAACCAGGATTATTCTTTATTGACCATGATTATTCTTGATTAACCAGGATTATTCTTTATTGACCATGATTATTCTTTATTGACCATGATTATTCTTTATTGACCAGGATTATTCTTGATTAACCAGGATTATTCTTTATTGACCATGATTATTCTTTATTGACCATGATTATTCTTGATTAACCAGGATTATTCTTTATTGACCATGATTATTCTTGATTAACCAGGATTATTCTTGATTGACCATGATTATTCTTTATTGACCATGATTATTCTTGATTAACCAGGATTATTCTTTATTGACCAGGATTATTCTTGATTAACCAGGATTATTCTTTATTGACCAGGATTATTCTTGATTGACCAGGATTATTCTTGATTGACTAGGATTATTCTTGATTGACCAGGATTATTCTTTATTGACCAGGATTATTCTTTATTGACCATGATTATTCTTTATTGACCAGGATTATTCTTGATTGACCATGATTATTCTTGATTGACAAGGATTACTCTTGATTAACCAGGATTATTCTTTATTGACCATGATTATTCTTTATTGACCATGATTATTCTTGATTAACCAGGATTATTCTTGATTAACCAGGATTATTCTTTATTGACCAGGATTATTCTTGATTAACCAGGATTATTCTTGATTGACCAGGATTATTCTTTATTGACCAGGATTATTCTTGATTGACCAGGATTATTCTTGATTGACTAGGATTATTCTTGATTGACCAGGATTATTCTTTATTGACAAGGATTACTCTTGATTAACCAGGATTATTCTTTATTGACCATGATTATTCTTTATTGACCATGATTATTCTTTATTGACCATGATTATTCTTTATTGACCATGATTATTCTTGATTAACCAGGATTATTCTTTATTGACCATGATTATTCTTGATTAACCAGGATTATTCTTGATTGACCATGCTTATTCTTTATTGACCAGGATTATTCTTGATTAACCAGGATTATTCTTGATTGACCAGGATTATTCTTTATTGACCAGGATTATTCTTGATTGACCAGGATTATTCTTGATTGACTAGGATTATTCTTGATTGACCAGGATTATTCTTTATTGACAAGGATTACTCTTGATTAACCAGGATTATTCTTTATTGACCATGATTATTCTTTATTGACCATGATTATTCTTTATTGACCATGATTATTCTTTATTGACCAGGATTATTCTTTATTGACCAGGATTATTCTTGATTAACCAGGATTATTCTTGATTAACCAGGATTATTCTTTATTGACCATGATTATTCTTTATTGACCAGGATTATTCTTGATTGACAAGGATTATTCTTGATTGACCAGGATTATTCTTGATTGACAAGGATTATTCTTGATTGACCAGGATTATTCTTGATTGACAAGGATTATTCTTTATTGACCAGGATTATTCTTGATTGACAAGGATTATTCTTGATTGACCAGGATTATTCTTGATTGACTAGGATTATTCTTTATTGACCAGGATTATTCTTGATTAACCAGGATTATTCTTGATTGAGTAGGGTAATTCTTGATTGGGTAGGGTAATTCTTGATTGACAAGGATTATTCTTTATTGACCAGGATTATTCTTGATTGACAAGGATTATTCTTGATTAACCAGGATTATTCTTTATTGACCAGGATTATTCTTTATTAACCAGGATTATTCTTGATTGACCAGGATTATTCTTGATTGACCAGGATTATTCTTGATTGACCAGGATTATTCTTGATTGACCAGGATTATTCTTTATTGACCAGGATTATTCTTGATTGACCAGGATTATTCGTGAATCACCAAGGTTATTTCCTTTCGATCATTTCACAAGCTATATAACTTACCGTACATCCAATTCTCGAGACGTGGATGTAGGATGCATGATTATGTGAGATAATTATTGATGATAAAAATTATATATCGATCAAATTTTCTTACACAATATTTGAACAAATTCTGAAATTTTCAGCTTATATATCAAATTATCAAAAGTAAAAAAGAAAAAAATCATCAGATATATAAAACCAATCACCAAGCACGCCAAATAAACCATTACAAAGGTGTTATCTGATAAAAGGCACACATGATTACTGTAATATGAAGTATATTGCATCCGTTGTTCTGGCCGCGACCCCGTGATGTTTTATGACGGGAATAAGTATCGCTGTTCGCACATGGATTAATAAAACTACAGGGTACTAAACAAAAAATGATTATTGTAATACCGAAATATCATTTTTACAATACCAATGTTATTAAAAACTCGATAGGACAATAGGCATCATGTGACAACCGTATACATGAAAACTCTGAGAGTTAAGGTTGACAGGACAACTTGTGGTCACCTCCTGAGCTCGTCATGGAGACCCCAATGGTACGATATTGAGAACGCCACTGGGGGCTTGTGTTAGTTCAAATTCATCAGCGAAGTCGTGTTTTTTTTCATATCAGACTGGGGATGTACGTAACGTGATAGGCATGTTGGCGTTTATATACAATCGTAATAGGTTTTCTGTGAACACAGTTAAAGTTCAATACTGTTAACAACCCACGGTATTGACAATACCTCTACGATAACCGGCGTCAGGTTTCATGTGCCAACATCAAAATGCTCAAATTATGTTCTTCTTATCACACTTAAAAAGTAGGATTTCATTGATTGTACAAAATGTGTTAATTAACTAATCGTGTAAAAAAACTGCCAATTCAGGATTTCCCATCTATGGTATGCAAGTCTTCATTGTATTGAAAAAAGTATAGGTGGCGGTATTTCTGTGTCTATAGAAAAAAAAAGAAAAAAAGAGAGATATAAAACTTGTATATTTTCATAGATATGATGGGAGATATCATGATGATACCACATGTGATGAAGAAAGAATTAACGACGGGTGATCACATGTGATGACGAAACACATTACGACGGGTGACCACATGTGGTGACGAAAGACATTATGACGGGTGACAACATGTGGTGACGAAAGACATTATGACGGGTGACAACATGTGGTGACGAAAGACATTATGACGGGTGACAACATGTGGTGACGAGAGACATTATGAATGGTGACCATATGTGGTGACGAAGACAAAACGACGGATAACAACATGTGGTGACGATAGATATCACGACGGGTGACAATGTGTGGTGACGAGACATTCTGACGGGTGACCATATGTGGTGACGAGACATTATGACGGGCGACAATATGTGGTGACAAGGCATATTTCGACGGGTGACCGTCACTAGTACCACATATGGTGACAGGAGCCATGGGTCCACATATGGTACAGAAAGGTTTATTCATACTAACATTCCTATGTCGATTTGTTTGCAGCTGAAATAATATGGCGATAATGATGATTGGTGATTTTGCCCGCTGCATCACTGAATAATCATAGATACACAGAATGGATGTACGATGCAATTTTGTGTTATACTATATTTTTGATTAATTGATTTTCGATTTAAAAAATAAAAGTTACCTTTAATTTTGAAAATTCTATAACACAATAGTTCAGCAGGTTTTTAAGTGGAAGAAATAATGCCCTCGATTTTAGTTTCCTTCACAAACGAACATTTAATATTAATTTGAGATTGAGATATTTTCTATAAGTACGCCGCAGAGTGCAGACGTTTCACATCATCGGTTACATCCGAGTTACAGTAATACACTTTATGCATCTTCGGTCCTGTCACAGACAACAAAAAGAATGCATAGATTGAAAATGGCCACCATATATGGCATATGGTGACATTTAATATCAATTCTAAACATATTACAAATTAACAATACAAAATTAACATAGCATAACACAATAATTAAAAAACGTCCAAAAATAAACATTTTATCTTAGTGTCATGAGAGCCTACCAGTTGTAAATGTTGCTTACAAGTACCACCATCGCCGCCAGCGCTTTGGCTTGTATGCAAGCAGGTAAGCCGAACTGAGAAGTTGTTTCTATTTGTATAACGTAGGCATACTTATGTTGGCGTTCTACAAATTTAGCACATGACCGAATTTAAACAGATAAACGTAATGGTAAATTGGCGCATCTACAGATTTAGCGCATGGCCGAATTTAAACAGATAAACGTAATGGTAAATTGGCGCATCTACAGATTTAGCGCATGGCCGAATTTCAGCAGATTAGCGCTTTAACTTTGAGCATCGACAAAACTTGCTGTAGAAAACAGTATACAAAGAACTGCAAGAATTGTAAGAATACTTACAGTGAAATTATGTCGGTACACGCTAAAATAAGACTCCACTAAAACATGTAAATTTACAGTATATAAGATGTTTGCTATAAGATTACCTTTCCTCCAATACAATCGATGAAACCTTAATATCAAAAGTTTAGCCTCGATGTTGTCATGCAGTATCATGTGACCAGGTTTGATGTCATTCTACCTTTTTCAAGAGTGAAATTTCAGTGTAACTACACTTTAAAAACACTCGTCAGTGATATAATCATTTATTGACATTTTATAAGGCATAGCTAGTAAGTGAATAAGGAAGTAAAATATCAATCAAACAACAAGAAAGAAAACACAAGTAACAATTAAATATGTGTATTCACTATTCAATGCTTATCTTTCACGAGGGATCGCGTGATAAACTTGACTGAACCGAAAACCTATATCTTCATTTTTTTAATTTTTTTTTATTTTTTTTTACTCTTTGGTTGTAATCATCAACTATCAATTATGGACCTTTGGCGAGGTCAATAAGATGTTATACCAACCTGGCAGAATTCAATATGGCTGCCCGAGGTCAATATTATGTTATACCGAAAGGCAGAATCAATATGGCTACCCGTGGTTAATATTTTAGATTCTTAAAAGTTGTTTTAACACCATATTGACCGAATCGAAGGTCATTTATTTTTTAATTAGATATGAAACTTGCCTCCCAAAAAAAGATGGAATTGTATTTTATTTATCTTGATAACAGAAAATTTACACTCAGGCATTCATTATGACGTCAAAATGACCATGACGTCATCATGAACGCAATATTATCTTAATGTTTCTGAAAATAGAAGCATCAAGTTAATGACACAAAAGGTTAGCCTCAACGTGACCATTTAATATCAATGATAATTCGGATCATATCTGATATACAATTGATTTTCCCTATTTATTCTCTTTTTTTTCGTAATATAAAGAAATCCATGTAATAACAACAGGCAAAACCACAAACTGACTTTCTGCAGGTGTCGTCATTTATCTATCGCTATTTTTTAGAACAGAATTAAACTGAATAATTATATAATGTAGATCCACTGAAGATAAATTGGATAAAGTTATGGCCTTTGTGAATTTCCCGTGAAAGATAAATTCTTGTCTGCTCATACTTTTGCTCAAACCGCGAAAATTTGGAATATCGAAATATCATATTTTCCTGTATATGTTTTCAATTGAATGTGTTCTAAGCTGGTAGTGCTATCATTAGAGATATAAGAAAGAGATAAGTAAACATTGAATCCTTGTCTACCATTTATCCTCCCATTGCCTGGGTCACTCACATCTCCTCGCTCCTATATCATATGAAGGGATATATTACATTAAGAAGATGGAGAAATCGCTTGCAAAATAAATCATCCTTCACGCCATTCCGTTACGTTCCATCGAACAAAGATGGCCGCAGCGAATCGGCCGAGGTGTTCCGAATGCATCATTTCACAATCATTTTAGAAACAGAAAACAGATTTTCTATTAGATATCACTATCCGTGTCTGATCTTACGCTGTAATCTGTAAACAGGTCAAAACCACTTGATCCATCAGTAGCCGACGCTGACCACACGTCTCGTTAATTATCGCTCGCGAGCTCTCGTGAGTCTCGCATGTGGCCAGTGAGGCATAAACATAGCCCCTGGCGTGTACTAAATAAGTGTTAGCTGTCCACACAAACTAAACATTTCAATATCTTCTCATTCCATGGTGTACTTCATTTTTATTAATCTTTCTTTTTCTTCATTTTTTAGGATAGATTACAAGAGCTGATATTTTTGAACGGGGATGAGTTAGCGATGTTAATGAAAAAAGTGCAATTTAAAGGGGTTTCGTTACATACAAATGTATATAAACCAAAAGGTTATTTCTACAAGACTAATTTCATGACATGATTTTGTTATACAGCTCATATTGTTTCTATAATGAAATATACATTTGCGATCAAAATATGACATTTGATAAATGGTTATGACGTCATTTGGAATTGACAAGCAGGGAACTATTTTTATTTTAATATTTCCTGCCTTGAAGACGTACAGATGTAGCTAAACAATATCTATAGTTACTGTATCGTAACACACGAAACAGGTTACACGTCAAGACGCTACGACTATAATTATCTGTAATGGAATTCTGAGATATGCACGTGCATAGTGTTGATGTCAACGCGCGTGTTGTTGATATGCACGTGCATGATCGTTAAGTCAAATAAGGTTGTATCGGTACCGAGTACAACTTCATCTAGTGAAAACCATAGCATATCGTAAAGTGTATTTATAAACTGCAGCTCTTTAAAGTCACTAAACCATAGATAAGTTACAACATCGTACATATATCTTAAAAGTAGATACTTTTTGTGGTAAATATGTATTGCTAAGATCAGGAAGCATTTAAAACTTCGTTATTGCAAACCATTAGTGTGCTCTTCTGGTTATTGAACTAGACGTTAGAAGAATTTAACAAAATATTGAAAGAAATTACATTAAAGAGACTATAACTGTATAAACCACTGTTGGAAAATGTTATCAAGCGTAATGTTTTTGAATGATATATCGTAAAAGTAAGACTTGATCTTAATTACGAAAATTAGAAATACCGCATTTCATGTCTGTAACAATGGCCTTAGCAGATCTAGAACTCTGCGCGGACTCGTCCCTCACTACCACGTGACTCCATTCGGAGTTCTCCATGCAGCATTGCTGACAAATATCAATCGAGGTAAGCAGTGCTACAAAGTTGGAGGACATATATCTATAGACTATTTCACGGTATAGACCGGTGTATAGCTACATGTACATGTATATCGTAAAATCATCGTTTGATGAGTATGAAATCTGCAGTATTAGTCGCTATGATGAGTATGAAGTTATAGTCCTTTTAATGAGTATGGAATCTGCAGTTTTATTTGCTTTAGTGAGTATGAAATCTGCAGTTATAGTCTTTCTAATGAGTATGGAATCTGCAGTTTTAATTGCTTTAATGAGTATGAAATCTGCAGTAATAGTCGCTATGTTGAGTATGAAGTTATAGTCCTTTTAATAAGTATGAAATCTGCAGTTATAGTCTTTCTAATGAGTATGGAATCTGCAGTTTTAATCGCTTTAATGAGTATGAAATCTGCAGTAATAGTCGCTATGTTGAGTATGAAGTTATAGTCCTTTTAATAAGTATGAAATCTGCAGTAATAGTCCTTTTAATGAGTATGGAATCTGCAGTTTTAATCGCTTTAATGAGTATGAAATCTGCAGTTATAGTCTTTCTAATGAGTATGGAATCTGCAGTTTTAATTGCTTTAATGAGTATGAAATCTGCAGTAATAGTCGCTATGTTGAGTATGAAGTTATAGTCCTTTTAATAAGTATGAAATCTGCAGTAATAGTCCTTTTAATGAGTATGGAATCTGAAGTTTTAATCGCTTTAATGAGTATGAAATCTGCAGTTAAAGTCGTCATATCGAGTATGAAATTTACAGTTATAGTCTCTTTAAGCTTGGTACATTTACATTTTCTATATTAAGCTTATAATGCAAACACATTGCAATCTGCACTCTCCATGATAATTTATCTACTTGGTACACTGCAATTAAGTGTTTAACCATCAGAATTGTCAGCGATAGGCAATGTTACAATTTGTTTTTGTAAAAATGTTACTGGCTGTCATATGAATCCATCATTGTCTGAATAGTTCGCACTCTCTTTCTCAATTACTAGCGTGCTCCTCCCAATACTGTTTTCATTTATCAATTCACTCTTGGAATCTTTCCTAGTCACGCGCGTGCTCACGCGGTCTGTTACGATAGAAAATGTTTACACACTGGTATGATAGTAGATGACCAATACTCTGGTCGTTATTATTGATTTATATACACGAGCGAAAGCTTTCCAGAATGGTCCACTATCAAAAGTTTAATGCGCTGCCGGAAGTTCCGGATGAGTTCAGAAAAGGAAGATGGTGCGCGATGCTGGCATACCAATGACCTGGCATAAGGATCTTTACACTTCAATGACTTTGTATGTGTTCCCCGCACGTCGTGTTTCTTATTGAAATGGAAATAACTTCAACTCATCCATGTCCTTTTGAAAGTATGGTTTAAGAACACATTGGAACTATTTTTACCCATTTTGATAAGTTCATGCTGAGAAGACTTTTAAAAGGACAGCGGCCACTTGGGTGATAATTCGCTAATGAGTAAGTATTTTAAAAGTAGTGTGTGTTTATAAAAACAACGTCATTCGCAAATCCTCGGATGAAAAAAACATGTGTGTGATAAACGTCAATTTGGTAACACCAGTCTGCGGTAATTGTTCAGATTAGTGACTCATTCTCACTCTGCCGTATCTGGCTTTCTTTATTTGACCCTGGCTGTTAATAGGACGTTAAACAAAAACAAACCAAACAAACCAATTCTTTTTTTAAATGTGCTAATATATTATGCGTCATTCGCGGAAACCGTCCAGACTGCAGGAGGTGGATTTTCGCTTATTTTTCAAAGTGTTTTCCAAACTGCTAATCAAAGTTCATTGCTTATGAAAATGGCTTAGACTACACATGTACTAAACGTTTTTCTGAAGATCTATCTAATTTTGAAAATTATAATACATTATGTGCCTGCTGCGCCTTCCCATCAAAATTTAGACATTTCTTTCTACCAATTTCAAAGTGATTCTTCGCCTTTTTTTTTATCAGCTCTTTATGCCCAAAGCATCACTGACGAGTCCTTGAAGGACGTAACAGCTGTATATGGTGCAGTTGGATTAATTTAGGCACTACCAGTATCTAAATAACAGCTTGTTTCGAAAAGTGTTCAGACATTTTTTCTCCACAACCCTTTAATAACTAATATAACTTAGCTTATTGTTGACACAATTTTCATAATTTCTTTAATGATTAATGGTAACATCTCCATGCCACTTTACACGATTATGCATTGGTTAATAAGTTTTTCCTATAATTAGTTCGCAATAATAAATTCACACCTCCTGGTAGTTGATATATACACATATTGTTCTTTCTATTATCATGTATGTGTTGTTTATCAATAAGCTGGTCCTGTAACATAGTAGATAAAAGGTGAATAAAATGCGACATATTCATGGTTTCTTTGTCAGAAAATAATACAGAACAATTAGCTGAAATCAACAATTTTTGTAAAGCACATTAAGACTTTTCTATCTGTGAAGAGTATTTGATTCTACCATATATGGGTCTTGAGAGAAGATTTTTGAAACAGTCAATTTGACACTATTCGGCCAAGTCCACATCAGCCCCTGGGGATCAGTCAAGGCTGATATGTACATACCATTAACCTGTTATCCCATACTGATAATTTTAACCAAGTTTTAATTATTCGCCGTGGTATTTCACAATAAATGCTCCAAAAATGATTTTCTAATATAAACTATGGCATATTGTATCCTCTCCTCGGGGGAAACACGAAACTCCAGGGTCATGAATTCACAATTTTGGTAAAGCACCTTCAGACTCTTTAATATATATAAAAGAAAACATTTGATTCTCTCATATCTGGATCCTGAGAACAACATTTAAAACCCTTTTTAGTCCCGTCCATCTGCCCCTTGGGGTCAGTCAGGGTCAATATGTGCATTGCTAATGATTATGTTTACGTTATTTCCAATGACAATTTGACAATTTTAGTAAAGCAGCCAAAGATCTCTCCATCAACGATGATTATATTTTATACTAGCAAATGTGAGTGCAATTTCGGCCAATCTGATCCCTTTGTCCTCTCCGATCTATAAGAGTGAGGACCGTATAACTCACAGGTTTGTCTCACCTTTGGCCAGGAAGGTTTCTACCAAAGCAATTGAAATTGATTTACGGAATTTTGAGAAGATGGAAATGAAAATTGATTAAAGACGATTGCAACAGGTCATACATAACTCCTTCTCAGGTGACCCATAATGTTTGTATGATACTCAGACGTTGCACCAGCAACAGTCATGTTGCTTTTACCAAGAAATCAAGCACATACTTCCTATTACATGTGTAGTTATACATTTTTGTGAGAGTTGCTCGGTCATAGCTACATACAAGCTGGCCTGCTGACCAGACGCCCCTTAAATCAAGAGGTTTTGTGTAGGATTATTGGAAGAGTTGCATGTTTCTTTGGAAAAATATCTTGAAATAGTTACTGTATCATGCATACATGTACATCTATACAAGATAATATCTATCTCAAAAAGTGTATACGTCACCCCACCCCGTCCCCCACCAAAAATCTCTAGAGTTGACCATTTAGTTAATAACTTGCTTTAATAAAACTATGAAGTGACCACCCATTGAAGTGAGATCGTTGCATTCGCCATTTGTAATAGGTTAAGGTAAACTGACCACGTGGCTGATACAGTATGTTTTTTTCCAGTAATTATTACATAAATATATATCGCTATGCCTTATATGTTTTCCAGAATAAACATAGAGCAGCATTTCAATTTGGCTCCTACTGGGGAAACATGATCTTTACCTGGGTTAAATCAACACCTGAATGATCTCAGCGTAGAATCATTTACGGAACGCCAACATTCCACAACTTGAAGTAAAAAAAAATTTAAACAGTAAGTAATGGATTTTCTTTCAAACTCTAAAATCCTTTCTGCCCTCTCAGGCTTCTTCAGACCCACTATATATATATATAGATATAGATATATGTCTGAAGAATTACCAGGATGTGACGAAAGTACTACAGACGTGTTGTCGAGTTTTTCTCTTTCTTTATATATATACCATGAGAAAATAATGTCCATCACTTGGAATGGGTAAATATAGGACACAAATAACAAAGTTGACCGACCAACTGATTTACAGCTTTCACGCGTTGCCGGTCGGTTCTTATATATTTAACAGGTTTTACGTCCGTTTTTGGAAAAAAGAGAAAAGTGAATATCACTGATATGGCATAAACGAACTTTTTGCTCGATATACATATATATTTACATAGAATAAAAAACAACTCTAACCGATTGAGCTGTCGTGGTCCCAAACGAGAGGACTACCCTTCAACATCACCCTTATGCTTTAATGACATTAAATCAAAGCCTAGTGCAGCCCTGTATCGCACTGAATACGTACATCTACACAGCGCTATACTATCTGGGGTCTTTTTTTTGTGTGTTATCATATTATTGTTTCAGAATGTCCAGTTCCGGAATGTTTCATTATCCTTGCCGTACTTTAGTCCGGCCGTCTAAACGATTACGTGACTTCTTTGTTTATATTCAGACGCGGAGACAAAACTTTTCAACTTTCCTTCCTCACCCCATCTTACCTCCTATGAGTTATGCTCAAAACCATGTTTAGGGCATTGGTTTACGTTTTTAAGTATTATATATACTTTAATGCGAATTTGTTTTGATATTGCTGTTGATTCATCTAATGGCATTTATAAAGGAACTTATTACTGAATCTAAAACTTACACTCGTAACACTTAGTCTTTGTTGCTTTTCCTCTAGTATCATGTCATAATTCTAATTGATGGCTAATCCTGTTATCCGGATTATTGATATTTGAAAAAAAAGCGGTTATTGTACATTTTAACTGTAACATTTACCCGCAACATGAATCCCCTTATGTTAGATGAGGAAAGCTTAAAAAAACTTTCCAAAACCATCGCACGGTTTAGACGGATGCTTCCGTCAGTTGACTATGTATCAAAAATAGATGTTTTTTTCAGATTTAAATGACGAAAGGATATCTATTTATAGACGGGTAAATCATGTTAGATTACGTATTTCTAACGGGTAACGAACAGATCTGAGTTAATAACGGTCTATAGGTTACTGAAGAGATTTGACCTATTTTTCGTCAGGATCGGAGGTCGTGTCGGTAAACTTACCGTTTTGAGGTCGGAGTTGATATCTTATCATGTAACTGTTACCTAGGAGACGACTCAAAAAGGACGAAAGAAATATCAAAATACAATGTACATATTTGAAAGTGAATTATCCCCATAATTCAATAAAGTTCCTATTTAAAAAATATGTTTATAGAAAACGTCTAGTATGTGGACCCAGGCAAAGGCAAACCCTGGGGTGTAAATTCTAACAACGGTGTCTACCACCTGCAATCTCAAAAAGTTGTACGAAAGACAATCAGGATATTAGCACATTTTTTTGTATATAGAAACGATTTCTCGTGTTTGATATATTACTGTGAAGGGGTGTCACAATTCTGGTAATGGAGTACGACAATAAAAGCTGTGAGTACAGGATCTAGCACTTAAAACAAAACAAATTTTACGTTTTAGGATTTGATTGTTTTTTTTCTTGGCTCTCTTTCAAGTAATGTAAAACAAAAAAATATTGTTAATTATGTGTAATACTTACTGTCATGGCCACTGAAGAATTTGGTTTGGGAGTGAATTGAGTTTGAATGCGTGTCTAATGTAAATAACAATATAAGTACCGATTGAATGTATTTCTAAATATGAATAAAAATTACGATATTATATTATATTATATCAATTAACATACACAATATACAATACATAACATTGACAACATAAAAAATGATAACTACATGCCAGAGACAATATACTCAGAGACCATAGCTAAATATTTACATTTTCACTTCGCTCCGCCTCAATGAACATAGTAAACTCAGATCACTTCATTTCCCGTTGAAGATTTTGGGTCGCGTGCTTCTGTTCTGAGAGACGAATCACTTTCTTGCTGGCGTGTGAATACATTCACTGAATTTACAATGGCGATCGAGTTCTGTACCGCCTCAGACTTGAATGCACTTTCACTTTGTGAATTGTGTAACATTCTTATAAACGTATATGAACACAAGTGGAATAGCCGCTTTATGTGCTAATAAAAATGCCAGTATAATGCAGACAGTTTAGAAAACAGGATCTGACAGAACACTGACACTCTCGATAGCACCGAGCCCATGACCTACGTATACGTAGCGCAGTAGGTCTAACGTTAGCTGTATCTCGAATGCCATGCTTAATACCATTTCAGTGGTCACAGAATTAAACACTATTTAACAATACAAAACAGACTGGTAGCAGAAGTATGCTATATCGAGAACAGAGAAACATTATTGTCGTAATTTGACTCAATCTAAACATATGGAGGACACACGTTTCCGGCCGTCGAATACCGCCAATTTTCAAATCAATGTTTCTTTACTTACTATTATCAGAATTTACATCCCAAAACGCCAGTGCGACAATGAAATCCAATATGCCAAGAACACTATGTACATCACCAGCTAACCTGTAAAATCCACATTGTTACACTTTTTCTCGAGCTCTGAATATCCCGGCAATTAGACTGCATCACATAATTTTTTTAACCGAGTCCCTGTGTCTCGAGTGACCAAATCACACACATACTATACTGCCAACACTGCACTTTAAATTCGTATTTATATGGGTATTGCTAAGTTTTTATTATACAATATCATAAA
Source organism: Pecten maximus (assembly GCF_902652985.1). Lineage (NCBI taxonomy): Eukaryota > Metazoa > Mollusca > Bivalvia > Pectinida > Pectinidae > Pecten > Pecten maximus. Next base: position 18,581,609 of record NC_047032.1, on the reverse strand, counting down.
TATTTGTTATAAATGAATATTTTACCTTGAAAATATCGTATCTATGTGTATCAACATCGTAATAATCAAAACGTGTATGGCACTATATTTTGTGTTGTCTTGGCGACGAGAATAGTTGACTGTCTGCTGTTCCACTACTGTGCACACATGTAACATAAGTATAACAATGTTACAAAGTGACGCACTTACGTCACACTGTTGCGACCGAATTTTGCAATCTGGTGGCGAAGTTTTAAATTTGGTTAACGTAAATATAAGGATTGATTGTCAATTTTGTTGCTTGCATGGACTGATGAAGGGAAGTGAACCTCGTGCAAATGGTATATGAACTGCTTCGCAGTTCACTTCATTTGCACGAGGTTCACTTCCCTTCATCAGTCAATTGTCAATTTTATTGCTTGCATGGACTGATGAAGGGAAGTGAACCTCGTGCAAATGAAGTGAACTGCTAAGCAGTTCATGTACCATTTGCACGAGGTTCACTTCCCTTCATCAGTCCATGCAAGCAACAAAATTGACAATCAATCCTTAAGTGAATGAAATGGCATTTGCCGCTTTGATTTATTTTGCTAATTTTTCTATTTTTTGTGTGTTTTGTCCGTTAAATAACATACTAGTTTTTTAAATGATAAATTCACACGCAAACACTTTATACATTTTGTATATATACACACACATACTTATGCCTGCACGATAGCTTTTATTGTATGAAACATGTGGGTACCAGTTAAATGTGAATTTATCAACTCGCGTGGAGGGTACATCACATTTCAGAACATACTGAACGCCAAGAAAAATATATATGTAGATATTTATCGATCGAATTTGTACGCGATCGCGTGTTTACTTAGCAGCAACGATACTGCCCCGTATATTTTTATTAATGAAATTGTTATATGTTTTATAAATATGAACATGACATTCAAGGATTACAGAATGACTGCGTATTTGTATAAGTGCGATTAAAACACTTGACGGCTTCTTATCAGACCTTCAAAAAGCGCAAATTTACCATATTACGTAGGTGAATCTCAATGATAACGGACTCCCGCAATGGACGATTTGCTTGTTTTATATGAAAGCTTTATTTTTTTCCAAACAGAATCTCAAGTTCGTATTAAACATGACCTATAAGAACCTATATTACAACCAATCTTATCACTGTAGCTCCATTTTTTCTGATGTCTTTCGGTTCCACAGACTTCTACATGAATTACACTTTGCTCCTGTAGTGCCTCTGCTCAGACTAATCTATAGCGTTTGTAGCTTGCTTGCAATGTGGATATACCTATTTAATACCAAGCATTAACGCTAATGTTGAAACCGGGAACTAGAACAAAAAATTCAAAATGTTAAGTAACTGTAAGTACATTGATAATACTTTTAATGACCTGTTAGGCTTAGTCTGCTGACATAGCCGCCATCTAGTTTGTGATTTCATACTGTGGGTATTTCTCAAATTCATAGATCAAACATCTGCTCATTAAGACTCCCCCATGTGTTTTGGCTAGGTAGCAAAGAAATGATTTATATATGGCGTAACCGGGGTTCGAGTACAGTAATAAAAGTCAAAGAAACCCCTAAAAGAAGAGAATGATAAACTGATTTTCATTGGTTAAAACGGTTTTGATATCGATGTCTTTGATTGGTTAAAATTGATTTTAAAACTTGTTTGAATGGTCAAAAATGTTATCAACGTAACAAAGCAGTTTGTCAAATTATGATTTGAAAAAAAATGAGGCAGAATATTTTGATATATATATTGTTTAGCTATTGTTTTTAAAAACAAATTTGTTATTAGTCAGTTTTTATTTTGAAAACATGAAGTAGATTGTCTTTGATCTGTCGGGAATTATTAACATAGAAACAGACTAATGCACGTTATCTCGAAGTCACGGTTAACTTCGAGATATCCCTAGTATTTGAGATAACCAATTATATTTTACTTCGTGTTCAGCAGGATCTGAGATATAGAACATTGTATACTCCATATATATATTGCATTGTAAACTATGAATACATATTTATCTGAACCATATTGCATATCACTGATCTTAAAAACATATGTATATGAATTATCATGATATCATTAAAAGAAATTGATAGATCTGAAGGAGCAATATCGAAAATCTTAAAACCCCTTAATTAATTCCTAGAGTACATATTTTATTGGACTCATTCAAGTAATACAAATACAACTATCGAACCATTACTATAAAGAGAGATGGTTTTAGAAGGATTTCCTTTGTTACAAAGTCCCCTGAACAAGTAACGATAAATGTCTGTTAAGGTAATAAGGTAATTAGGTACATGTAATTAGTGTTACAAGTAAGCAAAGCAGGAATGAGATCATCAGTTGTTTGAAAATATACAATGTATTAAGGTCCGGAAACACAGTGGCCAACTTTAGTTTTAGATTTGGTCTAGTGTTGTTTAACATCCTACCCACAGCTAAGGTCATTTTAGGGCGGTCTCCCCTATGTGCAGGATACATGGGTGTGCTTGTCTCCTTGTGGTAGCGCGGAACTGATGCCGACCTGTACCTTTCTGGATCATATTGCCGAAGACACCCAGCAAGACACCCCGCCCGGTAACATTATACTGACAACAGGCGAACCAGTCGCCCCACTCTTACAGTTCTGGGCGTTAAGCAGTTCAGCAGGAGTAGATACTACCATTTTTAGAGACGGGGATGTATTAGCCAGGGAACGCCCAACTAAAGGGCAAAAATTGAGGCAGTGTTGATGGAAAAATAGAAAGTTGTTTAGAAAGAGAGGAAAAGAAAATATCCTAAATTTAGTCGTCACTTATCATCATGCATCAGAATGCAGTTAGATTAACTGTTGTGGCTATATATTGATGTAGATATGTAAACTGTATTTATTTTGCAACAATTACGATACAAGTTATATACCAACTTATGCTATCATTTCTGTTGGCACGGATGGAAGCGTGGAGGGGTTTTATTGTGAGAAGTAGGTGAAAGGCACGTGTGTTACCACTATATCCTACCAAACAATCTATTGATCTTTGTGTTTATACATTGTAATTTGTTGCGGGGCAAAAGTCAAAACGTGTTAAATATTGCAAGACATGTTCAGAATGAGGGAACGTACATGTTTAAAGCCTTTTAATTCATTTTAGGCCTTACTGTATTTAACTTTTTATTTCTGTTGAAAGGCGACACACACCATCTCGTATTTCTTTTGTACAAACACAAGCACATAGAATAAACGGAAAAGTGTCTGTAATCCTTTCATTGCTGAAATTGAAATAAATCTTTTCATTCTCTTCATTCTTTATGACACGGAGTCGCGTCGCACACATATAACACACCTATATCACCCCCATAACACGTGTCGCCGTCGTTGTCAATCCAAAAGACATGTGACATTATCCATATACATTTCATCTTAATACACATAAGTCCGAGATACACAAATGCAAAATTAATGGTGTATGGTTGTTTATCGTATGAGATCGGAGTTACATGTAACTGTCAATGCCAGTTGTCTATAAGTGTTATTTTGGTAGAAAGATTCATTTCCTTGTGGTACATGATGTAGGGTGTAGTATATTACCGACAGTCCCGTGCACTGGAAACTTCCTTGTTCGTATCAACATACATTCATGATGTACTCGGTTTGAGTGAGTTATGATGGCTACATAAATATATCTGTATGCTTGATTACTCTTCCGCTTATAATACTTATCTAGACCCCCAAAACACGAGCAAAATATGCATATGAATACATATGCTTCATCTGAGAAAGCCGCAACGAGACATCACTTTGGGCAACGGTGCATGGAGAAAGTTATTGGCCAAATTGATTTAATGTATATGTAATTGGCCTATACGCTATGTACATGATTGAAACCCCAGATTGTTTGATCGGGATATTTACCCTCTAATTGCAATGGCTGCTTTTAGGATTACATGGCTTTATACATAGATGATTCTGCCTAAACTGATCGCCTCGTATGTTATATTTAAGTTGACAAGCGATCGGTAGAGTCATTATCGCAGTTAGAGCAATGTTATGATAGTGTCCCAATGTTCATATTAAGATATACCAACCAATTATATGACATGATCCACAGAAACTGGAAATTTAGACTTTCCCAATGTGTACGTGATAAGAAAGCACAAAATAAACGACCATGTCAATACCTACAATCTTCAAATATGAATTTGAAAATAGATGCAATAGTTTCTGTCTGATTAGACTTTGCATCACGTAGCTATTGTGTCTTTCTAGGAATCGTCATTGTTTCAAGCGACAATCCTATTGGTGTAACAATAGTCGTAGGAATACTAGCTAATAATTCGAATGATAAAAAAAATTCTTTTCGCGATAATCTTAATTTCTCGCGGAAAGTTTTACGTTGAATTGCGCAAAATACATCATTACCATAATAATAAAGTAAAGGACCTAATACAGAACCTTGAGGTACGCCAATATTTGAAGCTTTGACGGAAGCTTTGCTAAATCCTACGAAACCCTGCTGTTAATTTGAAGTAATTTGAAGAACAGTAGAATGTCCAGGTTTTTTTAAATGATGGCATAACTAATGCTAATTCCCAGTGTTTTGGAAATGTATCAATATCCAAAGGCTATCTAAATATTGAAGGCAATCGATATGCTATAGAGATTGGAGTTGACGAATTCCATCAGGGTCCATAGCTTTATTAATGATACAGATTTATGAATATCAGTAATGTCATTCAGTTGAAATTGCATGTCAGATATAGGGGCGACTAGATCTGTCCTTAGCTGTTTCTCTGGAGCGCTGATGTTTGTGTCAGTAGTAGATATGGGAACACAGTAATACGTTAATATATTTGCTTTATCATTATCGGTCATAACAAGGTTTTCGATTACAAGGGGAGGCATATTATTAGAAGTGACAGAAGATTTTAATAACTTGCGAACAATTTCCAAGAGTTTCGAATCAGGGAAACGATCTTAGATGTCATTTTATCCACATAGAAATTTCGTTGGAACTTTTTTAAAAATATTTACATGATAACACTGTTTCCGAAAAAAACTCAAGTTTCAAGTTGAACTATTTGATTTAAATATTTTTAACAGTCTGTCGCTTTTCCTGTCGCGGATCGTAACTGTTTAAGTTATATCCAAAATATCAAGTTACCTGTTGAAAAAAATTGACTTTAATGTTTTTAATAGTCAAGAATGTCGTTTTTCATGTTGATTACGTCAGAAAAGATGAACACGTGTACAAGATACTCGTGTCAGGGCGCAAACTTGGGTCAAGTAAGCTAGCGTTCGTGTGTGTCCTATGATTGGCGGTTTGTCAGTTTCTTCGTCATAACATGCATGTTTTCACAGTTAAGAAATCAACAATTATATCACCAACACTTGCAATATGTGAAATTTCCTGATAGAGAAAGACGCAACACCCATTCCAGGAGTATAATATTCGGAGGTCCATACAAAAAACAAAGAAGTTTTTCTTACTCATAAACTGGATCTCCGTCCAAGCAATCTCATCCGTACGAAAAGTCAGGTCTACGACGGGTTTACAAGAGACAGGATCTATAAATAGCTATCCTCACTCACGGGGTTTCTCTGCCCTTGCGGTATCAGCGTCTGCTCAATAAATATCAAGGTGAGTCTCGGCGACGCAATCAATGTCATAATCAGAAGCTAAATTTTCTAAATATGATAACTTATTTCTCAGACTACGAATATTCTATTCAAATTAAATATATGTCACCGGTACAAGTATGGGGCTAATTAAATATTTGTATATATGATTTACAAATATGTATGTGTCGTCGAGTTACTTGTATTGTGGAAAGTACCTTGTCTATTTATAGTAACGTCTGTATCTTGTCTGTAGTTCAGGTGGTCGTCTCGTGATTGTCCTTATTTAGTCTTGTTTGTGTCTTATATGTAAATTAGGGTGTGAAAGTGTGGAAAAGCGTGCAAGAGTGAGAGAACGTTAGATAAAACTCCATAACTCGCGCGAATCATCGCAGTTGCCATTTAACCGTTGGCTGAGACGTATCCTCCGGGGTCCAGCAACTACTACCTTACGATGTATTATACGACGTGACACTATTTCACCAGACTGCTGAAGTCTTGGAAGGTATATATACTATACAGAATTCGTATTTACCGTGTAATAGATATTTATTGAATATCAACATTAAGCACGTATTCGTATACACGTAGTATTAGCCGGTATATATTGATATATACCGTATATACATTGTACTTAGTCCGGCTGTTTTTATGTTTCAGGGGTTTTTATGTTTGTACGTCTGGAAATGTCTCCGGTTACTAAATAAATAAAGAACCAGCAGGAATTTGGGAGTTTGTTATTATGTCCCGCATTTTCTTCCTGTGACATATAGATAATCGTATTAAATGTGACAATGTCCTAAAGTTTGGTTGCGTAAATTCATCGTTACGCTAATCTGTTTAGGTTTGATTATGTGCTAAAACATGCACGTGTGCAGTATATTGTTATTTACATTTCAGAGATAATATTCACTTGTGTATTTTGTATTTTGCTTGATCATCTAATTAATTCATCAGTTGATAATTACATTAGTATGAATTTATCATTATTTTTTTCCGGTGAAATATAAAAACACTAGCATGGACTTATCAATTTGTTCTGATATAACGACTATATAACTGTGGCGATTATGTAGTACATATTAGACTCTCGAAAATAGATTATCCGCAGAACCTATATGTATTGATACTAATACAGTATGTACAGTTGTTATACAAAAGTCTATGTTTATGGAAACCAATTCGATATCACATATTTGCATATAGATATAATTGCTGTCTGATTATAAAATATGTAAACATTTAAACAATGTCTGAATCAATATGGTCTGCCTACCTGGTCAGACATTTACAATAAATTTATGCTTTTACATCAATTAACGATCCGTGGGTTGCTTTATCGGGTTCATACCAGTTGTATCGGTACGGATCTGTTCTACTCGTAATGGAACGCGATGTACCTGTAAAACCGAACCGGTTCTCATTGATCTTTTTTTTTTCAAACGTACCACTTGGATCAAAGATGGCGGAACAATGATTGTTCATTTGTCATGCAAATTTACATCTACCATTCATTTAAAACGAGACGTTGACTCTAATTTGCGATGATTTATAAAAATATGTATGTCAATGTTCGACGGAACTAATCAGATATTGATTTTACATCCGTTAGATTGTAAAATAAATATAGGTAGGCTACATGTATTATGTTTTATGCGAGTGACGGTCGCATTCTTGGGGACTCCCTTGGTATCCAGTTGCGTTCCATTATTGGTTACGGTACATATTTGGTACGACTGATACGACCTATAAAGGAACGCTCGTGTAATCAATGGCTTGATCAATAAATAAATCCATGTTTGCGATTCTGAGCAATAATAAGCTTTACAGTACAGTATGTGCTTCTGTTAATATTGATCAAAATATTAATTATTTATTTACAAATTGACACAGATTTTATGTCCTTTTATAGCCTTGTAATTACACCTATTCAGACCAGAAATTAACACCTGACGTCACCGCCGCTGTAGAGTTAACAGCTAATGACTTTTGTAAGCGGATCGAAAATAAATGGGGACGAAAGTTTTTAATTGGACACTAAAATCAATGTATATATCGTATCACACTATCAGTCGGCGATAAAATAAGTACAGTGCAGTGTAATAGGACCTATGGCATGTCCGCAGTTTTTAGTTTTCGTGACATTTTCGTAGATGTGCGCGATAGACGTTGATGAACAACCTGTTGGATATCATGATTGACTTAAATAAATTGTTATATTCTCGTTAGATAGTAACCACCCACAGCACACATTGTGTTATATATATATGTGAAATATATTGTTCTATGTGACCGTCCAATGTCTTACTTCCGGATAATGCCAGCCTGTTGTTGGTTCTGGTAAGTAGTTTGTCTTGTTGTTTTCCAGAATATAAAGTTTCGCGCCGGGAAGCAAGAATGATGGTGTCATGTTGTGATTTCTCTGTCTAATTACCAAACGCATCCGTCGAATGTAAAAAATGCTTTCTACTTTTAATATTTCAAGATTTTTTAACGGATTTATTAGTAGTTTCGTTTCTCCTTCGTGGTCTCCTAGAAAAAAAGAAGAAGAGAATAAATAGGAATCAATGAATTTTGACCTCATTTCTCTGTGAATGCCATTACGTATCCGAATTCTAGCGATACCGAATCTACAAATTCTGAGATTTAAAATCAATGGGATGACAGCCAGGTGTAACTTATGCTTTCAGGAGTAGGTTAATATGCCTGTACGCGATTTACATTGATAACGCGATAAGTTGGTAAAGCTTTGTGTTATTAGTTGATACCAACATGTCCGAAACAAAGGAACAGGTTCTTAAGGGCAATCCTAGACTTCTGCCTTGGCTTAAATAATAGGTTATTTTTTCGTTCGATATAAAGATGAAAGTGTTCGATATATGCGTTGTTACTACCCCGATTCTTAGTTTGAGAACGCTACATAATTTGAATTTAATGTATATTTTCATTGCATATTTCTTGTTGAGTAAAATCTAGACATAATCCACAAATAAGCGGCTATAATATCAAGAACAAACTCATTCTATATAGTGTAGTATTGGCCATCCGTATCTCTTTATAGTTATTAAAGCTTTAAAGCTGAAATCATGAGGATGTCTCATTTTAAGTAATCACAGCTCGATATCCTCTTCCGTTACCCGTTTGTTAAGGGATTTGATGAAATCGCAACTCTACGGGCCATTCCGTCAAGGTTCGGTCAGACATGGAGCAATATACGAGAAGTAGAGACTTAGTTAATTAATGATAACACTCGTCACATCTCGGCAGTTTCCGTACCTACATCATAAAGCGTACCGGAATCTGCCGAGGTTAGCCAAATGTAAATGTTCTCCGACAAAAATTGACTCAATTTTCCATTACAATGTATTCTGTTGAAAATTCGCTTTTTTGGAGTAGAAATGTTTTAAATGGTGTAAGTGTAGAAAACTTCAGGTTAATCTGCTAGGTCGGTCAGCAGTATTTTTTTTTAAACTTTAATGAGTACGTATCAAGAAAATATTTCTTTAATTTATTATTTGACGGATCACTTGTTTTGCGTGCATAATTTCTGTATATTGTATTTCTAACGCAATGCATTCTTGGCGAAAACCGCCGAAATAACCTTTAACGCTAAAACATACAGGTTTACAAACAAAAGCCAATATGAAGGGCTTTTATGCTGTTTACGATTTTAAGCGTCTGTCTGATTCCAATTATATGTGATAAACGACGTTCTCGGGCGATCCAGACAGGAATGGACGTGGGGAGCAGATTGTGTTTATGTCGTCGGTGAAACGAGATGCTTCACTGGGGGCACCAGACCCGTAACACACATCACTAAATCTGTCAGAGGCGACAGACATTACAATACCCAGTGTACATTTCAGTGAAATCAGATCGGAAATCATATATCGTAATATATTGTCAATTATCGGTTGTCGATCAGATGTGACCATCACTTTATGTACTAATTCGATTTTAGTTAACGATTTTTTCGTGTCCGGTATTTTGTTCGGAAGCTATTGAGACATTTTCCGCTTATTTTTCTATAGCTATCTATCCTCATGAGAGTTTTTTTGCCGTTAATCTCTCAGCGTTCTATTACAGGGCGAATGATTGGATTAGGTTTCCAGTTATCAACCTGGATCAGAGGGTGGACGAGTGAGAAGCCGATTATGTGTAGCTCTAGGTACTCAGTGTCAATGACGCAAGCGTACATTGATTCAGATGTCACATATCAGTATTGAAATGCGTGGTCTCCTTCGAAATAGTGAAAAAATAAAACAATAAAATATAAGATAATTTTACGGTGACGCCTTAACGTACGTGAATTCAAGCGATACTGAATCTAATCATTCTGGTATTTAAGATCAAAGGGATGAAGGCATGTGAAAATATGGATTTAGAAGTAGGTTTATACATCTGCACGCGACTTGTATTAATGATTCTATACGTTCCTAAACCGTTGAATAATGCATAAAATGATGTTTTATTGAATAAATACAAACACGTACAAAAACAAAAACAAAAAAACAAAACAAAGACCTTTTCCCTAACAGGAAAAGCTTCATGGGGTATGTTAATGAATTTAAAACAACGCTGGCTGTTTCCGATATTAGACACAAGTGGAAAGTATAATACAGTCGAATCTGTATTAAGCGACCACTCAAGGGAAGTTGAAAAACGGTCTCTTAATGGAGAGTGGTCTCTTAATAGAGATGGTATCTTAAATTTAATAAATTTTCATAAGCTTTTTATTCGCTTTATAAATTGGCACCTTAAGCAATGGTAGCGGTTGTCCACTCGGAGAGTGAAAGGTCGCGGGTTCGAGACTCGGCGCAGGACGGTACGATTTAGAGCCGAGTACCGGTCTGATCGTTACACTTTTTACTCCACCATATCTTTAACTAAAATTTTTAATGAAGGGTGTTATAGCGTTTTGTATTTGTCTTCGAGGTCGAAGACATTGTTGAAAATAGAAGGAATGTAGCGGTCTTGGATCGCCGAGGGCCACTGGGCCAGGTAGTTTAATGGTTAAAGCTGCTGGCTTAATTCGGATGACCCTGGTTCGAATCCGGATCTGGTCTGTGTATTTGTGGAAACTCATCCTGCACCTGCTAATTGAGTGATAAGGCTATTGATAAGCAACATCGGAATATGTATGTAAACATGGATAGATATTCATTAAATCTCTTAGAGAAATCAATATTTTGTACAAATATCTACACAGTGCAACTCTACAAAAACTAACATAGACGCTGTTTATCAAAGTTTATTTCTCATTGGCGTTGATAATAACCCATGTTTTTACCATATTACATAATTATACATTGATAACAGTTTATATACTGCAATAACATCCGCCTAATACAAGATAACATTTTACGCATTAGAAAACACAGCTGGTCATCGCGCAGTTCTTATACGTCTAAGTTTGATGATGTGTTGGAAGCTTGTTGATATGTCTGTTGGTTCCACAATCACAACCTTAGTTCTCAATCTGACAATGTGACTTGACCTGGAATTGACCTAGATTTGTATGGCGGGTGTCGCCGTGACCTGGAGTTGTATGGTGGGTGTTGCCGTGACCTAGGTTTGTATCGCGGGTGTCGCCGTGACCTAGATTTGTATGGCGGGTGTCGCCGTGACCTAGATTTGTATGGCGGGTGTCGTCGTGACCTATATTTGTATGGCGGGTGTCGCCGTGACCTAGATTTGTATAGCGGGTGTCGCTGATGTAACACCACATACGCTTACTCACATGGATCACCTGGTCTCATGCTCATTTTACTTTTTCAGAAGTCTTCATCCAATCTGTATTTTCGTATATATTTTGCAATCGTTTCATCGATTTTGAGATGGAATTATGGTTTGTTGTAATGTAGGTGTTCTTGTAGTCTGTAGTCGAAACGTTAAAGCATAAACACATGGATAGGGTCATTCTATTTTGAGGAAAGATCTCTTTGTAGTAGCTTTTGGCTATGTGTACCGCTCTGAACTATGTATGGGGGGGGGGGGGGGGGGGGGGGGGGCGTCAAATGCTATCTAGAGATGAAGTTCCCAATGTTCTTCAAAAACTACGTTGGTTTTGGTGAAGAATCATTTATTTCCCACGCAAAGTCAATGTGGCAAGATATACCATGAATATATCCGATCAGCTTTATTACTATAAAGATGGAGTACATTTTCTGTGTAAACATAATTGTCAGACAAATTTTTGATTACCAGGTATTTGCCATGACAGCAAATGCTGAACTATGGTCTTTGGACAGTAATCAATGTTCTAGAATTATATCGGTATTTCTGTTCCCCAATACTATATTTCTGTTCCCCCATACTATGCTCAGAAACGCTAATATGTTGTTTTTGTTTTGCTTTTTGTTTTGTTTGACAGAAGGGGTGCTATACAAATTATCTATTAAAAAGCTTCAGTTTACATTTTTTACATATGATATATGTTACCTTCTTCTAAATAATGTCTGATGTCATCCTCTCGAACTAAGTTTTTTGTCCGTGCAATGCTCTCAAAACATGCTATGCTGACCTTAACCTTCCATGTTACGAGTAAGCGTTAATTGTATATATACAATATATCGACGTTACGCTATCTTATATATATAGACATCCGTACTCTGTTTCTATTTATATCACTACATAAGTGTCTGTGTAGTCGTAGAACTGTCAAATCATACACCTTACTCTAGTCTTTAGGAATATCTTTATCGCCAAATAGCTTAGGCGGGGTCATGGCACCAAATTATACATCCCACTGATAAAAAATGAATAGTTTTTAGCCGATCATCAAAATTGTATATACAAATCGTTTGGATACTTAATAAGCTTAATTTGCTGATTTGGTTACAAACGTCCAACTCCATGTTGAAGCTACACATACAGTATCTCTTAGTATCACATAATCATGTAATATAGTTTAGCTTTCATTGGCTGCTTGAAATCTATTTTTGGTTTTAAAAATGATGTCGATTGCCTTACGTCATCAATAAAAACCATAAACTCGGAAGGGGGAGGGGGGGGGGGGGGGGGGGGGGGGGGCGATATTTTTTTCCTCTCCGTCCGTCTATCGTCCCAGTCCGTCCCGGTCCGGTCGGCTGGCTGGCCGTCTGGCCGTCTGGCTGTCCGTCTGGCTGGCTGGCTGGCTGTCTGTCTGTCTGCATGCCTGTGTGGCTGTCAGTCCGTACACTCATTTTTTTCAGTCATGCTTCAAGGTATGTTGTTGAAAGTGTTTATTTAATTTTAATATGTGAGAAGCTACAGATTAAGTTTGAATTTCAGGAGTTTTGTGGTCAAATTCAAGGTCACTCTTACTATTTTAGCGGGGCCGGTAGGGAACATGCATTGATGGGTTTTTTTTAAGAGTTGCATTCCACCAATTGGTGTTAACATTATACAACACATTCCAAACGTTTCTCTTCGTACTCAATAATCAGAGATAATCACAAACACGAGTTTCAGTGTTAGAAGTTCCTACATAATGCAGTTTCTCTCTTTCAAATGACAATAATGTTACAAAACACTCCCGTTAGATACATTTAATACCCTCAAACTAGATAATGGACAACAATTAGGACTATAAATGATTAAAAAAATCATTTCTAAATTCGCAAATTCACCCTTCTCTCCAACAGGGATTTCGCGTAATCGTTACGCCTTACTCCTGTACGATACCACCAGTAGTTCCTATCGGATAACGTGTCGACCTAACAGCTGTGAAAGAAATATTAATGGTCGTAACCACCACGTGGCCATGTTGACTCAGTGTGAAATATTTCTGGATTTTTTATGAATACGTTTGTCAGTGTCTCGTCAGTAAATGTGGGGAATATCTAAATGTATGATAAGGGTAGTTAATACAGGATTCGCGAGATACAGGTTGATAAAGATTAGCAGAAAGATTTATGGTCAAAATCATGATCTCATATCCTGTGCCATTTCAGGTTAAACATCCCCGATGCTCCTTTAAATTATCTACGTGAAATTACCTCCATTTTATCCATACTTACATGTCTGGTATCGTTGATAATGCATAAGACGCTTATCCTTCAGAAACGTATGGACTCACTATCCTTGTACATCACGTCTGGATATTTTCACGGTCATTTTTATAATTACGGATTGATTTACACGTTAGTATTGCAACTTTTGTTTTTGAAAGTGTTGCGAGAGAAAGTAATCACGCAACTTGTATGGAATAATTGTTTTTACCCAACCAACACGTACAGTACAGAAACCATACTGCCGTGTATTATACCCGTATGTTGGGAAGATAAAATAATGAGATGCCTAGAATACCCTCTCTCTGAGATTCTTATTTACTAACAAATGGTGGTCGGGTGACACAGTGGTAACACACCTGCCTTTCACAAAGGCTGGCGGGGTTCGATTCCCCGATCGGACGTGAAAAGGTATTGGGTCACTCCTGGTACTCCGGCTTCCTCCCACATCAAGACCCCTTACGCGGTCCAATAGGGGCCGTCAAGAGTGATTAAAATAAAGTGATGTAACGCAATTGTTGTATAACAAATAAAGTTAACATTTTACATTTACTGACAATTAAGCGTCCTTACACAGCTATCATTAAGTAATAATTACTAATGTGATTAGGCATGGCGTGTTGTCAGCAAATCCTGGCGACTTAATTCTTGTTACTGAAAGTCATGATAACTCTACTTATACAGGGTGTATAGGTGGTCACATTTTAGGGGACAACCAACCAAATTGAAAAATTAGACTTTTGAAACTTACTCCTGTGCATGCAAAGTTGAGCCAGGGATAAAATGTCTGGCAGCCACTGATTGGCCAGTACATTATGAAGTTACAAAATAGATAAGTAGCCGGATAGGTAACTTTCCATAGGAAATGTTGACATAAATTTCCGATTAATTTTTTTTTTCAAAAGTTAAGGTCATAATAACCAACAGGTAAACATTTCAGATTGCAAAATGGCTACCCTGGAAAAAGTTTGAGCTGAAAGACCCGATTTTTTTTTTTTTTTTTTTTTTGACTTCGTGTTAAATGAGATCCAAACGTTGTTATAAACTATAATTGCCATATTGAATTCAAGTATTTTAATAATATACTCCAAAACGTTAACACTAAAGTCTATGGAAAACAATTGGTTGGTTGGTCCCTATAACTTTATCGTGAATCGTGAAAAGTTTTATTATATTATAAATATAGTGCTTTCGATGTCTTAACGTCTTTCCTTGTACTGCGCATTCCTTTAAAGCACGACTCCTGATGAGAATTACACGTGCAGGCTATAGATATGGTTGAACATCTTTAAATCTGAAACCATTTCTTGTGTATTTTAAAACACAAATACACAAAGCTTAACTAGAGCAGGAAGAGTGTCTTCGATATTTCCGCCCACCTTGTATGAATTCTGTCCGTTGGTATCAGCGTATCAGGCCATTTGCATCACTGACGAGTCCTACAAGGACGAATCAGCTTTATGATGTCCCTAGCATCACTGGCGAGTCCTATAGGGACGGAACAACTGTATGATGTCCCTAGCATCACTGACGAGTCCTACAAGGACGAATCAGCTGTATGATGTCCCTATCATTACTGACGAGTCATACAAGGACGAATCAGCTGTATGATGTCCCTAGCATCACAAACGAGTCAGACAAGGATGAATCAGCTGTATGATGTATCTAGCATCACTGACGAGTCCTACACGGACGAATCAGCTGTATGATGTCCCTATCATCACTGGCGAGTCCTACAAGGACGAATCAGCTGTATGATGTCCCAAGCATCACTGACGAATCCTACACGGACGAATCAGCTGTATGATGTCCCTAGCATATCTGACGTGTCCTAGAGGGACGGAACAACTGTATGATGTCCCTAGCATCACTGACGAGTCCTACAAGGACGAATCAGCTGTATGATGTCCCTAGCATATCTGACGAGTCCTAGAGGGACGGAACAACTGTATGATGTCCCTAGCATCACTGACGAGTCATACAAGGACGAATCAGTTGTATGATGTCCCTAGCATATCTGACGAGTCCTACAAGGACGAATCAGCTGTATGATGTTCCTAGCATCACTGACGAGTCCTAGAGGGACGGAACAACTGTATGATGTCCCTAGCATCACTGACGAGTCATACGAGGACGAATCAGTTGTATGATGTCCCTAGCATCACTGACGAGTCATACGAGGACGAATCAGTTGTATGATGTCCCTAGCATCACTGACGAGTCCTACAAGGACGAATCAGCTGTATGATGTCCCTAGCATATCTGACGAGTCCTAGAGGGACGGAACAACTGTATGATGTCCCTAGCATCACTGACGAGTCATACTAGGACGAATCAGTTGTATGATGTCCCTAGCATATCTGACGAGTCCTACAAGGACGAATCAGCTGTATGATGTTCCTAGCATCACTGACGAGTCCTAGAGGGACGGAACAACTGTATGATGTCCCTAGCATCACTGACGAGTCATACGAGGACGAATCAGTTGTATGATGTCCCTAGCATCACTGACGAGTCATACGAGGACGAATCAGTTGTATGATGTCCCTAGCATCACTGACGAGTCCTACAAGGACGAATCAGCTGTATGATGTCCCTAGCATATCTGACGAGTCCTAGAGGGACGGAACAACTGTATGATGTCCTTAGCATCACTGACGAGTCATACTAGGACGAATCAGTTGTATGATGTCCCTAGCATCACTTGCGAGTCCTACAAGGACGAATCAGCTGTATGATGTCCCTAGCATCACTGGCGAGTCCTACAAGGACGAAGCAGCTGTATGATGTCCCTAGCATCACCGACGAGTCATACTAGGACGAATCAGTTGTATGATGTCCCTAGTATCACTGGCGAGTCTTACAAGGACGAATCAGCTGTATGATGTCCCTAGCATCACTGACGAGTCCTAGAGGGACGGAACAACTGTTTGATGTCCCTAGCATCACTGACGAGTCCTACGAGGACGAATCAGCTGTATGATACAGTGAAATGTACGCTTTGGCTCTCCTGTACCTTGCTCTCAATTCGTATCGCTGTAATAGGAAGGAGTAATGAAAAATAGCCTGTTCTGGGTCTCGAACCATCGACCTCTCGCTCTTAAAGCTAGCATACTATCACAAGGCTAAAGGGAAATCCCCGTTAGTCTGAGCTAGTAAGGTAACCTTGACGACCCACTTTTACTCTCCTCTCTCCTTCACAAAGTCTTCGCCCCTAAAGACACTACCCGGGTTATTTAGCTCCAAGGAAGTCTCTCAATCTCCGATAGTTTTCATTTGTAGTGGTCAACGGCACAAAGTCTGTACTAGGAAAGAGTAAGGGAAAATACTATGCCCGCCCTGGGACTTGAACTAGCGACCTCCACTCCAAAGGCAAACATTTATCACTAGGCTAAAGGGATATTTCCACTAGTGTGAGAAAGCAAGGTTACTTATGCTCTCCAGTATTACATTAAAAAGAGGTACAGCTCTCGATATATCTATGTACGAGTAATGAAGTCAAATCAAAGCGTATTTATATCACCTGGAGACACCAAAAATTATCTAGCCGTTTATTCAAGGCAATAGCTTATGTTGTGTCTGATGGTTTTAACCTGTTGTGAATGTCTATGACGACTTGCCGAAATGCTCTTCTGTAGTAATTGGTCGAAACATAAGTGTCTATCCTGGCATCACAAATATACAGTAACAGTTGCGATTTCTGTAGCCATACTACTATTTCGGCATACGGAAGCGGAAGGCATAAATTACAAACAGGCAGTGTGAGAATTTTTAGTGATGTATTAATTCCACCGTACACCGTGCGTCCCAGTCTTGGGAGTGGAATTTAAGGTACGGTTTTAATCTGATACGATTTTAGGCCTGAACACGACGTGCTATTGTATCTATCGTGTTTAACATTGTAACCTTCCTTGTCGTATAACAATGCCAAACAGAATTGTCAGACCGTTTCGTACATACAATGTAGTACATATACGAACAATAGAGAATCAAAGCAAGATATTTGGCCGAAGAATAATTGTGATTCAAAAACAAGTGTAATTTGGCAAAACCTAGAGTCTGTTTCCCGGAAAGAATTCGACAGTTCTACCATATAGTCTATTAATACACTGCCCTTCCCCGTGTGATATCATTAATGACGTGTCGGAGGTCATTTGTACTATATTTTATATAAAAAAAAAAAAACTCCAAATCCTTTAATAAAGTTATTTATACAGATATTTAACACGTCTATGCCAAAATTTGACTTAGTCATAACTACAAAAGAATAAGATCGCCCAGCCTACCACAATTCATAATAATTCATTATGCCAGCATGGATCATGGACTCATGCATTAATGACCTAAATCTTAAGCCCTGATATAGTTCGTTCCATGATGTAGATGTAGAAAATAAAAAAGGAAATGTGCTTTGATACTTTAATATTTAGGTTTGATTCAAGATAATTCAATAATAAATATGAAAAGGAGAAGTCATGCCACCAACTGTTATATGCTACATTTGCGTTCAATATCAAACATTCAAGCAGAAACCTAGACATGGTTTTAAATGAAGTCATCCTGTCTGATGAATCATATCAGGCTCAAACGTTGAAACAAATACTAGTTTGTAGTGTAGATGCGAGTTTCAGCATGTTTACAACAGCCAAGGTCGTCTTGCCAATTACCATGATCACATGCTAACATGAGTCAAGGAAACAACACCATCTCATCTGTTAATACATCTCAGTGTATATAAAACTTGTGACGACTACGCCTGGATGGTCGGCTGGTGCAGTAATAACACACTAGTTTTTCACAAAGGCGACCTGGGTTCGATTCTCCGATCGGACGTCAAAAGGTATAGGGCTACCTGCCCGATCAGGTGGGTCTTCACTGGATAATCCGGTTTCATCAGCGTTAATATCCGGTCTAGCAAGATCAATTCATACAACTTCATATAAATAGTAAAGCAGTTGATTTACATGACACAAAGAAAGTTCTTTATTGAGTGAATTATGTAATTAACAGTGATCGGTATAATATGTGTTGGTCGGTTTAATGTCTAAAGAAATAATGAATTTAGCGAGGAAGCTGACATGTTCGCCATTATCACCATTATCAGATTTGTAGCAATTGTTTCCCTACTCGCAACGTATTCCAACGCTGCCATTGAAGAAACCCAAAATTTCGTCATTTTTAATATTTATCTTAATCCGTACTTATAACTTTTTTTAATATTTGTTTTGCAATTGAATTCACTGACAAAAAACTGAAGGTGTCTAACTTAGCGTCTCATTTTTCTTCTGTAAAGGAAATGTACGACACCTCTTCTGGTATTGCATAATATTGCTAATTTTAAAACGACACAATGTAGTCCGTTCGAAATTCGCAGGGAAAATGAAAAAAATGAAGAAAAAAACAATCCCTATTATATCCCGACATGTCTATCTACATGTACATACTAGCTAAATAAATAGCGCGTGATATTATGCGCAGGTTGTATGTGCTTTCATTGCTTTTTTAACATCAAAAAAGTAATGAGTCTGCTTTGATACAACCTTGGATTTACCTGTGAATGAGACATGAATTTTGAATAGTTTACCCGGAAGTTATTATCACCCCTGCTGGGTTGCATTATATATTTACAACAATTCTGAACAAACAGACACCAGAGATTATATACGTAAACAGTGAGCTGTAACTTGTCATTCCATTATGTCGGTGTTTTAATAATATTTTTATTATACTGTGTACATAATGGTAATAAATAAATAAATTCGGTAGCTATATCCCAATAGCGAGAAAATATCATAAACTATTCATATGGAAAAGCGCAGAAACTTCTTTTCTATTGTAAATATATGCAAATCCGTGTAACCGATCTCATGATATTGAATTACATGGAGTTGTCTTATGAAAAGAACTGTCACCACTATTTAGATAAATTTCTGCGAGCTCAATAACTATTCTCATTTAAGTGCAAAAGCATAAAGGGCATCAATATCATGTAGAATTTTTTGATAGTCATCCTACAATGTATGTTGTTCTGACAGGACAATATTTACCGTGTCAGAAATAACACACGTGTACAACGGTCCTCTTACTGTCAAAGTGAACCATACATACATAACATAGCAAATTGTCACCAAGCAACGTATAACTGTCCATAAAACATTTAGAAAATAAATAAATAAAACATACTCTCGTGAATAAGGGTATATGTATGACAGTTGACTTGTTTCTGCCTGGACGAACAGGAAGAGACGGTGGCAAGCCAATGAGCGTTAATTGTTATTGTTGGCTTAGATATTACTTACATAATAAATCAATCTTACCAAATATCATAAAATTAGCATGTGTGCCAAATTATACATAGAATTTAAGATCATCGAGACAAGAGTGAAATAAGAACAAAGGAAAATAAAGGAAAATTTCCCATTGTCTTTATCTATTCTCTATTCTATATGGCTAACATTGATAATGTTATTGGAAAGAACCGTTGAATAAAGAATGAATAGTAGCAACCATTACCGAAAGTTGTAGAAGCGAGGGCGTTGCTATCAGGAAGTGATAGTTTTACACGTATAAAATTCAAATCACTACACGTATAATAAATACAATGGTTACTGTTTCTAATGACTTGACGCTTGATAACACAGATGTTTTATTTCGGCAGGGGTTCTAAAGCAAACATCTTGTCAAAAGATTCTGCTATGAAAATAATTTGATTATAAAATGTTGAAGCTAGTAAGTTAAATGAATACCTCGGTCAAAACAGCCTTTGTTTTTTTTTACTAAACACCACATAGTCCAATAGAAAAAGCTTTGAATACAGTCAGGGAAAGTATACAATGATATTGAAGTAATCTTTTGCAATTTTCTCCATTGCAGTTGTCAGTTTCATCAAAACAGTAATTTCTAAACTTTTCTTGTTGATTTGTTATATACTGTTATTGAATTTCTTCCAAAGTTTGTCATAGAACCGATACTTGACCAATACGCATTTTAACCATTCGTTTATGGCTACATCAGTAATGTAAGGTTCTATTCTGTCTGAGAGACATGTAAGTTTTTCAGAGCAAGTCCGTTGTGAGACCAATGGAATGAGTTTGACTCGCACCTCTCACGACACAAGTCTGTGTTAGCATATACACATACACACACCTTAGGATGACGTGTCCTCGATGTAAAAAGAGTTAAGTTTATGCAGATTTAAGTTTAAATATGAAACCTTCCTTAACGCATTTTTCAATCTCTTATTTCTACTTTAAAAGAAGACTTACTTAAATTTCAAACAAAATAAACACAGGATGCATATTGCAATTGGAATGTTTGTATAAAAACCCAAATTGAGGATAGTATAAAAATGTGTCACGTCAGATGCACATGTTGCCTATTTCATCGAGATCATCTGGTTTTCATGTCTGACACCTTGTAATAGTATATGATGTATTTTCGTTTGATGTGGTGTTTCCTTAGTTCCATTTGTATTTGATTCTGTTTTCGTGCCTCCTCATTTCATGTTGCATCTGATTCTATTATGATGTATCTCAGTTCCTGGTGCTCTATTTGATTTTGGTTGGGTGTCTCATCAGTTCCTAGTACTGTATTTGATTCTGTTTTTGTGTCTTCTGAGTTCCTTTTGTTGTATTTGATTATGTTTTGATGTCTCCTCAGTACATGTTGTTGTATTTGATTTTGTTTTGATGTCTCCTCAGTTCATGTTGTTGTATTTGATTTTGTTTTGATGTCTCCTCAGTTCATGTTGTTGTATTTGATTATGTTTTGATGCCTCCTCAGTACATGTTGTTGTATTTGATTTTGTTTTGATGTCTCCTCAGTACATGTTGTTGTATTTGATTTTGTTTTGATGTCTCCTCAGTACATGTTGTTGTATTTGATTATGTTTTGATGTCTCCTCAGTTCATGTTGTTGTATTTGATTATGTTTTGAAACCTCCTCAGTACATGTTGTTGTATTTGATTTTGTTTTGATGTCTCCTCAGTACATGTTGTTGTATTTGATTTTGTTTTGATGCCTCCTCAGTACATGTTGTTGTATTTGATTTTGTTTGATGCCTCCTCAGTTCATGTTGTTGTATTTGATTTTGTTTGAGTGTCCCCTAAGTTCATGTTGTTGTATTTGATTTTGTTTGAGTGTCCCCTAAGTTCCGTTTGTATGCACGTGTGTACGTACCATATGTACTTAACACCAAAGTTTGTCAGGGCTCTACACAATGATTAAGAACCATAATATCTCCGACGAGTTCGATTTTCAGGTAGTTTGGGTCAAGGTCACAGTTGCTATTTTTAGCGGGGGCCGGTAGGTGACATGTATCGCTTAAGCAATATCCAGTAAGCTTGTTATATTTCAATTTGTTGTAGTGTCTCCTGAGTTTCAGAGGCCGCGGTGGCCGAGTGGTTAAGGTGTCCCAACACTTTATCACTAGCCCTCCATCACTGGGTAGTGATTGCGAAACCCATTTAGGGCAGGGTGTTTCTCTGGGTACTCCGGCTGTCCTCCACCTCAAAAAACCAGGCACGTACTTAAAAAAAAAAAATATGTGTTGACTTTCTTTTTATTTTGGTATCTCATGTTTTTTTGTTTTATTTTTACTTTGATGTAGTGTCTCCTCAGTTTCGATTGCTGTTATTGTGCTCCACCTTCCTGTCGATATACCGCCCCCTTTTTTTCTACGCTGTTCCTGGTACGATATTTGGTATTGTCTGTGTGTCTACGCTGTTCCTGGTGCGGTATTTGGTATTGTCTGTGTGTCTACGCTGTTCCTGGTGCGGTATTTGGTATTGTCTGTGTGTCTACGCTGTTCCTGGTGCGGTGTTTGGTATTGTCTGTGTGTCTACGCTGTTCCTGGTGCGGTATTTGGTATTGTCTGTGTGTCTATGCTGTTCCTGGTGCGGTATTTGGTATTGTCTGTGTGTCTACGCTGTTCCTGGAGCGGTATTTGGTATTGTCTGTGTGTCTACGCTATTCCTGGTGCGGTATTTGGTTTTGTCTGTGTCTACGCTGTTCCTGGTGCGGTATTAGGTATTGTCTGTGTGTATACGCTGTTCCTGGTACGGTATTTGGTATTGTCTGTGTGTCTATGCTGTTCCTGGTGCGGTATTTGGTATTGTCTGTGTGTCTACGCTGTTCCTGGTTCGGTATTTGGTATTGTGTGTGTGTCTATGCTGTTCCTGGTGCGGTATTTGGTATTGTCTGTGTGTCTACCCTGTTCCTTGTGCGGTATTTGGTATTGTCTGTGTCTACGCTGTTCCTGGTGCGGTATTAGGTATTGTCTGTGTGTCTACGCTGTTCCTGGTACGGTATTTGGTATTGTCTGTGTGTCTATGCTGTTCCTGGTGCGGTATTTGGTATTGTCTGTGTGTCTACGCTGTTCCTGGTGCGGTATTTGGTATTGTATGTGTGTCTACGCTGTTCCTGGTGCGGTATTTGGTATTGTCTGTATGTCTACGCTGTTTCTGGTGCGGTATTTGGTATTGTTTCTGTTTCTACGCTGTCATGATGTCTTATTTCGTTGTTTTTTGTTTTTGTTTTTTGTTTTTTTTTTATTTTGCCTGTCTCCAATGCAACGTTTATTTCGGTTTATTATTTTTGTGCTTCTTCATTTCCCTGTGTGTGGTTTTGATTTTCCTATCCTCTTCACCCTTTGGGCTATATTAGGAAAATGTCACATTGTGGCCTTCATATTTTGACTAGTTTTGGACCCTTTACAAAAAAGCGCATACCTTAGCTTTATTCGATACTAGGTAAATACAGCAGTTTATTTAGATGATTTGGTTTTGGGTGTAACGCCTATGTGATCTTCAAATGACAGATACAAGCCTAGGATTGGTCATACTTTTGTATCTAGAGCCAATCAAGTTAGTTCTTACTTGCTGGCGGTGTTGAGATGTCCGAGTTAATTTGATATTCAAGGACTTGTTTTAATGACCTCGATTTATCCGAAGATACATCCTACTTACTGAAAAAACAACAACACAATATTTCGAGAGATGCAGGTTGATGTTTGTTGAATAGCTTAATGGTCGACATTCTAAAATCATTTGAAATGTTCTATTTCTTGAAGCGAAATAGCGACAGACGTGTTTGATCCTTGTTGATATGCCTGGTGGTTGCGTTGTCACCTCCTTATATATCATTCGAGATAATTACTTACTGGATTTGCCCTACATTTGTAGCAGATGACGCATAATCTACTGAAACATTTACTTAACAATTTTGAGCTTGAATTTTGTTTTCTGTATCGTGACGGTATTTTTTCCTCTTTTTTAGCTTTCCATTTTGTTATCACTTCTGTTTGTAATATATATGCTGTCTGTGTAATTACGATGTATTTTACAAAATATGAATGCAATCTTGATGATTGACGGACACAATTAATCCCGTCATGCAAACCGAAATGCATCGATATTGACTCTAAATTGATGTGACGACCTTTCAAGAGTTATATTTACATTATCAGAGTCTCATTTTGTGTTATATTCACATTTTAACAGTTCACTTTTGTGCTATATTTATTTCATTAGAATTTAGTTTTGTGTTATATTTACATTTTTAGAGTTAAATTATGTTTCTATCACATCATAAGGGATATTTCTTTTACGAATGCATATTTATTTACTAGAAGAATTAAAATTAAAATTAAACAAACACACATTATCATGTAAATGATTCATTCAAGTCTACAACGCGTGTAATCTGAGGCGACGTGTAAAGCGTTGACATAACGTAGATCAACATTGCGCCGAAATGATGTTATGTTATGGTCATGTGACCACAATGTATCCAATCATAGAGTATATATGAGACAGCGATTTCAAAGTTAAAGAGCAATCGACATACATTTACTACTTGTGCTTACTAAATCAAATGTCATCTGATATCTAGAAAGGAAAGTGCTACTTAACAGACAAATATCTTATCTTGAAATTCTTTGATAGAAATAATCGTGACATTGAGATGTTCAGCGGTAATACATTTCGTATAAATGACTTACTCAAGAAAATACTATTCACTAGATACTTAATGGACTAGTTTTCGCACAGATTCTAACGAGGTGAAAATATTTTTAAATCACCTCAAACAGATATCTTTATAAATGTGTCTAAATGTATGGACATTATACGTGAACATATCGGATCATCAGATTTTCGATATCATTATGTTAAGCATATGGCCGTGTCTATTGTTAATGTTTCAAAGTTGATTCTTAAATGTACTTTTCAGCTTGCCAATATAGCTTGTAAAAGTATATTGTGAGAAAATATTTTTTGAGTTTAGGCACACACCCCTTCTGTAGCATCTTTATAGACACTGTACATTTCTGGATTTCACTTCAGACTGGAGTTAAAATAAATTTGCCCCTAGCTTCATTGACAAGTCACATAAGTACGAAACAGCTGTACGGTTGGGTTTCTAATACTTCGGCATGTATTCTGAATCTGTTACTATTTCTTCTCTGCATTCCTTTTAGTATATGACGTAAGCCACTAAATAATAGCTGTAAATCTACATTCATACTCGTTGGATAAATATTCTACGCATTTAATTAGTTTGTAACTTTCTTTGTTAGATATTACATGAAAATATTTTGTGCAAAAATATATACTAAAGCATACAGCCATCTGACATCGGGTATTGAGATTAAAGCAAATTTCAATTTACACATAATGATAAGGATTTAGTATAGCTACGTATATCTCAAAAGACAAGTATATAATGTTTACCTATGCTGCATTAACGCTTTACAACTCACTGCATACAACACTAATCATGGGTTTTCCAAACATTTTTATGATTTTGACAACATTTTTGTGGTAAAGATCGTTTGTCATCTAAAAAAATGAAAAATGCAGTCAAATAGATGTATTGTACCTTTAAAACTTTAACAAAGGATATGATTTGTTTTTATTCATTTTGTAACAAGTAATGGTAAATGAGTGCATTAATAATAGATTAAGCACTTGATGTCTGTCTCAAATTTTTTTCACAGTTTTGCACAACAGTAATTTTTAATTGCTTAATTATACATGTAGACGACGCAAATAGTTTTGTCTGATGTTCTGCCGCGGTATGCTGATGTAACATTGCCGTATAGAACTTCGTTTTATTTAATGTTCATTTTAGTTCCTCAAATAAATACCAAATGCGGATCTATTTCAAAAAAACAGCACTCACCTGAATTGTGCATGCGATTGTGTAACGTGCTAGCAATACCCTTGACCGATTTCAAACAAAAATGTCATGTCATTGCAAGATAACATTATTGTACAAAAAAAGTTCTCAGGGTTTGTTCAATTTGAATAGAGTCTTCCAACCGAGTCCTAGATCCGCACAAACCCCAGCCTGATGATAGCAGACATACCCGTAATTATATGGGTGGCCGACACAGGTAGTATATCGACGGCTCAGTATCCGGCTGGGGCGCAGTTAAAAACACACTCTTCACAAGACTGGATGTGTATGAAGAGTGTAAACTTTAACAGGCTTGGGACAAGTTAAGAGTTTCCTATGTTATACACATGCGCACTTGTCAGGATAGGAGAATATATATTGACGGATACATTTCCTTAAGGAGGTACGTATTTTATATGTAATATATTTTATTGTATACTTTGATTCTGACCAAGGGCTGTTAAACACTACAACAGCTACACTGATGATCTGACCTACTCCGAGGAAAGTTTAGCCGATGCAAGGTATACGGTGATGTGTATATTAAGTAGGCCTCATACTATTTTAAACGTACTCGTAGATGTAGGTTGTTAGTCTGCCATTGTTAATGTTAACATGTGTCTTGTATACATACCCTCCGTTTTAGTGACTTCTTAAAGTACATAGTATACAGTAATCAGCTTGCGTTTAAGGCTAAACGATTGTGGAACAGTCAACTATAACAGATATCGACACGCCGTCACAATAAAACAGGTCTTATAATAACACATTGTCTCTGTCAAGAAGACATTTTAATGTGGACAAAATGGACTATTAAGATCGAAACTTGGTATATACTAAAGTAGCATTATATGTATATAGATTATAGATTCGGAAACTCTGTTGTTGATCAGGCACTTGTCTCTCTCCTGCGTAGTAAACGAGTTCTAATACACATTTAACAATGATTTGTAAAATATCATCAAGAAAAGAAAATACATAAGATTATCACTATATATTATTCACAAATACTTTTTCTATATATATACTATACTTTCCATTCTTGACTAATAACCGGATACTAATTATTTGAAATAAATGTAATATGTTATGGAGAGAACTTTAATATAGGTTTAGCCATTTGATTTCCAATAAAATATGTTGAAATAATAAAAAAAGAAAAAATTATATGAAAAGTAATATAATTATATGTAATGAGGGTACATTTTGAGTAATTTAGTAACATTTTACATAATTTAGTAACGTTTTGTTTAATTCAATAACATTTGTATAACTTTGTAAAATGTTTTATTTAGTAACATTTTGCGTTGGAAAATTAATAAAATACTAATAACGTAAAATTTTGTAATATGATAAGCATATTATTTATAAAGTTACATTTCATGTAAAATAGGAACAGCAAATGGAATGATAAAAGTATTGTAGTTTGATTTAGTGACGTAATGCAGTAACATTTTGTGTAAGACAGCAACACATCTGTTTCATAAATCATTTGGTGCAAAAAAAAATATATCAGATAGTAACATCGTGTGTATCAGAATCTAGTAGAGAACCCAGGCCAATGAACATTTACTGAGGTGAAGTAGATCTCTGTGAACATCTTCCAACACAAATTCTTAGGTGACGTATTTTTTGTATGTGTATGTTCGAGTATATCTTGAATGTTTAAACCATTACATCTATAGTTGTTGTCAGAACTAAATCATCGAACGGCTGTTCGTGGTTGTTTGTCCCAACAGTTTGAGATTATATATTTTCATTTCAACATTGGTTGTAATTTCCTTTGTTGACGCTATATTTTGTATATCGCCTTGAATGATCTATCACCTGCATTTTAATGCATATTTTGGTTCTAAGCGTGTAAACGCACTGCTAACTATGTAAATATATGTGAATTATGAATGTATGTAGGCCGCTTGCCCAGCTTTCTCAGGTAGTAACACATGATATAATTTTCCAAACACATGCATAATGTATGGTAACGCGATAAACTGATTTTACCTGTAAATAACCCAATACTATTACAAGTTAGACGTGGATCGTCTTACCAGGATAGGGAGGAAAGTACCAGATAGGGTGTAGCACAGTGGCAACACCTAGCAGTCCGGGGTTCGATTCTCCGATCGGACGTGATCAGGTATAGGAGTCATATGCCCGACCACGTGGGATTTCTCACCACGGTTTCCTCAAACAGTCAGATCCCCTCACACTTTCATCAGGGCCAACAAGAGTGATTGATATATGGTGATATTTCTTGCTTCCTTTATTGAAGCAGCGTTAAGATGTATGATGATAATTCGTTTCAAAACACAATTGTCTGTTAATTCATTTCTTTTAATGGTCATCAATGTTTGTCTAATCATTGTTATTCTAGTGTATTTGCTGGTTTATTTTAGAGGTTTAACGTCTTTGTAACAGTCAGTGTCACATGAGGACAGGATTGTTGTTGTACTTGTCATTAAGAAATACAGTAAACTTATCATAATAAGAAAGTATTTAGTAGGAGCATCAATATAACGTGGCAGTATTTTATCGTTAGAGTATAATTACCACTTGATAGTATAATAATGTACGAGTATAATTACCACTTGATAGTATAATAATGTACGAGTATAATTACCACTTGATAGTATAATAAGGTACGAGTATAGTTAGCACGTGATAGTATAATAATGTACGAGTATAATTATCACGTGATAGTATTATTGAGTATAAGTATAAACATCACGTGGCATTATTATATAGTACGAGTATCAACATCATGTGACATTATTATATATTACGAATATAAACATCACGTGACAGTATCATACAATACGAGTATAATTTTTAATCACATGACAGCATGTTTATAGTATGAGAAGCAGCTGTCACATACCGTTGGTATAATATCTCAACGAACATATCTTGAAAACACATGTTGTACCATTGTGTCCATTTCCTACTCGTATTAATATGACTCAAACTAGGTAGACCTTCTAAAATGCAAAGTGGTTATATCAAGTGGCGTTCCATAGTGCTGCATGATTTAACTTCTTTATATAAAACAGTAAATATAATCCATTTCACAGCTCACGATACCGTAGTCGTTAAATGATAACGTTACAATGAGGTCATCCTGATGGTAGCTGGTCGAGTGAGTTCTGAATTTTATAATGTACACATTGTGGTTTCGTGTCATAAATTAAGTTGAAACCAATTTGACATATGGTTCAGTTGCCGTGATATCTGAACAAATGAGAGCATTAAAATATCGGTATAATGGTAGGCGATTGTTAACTCGTGAACAATAGGCAGTTGCTCGTATTAATCCTTTTCTGCTTTAATTCAGTGTAGATGTATGGTATGTTTAGTAGTAGCCACGAATTGATTTAAACAGTAGAATAAATTAATGAAGATCTACGATTTTCGTAAATTGATACAAGTACATAAGGAAGTAGACCTTGATATATATTATTTAAAATGAATGAAATCAACACGCTTACGTTCTATTTATACCTATTATTGTGTAGAAATATACAATGTACACTGTATATTATAAAGTCGTTCAGAGTATTGCCATCTTGTACATTGTAAATGTGGTATAGAGAAATACGCTGTTCATTACTACAATACATATCCACATACAGTTTCCTTACGTTGATCGAAAACAATACATTTAACACCAAGCGTAGATCGCAGAACAATACACTTCAGAGTGGTGAAACACGTTGAAATTACAGAACAACATTCAGAAAGAGACGTGATGCGTGAATATATTAACAATGGCGGTTCGAGTAGTCATTTTGTGTGGGGAATAAAGAGAAGAAAAAAGTCAAGACGGGAAATGAAGATTTCAGTTGACAGTTTCTTTGGCGTTTCTAATACTTTTATCACATAAGTTTTAAAGAAACGTTCTGGAATATTTTATCGAAGTCTGAGAAGAAGTTAAATATTACAACATTTCCACCTCATGTCTCCTTAAGTTATAATGACAATACAACCGATCCCATAAATGGCAACTTTAGCCAATCAAAGTCCCACCAGCTGTTATTGTATGTGTATGTTAATCAGTTGGTACATATGTACAAAGGTATGCATAACAGAGTAATTGTTTGTTATATAATGTACAGAATTTAATTGATATCAGATCAATGAACCAAGGGGTTCAATATGGTTTTGTCATACTCAAAGCAAGGCCAACCGATAACTGAGCCAGATACAAAAACAGCTAAATGTTTCCTTTAACTCGTGCTTTAGAACTCCCAGCCATTTGAATCATTACTTGGTGTATTTTGCTTTCTTCAGATAACGTCGGGCAGCTTACGACTGGCTGGTTTATTTATATATTTTGATTATCGGACCTTTATCTAATCAATAGGTATGTAAATATTCCGTCAAAGTTACACCAAGATAATCCATACCTACAAAATCATTAGGTACCAGGAAGTCTACCTGTATCAGCCACAAATATTGATTTTCACAGCCATAGTCAATAGATTTGTTCGAAAGTCTTTAGCACAAGGCACATACATAAAATATATCTATTCATATATACAGACATGATTTATGAATGTAACTTCTAGGACTAATTACTTATGACAGCGAAAAAAATGTGGACATAATAGTTCCAATTTCCCATCATTTTCCAGATTGAAGTAATTACTTCCTGATTCCAGACGTGCTCTCTTTAGAATATCTGGCACTTGCTGCTAATGTTTTACTACATAATTTAAGTAGTGTCTGAAGAAACAGTGGTGTCATTGTAAGAATGTTACGCATGAAAAACTACAACACAGTAAAGATTCAGGTATTCCCCAGCCTAAATGATAAATGTTGGATTTGAAGATTTCCATTTTTCTTCCGGGATTAAGGTGTCTTAGTTCTGAGTGTTCCATACACGTGCTTGCACTATTGTGATTCAGGGATCAACATAATATTATGTAATTTTTGATGTTTGGAATTTCCAACGTATGTTGTCCCATCTGGCTTAAAATGTTGTATACGTCCTGTATTGCCTGATACGTCTAAATAGCATTTCTACACGTCTATCTTTGCCTGCAGTTTTAATGTATTACTGCCCCTCCAACATTTATAGACCGATCCCTTTGATACTTGTTATGCATTATAATCATGATATGTAGTTGTGTTTCTAACAAAGGAATTATGATTCAACTAATTTTGACGTACTCTATGCAAGTTTATAAAAGTTTTGTTTTAAAAGTCTTTTAATATGTCCTCCTGATTGATAAACTGTATATACCTTGAATATTGTATAATACATGTTCTCTGTACATCATATTTTTGGAAAGAGAATTCAATAAATAAAGTTAAATTTAAAGTAAGATAAGTGATACCCCCTTCTTTATTTCAGTATTTTATATTTGTTTTATTGGTTGATGCTGTGGTATTTTTTTCCGAGGATCACCTGCAATGTTTGTTTTAGCCGATCTGTTAGAAAATTCGGCAGGCTTTATAACCATGATATCAAGGTGTGTTTCCCTGAGAAACATGTCTATTCAACTATTTTGGCAAAAGCTATTCTCTTTGTTTGTTTCAGTGTTTGATTTTTTGTTGTGAGATACATGTACTGTATTCTACCAAAGTTTTCTTTATAGCTGATCAAGCTGTATAAACATTATATCAACTTGCGTTTATTGCGTTGGAGACTACTTCAGTGATCACTGGTATTCCTCAAGCTAATGGAAAATGAATCATTGACTTTGTAGAGAAAATTTGGGGTGGGTGATGCTTGCGTTATTTCAATGTTTGAGTGTATTTAACATTACATTATTCCACTCCGCAGTACTCTTGTTATATGCGATATCGGAAATACGTTAGCATATCGGTAAGTATATATATGTGTGTACTTCAGTTCAGTTTGCTGTTAAGTACTTTAAGTTTCCATATTTTACCGGTATATCTTTAATTAAACTATTTTCGCAATTCTCCTAGTTCATAATTTAGAACGCAATAATTATTAGAAACTGAAGAGCCTCTACTATCAAGCCTCTCCTATCCCGCCTCTACGTTCAAGCCTCGACTATGCAGTCTCTACTCTCAAGCCTCTACTATCTAGCCTATATACTCAAGCCTCTGCTCTTCAGCCTCAACTATCCAGTCTCTGCTATTCAGCCTTCACTCTTCAGCAGCCTCAATTATTCACACCTTACTATTCTGCCTCTACTCTCAAGACTCTTCTATCCAGCCTATACTGCCCAACCTTTAATATCCAACCGCTTTTCTCCAGCCAATAATCTTCAATCTCTACTATTCAACCCCTAAGCTCAAGCTTCCACTCTCCAGCCTCAACTCTCAACCCTTTACTCCCCATCCTCCACTTTCCAATATAAAACAGCAGTGGTATTGTATAAAGGACCATGATTTATTGATTTCCGTCCATGTTAAAGCTGTGTAAACTGAAAACTTTTTTAACATAATAGCATTATCATGTTGTACATACATGGGCTAGACATATAAAATATCACAATATCTACATAGGGGGTGATGTTAGGGGTTATACATAATTATTAAAAAAAATATAGAACACATGTTTAAATTACATAGCTGTAATGATTTTACGGGGCAGTTTCGGGCTGACTCCTATAGATATGGCGCAGTTATACAATTAACGACTCGCGTGTGTATTATTTAGCAGGGAGTTATATTACCGACAGTGTACTGTTGACACCGGCAGATTTATTTAAGGGTGTATGGGAGGGCACTTGCCGTGTAATGATAATATACAATCGTACCCGTTTGATACGGTAGATATAAAGTTGTATTAACATGAACAAAATACAGACCGAGGACGCAGGTCCCGATGCATCGACAGAAATCAGAAGACTTTAATAACTGTAATGGCGAGTATAACAGGTCATTTGAGACCTGGTCTCAGGTGACCGAAATTCGGATTGGCATTGCTCCGTCGTCCGTCTGTAAACAATTCATAATTTTGACTGCGTCTCAAAACTCCTGAATCAATTTCAATGTAATTTTGCAACAACTTCCTATGGAGGGAGTAAATTTTACAATAGTTTATGTAGGGAAATCACATTTTTGACTATCATTTGTTGAATTTCTATAGGAATTAATTCTGACGTGGTTAGAATTATCAGTACGGGAGGACAGTTTGATGGTTTGCACATTTTGGCCTTGACTGACCCCCAGGGGCTGATCGGTAAGGCCCTAAATTGCATAATTGACTGAAATAATTCAGAAGTCAGTTGACCGTTAAGATCATTGGACCTTTTGTAACAAAACAAATATGGAAGTATTCAATGATTGCAGGTAATATTCACTATATTATGCAAGAGATTACAACAAGAAACATTTGTTAATACCTTATATATATATATCAGTTTCAAACAGTAAAACTTACTACACATCAAACTACACCTCGCATTGAATGCATTAATTTATAAGAATAGTATCATTGATCTCGACATTTCAGAGACATTTCTGGTCTCTGTTGCAATTGTGTACAGCATATTGGACTATACCAGAAACAACTTGTCAATCATCGCTTTTGATCAATGTTGATTTATGGGGTGTCATATAACCTTGTTTCAAACAAAATTAGAATTATGACCAAGAGATCCGAAAGGGGAATTAACTGACATTGTTTAGTCCTATGAAAGACTCAATTTTTTTATTACTTTTATTCTGTCCCCTCTACCTCTAAATCATTTGATGACATGGTAAAATAGAACGGTCACAACTAGGGACCGAGGGAAATTTGAGAAATATTCTTTTCAGTTCTTTTTAAGAAATATCGATAACAAACTTCAACTGCCAGATTCCAAGATGGTTGTCTGTCGGTAATTGTGTTTTAACGATAAGACGCAAAATTGAATTGGAACATTAAGGGACCAAGGGGAACCTACATGTGAAGTTGAGAAATATCTCTCCAGTCCACGGACGGACCAGGGTTCACGGCCGTTGGGAAATATGAATAGCCCAATATCTTATCAGATCGTAGCCTAAAATATCATTTTGTAACAATAGCAATGATTGATAAGTGTACTTGTCACTGTTCTGAAAAGAAAATAATATTTTAAAACAGTATCTATATCTTTACTGTGGTCTTCCATCCAATTAGCTCATACTACATGACAGTGTGGGTGCCGTTGCCAGATCCTTAAGCTGTTTTAACATAATTAGTTTGAGATAACACGCATGTCCCACAAATATACATTTGGCTATCATTCAATACGCATGCCAGAAACTGTAAGATTTCGCACAATAAAGCGTGCACTTTCCCTAATAAACTTTAGTATTATTTTTACGTAGGACGTGCATTTGGTGA
This sequence comes from Pecten maximus, assembly GCF_902652985.1. Classification (NCBI taxonomy): domain Eukaryota; kingdom Metazoa; phylum Mollusca; class Bivalvia; order Pectinida; family Pectinidae; genus Pecten; species Pecten maximus. The sequence continues at coordinate 18,547,545 of NC_047032.1, read as the reverse complement.
AAACAAGTATATACAGTTGGTACTACAATTCGTGGCTTGAAGTGTCCACGAAATTAAGTAATATGAAACTTTGTCAAATTTCAAGTGAGCATGCTTGAGTTTGCTGCTCCAGAGTATCCCCAGAAAATACTTTTACAGTACCGGTAATTCAAGTTTTGCGAAATGATTATTGGAAAAACAAATTAATCAATGAGTAACCGGTATATAACCATGTATGGAGATGTAACCATTAGGATTAAGTGTCGTCAATAAGCTAAAGCAGGCTTTCAACGACACTAAGACTGTGATTCTATGATTTATCGTCAGGCGTATTAATGTATGCAGTATTTGAATATCAATATATCGACATCAAACTACAGACGAAATATTCCAATTGATGTTAATAATCTTTGTTTGGTATATTGTATTAACACTTGGTGACCTTGAATTTTAACTTGTATTTTGTTATCATTTAGCTACCATTCCTTTTTTCCCCCGAATTATATCGCATATACATTTCACTTGCATTTCAATTGTTCCTATGTCTATTTTGGCTTTGATCATGGATTGCAAACAAGAAGGATTCACGTGACCATATTTCTTAGTCTTGCTGTTATGCATCATCTTCCTTCACGTGCATTTATCGTGATATTGTGTGTCTTAATTTTGTAGTCTTAATTCTATCTTCTACCTTTCAGATATGAATGAAACAATTTCTGGAGACAATTCAACGGCGAGCAATGATACCGAAAAACAATGCCATACTTGGCTCGCGGATGAACTCCCGTCATTCAGTAATGTGACGTTGGAAGACCTCAACAGTCAATTGGTGCGGAGGAATATCGGCGGTATCTGCCTCCTGTCTGTCTTTGTTGTAATTGGTCTCATCGGAAATATTCACGTTCTGTACATTTATTTACGACAATTCCGGACGTCCAACTATAAAGTATATGTCCTGTATCTAGCCATCATGGACGTTATTAATTGCACAGTGGTAGCGCCACTTGTGATAACATACCTGTTCTTTCCAATGACATACCCGTCGGTTGTGTTATGCAAGGCATTCCGCTTCTGTCTGTACCTGTTTTCCATCGCTTCCACGTCATCTATGGTTGTGATAGCCATCGACCGCCACAGAAAAATATGCAGCCCCCTTGGTCCACAATTTACTATAAGGAAGGCTAAACTTTTGTGTGTCGGAAGTTTTGTGTTTTCAATCATTCTTTCTTGGCCAGCTACCATATTATACGGACTTAGCTCAATAGAAACAGGGATTCCAGGGATGCAGACTGGCTATAGATGTTACACACACGATGATTACAAAGGTTCCATGTATCAAGTTGTGTTCCATTTAATCCTTACACTGTATTTTATCGCTGTTACTACGCTACTTATAATAGCTTACATTAAAATCGGCCGTCATATACACGCTCACAGAAAGTTTCAATCTAGTATCCGACGGATGTCTGCTAGATCGGAACAAGAAATTAAAATGGCCACCGGAAATGCTGCTCGTAAAACTACCTGGACATTGTGCGCTGTAACCATAGTTTACATACTGTGTGCGTTACCACATCACACGCTAGCGTTACTGATATTTATCAACAAAAACTTTGACTGTGAATTGTCCTTGTTAGGATCTCAAATATATTACACATTTATCTGGTCCTACTTTGCAAATAGTGTTGTGAATCCTTTCATATACGGTATCAGAGACCGGAAGTTTAGATTTGAATTTCGTAATATGTACAGACGATAAGTTGTAAAGAGGTTTTTTAACCTTTCGACAATCATATTTCATATATATTATTAGTTTTAACAATGAGTGCAATTTAAAGTTCTACTTAAGTGCTAACAGTAACTGAGTTTAATCGACAAACATAAGGACATAAAAACCACTGGCAAATTTTTATGTACAAAAATGTAATAATCAGACAGTTTTCATTCGCATATATCGGCGTAAGATATTCAAGTAGTATTTCTTTCGCAGTATGATCCCTAAAAAAATCAATTACGAACTTCTAAATTGATTACATTTTTGAAAGACCAAATAATTTTTTTTTTTTCAGGATCTGTTTGATATCACATAATATGTTTTATCGACCGTTAACTTACATTCGCTAGAACATCATACATATACGTGTGTGTTGTAAATGTAACGTGTGTTTGGCCAATTCCACGGTAACAAACATCTAAAGATATAACGCGTTAAAGTGTTTCGAATGAGGCAACAATTGACACATTTTATGTATTACCAACATACTAAAGACATTTTGCAAAACATAATCAAACCTCATTGTCTCGAAGTCAGTGGATGTCATGAAAAAAAAGCCCAGCAAAAACACAAAAAACTTCAAGATATACCCATAATATAGAAATGCTGTCTTCGAGGTATCAGAGTTCAAGATAACGATGTTTGTATCTTCATACGGCATTTTTATAATAAACCGGTTTGTCATTTGAAGGAAACGAAATGTGGACTAAGAAGTGGCCCTTAAAGTATATAAGGAATGTATGGTTTGTAAAGATATGGAAATATCCAGTAGTTTTAACAAATAGTCAAGAAAGCTCAAAGCCATCATCACATTCGTTTAACAGAAATCGCGTTTTTATGTTGCTTTTATTAAATACATTTTGCACTGATATCGGTTCATTCGCATCATTAGTTATCGACCCAAGTTGGGGGAGTACTGTTTATCAGTCTGTGCAGAGATATCACACCCAAAAAAGTGCTTTTATCACCATATAATCACTTATGAGAGATGCATTAGGACTATAATAATGGATTTGACGTCATACGCTTAAAGTGAAAACGTCATTGATATATTTTTATTATTACTTCATTTCGTCGTTGAGTCCAAAGACGACGAAAAAGTATTTATTTTGAGAGGTCTATCGCATATGTGTTATGAATTATTTATCAAACTGTTGTTCGTGGCTGTCAAACGTTTTACTCAAGTCTAAGATTTTTGTAATTTACATATATAATATTGAATACCACATGCCATATTTGTGTCATTTTGTTAATGATATCCATCTACATTTTCGTTTAGGATATTTTTGGTACTGTAAACCAATAAATATTCGTGAGCAAGTTCTTTTCGCGATGCTCAAATGTCGGAAAATCGCGAATATAAGTCGCCACAAACATACATGTAATAACAGAATATGTTGTAAGTGAAAATTGTGAACACTACGAACTCGCTGATGATATGTCCCTGAAATAGTAAATAGGTTAAATCGACAAAATGAATCACCGCTGAAATGAATTGGTTTACAGCATTATTATTCCCACCAGATGTTGTGTTATGTAGGTATTGTGCCTGTCTGACTGTGTCATTGGAATTTAATGGTGTCCAGTGCCTGGGGTTAATAGTTTGCAGGTTAAAGCTATAAACATATCCCGTAATGTTGTTGTATATTGTATAAATATATAACAAATTTTAATTGTGATTTTATAGCATGACGATATTAATGTTTACAAACAGACATTTTTTTAAAATTTTGTAACTACGTCATTGACTCGGATTGCTACCGTGTAAAGATGTATGGGAGAGAGTGATATGAGCACTATATTCAGTCTATTTCCATGCATTCAGATTGCTTTTCTTCGTCTGGGTCAAAGCTGTAATTATACACTCAATACCGGGAAACAGTAAAACCTTTCAACTTAAAAGTTTTAAAACATTTCATGACATTTTAACCATTAAAATATTGACAAATGTCAAATAAGTAAAAGTGATGTTTTTTGTAATGCAGTAATGAAATAGCAATGGGAAATCACACTTTTAGGATGAAACACCAATGAAAACGCAGAACACATATTATCGTATATACGATTGACCAATAGGAACGCTCGATATTAAAGCACAAAAATCAAATCAGTAGTGTTAGCCTTTTCAATGACGTTAGGTCAGACATAACCTTTTTTTAAAATGTTGGTAATAAAATTATATAGTATCTGTAGTAATAACAAATCTATTTCACCTGTTCCTCTCTCATGTTTCTATCATTCATGCTGCGCGCTCGTTACATATAACCAGTGTTACTGTTTAGTGGTTAATATTCGCAGGAATTTAAAATTCGCTAAATATCTATATCCGCGGTCATTACATATAACGCAAAAATATATAGACAGAAACTAGGAATCGGTGTTACATGAAATCTAATACCCGATAACTGCTTTCGACTGGGACAAACGCGAAATATAAGCCCCGTGAAATTTAATATTACAGTAACCTGATTGAGAAATACATGTGTTATTATTAAAGGAATTATTTGTTTGAAAATTATTTGAGTAAATGAGCTTTATTCATAATTAAAACACACTATTTTAATGACTATTATGTGAAATAAAATTTCAGATATTTCCAATTTATTCGTTTTGTTTTGTGATCAAAATCAAGGCGAAGATACAGAGGATATTACACGAGTGGCTACGCAAATTAATGAAAATTAAAATTATCAAGCGAGTTCAATAATACATATTTGGCATATCAAATTATTGATCGAGGTTAATGAATTCCATATTACGTAGTCACGAATGTATGATTCTGATTATAACATAAATCATATTTATGTTCCTCAAACTTAAAAATAACAAAATACATATAGACATTAAAATGGCCACCATAAGTGACATTTTAATAATAATTCTAGAACAGTTAAAACAATTACATAAAGCATAAATTCAAAGTAAAGTTTTTTCCCCACAAGTAAGTTACATTACATTTCGCCTTAGTAGGGATGTATAATAGATAAACACAACTTTATGAGCATATACATTGTACGTGAAACTTAAAATTAATCTCTTTAAGAATGTCGAATCTATGGCAGTAGGTCTATTTATTTCTGTACAGAGACAATCGTATGACGTCATATGTTATTTGTGACGTGCATCATCAATTATCTATGACGGTTAATTATTGTTTATATAAATATTGGCATTGCTGCATTACATAGTAGAACGGGTCAGTTATGTGATAAACATATATGCATGTGTATATGTATGCGATATTCAATGATTCGCCAGGAAAGGACTTTTGCCTGTTTAATCATTCGGTTGTTCAAGTTATTGTTCTGTTTTGGGCTCGAATTACATTTTATTGACACGTTGGTATTTTTTGTTTATTATCATTTTTACTCCTGTCAACCTGGAATTTGACTATTCTGAAGATGACAATGACTTAAGAATGCCCATTACCAAAAGTGATGTTTCAAGGGTGCTAGAGTTATCGCCCCTATTCTAAAATTACAAATAAAATGAAACAAGTTCGCTTTGGAAGTGGAAACTTTATTTTAAATATATGATTGAATCATACATAACAGTACCTTATCTATATTGGGCATATCCTCTTATTTTGTTATTGAACATACATAAAAACGAGGCGAGCGACGATGCAATATATACTAGACAAGGCATATACATGGACACAATAAAAAAGGAGAATGAACGTAAGCGCTCAGGGATATTACGTGTTTCTTACCAGGATATTACAGGAAATTAGTCAGTAATTCTGAGACGGAAATATAAGTTATTAAGGACGGAAGGCAGATTTGGGCGGTAACACTTGGCGGGAAATATAACGGAACGGCAGGATTCTCATTAACTCGGAGAAGGATATATTTTAATAAGACAGGACGAAATGTTGGATGATCGTCAATGTGTAATTGCAATCCAATGTAATATATGATGAAGCAGAACTTCTTAATGTATCAAAGCATGACCTAATACATCAATAATAAAATTATACCGCCGTACATTGACATGTGTACAACTGCACTGACACGTATTGACAAGTGTACAATTTTACTGACATGCAGTGACAAGTGTACAATTTTACTGGCATACATTGGCAAGTGTACAATTTTACTGATATGCATGGACAAGTGTACAATTTTACTGACATGCAGTGACAAGTGTACAATTTTACTGGCATACATTGGCAAGTGTACAATTTTACTGATATGCATGGACAAGTGTACAATTTTACTGACATGCAGTGACAAGTGTACAATTTACTGAAATACAGTGACAAGTGTACACTTTTACTGATATGCAGTGACAAGTGTACAATTTTACTGACATGCATGGACAAGTGTACAATTTTACTGATATGCAGTGACAAGTGTACAATTTTACTGATATGCAGTGACAAGTGTACAATTTTACTGACATGCAGTGACAAGTGTACAATTTTACTGACAAACATTGACAAGTGTACAATTTTACTGACAAACATTGACAAGTGTACAATTTTACTGGCATACATTGGCAAGTGTACAATTTTACTGATATGCAGTGACAAGTGTACAATTTTACTGAAATGCATTGACAAGTGTACAATTTTACTGATATGCAGTGACAAGGGTACAATTTTACTGACATGCATGGACAAGTGTACAATTTTACTGACAAACATTGACAAGTGTACAATTTACTGAAATACAGTGACAAGTGTACAATTTTACTGAAATGCATTGACAAGTGTACAATTTTACTGATATGCAGTGACAAGTGTACAATTTTACTGACATGCATGGACAAGTGTACAATTTTACTGATATGCAGTGACAAGTGTACAATTTTACTGATATGCAGTGACAAGTGTACAATTTTACTGATATGCAGTGACAAGTGTACAATTTTACTGAAATGCATTGACAAGTGTACAATTTTACTGACATGCATGGACAAGTGTACAATTTTACTGATATGCATGGACAAGTGTACAATTTTACTGACATGCATGGACAAGTGTACAATTTTACTGATATGCAGTGACAAGTGTACAATTTTACTTACATACAGCGACAACTTTTTCTCTGTATACCGCACTTAGTGTACCGTTTCCCTCCTATACAATACAGAGGATATAACTTATTTTACCTCGTAAATATCTCTGTTTCTGTATAACTACCCATGTGAGAGGCAGATAATGAAGATGACACACGATTAACTAATATCGGCAAGTTTCTAGGTACAAGGGTTATCGGGTTATACGGTACTGTAACTAGGGATGAGGATAAAGGTACCGAGTAAGTACTTGTCGAAGTTTTAGTTGGTCGTGGTGGTGTGATACTCGTTACCACTGGGATTTTTGTTGTGGTTGTAGTTTTTGGTGTGTTTAATTTCGTCGTAGAAAGAAATTGCGGCGTGGTTGTGGTAGGTGAAGGTGAATTGGTCGGTGTTGAAGTAGTTGAACGTGTAAATGTGGTAGTTGTAGGTGTAGTAGTTGTAGATCTAAAAGTTGGTATAATTGTAGTAGTTGATGGTATTGTTGTGGTAGTTTTCGGTGATGTAAGAGAAGGTGTAGACGGTGTGGGAGAAGTTGTCGGCGTTGTGGGTGTAGTAGTTGTTGCTATGGGGGTTGTAGTTGTTGGTGTTGTTGTTTTTGTTGTAGTTGTGGGTGAGGTGGTTGTAGTTCTAGGCGTTGTGGTTGTAGTTGTTGGTGTTGTGGTTGTAGTTGTTGGTGTTGTTGTTTTTGTTGTAGTTGTCGGTGAGGTGGTTGTAGTTGTAGGCGTTGTGGTTGTAGTTGTTGGTGTAGTGGTTGTAGTTGTTGGTGTGGTGGTTGTAGTTGTTGGTGTGGTGGTTGTAGTTGTTGGTGTGGTGGTTGTAGTTGTTGGTGTGGTGGTTGTAGTTGTTGGTGTAGTGGTTGTAGTTGTTAGTGTGGTGGTTGTAGTTGTTGGTGTGGTGGTTGTAGTTGTTGGTGTAGTGGTTGTAGTTGTTGGGGTGGTAGTTGTTGTAGTTGGTGTGGTGGTTGTAGTTGTTGGTGTAGTGGTTGTAGTTGTTAGTGTGGTGGTTGTAGGTGTAGTTGTTGTGGTTGTGGTTGTTGGTACTAAGACACATGTACCTTGTTCACACATCTGAAAGACGCAAACATTCCGTCGATATATTTAATTTTTAAGAGACGTGAACAAAGGAAATGGGACCAATTCGTATTCGCATCAACAACTGATTTGCTAGTTCAGGTGGTGTATCACAAAAACCATCACTTGTTTGATAACTTAGTCATACATAATATTCTATAAATAAATGACATGAAGGATATCAGATACATATGTAGGCTGTGCAGTGGGCGTGTCACTAGTACTGAATTGATTATTATTTCAAACATATTTTAATGCATTTTGGCGACGGAATTGGGCAAAATGAACAACTTGTTTGAAGTCATTTCCTTTCAATATAACATTTTTGGATCAACACAGAAATTGAGATAGTATTAATACATTATCTTGCACTCATGCGTTTGAAATACAACCTCTATACATACAGGACAAAACGTATTCACAAATACACTGTAATACTCTTTTTGGTTTACAATACAATGAAATGAAATATTTTGTGTATGTGGAAATATGTCCAAATTGATTATGTCTTATTGCCAGACAACGAAATACTATCTATATTGTTTGTAATATTATTTCTAATATCAGAAATAAAAATAAAAAATACTATATAACAGTGGATCCAATCATAAGAGATCATTTAACAGTTAATATTAAAATAACGATTTAGATTTCTTAGATTATCCTGTCCTTCAACAAATGCAAGTTGATAATCTTGATTTGAAGTACCGTGTGCAGCCTCACAATTTTTGAAGAGGTATTGATGGATATGGGGAGACGGCACCGAAGCGGTAATGTGACCAACAAGGCAAGTGAAATTACTTCTTTTTCTAAACGTATCTATTTTACTTAAAATGATGCACACAGGTTGAGGGAATGTTTCAATAATGATGAATACGATAGACCACGAGGAAGAGGTGTGTGACAGAAACATAGACTTATAACCATTTGCATCAAATAAGTGATGACTTGTTCTACCTGACATCTTAGAGCTTTTAGGGGATGTAAAACCATGGTCCCACATGAATATGGTTGTGCTCGTACTAAATGGACTTTTTCATTAACGTCACAATTGCTATCATCGTACGACAAAATAATCAAACAAACTATCTCACGCTTGGTTGAGACAGAAAAAAACTCACGCAAGTAAAGAACGGGGAAACTTCGTCAAGAGTGCAAGAAAAATAACAAGCCAACCAGTACATTGATAATACCTATTAATTAGGGGATAGTATGTTGTTTTGAGTGGCTATACTGGCGATTAGAACATGAAATTTGGTTTGAACTCGAGACCGATTTCATTTCGGATTTTACTTGACCTTAGATGCTTACACACGGACGAAATGAACGTTTCAATCAATAAATGACGGTAAGAATGAAGTTAACGATTTTTGTTAAATTTATTAAGTTAATTCATTCTATTCGATTTCTTCACTTTCGATTCCAATATCACGGGTCATCAATCATAAATGGTGCAGAGTGTTGAATTTCGCTACGAGTCGAACTTGACGCCATATTGTTTTGATTAGAAACGGGGCGTGGCTTAACACGATATGTCATGGTTCTATCGCAGATTAGAAGTCGGTCCGCAACCAATCAAAACACGCGTTGCAAACGAATCGTGTTAGAATGCATTATACTACGTAATTACCGTTAATGCACCAAAATCAGAATTCTAACACGATTCGTTTGCAACGCGTGTTTTGATAACTTTCACATAACGATTGAGCCTATAGAAACACATCAACTCTGACTTTGTCAAAACGCCCATGTCGTTATGCATACTGCATAAATCCAAATATGTCGTTAAATCTTCTGTAACAGGACTTTCACAACAATCCAAATACACCGCTTCGTCAACATACAGATCGAACTCTCGCCAGTATGGGCGTGGCCAATTGACCGACTTTGAAAGCTTCTCTCTGATTGGTCAATCTGCCACAGTATGACACGTAACTAGCGGAGGTCACAGAGTACTTAACAGCGTACTTGTAGCGATGTAAAACAATGTATCTAAATATATGCGATAGTAAACGTGTTAGAATGGGGATAGTACGTTGTTTTTCGTGGCTATACTGGCGATTAGAACATGAAATTTGGTTTAAACTCTCGACCTATCGGTCTCGAGTTCAAACCAAATTTCATGTTCTAATCGCCAGTATAGCCACTCAAAACAACATACTATCCCCTAATTATACATAACATATACCAGTAATTGTGAGATATATTAATATCCATGTTAGCCTACTTAACACATTTACAAATGTCGAAACTCCATTGTTCTCCTAAACTATAACGCCAGTACCCACACAGATTCTTCTGGATAAAAACAATAATTTATTGTTTACAAGTGATTTAAACATTAAACAATTACTTGAATTATATCACGCAACTCTTAGTTGTACAAACATGTGATACGGATATATTAGAAGAAAATACTGGCAAGCATAGGGAATTCAGTGTACTTCAAAGTGATGGAAGAAACATGTAAACACAACATTTTGCATTTAGCCATTTAAACGGCATCAGAGTTGAATTTCGTCAATGTGAAAAAAAGGCTTAGATAATTTCATTGCAAATATTTCTTATTTTAGAGTTAATAATATGTTTACATTTTGTTTTTATCCGTCCATATGGTAATATAGTCTTTTTGAAATACAAAATGCATATTATATTACTGGGTTAGAAGAACAGTAGATATTGATATACTAAAAGAGTAAACAAACTCACCTTTTTGGGTAAGGGTTGTGCCAGGGTATGACATTCTGTACCATCTAAGGACAGTGCAACATTTTCACAAGCACCTGTCCCTGGGGTTGTACAGCTTATACCACCATAACATATACTGGCGTCTTGTGTCTGAATATCACAAATATAATATATACTGACGTCTTGTGTCTGAATATCACAAAAATAATATATACTGACGTCATGTGTCTGAATATCACGAATATAATACATACTGACGTCATGTGTCTGAATATCACAAATATACCATATACTGACGTCATGTGTCTGAATATCACAAAAATAATATATACTGACGTCGGGTGTCTTAATATCACAAATATAATATATACTGACGTCATGTGTCTGAATATCACAAATATAATATATACTGACGTCTTTTGTCTGAATATCACAAATATATCATAAACTGACATCCGAGTATTACAAATATATGATTAAACAATTTGTATCCTCTCGTCAATGACATACATCAACTGGCGTCATGCTCTGCATTGTCACTTCTACCTAACCTTACCCAACAAAACAGAAAGCTATCATATCATAATTCTCAAATATGTACCATTGGTGTAGTTATATGAAGAACAGTGTTCGTGACGTCATCACAAAATGACGTCGTTTCGTTTGTCGTCACTATATCAGTGTATTTTCGACGTCACGAAAATTTATGCTACCGGAGTAATACAAACTGATTGATCAATGTAACCTACAACAATTAATAACGTTCTGTTATATAAAAGGTGAATATCCTCACGTTGGAATATATTGATTAAAACGTTTAAAATTGAATTGATAATTTTGTTTTTATTACCACGAACTATAGTTTTGCCGGAAACAGTCGCCTGTAGTCGTTACGTCACAAGAAGAAGTCCAATTGACAGAGCGCTATTAGATTTGTCTGCAACCCTCTGAGAATTATAGGATCATGACTTCTCAAAGAAGGCAGATTACTACCTAAATGCATGTATGACAAAACCAAATACACCAATACGTACCCCACAAAATGTTGATTCCCTGCCAAAAGTGTACTTGCATTGCATATCTGCTCCCAAGTCTCGTCCTAGATCTCGTTCAGAGTGGAAATCTATGTACGTGGCGTTTACAAAATGATTTTCCAGCAAGCAGTCGTTTTTGCCCAATCTTGTTTTAAAAACAGCAAATGACAAATAATTTTACTTTTAATGTAAAAGAGACATTACAACAATATGGCGCATACATAATCATCATGACAATAGCTTGTATCTATGGGAACACAATGGTGACGCTATATGTAAATGACGTCACGCTGTATAGAGGAAAAGTGATGCAAATGATATCATAATCTAGAGTTTTTAATAAATGAAGCCAAAATTTCTACTAGACCTGGAGTTATTGTGAGACCTATTTTTCGTCCGACATTAACTGACTTTTTATAAAAACATCAGCGGTTGACTGATCACTGTAAATTAAAACTGGATCGAGTCTTCCCTTTAATAAAATCTGTGGTTTCACTGTTTCTGGGGAAAACAGCCAGAAATAAATACATGGAGGCAATCCTAAACTTTACGGCATACACATATTTGTCTGTTTGCTTGCTGTGTTTTCGCCCTGTTAACAGCCAGGGCCATTTTCAGGCAAGGTGTCTTTTTTCGTAGTAGTTGGTGACTACCTCACTGAACAACATATAGTAGGCTTGTCACATGCCACCCAGAGGAATTGGGGTAAAGTGTCTCGCCGAAGGACATAACCACGACAGCACAGATCGGCCTGTTTCTTATCTTCCCGGGAAACACAAACCTCACACATGTACCTTAGTGATGAAAGTGTATCATCAGATTTATAAAAGTCGTATCCGCCTCGACTCTTGAATATATGGAGAAAACTGACCTGATAACAAAATTCTAACTTGTAATTGATAAAACGAGCGCAAAATATCAACAACAAAAAACAAAGAGAACTTTGAAAAAAGAACAGAGAATAAGACCAGGTGTTCCGAAAGGGTGAGCGTCTTCTGCTTCATCGACGACCTCCGCCATACAAATCTAGGCTACGACGACGTCCGCCATACAAATCTAGGTTACGACGACGTCCGCCATACAAATCTAGGTTACGACGACCTCCGCCATACAAATCTAGGCTACGACGACCTCCGCCATACAAATCTAGGCTACGACGACCTCCGCCATACAAATCTAGGTTACGACGACCTCTGCCATACAAATCTAGGTACGACGACACCCGCCATACAAATCTAGGTCACGATGACTTCCGCCATACAAATCTAGGCTACGACGACCTCAGCCATACAAATCTAGGTTACGACGACACCCGCCATACAAATCTAGGTCACGACGACACCCGCCATACAAATCTAGGCTACGACGACCTCCGCCATACAAATCTAGGTCACGACGACCTCCGCCATACAAATCTAGGTCACGACGACCTCCGTCTTACAAATCTAGGTCAAATCCAGTTTAAGTTATATTTTCAAAATGCAAACTAGGGTTGCTAAAATTGACCACCAGACATTTCAATTAGTATCAAACACGTCTGATTTCATATCGCACCAGGAAGTTTCCAAATGAGATCATGGTCATAAAATTATATTTATTCAAATAGTTTACATGAATATAATACCAAAACCACAGAGATTGAAAACAGTATAAAGGCGAACATATTACAGATATGCATGGATACCCATGATAGAGGAAATATACCGAGGTGTTATTTAAAAGTTTTAAGATATTAAATTATATATTATGTAATGTGTTATCAGTAAATAGTTATACATGTTACCTATCGCTAAAATCAGGAGCTCCTCTGGCGGCTATGTATAGGGGTTTAAAACGATTACTATTTTTATAAAAATCGAGATATTCCGCAAGTAACTCCAAATAAAATTTGCATACCATTATATACCGATAAAATACAAATGTATACATGAAACCAGTAGGATTGTTTTTTTACGTTAGCAAACAAACTCTTTAATCTAACTGTGGGACAGACTCAATGTGTCGGGTACAGGGAAACCTGATTTTACCGACACAGTATGGGACCGAGTCAATGTGTCGGGTACAGTGTAATAGATGTCGTGTACAGTGTAATATATGTCGTGTATAGTGTAATAGATGTCGTGTACAGTGTAATAGATGCCGTGTACAGTGTAATAGATGTCGTGTACAGTGTAATAGATGCCGTGTACAGTGTAATAGATGTCGTGTACAGTGTAATAGATGCCATGTACAGTGTAATAGATGTCGTGTACAGTGTAATAGATGCCGTGTACAGTGTAATAGATGTCGTGTACAGTGTAATAGATGCCGTGTACAGTTTAATAGATGTCGTGTATAGTGTAATAGATGTCGTGTACGGTGTAATATATGTCGTGTACAGTGTAATTGATGTCGTGTATAGTGTAATAGATGTCGTGTACAGTGTAATAGATGTCGTGTAGTGTAATAGATGTCGTGTACAGTGTAATAGATGTCGTGTACAGTGTAATAGATGTCGTGTACAGTGTAATAGATGTCGTGTACAGTGTAATAGATGTCGTGTACAGTGTAATATATGTCGTGTACAGTGTAATAGATGTCATGTACAGTGTAATAGATGTCGTGTACAGTGTAATAGATGTCGTGTACAGTGTAATAGATGTCGTGTACAGTGTAATAGATGTCGTGTACAGTGTAATATATGTCGTGTACAGTGTAATAGATGTCGTGTACAGTGTAATAGATGTCGTGTACAGTGTAATAGATGTCGTGTACAGTGTAATAGATGTCGTGTACAGTAGTAATAGATGTCGTGTACAGTGTAATAGATGTCGTGTACAGTAGTAATAGATGTCGTGTACAGTGTAATAGATGTCGTGATACAGTGTAATAGATGTCGTGTACAGTGTAATAGATGTCGTGTACAGTGTAATAGATGTCGTGTACAGTGTAATAGATGTACGTGTACAGTGTAATAGAATGTCGTGTAGCAGTGTAATAGAGTCGTGTATCAGTGTAATAGATGTCGTGTACAGTGTTATAGATGTTCGTGTACAGGTATAATAGCATGGCGTGTACAGTGTTAATAGAGTCCGTAGTACAGTGTAAGAGATGTCTGATACAGGTGTAATTAGATTCGTGTACAGTGTAATAGATTCGTGTACAGTGTATGATGTTGTACAGTGTAATAGATGTCGTGTAGCAGTGTAATTGAATGTCGTGTACTAATGTTAATAGATGTCAGTGTACAGTGGTAATAGAGCGTGTACAGTGTAATAGATGTCGTGTACAGTGTATAGATGTCGTGTACAGTGTAATAGATGTCCGTGTACAGTGTAATAGATGTCCTGACAGTGTAATAGATGTCGTGTACAGTGTAATAGATGTCGTGTACAGTGTAATAGATGTCGTGTACAGTGTAATAGATGTCGTGTACAGTGTAATAGATGTCGTGTACAGTGTAATAGATGTCGTGTACAGTGTAATAGATGTCGTGTACAGTGTAATAGATGTCGTATACAATGTAATAGATGTCGTGTACAGTGCACATGTAATATATGTCGTGTACAGTGTAATATATGTCGTGTACAGTGTAATAGATGTCGTGTACAGTGTAATAGATGTCGTGTAGTGTAATAGATGTCGTGTACAGTGTAATAGATGTCGTGTACAGTGTAATAGATGTCGTGTACAGTGTAATAGATGTCGTCTACAGTGTAATAGATGTCGTTTACAGTGTAATAGATGTCGTGTACAGTGTAATAGATGTCGTGTACAGTGTAATAGATGTCGTGTACAGTGTAATAGATGTCGTGTACAGTGTAATAGATGTCATGTGCAGTGTAATAGATATCGTGTACAGTGTAATAGATGTCGTGTACAGTGTAATAGATATCGTGTACAGTGTAATAGATGTCGTGTACAGTGTAATAGATGTCGTGTACAGTGTAATAGATGTCGTATACAGTGTAATAGATGTCGTGTACAATGTTATAGATGTCGTGTACAGTGTAATACATATCGTGTACAGTGTAATAGATGTCCTGTACAGTATAATAGATGTCGTGTACAGTGTAATATATGTCGTGTACAGTGTAATAGATGTCGTGTACAGTGTAATATATGTCGTGTACAGTGTAATAGATGTCGTATACAGTGTAATAGATGTCGTGTACAGTGTTATATATGTCGTGTACAGTGTAATAGATGTCGTGTACAGTGTAATATATGTCGTGTACAGTGTAATATAGGTCGTGTACAGTGTAATAGATGTCGTGTACAGTGTAATAGATGTCGTGTACAGTGTAATAGATGTCGTGTACAGTGTTATAGATGTCGTGTACAGTGTAATAGATGTCGTGTATAGTGTAATAGATGTCGTGTACAGTGTAATAGATGTCGTGTACAGTGTAATAGATGTCGTGTACAGTGTTATAGATGTCGTGTACAGTGTTATAGATGTCGTGTACAGTGTTATAGATGTCGTGTACAGTGTAATAGATGTCGTGTGTAAGTTGTTAGTGACGAAACGCCATCTCCGGCTGTATGCTCACCAGGAAGTTTGAGAAGACATGGGCGTGATACTGAAGGCCCAATAACCACGGATAATAGTTTGTTTACCACTTTGAGACGGCTATGTTGTTTTTATAAAGCAGAATACTCCAAATTGAATTACATGGCTGAGCAATTCCAGCGCATTTTTTCTACAAGTTCGAATGCATATTTCTTTTCATCGAACTGTATTAACATTAGTATGAACAATTTATTCATTTTCAATTTCTATCAATGTATACATGTATGTGTAAATATTCGGAGCAGGTACAAATGCTTACACGCTTCAATTCAAATTTACATTTAACATACATATACAAAAGGCCATACGAATTTAAATGTGGCCTGCATGTTTAATCATCGGAAAGCAATTCGTGGACAAAATAAGCCTAAAATCTGTACGTTGATATAATACCAAGGGGTGTCAAACCGTTTTTACCCTCTAATTGATTCAGTGATTCAGCATGATAGGTCGGCATCAAGTTCTGCGCCATAACAATCGTTATCACAAGATCACAAGAGGGCAAATGTACATACTCCCCAGACGTGTGCATTTCGCTCATATGGGATGCCGTCCTAAATGACCTTAGCTGTTGACGTTTAAAAATACAAAAACCAAACCAAATGTCTCGTTGATAAGACACAATAACGTTTAGGGAGCCAAAGAATGCATATATGCATCATGTAGGTTGTTTGAGTGATCCGTAGTGTAATTTCGAGAACAGCTTTTTTATATACTCACGTTTGAGCACTTGCGTAGATTCGAGTGATGGTACAGTTGGACCATCGGAAGGGATGTGACGCCTTATCAGAGGTTCCAGGTGACCAGTCAGTAGAACTAAGGAAATTATCCTCATTACAACCAGGATCAGACACGTCGGCGATCATTCCAATACTACAAAGGATTACCAGAACATATTGACTCATTTTATTCATGTATCTATTCATTACTTATTTATTCAACTATTTATTTATTTTGTCAATTAAGTAATAGATCTATACATTACAGTTTATGCCATGAATACAACTGCAATACATAGCTGTTTTGTCCTTGTAGGGCTCGTCAGTGAAGCTACGGACAAGCCTGACGAATGTTAGTCGGGAATATAAACAGAACTTAAGCAGATCTAATCAAGACTTAATTTGAAATTATATCCCTCTTCCTCTATTGTCTACCCTTTCTTCTGAGTTCTTGTCATATAACCGTAGCTGTTGCTATAATCCACGAATAAAACGATTGATATCACTCACAATCTTGATTATACTAATGAGGTGGTAGGTAAGTCGTGCTTGAGTAAAGGAATGTTCAAAAGTCAAACGAATTGAAGTTTTTTTTAATATGAATATGATATTTAAGATAACGCATATATACGATACAAACGTCTACCCTGTAACAAATGAATTGTTCTATCGTGCAAGACTTTGGAAATCAGGAAACTAATTTTAAAAGAATTGTATTAAATGTGTTTGACATGCATACCACTTCTCCAGTGATAAGACACGGCTAATGACTGGTGAACTACACAATTGATTTTGTAATCATAACTGTTTCTACTTACTGCCTTCCAAGAAAGTGCGCTACGTTGAAGCCCACTCCCCCCTCTGTTGCCTTGGTAACACTAGATACAAAGGTCAAGTTTTCGGCTACACACATCTGGTTATCCAAAAAATATACACCTAAAAAAAAATCAAATTTACAAGGGAAATATTAAGAATTAGTCTAAGAATACTGTAATACTATATATTTCAGGGTTAGAATGTTTGAGCTAAAATGTGATTGCGTTAATAAAAACGTGTGTATATTACTTCTATAGAAAATAATGTGGGCGTGCCAATTCATTTCTGTACAAATACGTTTGAAAATGGTGCTACAAAAATAGCGCAGGCTTTCTACATTTTTACAGCCTTGCTTTGATATCTATAGTAGTTATATATTGCGAATAATCGGCTTGGTGTTCACTGAAATCGCCAGTTCAATATATTTGTGTATATGTTATTTCAGTGGTATATACCCTGGAACGTATGGCTGCACCAGACTAAATAGATTGTAAAGTTTTGATATTGACAATGGCGTTACGTCATGAATTATATCATGTTACGTCATGGCGCAAAAAGGGGGCTACCTCAGTTTGATTTTACCGTCCCCATTTTGACTGTATAACCTGACAAAATGTCATTTTCTGAGTTCTGTGATATAAACATACAGAATATATTCGCCAAGGGTTGCAAAAAAAAGAAAAAGAAAAAAAAACAAACTTCTAAGACTCGTTTTATAAAAAAAAATCATTTCATGTCATGTTGTACAAAATTTGTAACCGTTGTGAACGTCAAAGGACAGCCATACAAAGCATACACATTATATTACCTGCAGTGTGAACAAACTGACCGCCCTCTCTTTTGGCTACAATTATGACGTCATAACCAGAATGCAAGGATGATCTTATCAGCCTCTTAAACTCGGCATTTTCTAGTTAGTTTGTATTGTGGTACCCCAATGTAAATATGATTGTTTTGTACTTTATTTTGAACGTCTTCACAATGCAAAAGCTATCAATTTTGTGTATCAAGGGAGATAACTCCGAGAGGCTATATATCATACATGCATTTCCTTCAATCATGACTCTAGTAAATACAAATGCTCAATTGTTATGTTGTAAGATATTGGTTACTGAATTGATCATATTATAAAATTGTTATTTATAACATTACTGCATATGAAGAATACATTCAACATATATCGTACTTACCACAGCTTGTATCTGAATGTCTGTCATCAAAAACGTCATATCTAGAAAATTAATATATTTATATTCAATGCTGATTCAAATTCGGATATTTTCAAATAATTCAAAATGTAAATAAATAAAACCATCTAAAATACATATTTCAAGTTCTCATCCAGTTGGCCTGGTGTGTAAATAATAGCACCATACAACACCAGAGTTCGACACAGCAGTCAAAATAAACTAAACCGCATCACACAGCTATTTTTGTCAGTGGTGAAAAGGATCTAAAGTTGTGATACTAAGGAGGTGACAAATGTAACTATGGCCTCAAAATCAATGTTAAAAATCTGGATGGGGAGGTCTTATACTTCTATGATCCAATAAATTTCAGTATTTTCAGTAATGTATTTAAAAATAAATGTCAAATACATAACTCTGTTCTTAATCGCGATACTTTTCAAATGAAGTAAAACGTGCCATGCAGATTACGGTAGACCTCGGGGACAAAAATACACAGGAGGAAACTATTTAACACTGACACCGACAATGAATTTCACCAGATATACACGTATATTACCTCTCCGCGCATTTGAATATGTGCTAAACACATCGTCTATGTAGATTTAATCTTCCAGACATTGAAATTTTCGTTTCGAAAGAAACAAAAAAACAAAACAAAAAAATACAAACAAACAAAACTAAACAAAAACAAAAACTAAACAAAAAAAAAAATAAAAAAAATAAACTAAATTAAAAAGTATCACTTATGATTTTTTGTAGAACAAAGATTATGTATCAATATATATGTTTTCTGGGGAAATTGGGATTCAAAACCGGGCTATATCTTCATATAGATTTGTTAATATTCTATAAATGACAGACTTGTAACAAGAACTCTGCCTGTGATCAAGCGGGTTCCTTGAAACAAAATTACAATGATTTAAAATTTCTATTACCTTGGAATAAATGAACTAATTCTATTTTCAATAAATTGTTTTGAAAATTACGACGTTAAATCTGATATCAAGTACACTGTATAATCATTTTGAGAGATTATTTGCCTGTCTCCGTATTCGATCAAGTTCCTCCACATTCCTCACTCTTTTTCCAAGTCTTTGCCCCCGAAAAACACAAGTTCCGGTATCCCTTTGCTAAACCTAATCTCTTCCTACGTGTATTCCCAATGATTTAAACAAGGCCCTGACAAGCTCGCAAATTTTGTAACAGGAGAAAGGGAAAATGTATCGGCCAGACCAGGGTTCGGACCCAGGACCCTCCGAATTCTAGACGGACACTCTACCAACTGAGATACCTCGCCTATGATCGGCCCAGTCCGTTGAAGGGACACTGATTTATATCAAAATATGATATTCCACATTGAAACGGAGGTTTTACATTCAAATCATCGTGCTCTGTTTAAATTACAAAGGCATACTGCATAATGTAGAAAAAAAATACCATTACAAAAATAGAGTTCATATCAGATCTCGAAAACAGTAACAACAGGAAAAATCTTAAACAAGAAGATCAGATATAAGATAACTCGTCTGCTCGATTTTTGATTTTTTTTTTTTTTTTTTTCATAAGCATACTGCTGTTTGGCTGCAAAACACTTGCTTACAGTAATGGCGAGGTACGTCAAAATTAGTGACGTCACCAGAATTTTGAAAGCTAGGTAAACTTTATTACGATAGTTTCTTAAAAAGAAATCGATACCTCAATCATCTCTGATACCAAACTATACAACAGCATATCCATTATACAGAACAACTTTAATTTAGAAAAGATAAGTTCAGATGAAAGTGAAAACATATGATATATCTAAAGGACTGTTAGAATTTCGACAGTGGGTTAAAGACTCACTAGTTGACAATATACAGGCAGGTGTACAGTATTACGTGAAACCTTTTATAGAAGTGTGTTAGCACAACATTACAAACACAATAATAGCAGGTGTTATACAATGTATATGTGTGGATAAATACCTTCTGCAATATAATTACAGGTACTTGTGTAATAGGAATGAAAAAATCCCTACCTGTGCCAGTCTTCAAACTAGCGATCTTTCGCTCTCAAGGAAAATATTCTACCTCTAGGCTTGATTAAGGGAACTTCTCGCTAGTCTGAGCTAGGAAGACGACCTTATACCCTCAAATTTTACACTACTCCCTCCTTTACAAAGTCTTTGCCCCCGAAGACAACCACAACCTAAGTTCATTAGCTCAGAGGAAGCCTCTCAATATTCTCTAGCTTCACTTGGAGTGGTCATCGGCACCATATCTGTAATAGTAGTAAAAATACCCTGCTAGCTCGTGCCAGGCTTGGAACTACATTTTGTAGCAACCTTTCACTCTTAAAGCAACCTAAGAGCATCCTACCACTAGGGGCCGCGGTGGCCGAGTGGTTAAGGTGTCCCGACACTTTAACACTATCCCTCCACCTCTGGGTTGCGAGTTCGAAACCTACGTGGGGCAGTTGCCAGGTACTGACTGTAGGTCGGTGGGTTTTCGCCGGGTACTCCGGCTTTCCCCCACCTCCAAAACCTGGCACGTCCTTAAATGACCCTGGCTGTTAATAGGACGTTAAACAAAAACAAACCGAACAAACCAAACCACTAGGCTTAAGGGAAATTACCGCTAGTCTGATCTAGTAATGTGACATTACACTCTTTACTTTTACATCTGTGGAGAAAACAACAAATATAACTCCATCAGAACTTACCCAGTTAATCCTACAGCGAAGTCGTAGTTTGTCTTTTTGTATAATATGAGTGTAGCTATGAAAGCAAGTAGTGCATTTGTTTGTAACACGCCGTTGATATTGTAATCTGGAGATTCCGACCATACACAAAAGGTAGAGGTCTGTAAAATTGAAACCGTAAATCTAACTCAAATTTAATAAAACAGATGAAATTTATCATCAAAACATCAGTTTTCATAGTAACCATTGATAAATATGAACTTTAAAGACCAGGAACTGAGGAAGAGTAAACGTTATCTGATATGTAAATAGATATCGACCTCAAGCATTGTTATGTTCTCACAATTAAAAACAAGGTAGTGACAATGGAACTATCTGTTCTATTAAACGACTTTATTTTTAGGGAGTTATACTGATACCAAATATTTCATTAATATATTCAATGAAACCAATGTTTAGTATTGATATTGGATCATTTCCGCGACACAATATCACATTATGACATATTGTCTTCGCCTTGATGGTACACATGATGACACTACAATTCTCCCGACGTAAATGCTGTTATGACCATGTACTGGATATAACAATTTACTTACTGCATATATTTGTAATACTCGCGGGTTTATAACTTCGCTGTACGAGTGAACATTAGATATAACGAGATAATTAGATACCCAGTTAATAGGTTATATTATATGCACAAAGGAAAAAAATGTAAAGAATGTTTATAAAGAGCTGATGAGAAAACTAGTTTCGATCTGGACAACCGCGAAATATTAGCCCTGTGAAATCTGATAACTATACAGCATCCCTATCACCATCAAATTATGTATGTATACAATATATAAATAGCAATATGATAAACGCAATAGGACTGTTTATGATATGATAGCACTGATGTTACCTTACAAACCACTAGCTCGGTCAACATGACGCTGAGGTCGAAGTCTGCTGCATTACTAATTCCCATTTCCATGGCCTGTGTTTGAAGGTTACGAGCTCTAGTGTCAACCTGCAACAAGATCCCCAGTATGTAAATAAAATGGCTATTAAATTCAAATACTTAATATTTGTCAGTATTCGTAAAATGGAGAATACGATGACAAAACATGATCGAAAAAGATCGAAACGCAGAATGAGGAGAATAAGCCCATGCAAAACTAACCTCATTCATAATGCCAATTGCAAATGTCACAATATTAAGATCTGCCTCTGTTTCGTTGTTTCCCGCTGTTTCCAGAAACCTGAAACAAAACGAAAGTGAAAATTAACTTCTTCAGAACGTAAATATTGTTTGGGATCAGCTCAATGAATATCAACAAACCCTTCGGGTTTATATTTTTCCAGACTCTCAATCACAGTAATACTTGACAACAACAATCTTTCGGGATGTCGGCTAGTTGGATCAAATCCCTCAAGGCATTGTTTTCAGAGGTAAAGGTCCTTAAATGATATTATCGCTAAAATATGGACATAAACAGTATACAATTTGTGAGACAGAGAAAAAAAAACCGAAACTACAAAGACTATCGACATTATAAGCAAATATTATTCAAACTCAACATAGATACAATTATGCAAAGTATATAGGAATGTATAGACTTTCATGGAGACTCCCGAAAATGTACAACGGGAATATGACCATGCGTTCCGGAAGGGTAAGCGTCTAACGTCTACTTCATTAACGACATCCGCCCTACAAGTGTCTACTTCATTAACGACACCCGTCATACAAATGTCTACTTCATTAACGACACCCGCCATACAAATGTCTACTTCATTAACGACCCCCACCAATTAAATCTAAGTCAAATACTGTAAGGTTACAATTTCTAATGAGTCATGTGGTGTCATTGGAATCATGCGACATATTGAAAAGTATCCAAGACTTCTGACTCCATATCGTATAAGGAAATAGACAATTTCTAAACGTGACCATTATCTCGACCATAAATCTTTCTAATGTTCTTCGTCAACTGGCATCGCTCGAAACATTTCCGTCAGTCATTGACATCTGTCTCGAAAATCGTGATGATGGGAACAAGTCCTTAAATATCAGTTTGACTGGGACACGTAAACAACGTATGTTGGGGTATGCAGTAATGTTACTGTCTAGAAAGGGAAAGTTAACATTTGGGAAACTGACATCACGCTTATCATACAGTCTAGATATAAGCTTCCCTTATTGGTTACGTTGTTAGTGAAGATCGAGGTAAGCTGTTGCAGACTGTTGAAGAGCTTGTTATCAAAAGACAATACATCGTCAATATAACTATAGGGGAAATTGAAGGACTGTGCAAGGTATATGTTACCTGTTACGGCAAGCCCTTCAATATAATCAGTTTGTATGAAAACAAGTCAGCCAACAGTTTGTTTCAATGTGCCAATTGTCTGTTAGAAGGTCTGGTCGCCAAACTTTACATAGATATTGTCGATCAGAATGTCCATCATTCTCGCGGTTTCATTTTCGCTGTATTTTATATTAGAACTAGTCGTATTTCATATAAAAAAAATGTTCCTGTATAGTTCACATCTATGTACTTTTATCGGCGGCCATATTTCCTGGAACAGAAAACTTTCAGTAAGAGAGAACAACGGTGTTCCTTCGACTCAAGAATACCCACCCCTGTCGGTGCATCACGATTTGATATATGAATCTTGTGTTAGTATAAAATAAAAATGTCCATTAAATGATAAAATGGCATCAACGTTTATCTGTAACATATGTTGATACTACCCAATACAAAACTGGAATCACGAATATACAATGTGTTGAACGCGAATTTATTTCGAGGATTTATTTTTTTTATAAAATATTTCATTTACATACAGACCGACCTTTGAACACACTGTATATCCGACTAGTCTGACAGCTACAATACCAATGTGTCTTGGTGTTTATTATTCAGATCAAACACGAAGACATTCATTTTTCTTTGAATGCATAAATATTAATACATGTATATTGTACCATAAGGGATGATGGAGTGGTTTGAATGCGAATTGATTTTACCAACTGTATATCTTTATTTTTTTCAAATATTGAAAAAATCTATATATAAAAAAAGTTAAAAACTAAACCAAACATGAATAATCATTATGATATCATCTGAAAAAAATTAAAGCTATAGATAAAATAATGATATTTACTTTGAATGAATTCCAACAGAAGCATTGTGAACTAATTGAAACATAAACCCATCAATGGAAACGATTAATATTGACGAAATGTTTACCTGATGTAGGTATGGTTACATTACCTGGTGTAAATAACGTAATCCAACCAAAGAAACATTTCGGCAACGTATTTGGTTAGGACGACAACATCGCCCACATCACGCTTCTGTCTGTTCTGTGTGGATTTGCTCTGTGCTGAAAGGTGATAAGTGTTTTTGGTCAATTTTGATTCTAGAGGTTCAATGATTGGGTACATATCGAAGGAAACAGCAATAGGAACAATTTTCTTATATATAGTATACATATTATTGAATGTTTATGAAATATGTTTCTTTTGTAGGTATTTTTAATCTCTCGATAGTAAGCCTTAACAGTTTATTTGTATTGTAATATGTATAACCGTAACCCTTATTCCTACCAACAATGCTATGTTTGAAGATTATACATACCTATTTCATTATTTTTTTTTTAATTTCCTCATATCCAAATTATTAAACTTATCAAACTGATTTCATTATAAAGTAATTAAGAAGTATATTTTGTCTGCTCCTGTTATTGTTATCATGAATATTATTGAAGCCAATTTCCTAACAATCTTTAAGCTTTCTAGAAATGGCAACACTTTCGAACTCTGACCTCCCTGAATAGCTCGAGAAAGACGTAGCAGATTAGATTTAAATGTTTTATTTTTATATGAATTATCGTTAAATATTGTTATCTTAAAAAAGGATATACACTTTCTACAGCATAAATACAATTCATAAATTCTGTTCCTGGTCCATGTAAACAAAATCATATCAAATTCAATATCGATAGTTATAGTTGATAAATATCCCACCAGGTTTCTGTAATCCTAGAAATGTCCTTTTTTCTATGTCAAGTCTGACAATTTCATGAAGGTTATCCTCTCCGTAACTCACTGCCTGTATTTGATAAACCTGGCCCCTGTGACTAATCGTGCCATACTGTTAACATACAAAAGAATGACGTCATCGAAACAAATACAATTCTGCCGACGTCATCGAAACAAATACAATTCTGCCCACAATAACATGTTGGGGGATAGGTACCAAATTTTAAAATGAAAAGAAACCATAGAAAACTTAATTAAAAAAGTAAGTATACATTGAAGTATAAATATAAATAATATATATGAATTAGGAAAACAACATCCAAAAATTGGAATGACGTCATCGATGCTATTCGGTAACTTCAGGAATCGTTTATTTCGGAGACCATTTCTTTGCTTTCTGATTCCCTATATTTTATCAGCATCGACGTTGTTTTCTCTCTTCGTGCTCCTTGGATGCGTGGAAGGTTTTTCTAGGAATATTCTGTCAATATTCGTGTGAAATCGGTTATAGCTCTAACAGTGCTGTTGATGGATTATGTTGCTTTATATGCAGTGTTGAGGATAGGAAGTCTTGCATTGACAGTAAATTTAGGCCAAAACGTGAGATCTTCTACACATCCTCTCAGCCAGAATCTCAGTGTCTTTCCACAAGTGTTTTTGCTTCTGAATGTCTGAACTTTTAAATACCATAGCTCTTTGCTCTATACCAATGGCCGAATTTCGTACATACAATTATTTATTCAGTTCCATTATCTACGATATCTCCAGACTCCAAAACATCCATCGCTTATTCGGTAAACAAAATCTTCACTTAATCGTAACAGTTACACGATAATCTTTCATTTGATGTAAAATCCATTTTGAAAAATCATGAAATTTATTGAATTATGGTCTCTTGTATATACCATCAAGATTTCGATATATATGGGAAAATATACATCAACCATAAATGGTAGGTACACTTTATTCACTCACAAATGGAGGCTTTTTCGTAATATTTTTGATCAATAGACAGAAAGAATTGATTCATACATTTTGTCATCACCTCTGTCATATTATTTTATACCATATGCTAACTTCTATGAAAGTTTTTTCCCCGTGTATTATTCACCTATTAGTTATAGCTAAGCTACATACTCTAAACTCAAGTTATATATATATATATATATATATATACAGTTTGTGTATGTACGTTATATATGTATACAGTCTGTGTATGTAAGTGTGTGTGAAAGTTGTCTTTGTTTCTTTCTGTATCATGTTATTACTTTATTTGGAAAATCTGAATAAAAATGTCAAAAGTAAATAACAATATTTCGATATTTCTTTTAACCTATCTCGAGTTCCTTCGTGCCCACGTAGGTATCAGAGCTTTAGCCCAGGTCTAAGCCGACGTATGGCCCAGTTTAGTTCATCACTTGGCTTTAATGTATATGATTCCCTAATAAAAGCATATGTTGACAACTCTGTAGTTCTCTTAGAATCAATAACATAATCATAATCGTCATATCAACGTCGACATCTTGAAACGCTGCATGGAGATGGCCAAACTTGAGGTATCTACCCGCAAATCATCTGTCTTCCTTGAATGAGTGGTTTTTGGTTGATTGTTTGTCGGTTTTATTTTTATATTTATCTTATTTTATTTTATTTTGTTTTACTTTGGTATGTTTTACTGTTAAAACTTAATTCATCAGTATATTTCCCAATATACATAGGTCGTTAAAGAGCCAAACATCTGACATGATTTTCTCCTATTGACAGAGTCATACTACATATACATGATATGTGAACTACATGATGTATATATGTATTCATTTTAAGCTACATGAACGATACATACAATTTATATTCAACATCCTTTTATCTATATGAAACAAACATAAAATCTACATTAAGTTTGGTTTGGTTTGTTTTTGTTTAACGTCCTATTAACAACCAGGGTCATTTAAGCACGTGCCATGTTTTGGAGGTGGAGGAAAGCCGGAGTACCCGCAGAAAAACCACCGGCCTACAGTCAGTACCTGGCAACTGCCCCACATAGGTTTCGAACTCGCCACCCAGAGGTGGAGGGCTAGTGATAAAGTGTACATGTCGGGACACCTTAACCACTCGACCACCTTGGCCCCTCTACATTAAGTATGTATATATATATATATATATATATATATCTGTAAGCAACATAAAATGTACATGTAATGTACACATACAACAAACACGTAAGCTACCCTTAAATTACGTCCTATAAAACTATATACATTTACATCTCACACAGGGCCTACCAGTTGGCATGGACTGTCGTGCTTGTAACGACACCTCATAGTCACAGCAGCTCCTTCGGCCGGATTCTGGTAAATCGCGTGGTTCTGCAACAAGACAACACTTCAATATTAATGAATCGCATCAAATCATAGGCATTCTAATAAAAATGTATATTGATGTATTATGAACACTTGCTATCAAAAGGAAGAACACAGATTCAAAAGACATAATGCAAAAATCAACCAAATAATTCAGCTACATAATTCTACAGCAGTCCAAAGATAAAACGAAGGTAGTGAATGGTTTGTTGTATATAGTTATCCTGAATACAAATTTCTGTAATTATTAATATTTGGTTTCAAATGTTGCAATATTAGATTTACTATCTAGATAAGAATTCATTAAGAGACACACTATCTGTGATTATATATAAAAACGGGTGTACAGGGAAACAACATCCCAGGTTATAATAAGACAGTTGTACAGAGAAACAACATCTTAGGTTATAATAAGACGGGTTTACAGAGAAACAACATCTTAGGTTAAATAAGACGGATGTACAGAGAAACAAAATCTCAGGTTATAATAAGACGGATGTACAGAGAAACAAAATCTCAGGTTATAATAAGACGGATGTACAGAGAAACTACATCTCAGGTTATAATAAGACAGTTGTACAGGGAAACAGCATCTCAGGTTATAATAAGACGGGTGTACAGAGAAACACCATCTCAGGTTATAATAAGACGGGTGTACAGAGAAACAACATCTCAGGTTATAATAAGACAGTTGTACAGGGAAACAACATCTCAGGTTATAATAAGACAGTTGTACAGGGAAACAGCATCTCAGGTTATAATAAGACAGTTGTACAGAGAAACAACATCTTAGGTTATAATAAGACAGTTGTACAGAGAAACAACATCTTAGGTTATAATAAGACGGGTGTACAGAGAAACAACATATCAGGTTATAATAAGACGGGTGTACAGAGAAACAACATATCAGGTTATAATAAGACGGGTGTACAGAGAAACAACATATCAGGTAATAATAAGACAGTTGTACAGGGAAACAGCATCTCAGGTTATAATAAGACAGTTGTACATTGTACAGAGAAACAACATATCAGGTTATAATAAGACGGGTGTACAAAAAAACAACATCTCAGGATATATAATAAGACGAGTGTATAGGGAAACAACATCTCAGGTTATAAAAAGACAGTTGTACAGAGAAACAACATCTCAGGTTATAATAAGACGGATGTACAGAGAAACAACATCTCAGGTTATAATAAGACGGATGTACAGAGAAACAACATATCAGGTTATAATAAGACGGATGTACAGAGAAACAACATCTCAGGTTATAATAAGACGGGTGTACAGAGAAACAACATATCAGGTTATAATAAGACGGATGTACAGAGAAACAACATCTCAGGTTATAATAAGACGGGTGTACAGAGAAACAACATATCAGGTTATAATAAGACGGATGTACAGAGAAACAACATCTTAGGTTACAATAAGACGGATGTACAGAGAAACAACATATCAGGTTATAATAAGACGGGTGTACAGAGAAACAACATCTCAGGTTATAATAAGACGGATGTACAGAGAAACAACATCTCAAGTTATAATAAGACGGATGTACAGAGAAACAACATATCAGGTTATAATAAGACGGGTGTACAGAGAAACAACATATCAGGTTATAATAAGACGGATGTACAGAGAAACAACATCTCAGGTTATAATAAGACGGATGTACAGAGAAACAACATATCAGGTTATAATAAGACGGGTGTACAGAGAAACAGCATCTCAGGTTATAATAAGACAGGTGTACAGTGAAACAACATATCAGGTTATAATAAGACGGGTGTACAGAGAAACAACATATCAGGTTATAATAAGACGGGTGTACAGAGAAACAACATATCAGGTTATAATAAGACGGGTGTACAGAGAAACAGCATCTCAGGTTATAATAAGACAGTTGTACAGTGAAACAACATATCAGGTTATAATAAGACGGGTGTACAGAGAAACAACATATCAGGTTATAATAAGACGGGTTTACAGAGAAACAACATCTTAGGTTAAATAAGACGGATGTACAGAGAAACAACATATCAGGTTATAATAAGACGGGTGTACAGAGAAACAACATATCAGGTTATAATAAGATGGGTGTACAGAGAAACAACATATCAGGTTATAATAAGACGGGTGTACAGAGAAACAACATATCAGGTTATAATAAGATGGGTGTACAGAGAAACAACATCTCAGGTTATAATACGACGGGTGTACAGAGAAACAACATATTAGGTTACAATAAGACGGATGTACAGAGAAACAACATATTAGGTTACAATAAGACGGATGTACAGAGAAACAACATCTCAGGTTATAATAAGACGGGTGTACAGAGAAACAACATATTAGGTTACAATAAGACGGATGTACAGAGAAACAACATCTCAGGTTATAATAAGATGGGTGTACAGAGAAACAACATCTCAGGTTATAATACGACGGGTGTACAGAGAAACAACATATTAGGTTACAATAAGACGGATGTACAGAGAAACAACATCTCAGGTTATAATAAGACGGGTGTACAGAGAAACAACATATTAGGTTATAATAAGACGGGTTTACAGAGAAACAGCATCTCAGGTTATAATAAGACGGGTGTACAGAGAAACAACATATCAGGTTATAATAAGACGGGTGTACAGAGAAACAACATCTCAGGTTATAATAAGACGGGTGTACAGAGAAACAACATCTCAGGTTATAATAAGACGGGTGTACAGAGAAACAACATATCAGGTAATAATAAGACAGTTGTACAGGGAAACAGCATCTCAGGTTATAATAAGACGGGTGTACAGTGAAACAACATCTCAGGTTATAATAAGACGGGTGTACAGAGAAACAGCATCTCAGGTTATAATAAGACGGGTGTACAGAGAAACAACATATCAGGTTATAATAAGACGGGTGTACAGAGAAACACCATCTCAGGTTATAATAAGACGGGTGTACAGAGAAACAACATATCAGGTTATAATAAGACGGGTGTACAGAGAAACAACATATCAGGTTATAATAAGACGGGTGTACAGAGAAACAACATATCAGGTAATAATAAGACAGTTGTACAGGGAAACAGCATCTCAGGTTATAATAAGACAGTTGTACATTGTACAGAGAAACAACATATCAGGTTATAATAAGACGGGTGTACAAAAAAACAACATCTCAGGATATATAATAAGACGAGTGTATAGGGAAACAACATCTCAGGTTATAAAAAGACAGTTGTACAGAGAAACAACATCTCAGGATATATAATAAGACGAGTGTATAGGGAAACAACATCTCAGGTTATAATAAGACGGGTGTACAGAGAAACTACATCTCAGGTTATAATACGACGGGTATACAGAGAAACAATATATCAGGTTATAATAAGACGGGTGTACAGAGAAACAACATATCAGGTTATAATAAGACGGGTGTACATTGTACAGAGAAACAACATATCAGGTTATAATAAGACGGGTGTACAGAGAAACAACATCTCAGGTTATAATAAGACAGTTGTACAGAGAAACAACATCTTAGGTTATAATAAGACGGGTGTACAGTGAAACAACATCTCAGGTTATAATAAGATGGGTGTACAGAGAAACAACATCTCAGGTTATAATAAGATGGGTGTACAGAGAAACAACATCTCAGGTTATAATAAGACGGGTGTACAGTGAAACAACATCTTAGGTTATAATAAGACGGGTGTACAGTGAAACAACATCTCAGGTTATAATAAGATGGGTGTACAGAGAAACAACATCTCAGGTTATAATAAGACAGTTGTACAGAGAAACAACATCTTAGGTTATAATAAGACGGGTGTACAGTGAAACAACATCTCAGGTTATAATAAGATGGGTGTACAGAGAAACAACATCTCAGGTTATAATAAGATGGGTGTACAGAGAAACAACATCTCAGGTTATAATAAGACGGGTGTACAGTGAAACAACATCTTAGGTTATAATAAGACGGGTGTACAGTGAAACAACATCTCAGGTTATAATAAGATGGGTGTACAGAGAAACAACATAACAGGTTATAATAAGACGGATGTACAGAGAAACAACATCTCAGGTTATAATAAGATGGGTGTACAGAGAAACAACATCTCAGGTTATAATAAGACGGGTGTACAGAGAAACAACATAACAGGTTATAATAAGACGGGTGTACAGAGAAACAACATAACAGGTTATAATAAGACGGATGTACAGAGAAACAACATAACAGGTTATAATAAGACGGATGTACAGAGAAACAACATCTCAGGTTATAATAAGACGGTTGTACAAAGAGACAACAACTCACTTGATATATAAAGACGGTTATGTAGATAAACAACAACTGCGACTTAATGAATGTATGTTCATGATATTATTATGCTGATTGATAGAAGAGTTAAGTTTCCCTACATCAGAAACACACATCACGTGCAGGCGTGGCGGTTGGTGAATTATCCCGTTTGGAATTTCAAATGAAACAATCACTTTTTTGAAGCAATAGTCTTCTTAAGGATGAGTATTTTGTAACCAATGTTTCGTTGGAGAATGGTAGTGTTTTGGTAATGCTTTATTTCACTTCTTTTAAATGTTTTTTTTGTGTGTGTGGGTGTGTGTGTGTGTGTGTGTGTGTGTGAGGGTGTGTGTTTGTGTTTGTGTGTGGTTTATTCATATACCCAAAATGAACCGAGATATGGTTTATATGACATACACAAGATTGCTCTAAACTCTACCTGCAATTCATCGTTGTTAGTATTTCCATTGATGGAGGGAACATATGGTAGATGTCTTTTATCCAGGATGACATTAACGTTGTCGTTCACATTCATAGTAAACTTCAGATGGATTGTTGAGGGAAACGTAAAATCAGTTGATCGCCTTTGCCGAATCGGCCTAAAATCTCCATGAAGAGTAACAGTTTCTATATAAGAGGAGAATAGGAAAAAAGGTGACATATTGAATGAAATAACTGAGGCAAATATATTTCAGTCATTTTAGCGTAGATTTTTTTTAAATAGAAAAAAAGAATGAAAATATCAGCATTTTTTAATCAACATCAGTTGTTTTAAAGCATACGCATTCATGGATTGATAAACGGAATTTAACATTTGTTTCCATTTTGTCCGAGATTTAGAAAAAAAAAACTCAGGAACTATCGTGTTAAGATCGAAATAAATCTTTCAAAAACAAAAACAAAGAGAAACTAGAAATGACAACTCGTAAGCTTAACTGAGTGTAATTCCACAGGATATGTATACCAAAGTCGGTGTGAGTGGAGCTAGCAGTCGACATAATTAACATACCTGTCGCGTGAGCATTTTCCACAGTCATCAATTTTTGTCCAGGTATCATGTTAATACAGGTAACGATTATCCATAAAATCTCCGTTAACATAGTTCCTTTTGCACCTGGCATCACAAACACCTGAGGGTTTGCTGTTATTCCCCTTGTCCCGAAAAGATCATCTCGTTATGAAGAATATCTGCAGATATGAATTGCACGCATGATTAGGTTATTTGTGAGAGTGGGTGGTTACTGTCATGTAGTAACCAACCCCAAAGGCATTTGTTTATTAATTCACTCAAGCGTAATTCTAGTATTTCGTGCGTAATTGTAGAGTTTTGATAGAGTATAGTCTAGTTATAAATTTTCATTAGAACGATTTTTTGTTTTATTTGAACAGGCCTAATATATTTAACGAATTCATTGCTGATAAAATATTGTTTAAATACGGATTTCATGGTTTTGAATAGTTTGGATCAGAATACCGACAAACAAACGAATTGGATTTAAGGATACCAATTTTAGCAAAGAAACTGTCCTTAAACTCTAAATTGTTTGACTACGAACTCAAAAAATATTAATCAGGAAAAGTCTTTAAGTTAATGAATATTAATTAAAATGGGTCAGTAACTACAAACACGTGCTGACGTGGATTTCTTTACCCAAACCTCTACAATAAAGAAACAACATGTGCTTCAGTATTTTTCAAATTGATTTATTCAGCTTTTGGTGTTGTTTAGGAGTCCAGGGTGACTCTACATTAACATTGCAACTTTCCTACCTATGTTGTTTACCCTATGTTGTTTACCCTATGTTGTGTACCCTATGTTGTGTACACTGTATGTTGTGTACCCTATGTTGTTTACCCTATGTTGTTTACCCTATGTTGTGTACCCTATGTTGTGTACCCTATGTTGTTTACCCTATGTTGTTTACCCTATGTTGTTTACCCTATGTTGTTTACCCTATGTTGTTTACCCTATGTTGTGTACGGTCTTGCATATTTCTGCCGTACGGAGAACTAATTAAGCAAACAGTCAACTACTAGGTAATTTTTCCTCAATGACATAATTCTTAAGAGCGCAGACGTTCCTTGGACGTGTGGACGGCATACTACGCACATTAAATGATGAATATAATTCGAACACCTTCCAGGCATGTAGGTAATGGATAGTGGTGAATATCCTGGGAAGGCAGTAATTGCGTCAATCTGCTTCTAGTCAATTGTCAGGCTGTTGACGCGATTGTCGTGCGGATTGTTTTTACAATTTCGTTAGCAATATACTTTAGTAATTTATTGATCATTATAGGAACTACATATTAAACACAACAAACATATATGTATCCCCTCACAATTACATCGTCTGTATTGATTGATATAACTCTATATTGTGCTTCGAAAAACGTATGAAACATTTTTTGCCTTTTATATTGCGCCAGAAATGCGATTTCTGTATGTTGAAAATCAGTAGGTATTTATTACAGGTACGATCAAAAATAGCTGGCGGAAAATAATCGTCAATATCTCCGTATGTACGATTATGACAATAATAACAAAAGAATGTATATTATGTTTTTCAATTAATCTATTCAACTTGAGAGTCGTTTTCCTGAAAACTGGATATATTTTTCACGTGCATGTTTAAATTGCCTTTGAAAAGCCAAGTCCAGAGTCTTATATATATATAACTATATAAAAATGTCAAATGATAAACGAAATAATACACAAAGAAGAAAGAAAGCGAAAAATAACTCTCCGAAAAAAGAGATGTTGTGAAGTTTTGTATACACTGT
The DNA here is from genome assembly GCF_902652985.1 of Pecten maximus. Taxonomy (NCBI): domain Eukaryota; kingdom Metazoa; phylum Mollusca; class Bivalvia; order Pectinida; family Pectinidae; genus Pecten; species Pecten maximus. The sequence continues at coordinate 18,512,529 of NC_047032.1, read as the reverse complement.
ATTTGCCATATTTTCCATGATATACATTTTCCCATCCTTAACTAGTCTGAACGATCATGCATGGATGTATATATGTTATGGCAGTGTTAATCTTCAAAACTGATATTGTTGGCATTAAAAAAAAGGATGCGGAATTCTATAATGGAATATACAAGACCCATTTGATAAAAGGAAAACAACATTTGGAATGAGTTTTTCAGGCAACAAAAGATTTGCGCTAGCACACATTATTATGTTTGCCTGCAAAGCTCTGTCTTTTATATCAACTTCAACACCACAGTAAGGTGTTCAAAGCACAGACTATTGAAATAGCACATGCCCCTGTCAATATTAATTTCAATAGTCATTATATGATAAATGATATATAAACTGTATAACATGTTTATACATAAAAATAGAGTTGACAGTGTAGATTAAATTAACTGATTATGATGTCTATGCAAAAATAACAAATATGAAATGATTCATTGCAATAATAAGAACTATTTTTATCGAGAAAATAATGAAAGAAAGATAATGATTCTTTTTTTTTATTATAAAAGTGTTACCACATTAAAATATGTGTTACGTGATGAGATTTTGAATTTGAAATTATATTCAAAATGATTAATTCAGGTAGCATTGTCACTGTTCAGAAATAAATTCTAAATGCTTGACAAAGTGAAAGTTCGTGAATTACTCTAATTTTAACATGCATAGTTTGCCATGTTGATACGGTGAAGATCAGACGTACAGCCATGGGCGGAAATCCATATCGTTCAACATGCTGATATAAATTATATGAGATAATACATACATGCCGATCTTATAATGTAAACAACCTCAGGCTGGTTTATGTATCAGCACTCAGGTTAACAATCGATAAATGTTAACATATTAATTAATACAGTTATACTGTAGCGACCAATTATAAAGTGTATATACCTACTGATATATTTTCATATTATTTTTATTTAAGTTTTAATTCAGGGTATATATATATATTGATATAATTATAATATTTAATATAATGCATTGTACTGTTAATTTGATGTTGTGATTATTGAAAGAGTGTGTATAACTATTTATGACTGATAATTTATATGAATTTTGATTGTTTAAATCAATTCTATTGCAGATAAAAGCAAATGGATTGAACAAAAGTTGTACAACTTACTTACGTCCTTTCCGTAACAAGGGAATATATACAAAATGTGTCACGCAACAGATTATTTTAACGTATATTGTATTTTAACGAAGACGGGAATAAATATAGAAAGGGGCGGAACAGATAAGGAACACCAAAGAAAAAAGAATGTGGAGTTTTGTAAGATGAAGAACATGTATGTGCTTTATCTGGTTCTGTCGACGTAGGTAGACTGCTTTTCTAACACACAATTTTGATATAGTCTATTAGCTATTAAAATAATTATATAACGTTGATATCGTGTATATTTTCCAATAGATTATGAAAATATATCATTCTTCTCATTTAATGTATGTAACTATTTATGGAGTATATATACCTGTTAATAACTGATAATCTTAAATAATTTTAATATGGTGTATATAGCTATTAATATAGCGTATATAGCTATTGCAATAGCTTATATATTTATTGATTAAGTGTATGTAACATTTGATATAGTGTATATAACATTTGATATAGTTTATATAACATTTGATATAGTGTATATAACATTTGATACATGTATCGTGTATATAACATTTGATATATTGTATATAACATTTGATATAGTGTATATAACATTTGATATAGTGTATATAACATTTGATATAGTGTATATAACATTTGATATAGTGTATATAACATTTGATATAGTTTATATAACATTTGATATAGTGTATATAACATTTGATATAGTGTATATAACATTTGATATAGTTTATATAACATTATATATAGTGTATATAACATTTGGTTAAGTGTATATAACATTTGATATAGTGTATATAACATTTGATATAGTGTATATAACATTTGATACAGTGTGATAACATTTGATATAGTGTATATAACATTTGATACAGTGTGTATAACATTTGATATAGTGTATATAACATTTGATATAGTGTATATAACATTTGATACAGTGTGTATAACATTTGATATAGTGTATATAACATCTCATATAGCATATATAACATTTGATATAGTGTATATAACATTTAATATTGTGTATGTAACATTTGATATAGTGTATATAACATTTGATTTAGTGTATGTAACATTTGATATAGTGTATATAACATTTGATATAGTGTATATAACATTGGATATAGTGTATATAACATTTGATTTAGTGTATATAACATTTGATTTAGTGTATATAACATTTGATATAGTGTATATAACATTTGATATAGTGTATATAACATTGGATATAGTGTATATAACATTTGATATAGTGTATATTACTATTGATATAGTGTATATTGCTATTGATATAGTGTATATAACATTTGATATAGTGTTTATTGCTATTGATATAGTGTATATAACATTTGATATAGTGTATATAACATTGGATATAGTGTATATAACATTTAATATAGTGTATATTGCTATTGATATAGTGTATATAACACTTGATAAAGTGTATATAACTACTGATATAGTGTATATAGCTATTGATGTAACGTATATAGCTATTGATATACTATATAGAGCTATTGATACAGTGTAAATATAATTTTAAACAGTGTATATAGCTATTGATAAAGTGTGTATAACAAGTGATATAACGTATGTAGCTATTGATATAATGTATATAGCTATTTAAATAGTGTATATAACATTGGATATAGTGTATATAACATTGGATAAAGTGTGTATTACTATTGATATAACGTATATAGCTATTGATACAGTGTAAATATAATTTTAAACAGTGTATACAGCTGTATATAAAGTGTATATAGCTATTGGTAGGGGCCGCGGTTGCCGAGTGGTTAAGGTGGGACAGTTGCCAGGTACTGACCGTAGGCCGGTGGTTTTTCTCCGGGTACTCCGGCTTTCCTCCACCTCAAAAACCTGGTATGTCCTTAAATGACCCTGGCTGTTAATAGGACGTTAAACAAAACGAACAAAACCAAAAATAGCTATTGATATAGTGTATAGCTATTATAATAATGTATATACATGTATAAACAATCAGTACTTTAAACCTTTTTTTCTGAATATGCATACATATTGCTATTTTTTCATTCGTTTATTTGGCTTTTTATGGGTTTTTATTTAATTTTTTTTTTGGCTTGTTTGTTTGTTTTTATCTTTGAGAATGTTTGTAGATATTTAGTTCTCGTAATCATGCTTTAGAATGAAATACGGGTTCAAAATGTAACATTTATCTTAATTCATAAAGTTCACAATCGTTTTAACATATTCAGTGCAGTCCTCTTTCTGTATGTTTATCTTCCTGATTTCCTCCACGGTTCAGCTTGTAGTTTGTTCCGTTGATATTCTAATTAATGCCAACTTACATTTGAGAGGCTATATAATCACCTATATTAACCATTCCAAACAACATAAATACATATAACCAAATAGCTCTGACGAGATCACGACACGATCACGATTTTGGTGGTTACATGCGACGAAATGGAATCTCTACTATCATGAGTAAACATCAGAGAGTGTACATTTTGCCATTTCATAAACAACCTTGACCTTGTCATTGCATAGACATCCTTGACCTTTCAACGAGTAGAATCTGCTATCTGTCTGGACAGATAAACGCCTGTTATGTATTCATAATTCAACAACAAAACATGAGAGCGACTCTATCTCGACAGAGCCAGTACTACACGTTCCTGTGTCTCTTCCTATGCTGCCGTCTATCACAGGTAATTAAAAGATTCGAAATAACAGTTTTTTCTACAAAACATGATAATAAGATATGTAATTAATTCTATGTAGCAGGACAGCTCGGAATAACAGTAAATGTAAGTGTATATGTAATAGGAAACAATTAAACAACAGATAACACAACGACATAACAGTAATTCATCATAGAAAACACATCGAAATAACGACAATTCAACAACAAATGACACATCGAAATAACGGTAATTCAACATCAGATAACACATCAAACTAACGGTAATTCAACAACAAATAACACATCAAAATAACGGTAATTCAACATCAGATAACACATCGAAATAACGGTAATTCAACATCGATAACACATCGAAATAACGGTAATTCAACATCAGATGAACATCAAAATAACGGTAATTCAACATCAGATAACACATCAAAATAACGGTAATTCAACATCAGATAACACATCGAAATAACGGTAATTCAACATCAGATAACATCAAAATAACGACAATTCAACATCAGATAACACATCTAAATAACGGTAATTCAACATTAGATAACACATCGAAATAACGGTAATTCAACATCAGATAACACGTCGACATAACAGTAATTCAACATCAGATAACACTTCAAAATAACGGTCATTCAACATCAGATAACACATCGACATAACATTTATTCAACATCAGATAACACTTCAAAATAACGGTAATTCAACATCAGACAACACATCGAAATAACGGTAATTCAATACAGAAAACACATCAAAATAACAGTAATTCAACATCAGACAACACATCAAAATAACGGTAATTCAACATCAGATAACACATCAAAATAATAGTAATTCAACATCAGATAACACATCGAAATAACGGTAATTCAACATCAGATAACACGTCGACATAACAGTAATTCAACATCAGATAACACATCAAAATAACGGTAATTCAACATCAGATAACACATCAAAATAACGGTAATTCAACATCAGACAACACATCGAAATAACGGTAATTCAATATAGAAAACACATCAAAATAACGGTAATTCAACATCAGATAACACATCGAAATAACGGTAATTCCACATCAGATGACACATCGAAATAACGGTAATTCAACATCAGATAACACGTCGACATAACAGTAATTCAACATCAGATAACACATCAAAATAACGGTAATTCAACATTAGATAACACATCAAAATAACGGTAATTCATTATCAGACAACACATCGAAATAACGGTAATTCAATATAGAAAACACATCAAAATAACAGTAATTCAACATCAGATAACACATCAAAATAACGGTAATTCAACATCAGACAACACATCGAAATAACGATAATTCAATATAGATAACACATCAAAATAACGGTAATTCAACATCAGATAACACATCGAAATAACGGTAATTCCACATCAGATGATACATCGAAATAACGGTAATTCAACATCAGATAACACATCGAAATAACAGTAATTCAACATCAGATAACACATCGAAATAACGGTAATTCAACATCAGATAACACATCGAAATAACGGTAATTCAATATAGACAACACATCAAAATAACGGTAATTCAAGTAGGTTTTTTTTGTTATCACCCTTGTTCTTATCATGAGAACGTTGCATTACTTGATGGAATGAGGATTTATATAGCAGTGTCGTCGTTGAGGAAGAAGGTACTGTATGGTTGGTAATATTCGTGGGGGAATTAATTTCGCTGTCAATAAATATAGCACGCAAATAAATAACAAGCGAACATTTATATATACATTTTGTATACGGAAAAGTATTGTGTATAATGTTTACTGCATACATTTTATAATGCACGAGTATGCGAAATCTTATACCCGCAAACTAAGTCCGACCGGTACAACCGCGAAATAGTTCCCCCGCATAATTTAACCAGCTTCACAGTACTTGATCTTCCGGAACACCTGGTCGCTTTGTAATTTTTCAATTTGTCCGTGGAAACTATCTTTCATCCACAATTTGGCCTTGTTTTAATAATTTTGAATAAGAATTAGAGTTGTTTACAGAGATCATATATATTCTGCTCTATGAGGGTTGTATACTTGGAAACACATAATTGACGTCCGAGATGTCTTTGTAAAGTGCAATGTTTAAATTGATATGACTTTCCTTAAATATGAAACAAAATTGACGTTGCCATGCTGAACCTCACTGATGGGAATAGTACATAGTTTATATGGAGATCAAATGGACACCATTACAGTATTAATGACCCGGGGGTCATGTTAATTGGATGATTTAGTTTATTATTATCAGAAATGAAATCAACTTGATCTGATGTATTACGTATTATATACAGACCACACAACGTTAACCGTCATTGGTAGATGATTGAATGGGAAACATTTATTAAATGTGTTAGTGTAGATATATCTCGGGGTGAATCAGGCTATAATGAAAAAAGGTCTGGTGTCATTAGCCAATGAACAATGTACGATTTTCTTTTCTTCAATACTTGTCCGATTATTATAGAACTATGTTGATCCAGGATTATTTTTTTTAATTTTACAAGATATCGTATAATTAAGGATTAAACTGTCTTTTTTTGGTGTCTATGGTCGATATAGATGCCAGAGCTTTGCTAGCGCACAATATGACACGTTTGTTTGCAAAGCTCTGGCATCTATATCGACCATAGACACCAAAAAAAGACAGTTTAATGTTTATATTTACATTCTCGACATATTCGTTTTGTTATTTTGGAAAATTGAAATTGAGTTAGCATAAAAATGCCAATATTCAGCGATTTCGTCAATGGGGTTCGACAAATAGAACAGCCTATTTTTTCAAAATTTATCATTGTCACGGGCAGATTAGCAAACAAAAAGGTGCATTGAAATAATACGAAAAAAACACAGTCTGTTCAATTCTTTTTATTATTTGTGTATCAATATTGTATAAAATTTCTTTCTGATACTTTTTAATTAACATAAAAAACGACGTAGTCCTAGGTTGTTTTTTTTTTTCATAGAGCCATGATTGTTTACGTTATTTACAAGTAGTTCCGGTGGGTGGATATATTCATGCGCGGCATGGATTGCTGTCACGTTTTGAGTGTCAATTATGGTCACATAGACTGCAAATCTTTTTACTTAGTTTATATTGTGACTTTGCCACCAAAATGTAAATATACTTTATTAAATCTTATATAATATATAAGATATATCATATACTTTAAAAAATATCTTATATAATAGATGAGATATCTTATATAATTTTTATATATATTTTCATAAAATATATTAGATATCTTATATAATATATACGTACATATACGCACGTGCATAAGATATTTCATAAAAGATATAAGATATCTTATATAGAAAATTAAATGAGATATATCATATATTATATTAGATATGTTATATATTATATCATATATCTAATAAAGAAAATTATATAAGATATATTATATAATTCGTTTCAAAGATATCTTATAAAGAATTTGAGATAAGGAATCAACCTCCACTCGATGACGGAACCGATAAATGTCATCGGAACACATGACAGAAGCAGAAACTGCATACGATGGCTTTATACAGATTTTAAAATGTCATATTCATAAAAATACCCCCATCTCATATATTATATAAGATATATCATAAACATATAATAAGATATCTCATAAACATATAAGACATCTCATAAACATATAAGACATCTCATATATTATATCAGATATCTTCTATAATTTGGTAAAAATAAATGACAATTTGGCTTGCCATATAGGACACGTACTAAGGGAGATCATTCTATTTCCCCAATTTGTCTCACTCTACAACTAATTTATATAAACCAATGAAACTTATCAGCAGCAGTACAATAATCTAATTCAATTAATTTAATTAACTTTAAGCTTTACAGCTCATCAGTACACACAGCATATATACAATACAATAAATTACAATGGCAACGTAGCTCTTAAAGCCTTAAGCCGATAGTAGTAAATTAAGTGTCCGAGAGACAACATACAGAATGTACAGGTACATGTAATGGCTGACCTGTCACTCAGCGTGGGGTTTTTGTTTTCTGTATTGTTAGATTCCTTGATATCGATGTTATAATTGTTAATCGAGTCATTGCCTATTAGTTACGTATTTCGGGAATTTATACCTTATTCAAAATTATTTCCATGCTGTTTACTTTCAGACTTACAAGGACGAATATTTCAGCCTGCATGAAACATGCATGATAAACATTTAGTGCTAAATAATGTTAACATGTTTCAGCTTCATTTAGATATTATTATCTACTGAATTGTTTTTTGCCTTTTGTACTGCGCAGTTTATTCGTGTGAAGGTTTTGAAAGATGCATCTTAAAATATTCTACTACATGTATATATACATTTGATATTTGTCGGCATATCCTGATAAAATATTTTCAATTAGTAGATTTTAGGAATGCAAATATATGACTGAAACGTGTCGTTATATGACATCTTTCAAAAGCATGCGCATTTGAATATTTTCGGATATTATAGGTGGTTTTTAGTCATGACTACGTATAATTTTCAAATACCTTCTTAGTATTTTTATTAGACTTTTGGGCTCAGATCTAGTATTTTTAAAAGGTATTATGAAACTAACACCCGTTAAGAAAACATAGCATGGGAATACTTTTTACATATTCGAAATTCAAGGGTTCTGCATACCTTGCGGATGACGCTTGATGACTAGATGTAGGCATTGAATCAAACATTCTGGTGATCGTTATGACATAGATAAAAGTAATAACCTTAGCAGACTTTAGTTTGTATATAAAGCCTGTGTGGCCGACAACTCTCAATTATGTCTGTCTGTTTCCTATCAAAAGGCAAACGATAAACCTTGTATGTTGTCATAATACTTTCTAGTGTGTCAGGAAAATAAGTTTATCGCAGAACATTAACATTTTGAAGACATGCCTCTTATAAAGCTTAACACATTTTGAGTGATCACTTGTGATTTTGAGCTAGAAGTATGATTTGGTGTACGGACAGTTATTGTTGTTTGTATTGTCTTGGATTTTGCTACATTTAGATCGAAATTTTATATCCCAGTGTTTTTAGTATGTACCCAGTGGTTCCGTCACCACCCTAAATCTCATTTGAGATTGTTACTTAACACGGATTTGACCTAGATTTGTATGATGGGTGCCGTCGTGACCTAGATTTGTATGGCGGGTGGCGTCGTGACCTAGATTTGTATAGGTGGGTATCGTCGGTGACCTTGATTTGTATGGTGGGTATCGTCGGTGACCTACATTTGTATAGCATGTATCGTCGTGACCTTGATTTGTATGGTGGGTGTCGTGGTGACCTAGATTTGTATGGCGGGTATCGTCGTGACCTACATTTGTATAGCATGTATCGTCGTGACCTTGATTTGTATGGTGGGTGTCGTGGTGACCTAGATTTGTATGGCGGGTATCGTCGTGACCTAGATTTGTATGGTGGGTGTCGTGGTGACCGAGATTTATATGGTGGGTGTCGTGGTGACCTAGATTTGTATGGCGGGTTTCGTGGTGACCTAGATTTTTATGGTAGGTGTTGTGGTGACCTAGATTTGTATGATGGGTGTCGTGCTGACCTAGATTTGTATGGCGAGTATCGTTGATAAAGCAGAAGACGGTTTCTCTTCCTAAGCACCTGGTCTTATTCTCCTTGTAGTTTTTCCTGAAACTCTATTAAAATATTTATTACCATTTTGAGATTGAATTATCATGTCGTTATTATGTCGGTATTCTTTATTGTTTTTTCATTATGTTACATTTTGTGACCAAATAAATGTAAAAAGGGACTGAAAAATATTCTAAACAGGATTGAAAAATCAAGGACAAAGATCACGGTAGTATTAATAACACTGACATTAAATCACTTCAATATGGCATATTTAACAGAGAAATTGAAACAAAATATTAAAACCCACAGAGTGTAATTGAGTATAATTGGTTATTGATGTCATCTTTACTTACAGGTGGTGGGGTGTGGTCATGACTACGAATGTCCGTACGGCCAATGTTGTGCCTTTAGACTGTACTTAGTAGGTAAGACGATATTTTGTATCAGATCATTAGTGGATACTCTGAATGTCGTTCCGACAAACCAAGAAACTCTAACAAACGGCAGGACAGAGTCTCTTGGGTTTCTGAAGACGGTATAAGAACCACGGTAGAGAAACGACATAAGATATCTTATATATTTCTCTACCTCGGCTCTCATTTTGAGAATGTTAAAGTGCTTTAGATTTATATGGCGGGCAACATGGATGAAGCAGAAGACGTTTAATATTTAGGAACGCATGGATCTTACTTATATTCTGCCCTCGTTTTATAGATTTTGAAATAAGAATTATTGTTGATTTCCTCACATGTCGTGTTCAAACATATCATTTGTGAAATATATAATATATAATATATTATTATTATTCAATATTATATAATTGAATATTAATTGCCATTCTTCGACGAATACCTATACCTATTCCGTAGTAATTATCATCTTTTTGTATGGGCCATAACGCAAATCTACTTATAAAAATTTGCCCTCGATAAGATTATCTCCTCATGAGTAAGATTAAGAGTAAATATCTGTACCAGTCCCGTTTAATATAGATTCAGTATATCAAAGTTTAGTTCATTATTTTGAGAAAGTTTATTTGTTACTTTACTTTACTGTTTTGTTTGAGTGCCAACATCATCGCAGTTTTGTATTCATATTGCCAATGAAGTGTTACCTCTTCTATAGAGATAGGATCACAAAATCAATTGGAATCTGTCGAACAAATAAAAAGTCCAGGTAATTTCTAGCTATACTGAAGAGTTGTTTAATTTTACGAGGCTAATATTTCGCGGTTGTCCCAGTCGGACATAAATCGCGTGTATAAAATTTCGCGAAACAATGTCTAGTAATCGCTGTGTACATGTATGTATTATTGTGGTATATTTAACTACCGTAATTACAGCGAACTTTAATCACCCGCGAATATTACCAACTATATAGTATGTGCATCTTTAAACACAGGTCACTGCACAGATCTCTCGACGGTGGACCAAACATGTGGAACATCTGTTGTGGGGATCTGTGGCTGCGCCAGCGGTCTGACTTGCGCTCCAAAAGAAGGATTCCTGAGCACATTCACCCTGGGTGAAGGTCACTGTAAGCCGCGGAACAATAGTTCCTTATCTGCATCTACAACGAAGCAACCCTCAGGAATTTTCAGTCTCTTTGGTTGACGCGTATATTTCCTTTCCTAAACATGAGTTTTCATTGTGAAACATTTTGACCAATAAAATTGATAGAGAAATGCATTTTCTTTTTAAACATTAATTCTACAATATATTTCAATGACGCCATTTTAAATCTCGAGTTGTGAGACCAGTCTTTCTGAATGTACAGGACGTGGGTTGTTGCAAAAGAACAAATAAGTACGTTACCGGATTAGCACACTTTCCTTCATATTTGCTATTGTTCTATTTTCTATTGTTCTGTGTGGTTTCCTTATTAGTGGAACGTGTTTCATTCATTCATTCAATTTTATTCCAATGCCAGTACAGCCCATAGATAAACATGGATACAAATCTTACAACCAAAATACATATTTTGGAAAGTTATATCCCGTAATCACACTGGCGTCTGCTTCTGGTTAGTATTAATAGAAAAAAATATTCTACTCTAATCCTACCATAGTAAGAGTAGGGGCTAATACTGTTTTTCCATTAATACTAACCAGAAGCGGACGCCTGTGCCGAAAAGCATGATAACCTACAATATTATCACTTCCGCCTTCGCGTCAGCTCTAGCAGTTTCGTGCACGCGCACCAACACATATCATTCACGTTCGTTCACCCATGTATAAAATATCAATCCCTAATATACGTGTAGTCGTAATAACAATTACGCATACCAAGAATGTACATTTTAGATAATTTGTGTTTGTAACCAAGAGATGCAAAGCTGAGAACCTAAAAGAGGAAATCTCGGAATCTAACTAGCTATCGAGGTCAGACGTGCTTGATACTTGCGATATGTCGATTGGTTCCGTGCCGTCGATAAAGCGCGAGACGTTTTCCCGAAACTCCAGGTATTTTATTTTCCATTTTCTTTTTTGCTAGATAATGTATAGCTACTACTTCGAAGGGTAATTTTTTCAATGATTCGTACAATTTTTGCAGTTTTAATTAAAGTTGAAAGAAACAAATGAGTTTCACGGTCCCAAACTTTCGGTTTGAAACTTTGCCCTTGAAAATTATAAACAGAAGAACTTCTTGAAAAACGTGTATTTCTTCGTGTAACGCAATTTTAGACCATAGCCGAATTGAAACAAATTAGCACACAGTACTTGCCGCAGAAATACAGAAAATGCTCTCATATTTTGACGGGTTGCTTTCAGTGTTAGAGGCATAAAATATTGTTACCGCTAAAATAAGTTAACCGCTAAAATATCTACGTTTACAGCATATGTAAAGTATGACTAACAACGTTTTTTGATGTGTAAATGTATCAACATAACCTCACAACTGACTGTTATTACTGCCCACAAACATGATGTAGCAGTCACACATACTTCACCTGAGTGACGTTTCTACCTGTGCCACATACACTTAACGCCGCCATGATGTAGTACATTGACTTGTGGCTTGACGAGAGACATTGTGTTTCTTGGTTCAACAAGATCTACCTGCGGTGAATTTAATAAGGACACCTGCACTATGGACAATAGGTAAGTCTCTATAGGTATACAATATTAGTTTGTATTCGTTATATTTGTCTGTATGCATTTAAAACACTTACTTGTATACTTCTACATTCAATTTGCTGACAGACTTATTATACATATGATTTACTGTTGCGACCATAGCTATACCATAATTAACACACCGGAAGTTGTAATATGAAATGATAAGTACAAAGGTATTGTTTTTGTTAGCGCCTATTAACAATTGTACATAATAATATCGCATAAATGTTCATACTTTATTAAGCTGATATTTGCTGCCCGAGTTTTAGTTCTGTACAGCTAGGAATATAATTAAAGCTAAAAACAGTTATATCATTCAGGCAGTCCGTCTATGTCCCTTCTCCTCTGAATTTTCATTCTGTTGTGATGCAGATACATACTAATTAAACAATATGTACTGTACTTAAAATTTGCTACTAATATGTGTCTTTATAAAGTCCTAAGAGATTTCTTAGTGGTAAGATATAACCAGGAGGCTTTTAATGCTCATGATTTTGAGAGTGGGACGAATGGTTCACATGTTCTCGGTAGAATGCTACCGGGTGAGGTGTCCTGCTGGTTGTCTTCGGCAGTATGTTTCAGTGAGATAGCACTATAAAGTCGACATCAATTCCGCGCTATGACAAGGAGACACGAACATACCCCAGCCTCCAAAACACCCACACACACATACGCTAGACGCCTGCATCTCGCACACGGGATGTCGTCCTTAAATGATTTAAGATGTCGATAGGACGTTAAACAATACAAAACAAGCAAAGAAATAATATTGTCCCAGAAGTTAGCCTAGCTACATGTTTAATCATAAATACAAACATCGACGGAGAATAGACACACATTATTAATAAATATTCTTTCTGAATTATCCAAAATCTGATATTATGAAATTCATTGAATTCCTACGCATTTGGCTCCTGGCATCACTGATGACTTCTTTACGAACAAAAGAGTAAGGAATTTAAACAGTTTGCCATTCTGAACTAACACCTTTCCAACATCTGTTATACACAATCACACGTGACTTCAGTGGTGCGACTTCCGTTCATTTCTATTTTTAGAATGCTTGTTAATATAAGGTGTAGGGGACTGACTGTAAATGCCCCACAAGGAACACAGTATAAAGAGCGCATATTGTCAGAAATAATCATATTGTGTGGTATTCATTGTCTGTCTGTCTGTCTGTCTGTCTGTCTGTCTGTCATTGGTGACGATACAACGGTATATGTTGACTATACAACGTATGTTGTGACTGTATAATGATATATAGTGACGATATAATGCTATATTGTGACTGTATAATGATATATTGTGACGATATAACGATATATGTTGACTATACAATGGAATATTGTGACTGTATAATGATATATTGTGACGATATAATGGTATATGTTGACTATACAATGGTATACATGTATTGTGACTGTATAATGATATATAGTGACGATATAATGGTATATGTTGACTATACAATGGAATATTGTATAGTTCACCGAGGACGAAGGCCGAGGTAAATATTGTCCAGGTTAAGTTCATAAACCCATTGATTCCTTTCAACTAAGTCTGCATTTTCTACATAATATGATTTCTTATGATTTGTCCTTAAAAAGACAAAAACAAAAAACAAAACAAAACAAAAATAAATAAATGAATAAATAGATACATAAATTGCTGGTTGTTATTAAAAGTTATGTTAGAAAAAATGAAAATAACGACAAGCCAGGCATTTTAAATAAAACGAAATAATTTGATCGGTCGAACATATTTCAGCACGTTGACACTATTTCTATTTTTAGCAGAAGACATTATCAGGCGAAACGTTATATCTACATATCTCAGTGATGATATGAGGTATTGATGTCATGTGATCTCACAGATGTATATGGTGAAGAGTGACTCTATACCTGTATGATATGATAAATTCTGACATTATAGCGAGGGCTACAGATAATTATTCATCGTTACTGTATATGTTATATTACATAGTACTATTTTATATAGCAAATATATGCTGGGCGATGATTTATTTATTTGATCCTATGAGGGAGCACATTATTGAGATATAAACAATTTACAGAAATATCCTGCTTTGTTTAAATTTTGTAATTTGTTTTTATTTTATTGTCCTTGCAAGTTTCATTTTGTAATGTATTATAGATATAAGTATATATAAGTATAAACATAAGCATAACAATAAGAAATACAAGTGAAAAATCATCAGCTTTACGAAAACGTTAGTATGCAAAAAAAAAAAGCAATAAAAATGAAATAAACAAAATAGTAATAAACAAACGAACAAACAAACTTGACACTACAATAAAAAGGGGACATGTCAGAATTTGTTTTCGTGACAATGTAAATTAAAGTCAGCATTATTCACACAGCAAGATCGAGCAGCGCTATCTCCGCCGATGTCCCCACCACCGGTAACTATATTAGAAGGGGAACATTACCTTACCTGTATGATTGCTTGCTATGCATAGTAATGTCTTGTTTGTCAACACAGACATAACACACGGAATTGATGATTGATCACGATGGTATATAATGTGCGATGAGGTCTCGTATTTGAAGGACAGCGAGGCTTTGACCGGAGCATTTGTATAGATATTGAATAACAGCGTGTTTAGTCATTAATACCAAGCTATGTTATTCATCGACTGGAGGATAAATCAGACCATAGTATATGCTCTGATATCGTAAAATACAGGTAGAGTAGTAAATGTGTGTACACCTGTACATGTGGTATTGATAATGACGTCAGTGCACCGTGACGCAAGACACATCGACACTCGACACATACTGGAACTCCTTACAAAGCCAATGAAATGGCGAATTCGACATCGGTCTCCGAATTTCGAAGACAGCTTGTACACGTTTTACACATCTGTGTACACATGCTGCCCTGTCTGATGAAGGTGACATGAACATACAGTACTAGTTATCGAATCGTCGAATATTTGGTTTGGTTTATTTTGTTTAACGTCCTATTAACAGTAAGGGGCATTTGAGGACGTGCCTGGTTTTCGAGGTGGAGGAAAGCCTGAGTACCCGGAGGGAAAAAACCCCGACCTACGGGTACTATAGCTATAGGTCATTATACCAGGCGACTGCCCCACGTGGGTTTCGAACTCGCAACCCAGAGGTGGAGGGCTAGTGATAAAGTGTCGGGACACCTTAACCACTTGGCCACCGCGGTCCCAATATAAACATTAATAGGCTGTTTAACGAAAATTCTTACATAAACCATACTTTCTAACCTGAAGGTAAATACTTCAGTATAGGAATATATAGTGTCAGCGAGCTTCTCAAAACAAAAAGTTCTATACAAATTTACTAACAAAAAGTACGATGGCCGACAAGAGCCTGGCAAAATGAAATGAAAAAACTGTAACACTTTTTTTCATGGTACATTTTTTTCACATCTTTTTGTGCTATTGTATGGTACAGAAAGATGTGAAATCGGAGTTGAAATGAGTCAGTCGCTTTTGTATCTTTTTGTACCAAAAAGCGGCCGAAAACAGCCATGGTTCAGAAACATATGAAACGGCCAGACATAAGGGTTACTGAGTTTGACAAATGACTCCCAGATAAAGCTGTCATCACATAGCCTGCCAATTAGTATCCGGAATGTCTGGCTACTGGATGATCCAATCGTCATGAATATTGATGTTGGGCCTGCAAAATGATCAGTTGTCTATTTTAACTTCTAAATTACTTTTCATTTTAAAAATAACGTCTTTAATAATTTTTCCAGTGACGAATTATTTGTACTTACATTGTCAATGTATCCAATCTTCCTCAACTTCTCGAGTAAAAGAAACTAAAGATACCGATGGGGTCCGTTTTGGGGAAATGGGACCATCAATTTATTACGTAATAAAAACTTCTCGAGTAAAAGAAACTATAGACACCGATGGGTTTCGTTATTACGCTTTTAGCAGTGAAATATCGAAAAGTAATCATTCTATAAAAGTGATATTTAATCAAAACCCTTCATACAAACTACAATGGAAAAAGTTAAAAGATGATCCGGTATATTTTGCTATGAAAATATAATAAACAGCATATCTAACAGCATCTTCAATAATACCAAATGTATTTCACTCATGTGACTAATATTTTGATATTTTTCACGAATGCGCAAATATCGAAATATTAGCCCCACTCGTAAAATATAGTTGGTTTTACTGAAGACATCGAGGAATATATATATTTTGTAAGACTATTAGAGAAATGCTGTAATGTTTTTTCAATCGTTCAATTGTTTATCTCTAAAATAGAAATGACGACATTATACAAGTTTAATTTAATAATTTTTAGCCCCTAAGGTACACCCCAATACTTACACTAAAGCTTCGACTCGATTTGTGTCCTCAGAAATGATTAATAAACTTTGCGGCTTGTTGTGACGGTGTTATCAAACCTTTGCTATTCGGGGTCAGCCCTGGTCATGGTGTTAGATAACGACATTCCGATGTTCTGATGGTACAGTTTTTTCACATCTTTTTGTACCACGGATGGTACAAAAAGATATGAAAAAACTGTAACGTTTTTTTCTTGGTACACTTTTTTCATATCTTTTTGTACCAAAAATGGTACAAAAAGAAATGAAAAATGTGTAACGCGGTACAAAACCTTTCACATCATTTTGCCGGCGGATACCGGCTATTGGTACATAAACATGTGAATGTAAGCTGTGTTTTTTCCTAAGTAGTTTATAATCTTTCTGTAACACATATAGTACAACATGATTTGAATCTTCACATCTTTTTGTACCATGGTACACTTTTCTATGGTACAAAAAGATATGAAAAAACTGTACCATTGAAAAAAGTGGTACAGTTTTTTCATTTCATTTTGCCAGGCTCTTTTCGGCCATCGCAAAAAAGAGACAATAAAAGAAACAAAGGAAAATACAATAAAAGATAAACCCACAAAATCAACAATAGAAAGAAAGAAAGAGACTTTACGTAGAAATCAAAAGATCGATAAGCCAAAGCGGGGAAAATGTGACCTTGTTCGATTGGTACCTATCCCAGGTTACTCTCCATCTAGGAAAATGCATATGATGACATCAGATAATCGTCACCGTTACGAAATAATACTTAGAACTACTACTTCAAATGATAAATAGGTATTTTACATCAAAACGTGAAGCTTTTAATGTATATTATACGTTTTTGATTTAGGAAATAGTGAATACATTTTGATACAAGATTGCCTAATACTTAAATGCAAATTTATAAATACCAATACATTTTATGTTTCACTGCAATGAATATATATTTAAAGTAATATAAAAAGATTACAGATTATACATTTATTATTACATTTCTTCAGAGACGAAGAGCAAAACACTACAGGAACAGGAAGTACTACAGAGACAGGAAATGCAACTAAATCAGAAACGAAACTCGGAAACGAAGTTCCGGAACCAGAATCCGATATGGTTAATGAAGAAAAGAGAAGGTTTCGATGCGCCAGAAATATGGTGACTTTTACACTATCATACGGGTGTTCGTCCTTGGTAACCAGCGCCTTATCACTGTATATGTCATCACAGATTACTACGCTTGAGCGGCAATTTGGTCTCAGTAGCGGAGAGAGCGGGATCATCCTCAGTTGTAATGATTTTGGATTTTTACTGACTGTTCTTCTGTTTGGTCACTTTGGACCAAGGTATGTATATTCCAGAGTTTAAAACATACATTCAAAAAAAGTTCACCATCAGCATTATTTTGTCAAACGTCATATTTCATCTCAATACTCATCATAATTGACAGTCATCATCATCATCATCGTCGTCGTCGTCGTCGTCGTCGTCGTTATCATCATCATCATCATCATCATCATCATCATCATCATCATCATCACCACCACCACTACCACCACCACCATCATCATCATTCGGGTGGGGTGGGGGGTGGGGGGGGGGGGGGGTATATAAATACTATATATATACATGTATATCATATGAAAACAGGTAATTCTATTGAAAAAAATTCCCAATTACATCAGAGTTTCATATAAAGAAAATATGTCAATTTCATTTTCATTTCATTTTCTTTAACAGATTCCATATTCCACACCTTCTGTCTATGGCAGTGCTACTTTACGGGGTATCTGGACTAATGTGTAGTCTGCCTCAGTTTGTCTCTGGCTTCAGTTTAACACCTAAAAGTAACAACAACGCGAATTCGTCTGAGGACAGTTCTGTCATCGCTTTGTGCCGAGTAGAAGGAAATGTGCCAACCGAACCATGCAGCTCGGAGGAAACAAAAAATGCTGAGAGTATAAAGTGGGTGGTCGTGTACTTGGGAATCTGTCTTGGGATACAGGGAGTTGGGAAATCCCCTCGGTCTCCTCTAGGGACACTTTATATCGATAACAACACAGAGAAGGGGAAAACAGGACTGTATTTAGGTAAGTGTAACACAGGCTGCTGAAATGTTGTCGGATCCAGGTTAAGTTACATAAAACGAGAGTTAGGATAGTGACAACGGAACCACAAGGGATATCTACAAACTTCGAACACGTCTGAGTTCATATCGTACAAGGACATAGAATGTTTCTAAATTATCTCAACCAAAACTGAAATAGTGATAATGGGAATAAGTTCATGAAAATCAAATCGATTGGGACATGTAAACACCGTGGGTAAGGTAAGCAGGGATGTTACTGTCTAGAAATGGAAAATTAACCATTGGAAAATGGAAATCATCACGCGTATCATAATTTAGATGTAGGCCGCCTCTCTTACGTTGTAAGTAAAGATGTTGGAAATTCTGGAGTGTCCTTGAGTTCTACAGGGTAAATCCGATCGACATGGTCTATGAATTTGTTATTTAAAGATAACATATCGTACAGGAATTTGAAGGACTTTTTCTCTGTTACCTGTTCTGATACCCTCTTCTATATAATCAACCTTGTATGAAAACAAAAACAAGTCGCCTAACAGAGGGGCGCAGTTCTAATGGCTATCCACATAGCTAAGGAAGATCTGGGCCCGGTTGTTCAAAGGGTGATTAGGCTAATCACAGTTTAACAACAATTTTATAATCCTGATTTCAACATTTCTGGTAAAGTGAACTTAACAAAATGTCATGAAACGGTAATACTTGTCATTCTCTTCCTACCTGCCTATTTGAAGACATGCACACACTCAGGTTTTGAAGTAAAGGAGAAATTAGATATTCACTAATCAAGTGATTAAGCTAATCATCTTTTGAACAACTGGGCACTGGTCACCAAACTCAAGAAGGATGTCGATCAGAAATGCAACAGTTCTGACGATGTTATCTTCGGTGTATATTCTTTTGACCTTAGTCGTTTGTTTAAATATGCTCCTGTATAGTTGACAACATTTTTCTAAATTTGGAATGGGGAATGGTTGAGTAAAGAGGGGTTTGATAAGAAGGTTTTTATAATATACCAACAATATTCCAACAGTATCTTAATGGTATCTCAATCCAAATAGGACACCCTACCTTTTCACGTCCGATCGGGGAATCGAACCCCGGCCGCCTAGGTGAAAGGCGAGTGTTACCACAGTGTCACTATAAGTGATAAGCTTATAAACTTCAAAACTTTAGAACCGCCACAGTTCGACAGATTGATTGCATTACCAAGTACACTATACGACATAGATGTAAATAATTTGTTCAGAAACAACACAGGTCGTACGTATATACACAGCTCTCCATTAGGCCCACTTTACAGGAACATATTTTGTAAATCGTTTAATCTGATTTGATAGTTGAATACAGTATTTTTTTCTGAAAACTCCTTATATTACCTCAATTTACCTGTATGGTATATCAATAGCCGATACGGTTATAGACAACATAAATCCTCAAAATGCTTCATAGAATGGAGGGGTGCCAATCTGGGCACATTGACATACACCTTTGAATGTTTGAAAGAATTTTTTTTACCTCTGACCTTTAGGGCAATGGGAAATTACCTAGTTACATTGCACTGCACAATGATATAGGTATACTACTCGTTTAGTTTCGTGACTTTATTTTAAAGAGTTTGAAATCTATCGCCCAGAGAAGTATTATTGTGTGTATAAAGACACGAAATATAAAATATATTTGATATAATTGGCATTTATAAATTGGGTCACTGTGACCTACGTTTTGACTATGGGTTATTTTTTCAGTTGGTTTTATTTTCAACATACCAATGCATCAAAATCACTTTACCCATCATTACTTGACTTGTCATATCATTACTACCTAACCTCAAGGTTTTTGTATATAGAAAATAAAACTTATCGGTGATAGCCACCAGCGGACCCTTATTGGCACCCCTCATGTCGTTAAATTGGGGAACGTAGGCTCCCTTGACGCTAACTGGAACTTTAAAGAGATGAGTAATTTCAATGGCATTGTGCCATTCTTTATGGATGGTCGAATGTATATGAGTAAACTGTATTGAAATGTGTATCAATAAACAGCTTAAATACCAAATTGATACTGTAAAATGATAACACACGTATCGACACAGACCCACGTGAAGCTACAGACCCACTTGAAGCTAAATATGTTTCAGGTTTCCTTATCACGAACGAAATCAAAGACGTATCATAACACATCTATTTTTAACCACAGGCAATCTAATAAACATCTAGATGGTCGTTCTCACTACGTCACATGAACATCTAACAACATCACATACAGTAAGGGGCCACGTCAGGATGAACTTTTGTATTAACCAATCACATTACTACTTACAGAATCTTGAAAGTGAATTTCGTATGTCCGAAATAGCATGGCTAGAGTGCATGGTTTGCATAATCTGTTAATCTGTTCCAAGGCATTTCGTCCAACGAAGCTACAGCTAAACATGCTGTACCGAAATGGTTAGCTTCAGATGCATGATGTGACGAATCGGTGAGATCGATGGCATCGAGAAATTGTCAATTCGACCTGAAAGTGTAATATTGTTGTAACAAAGGTCATCCTGACGTGACCCCTTATGCGATGTCGTTAGATGTTCATGTAACGTAATGAGAATGAACATCTATATTTTAATTTGATTAAGCCGAAGGCGTCAGCTACTGGCTAATATTTATAGCAAAAAATAGGAACTCCTATATGGGGCACCGTTTTACTATTTATTCCCATTTGGTGATATCACCTATTCAAATGAGTGATATCACCTATTCAAATGAGTGGTATCACCTATTCAAATAGGTGATATCACTTAATGAAACGAATAGGTGATATCACCTTTTCGAATAGGTGATATCACTTTAAAAAAATCTTAAGTGATATCACCTATTCGAATAAGTGATATCACTTAATGAAACGAATAGGTGATCATGATATCACCTATTTGTTTCATTGAGTGATATCACCTTTTCAAATAAGTGATATCACCTATTCGAACAGGTGATATCACTTATTTGAAAAATGAATTGGTGATATCACCTATTCGAATGGGTGATATCACTGATTGAATAGGTGATATCACCAAATGGGAATAAATAGTAAAACGGCGCCCTATACTCCTATGCCTAGGCTGCTATATTTACAAGGTGTGGTGTAAGTAACTCTTAAAGATGAAATGATAAATCGAATATGGAACGGAAGTAGGTTATACTACTGATTGGTCGACAATTATAGTTGGTATTGTTTACAGAGCAGTCCACCAATCAGATTGTCCCTTGCATACCGCTCTAAAATATATAACGACTACACTTGTACGTCTGTCCCACAGTCGATGCATCGTCGGCTATCATGACCTCTTTTGATCTACTTTCTAATCTTTAAGTCATTGTTACACGATAAAAGAATAACATGCATTGGTATTTCAGGATTCTAAACCAAGATACGTTACTGAAGTTTTTGTGCATCTGATATTTTAGTCGGGTTGAAGTTAATTTCAAAATGAATCGAAGCTCACACCTCACGTCCGACTTTTCGGGTGTTACGAGGGCTGATTGATAAGTTGTGAGCCTCATATTGAAGGATTTGAATTTTGCCGGACATATTGTATTATTTTTCAACAACACCACTATATTGTGGGGAAATCCGGAAAATTACCAAATATTACTGCTCAAGCTGTATAACTCTCTGTGTCCTGCCACACAAACAAACATGGAAATGGTGTCAAAACAAAATTCTATCGCTAGAATAAATATTGCTCTATAAATCTATGCTAAAATTATGCACATATCTGTTACAGCTAAGTCAGGAAAAATATTAAGCAACACTTTTGAAATTTTCATATGTGCTACATTTGTAGTACAACGACCCAGAAGTATAATTGTGGTCTGAGGCCAATTCGTTGAACAACTTAAGGGAGGTTACTTGCATACTATCCAAAACCATCGGTAATAAACATACATAGGGACACAATCTGAGCCCTCACGGCTGAAGATTGAACAAACTAGATGAGAATACAAGCGCATTTTTGTGTTTTATCATGTTTAAATATAAGGCAATGCTATTATCACTTTAGCTTACTTCATTAAGCGTATATCACAGTTGTATTTTCACTAATAACTTTTTAGGAGTTACAACGGCCATGGGATTAATGGGGCCTTTCATTGCACTGATGCTTGGAGGAAGTGTTTGGAAAACTGCCCGTGGACTTGAAAGGTAAGGTTTTGTGTCATTTGTTTTCGTTTCAGACTAACAAAAAATAAATTACATAAATTACTTGCAAAGAATATATGTAAGCCATATGCAACCTTTTTGGAAGGCGTGGGAATTTGTGAGAAAATTCCACTAAAATCAGCAATATTTACGATTGAGAATTGAACTCGGTACATATTGAATATTTATGTTTATTTTGGACATTTATAGACCGATAATCCCGGCTAAATCAAATTTCTTTGGGAGAGGAATCAATATAAGCGTTCAGCTTGTTTTCCAAACAACAATATAGTTTGTTTATTTGATCAAATGTTGTAAAACATTATGGCAATAGAATACTATTTATGCTAAACCTTGCACAGCCTTAAACTGTATATTCAGTCTTTTTTATGTAAGTATTCTCACATTAACATAAAGACACAACAATGACACCAGAGGACTCCCGATGGATAGGAGCATGGTGGCTTGGTTTCCTTCTTTTCGGAACCTTATCACTTCTAGCAGCCATACCACTAGCAACTTTTCCGCGAAGATTATCTTCAGCTCCAAGTGGTAATGACAGCAGACAGGATAGCAATGGAAACACAAACAAGGAGTCATTTTGTGACATGATAAAGTGTGGGTATATTTGTATTTTTCTAAGTAGATTAACCTTAATGCACTAATCTAAAATGTCAAATCAAATATTTATTTTTGGTACTGGCTGTTTAAACCTGTCACATTGATGTCCAATCAAACGAAAAACAAAACATTAAAATAGTTTATATACAAACATGGTTATTTTTAAATCTGATTATTTGAAGACTCGGGATATCTCGATTTTTTACATGGTCCTTTGATTGAGATAACGAGGTTCGACTACCTTTTAAATGAATATTCATAACAGACCATCAAAATAGTCAAACATCTCATAGTTGATTATATTCTTATATGGGGAAAAACTGTCTATTTATGGTCTTTGTAATAAGTTATAAGCGTAGCGCAAACAACATATTTGCCAGAACCGATCTTTGACGGAATTTACCGAGATGGTGCGGTCGTACTTGCTCTCGATTCATTGTATTACCTCATAAAAGACCTAACAACTCCAACCCAGGGCATGATTTCAAAGGACATAAGTCTTATCTTTTCTTACAGCCATACCGAGAGGAATTTACAATGTTTTACGATGTGCCGTGTTTGACATATGTCTGGCAGCCATATTGTGTCTGATGTTCGGTGCGATGGGGAATACCATTTTTGGCCCGAAATACTTGGAAAATCAGTTCAACATCCCAACTTGGAAGGCTAATATGATATTAGGTAAGTGCATCACAGAGGCGAAATCGTATGTAGCTTAGGTAAAGGAGACGTCACAAGGACAATCTGGTTGCGTCACGCCAACTATTTGTGTGGAATTGGTGTAACTTTAATTATGGATAATCTTGTTTGTAACAAGCATCTTCATTGGCCTAGAAATTATGTTATCAGTCCATAGCGTGAAAAATGACGTCTATAACGTCGCTTTTGATTGGCAGATGGAGCAGAATAATGATGTGTAAGACAAAAGAGTCCATCTAAAAAGTGAATTTTTGCAGGATATAGATTAATTCCAAAAAACCAAGTGTACTCTCGTCATAAGCCACTTCGCGTTTGATTTAGAGTATACTCCATTTTTGTGTTATAACTCCAGAACATAAAAAGATATATATTCAAGTTTATCCTTGAAGAATATGGTAAGAGAAATTTCAATTTCAACAAATTTTATTGCAACAAGGCAAAAGGATTAGGCGTCAGGCAAAGCCTATATAAGCCTTCTCCATACAACTTCGGTATGTTACAAGCATATAGTACACAATATTAACAAGCATATAAGTCATATGTACAGTGTATCTCCGACCCCACTAACAATAGTTCGACACTTTAATATAATATGTATTCAAATCGATGAGTATCTGTAATATATTCTGATATAAACTTTAATAAAAATATGTTGGTTTCTTCTTCGCAGATATGACATCCATGGAGTAGTGTTCTAATGTTAAAATGGTTATGAGTAAAAACTGGGTTATTGAGATTATTTCTAAGTTTTAGTCTGTGATTGTTGAATTCAGAGCATTTTAAGAAGTAATGTTCCGCTGTTTCTTCGCCGCGGTCACAAGAACAAAGTGGGGAATCTCTCAAATGATCAAGAAATAAGTCAGCGTTCAAGTTACTGGCCTTATTTCTTAGCTGACACATAATTATATTAATAGTTCGACTGCCATCGTTCAGAAAGGTTTTTGTAGTTTCGGAGTTTTTATCTGTATTATTAAAAAGGAGAGATTTGAATTGTGCAAGAGAGTTCACGTTAGATAAGTCGAAATTGAGAACGAACGAGTTGAAATCTCTAAATGTACAAGGAAAATAACTACTATAATAGCTTACTGATCTACAAATAGGGGTATTGAAATATCTAGTCGTCCTTAACGGATATCGTTCGTCTTCCTGGTGATATAAAAATGGTTCAATAGTTTCTTTAAGATGTTGTGGGGCCATATCATGTATTATTTTAAACATCAATATTAATTTATGTTTTTGGCGTCTGTCAGAGAGAGATTCCCAACTAAGTTCTTTATATAGCTTGTGATGAGAGGTACCTCTGCGCAATCCTGTTATAATTCTCGCAGCTTCTAAATGAACAGATTCTAGTAATGTTTTTGATTGTTCAGTGCAGTTGTCCCATAACACATCTGCATACTCCAAAATAGGCATTATATACGTTTTATATATATTTAAAAGAGTTTTCTTAGCAACCCGGTGTTTCAATGATTTTAAAATATTAACTCGTTTAAACGCTTTTTCATACATATAATTGATATGATGTAGCCATTTCCCGTCTTCAGAAAGAATTACACCTAAGTGTTTATGAGTAGAGAGACGCTGAACTGGGTTATTATTAAAATAAATATCAGGATGAATGACATCTCTTTTCCTAGTAAATATCATAGATACTGTTTTTGTAGGGTTGAATTTTATGTCCCATTTCGTTCCCCATGTACTTATATTCGTTAATTTTTTAGAAAGTTTTCTGGCTATTTCAACTTGGTTATTTTCAATAATTTCACATAATGAAGTATCATCAGCAAACAGTTTAATATCGCTAGAAACGGTAGAAGTTATATCATTAATGTATAAAAGAAATAAAAATGGACCCGAAACTGATCCCTGTGGGACTCCAGCGTTTACGGATTTAAAAGTTGAAAATATACCCTCAGTAAAAACGCGTTGTTTTCTATCAGACAAATAATTCTTAAACCACTCTAATAATTTACCTGTATTACCATAGGAACCTAGTTTATATATTAACCCTTTATGCCACACTCTATCAAAGGCTTTACTTATGTCACAGAAAACCGTGCGAACTTCCTTTCCTTTATCTAGGGAATCCATAATTGTATGATATATCGATAAAAGTTGATTCACCGTTGAATCGCCCGGTATAAAACCTGACTGATGTTTAGAAATAATTTCATGTTCACTTAAGTAGCTATATAGGTATTTAAAAATTACTTTTTCGATTATTTTACTAAAACAAGAAGTTACGGAAATAGGACGATAATTTGAAGTTTCATTTGCATCACCTTTGCCTTTGTATATGGCATTGATGTTTGCAGATTTCCAAGATAATGGGATAGAGCCAGTTTCCATGGTTTTATTACAAAGAAGAGTAAGAGGAAGTATGAGAGAAGGAGCTAATAGTTTTATCAATTTTGGGACTACTCCATCAGGGCCAGCGGGCTTTTTCTCTTTTAATGTATAGAGTTGATCTTTGATGTCCTGTTGGGTGAATACAATGTTGTCAATTCGGAAAGGGGATTCAGGAGGGGGAGGAAGAGGATCAAGATCATTTGACGATGTAGAGATAGTAGAAAAGTAAGTATTCAAACATTCTGCTTTATCGAATGGGTGTTGAAGTAGAGTGCCTCTATCATTTAGAGGAGGAATGCAGGTTTGTTTATTATCAGTTTTTAACAAAGATCTAGCTATTTTCCACCATTTATCTGGAGGTAGTGTATCGTTATTCAGAGAGGATTCAAGTTTAGCAAGATATTGTTTTTTAGTTTCTCTAATGAGATCGATTGTTTCATTGCGAATTAACCTATACCTTTCCCAATGAGCAGGAGAGTTAGAATTTACAGCTTTTTTATGGGTACGATTTCTTTGTCTTATTTTCAGTCTAATGGTATTAGAAAACCAAGGTTTATCATTTGGTCGAATTATTACTGTCCTATGCGGTACATGATCTTCAATTTGTTTATTTATTGATTCAACAAGACTATTACTGACGTCGTTAACATCATTGTTCTGAGAAGTAGAAATCCAGTCAATATCACTAATATTAGTATTAATCAAATCGATGTCGGCGCCATCATGATCAAAAATTGTTTTCTTATATGCAGTTCGTTTGTATACTGAGTATGATATGCCAAAGTTGATAAGACAATGATTACTGCAAACCGGACTAAGAACAGATGTATTATTTACCAAGTTGTTGTTATTAGGGAGAATAACGTCTATAGAAGTAGCAGAAGTGGGAGTAATTCTAGTCGGTTCGTTGATTAAACTGGTTAGGTTATATTTTGTAAGTAAGAGAGCCAGATGAGAGTGTTGCTGAAGGGATAGCATGTCTACATTTATATCGCCAGTTATAATAACATCCGTAACATCATCATCAAAAACTTTATCAAATATATCGTCTAACTTTCGCCAGTATTCGATAGTGGATTCTGGTCTATAAATGCAACCTAGGAGTAGTTTATGGTTATCAACCGTTACTTCTAGCCAAATGAGTTCGATATCATTATGTTCTAAATCTCGCCTACGCTTACTAACAACTGTATTTTTTGTATATACATTGTATAATAATTCCACCACCATTTCCTATTTGCCTATCTCTTCGAAAAAAATCGTGAGTAAAACTGTCCAAAGCAAGGTCACAATCTGGTATAGATGGGTTAAGATGTGTTTCTGTAAGACATAGTATATCATTTTCAGAGAGTTCATGGTCTATAATGTCTAATTTGTTTCTTATGGATCTAACATTAAGATGAGAAAGTTTAAGATTGCGCAGAGGTCCGGGATTTAGTTCAATATCATTACACATCAGTAGAAGAATGATTAGTATTAAGTTAAAAATATATTGTTCACAATAGTAGTTAGAATTACATAGAGTATATCAGGATACAATTTGGATGTAATGTATATGTTACTCTCATGCATGACATGTATCCACAGTTTTATTACATATTGTAGACAAGTCATCAGCCTGTGTCCAAATGATGGAACACTATGGGATACATGACATACATGAAAGACATTTTATAATCAAATAAACTTGTACTGAGGTGGAGAGACACTATACACAATATCATACACATGTATAAATATATACGTAATACAGAAGTAATGTTGCAACGACAAAAGCAAAAAAGAAGCAAAAAACGGCTTGATCAATAATAAACTAAGGGAAACTAAACATAGCACAGCATATACTTAAATCTTAATACTGTTATTTAACACTCACCTACAAAAAACGAAAAAAGAAACAAGAAAAAAAATAAATTTACACTGTAAACCATATGTAGACCTCTTTCATCAGCTAGTGGATAATCAGAAATATACAGTGAAACATTTAGTGATACCCAGTTTTTATACGATATCATATTATGATATAAAAGCATGCAGTTACTTCACACCCAGATCAGAACGTCAAATTGCATGTCACAATATGCTATCTATCATTTATCCGATATTCAGGTATTATGAATTTTGATCATGTAATACTAGTAGGTGGGTATAGTGAAAATAATTGATGTTGTCCGTAGGGCTGGCTTTATACAGCAGCAGCACACATTTATCAGTTCTAAGCATACATACTATATTCAAATTTTGATAATTGTATTTCTTCATGATTAAAAGCTGGAGGGGGTATCAACCCATAGATAAAGGACATATAACATGGACATGCTGATTGTTAGCTCTGGTTTGGATTTTATTAACGACTGTAATATATTTCATACACATTTAATGGGTAGTATGTTTAATCATTTGATTAGAAATCGCGACATGATTAATAGCATAATATATATATATATATCCTTTGAACAAGTTTAAAAAAAAAATTTAAAAAAAAAGAGAAAGTAAGAGAAATGATCTATTAGTCCAGGAATCTCGTGGGTTTTTTTTTACATCAGAAACATTTCGCGTTCAGATCTTAGAATATACTGATCTCACGGTGGTAAACGTCAGTCGCGTAGCTAGACCTGTTTTGATGTGTACGCAGATGTGGTGCCGAAGGTGAGGGGGGTTGGGGTGGGGGTATGGGAGTGTTGGTTGATTGGTTGATGGGGTTAATGGAGGGGGATATGCCCCCTTACCGCTAGGGGGTCTGGAGGTCTCCTCCAGAAGAAAATTTGATTTTTATAGGCCTTTCGAGGCACTTTAATGTGTTCTAGTGCCAATTTTCTGGTATAATAAAATAAAGAACAATTACTAATTGTAATGGGAAACATTTACTGCAGTTCCCCAAATGACCCCGCAGTCGTACCACTGTTTTCGCCATCCCTCAAAACCACTAAACACCAATTTTCAACAAAATCGAATAATATTTGAATTTCGACAAATCCGGGCCTAGTGAATGACGACCATTTTGTTAAAATGTGAGAGTGTTTTAAAACATTTTCTATCTTTTGGCCATTACTTGCCGCTTTCTTCATTTTCATATTAAGCCTACGTGTTTTCTTTCCAATTACTCGGTATTCTAAAACAAAAAATACAACAACAAAAACAAAAACAATGACATTCTAAGCTTTAGGAATTTTGTTGTTGTTGTTGTTGTTAAAATTATGTGTTTTCGCACTTGCGTACCCGCGTATAGAAAGCTACGCCCCTGAAAGTGTTTATGCACCTGTCTAGGATCAGTGATTAGCCATGTTGTCTTTGTTTTAAATTGATAGACGTAGTCTTTTCTTACATAGTCTTGACATAACTCTTGATGCAGCATATCATCTGTTTGTCGTAAAAGGTTTTGATAAACTCACCTCAGTAAAACCAAGAGTCGACCTCTCCAGGATAAAATGATGCCTTATCATAGGTTAAGTTTAAGTTGCATTTTTGTTGTAAGATTAACATTGTTATGCCCTCGCCATTTCAAGAAGGAGGATAAAGTGTTTCCCATATCCTTCCGTCTCGTCCTGTTCCGAATCAAAGACATATCTTGAGAATCCCTCAACAATTTTGGGTATTTATTTCCTATATGATAGCATAGCACCGATGCTCTTCACTTGAATATACACAGGCAAAATGGGTTCAGATGAAATTTAGTTTAATTTCAGGTCAAATTGACTTGGAAAGAGCAGAATAGTCAATTCATTTCAATAAATTGACCTGAATGTGACCTGATATTAACCTGAATGTGACCTGATATTGACCTGAATTTGACCTAAAATTGACCTAATATTGACCTGATAATTTCTTCATGTGAAATTGACTTCATGTTCAAGTCCATTTCAGGTCAATATTTTTTCAGGTCTAATTTATCTCAAACATTTTGTCATTATTCTGATAGTTAAAAGGTCACATTTGCCCTTTCATCAGTGGCCGCAATGTTGCATATAGGAGTCATTTATGTTTTGCATTCATATTTCTAATCTTTATTACACATGTCAAAATTACAACATGCTTTTTGTTTCCAGGAGTTGAAAAGTTAGGGACGGGAATAATCGGAGTATGTTTAGGCGGATATTTGACATCACGCATGCGCATGAATAGACGGAAGTGCCTGAAGATGGTTGTCATCCTCAGTTTCATAACAACATCTCTATCTAGCCTCGAGTTCATTTTTGGATGTGAAAATCCACCTATCGGGGGAGTAAACAAGAATCTAGTGTAAGTATGACAATTGTATTCAAATTGTAAAAGATAAACAAACAAATAAATAAATAAATACATGTATATTTTCTGGGTGAAAGGTTTGTCATGAAATATTTTTTTCAATGTACATTCAAACATTGAATGGCTTGATAAAAATGAATTGTGAAATGGAACTGTATCTCGTGATCTGAAATGTATCGCGTAATCGGAATTATATCGCGTGAGGGTGTCAAATGCAGTTTTTGTGGCTATTATATATATATACACAAAAGTTCCCTAATATATATTGTTTCGATATCATGTTCTTGTTCAAAATAATTCGACGCTGATTTAACTAGGTTGTCGCTTCCTTTGAAAACCCAACTGATCCCTAATTAAGGTTAGGGTTCTATAAGAAAAATCATATATCTTGAAAATAACATTTCTTTTGGAAGAGCATGGTTCTTGTTTTTTAACTTGATTTCCCAAAAGTTTGTACAAAATGTCTTGTATGATATATTTAAACTCTAGTGGAACGATTCAATATTGGACAATTCACAATCAGCTTGGCATAGTCTGATGGGATGTACAGGTTTACATAAATCCACAACAATAAGCATTTACATACATGTACGTGAGTGAATTTAGATGTGTGGCAACAAATGTGCATGTGCAAATCCCGGCACATGGCTTAATTATGCGGTTGTTACATGTATTTCGCACCTTTACGTACCTGTATGATAAGCATGAACATCCTGTTTTAGTCCGTCGGCCGTAGAGAGCTGTCACTGTGATAACGTACCATACCAGGCAGTGTGCGGGTCGGACGGACAATCTTTCACCACACCTTGTCACGCTGGCTGCCAAAATGTCACCGAAAATGTAAGCTATAAACTTAAAGTCTCTGTCGTAAGTCCTTATCTTGTATACATCTGTGGTGTTGCTGGATGCAAACAACTCCATCATAAGTTTGTTTCTTCCTTCACCAGTCGTTTCGGCGCTTCCTCGACGGCCTCCAAAGGTGCGCCAGCTGAGATGATCAGGCCCACCCGGAACTGGTTGTTAGCTTCGTCATAGCCTCTTTACTGATATCCGGGTTTCAACTGTTTGGTCGGTTTTAATTAATTATTCATTCAGAATTCATCTTGCTATTTCCAACGTCCCTCCCTCTCTCTATCTCTCTACCTCTCGCACATACTTTCTCACTACCTCTCCCTCTCATAACCTCTCTATCTCACACATACTCCCTCACTACATCCCCGTCTCTCACTACCTTTCCTTCTCTCACTACCTCTCCCACTAGCATTACCTTGTCATATGCCTCTCCGTTTCTCACTACCTCTCCCTCTATCGTCCTCTTTCTCTCTCTCTCCCACATACTCGCTCACTTCCTCTTACTTTCTCACTTCCTCACCCTCTCTCATTAACTCACCCTCTACCTCTCCTTTCGTTCTTTCACATCCTCTCCCACTCACCTCTCTCACAGCCTCTCCTTCCTCTGTCACCCCTTTCCTTAATCATCTCTCTCCTCCCTCCCATCTCTTAGGACATCTCTAATGAATTAAAAGCATAACTTCTATCAGCAAAGATTATCATAACAGCGGGTACAATCCTATCAAAACAGGGACCTACGATCAGAGGGTGCAATCCTACCAAAGAAAGAACCTATATGATGGAATGCAATTGCTACAGCAGTAGTGCTCATTCAAAGGAGTTTTTGCAAATGTTGATGCAAGTGCAGTGCTAGTACACTGTATCAACCTACATTCGCACCAGGACAAGCATACCAGGAAGATCAATCGGGGCTTAGGGGACATTTGTTAACACGATTGTAAAATACTGGTGTGTATTAGGTTTTAATTTGTTCCCAGGTAAGTATGTAGGAGGTAACACTTGATTTGTCTCCTCAGGTAGACACAGTACAGCCCATCCCTTCCCAGTACAGTTACTAATCCCTGTCCAGTACCTCTATACACTGATTCCAGCAACCATAACCGCCAGACACTCCTACCGCCCTAGTAGTCGGTGACGGACTGCCGTCAGCACCCGATGTAGTATTGATTAGTCATATCCTCTTTTACACTTTATTAACGTCAGGGTGCCTTTGGCACCTGCCGTTATAGGCGTGGTGGGAAAATGTTGTTACTGACAGATCTGTTCCGGCTAACTATTCCTCTTTTCTGTCATACAAATGATATACATCCGCAGCCTAATATAGATCCTATTTTGATAACAATTATTGACACAATTTAAGTGATGTAAACCGTGTTTACTGCAATTATTTAAAATGAAATGTGAATGTTAGGTGTTCTAGACTATTTTAGAGTATAAATATTAACCTTTCCCTCGTCAGTATATGCAATTTTGTTGGCGTAGGATTACGTAGTTCTGTCTCGATACTGGTTTGAAAACGAAAGTAGAACAATCAGTTTGATCGTCGTGGAAATTTACATGCATTCACAGAGAAACTATCCACATCTGTTCATCCTGAGTTCATATGCAGGAACATTTGATAGCTTAAAACCAATCCTATTTACATAGTAAAATGCACCCGAGCATTCCACGAGATAACTTCAGCTGTCACGTGACTCATCACTAGTCAGCCAAATGGCGGTTATGTCTACTGTAACTAAACCAACGACCGTTCGCAGTTTCATATTCATTTGTATGTCGCTAGAATACGCAAGAAATATGACCAGGAATTGAGGGCAAGTTGTAACAAACTACATTGCCGTTTTTCGTGAGGATTTTATTAAATAAGGTTATTATTTGTTGTTGTTTGAAAAAAATCTAATGATTATGATCCGTGACTGATCATGATGTACTGGCGTTTGTGTCAAAACTAGATATGTCTCGTCGGACAACGCGACCGCAGTTTTCTATCGGAGTGAAAATGTGTTACTACGGGTCATAAAATAGATGTTTGATAGGCCTTATTAATAACTTATAGTATAAATAAAATTAAAAAAAACTTCGGCTGTGTACATCTTGGATTTTATCTTTAGTTGTAGTTACTTGAACAACATGTTCTGTTAATAGACCGATTTGTCGTTCAGTTGATTCTTGTTTTCAAAGTTTACAAGCAGCTTTACTGATTCAGGAGTATATCAATAATTTTCCACAAGCATTAAAGAAATGAGGAAAGAACTATACTCAGCTATTGTAAAGTTGTCAGCTGATATATATGTTATACATGTTTTCTTGAATATATATAGAACAGGAATACCAGGACCAGATGAAGACATTTCATCTGATACAAATGTAACTGTGTGACTATAAAATCCAATTTTAAATTTCTTATAATATGACCTCAGACCTTGACGTTTCTCAGGGCCTTTGGCCCTTTGATTTCATATTAAACAGAAAATTTCAGGTTAATCACACCTAGTCAAAAAGTACAAGACGGGGCAACACCCTTACCATAGCCAACATCATAGTGAATATACAGACGTAGTACCGGCGTTCCCTTTGTGATACCATTGTTCTAAAATTGGCCTACCTATCCTATCCTATAAAACTAGTAGTTTTTGAGCACGTTCAAAAATCTGTACCTTCTCCAACCCTGGAACTATATTAAGGCTTTTTGGAATCCAGTTCCTCTCCAGGTGGTAAAAGAGGTATCGGCAGTTATTTTAGTACAACAGTTTTCAGGACACGCAGGTGAGGGAGATCGGTCTGCTTTACTGACCACTCTGGATATATTTTCAGACAACCAATCCTTTTGTAGGGTGCCCGTGCGTGATGAAAACTGGAATGTTTTGTCTGCACATGTCTTTAGGATTGTGTTTGGCGTTATATCCAGGTTTCTTAGCAATTTGGTTACTCCTAAAATGTTGATCTGAATGTCCTGCAGTCTTGCTGTTTAAGAGCTGGAGGTAGCCGCAATCTTCGGATGCTGGTTTAGTAACCTTCGTTAGCCAAGGCTTCGGATTTCATTTCATTCCACGCACGTAATCAGAAGTCTTGGCTAGCGAAGATTTGCTGCGGTTAGATATCGCTCGTTAAGGAGTATTTCTCCTGAGACTAATCTGCTACCGCGATTTGATGTGGATCCAAGCCCTTCTTGAAAATAGCACGGCTTGTGATATCCCACTCAGCTTTCGGAAGGGCTCCTTCAACTCATGTTGGTGTTGACGATGGTTGTGTTGTTGTCTTTTGCCTTGCCGCATACAAGGTTTGTCAATATCAAATAGCATTTGCCCCAATCTTTAGTTATTATTTCGTCATATTGTGTTTATTTTCCGTTAGCTGTACAGTGACTGTAAGTTTGTGTCGGGCGACCGAAAGGCAAGACCCGGGATCTGTGACACCGGATGTGCCTTCCTTATTCCATATGTCGCCGTTTCCATGGTTTCCACACTAGCTGCCACGATGTCCATTATGCCAATATATCTGGTATTTTTAAGGTAAGTAGCACTAAACTGACTAATTTTGGCCATATCGCATTGTCGTGTTGCCTGAGCGGCTACATTACAAACAAAAACAGCTTGTCGCGTTGTCGCAGTGGTGGCCCGAGACCAGCCAGTACAGTCTGAATAGTTGACCTGACAACAATACCACAGAAATTCGTGCTGTCTTCATTAATACTCAGCAGAACGAGAATAGTCCATATTGGTGGGTTTATTACTTTATCAATAGAAGTTATTGTTTTGTTGTTCATGTTTTTAGATCGGCGTATAACACTATAATATTAAACCATATAGAACTTGTAAGTTCAAGAAACCACTTTTTTTTCATTTTATCAAATTTTATGGCCAAAGTTGTTATCAGTCAATTGAATAGTCTGAGAATAACAGGCAATGGTTTTCCATGAAATGACCAAAGTGACTTTTCTTGCGAAAACTCAAACGTATCTGTAGATTGTGTTATGTTTAATTTAATTTTTCAAACGAATGTAAATGAATTGGCCAGAGAAAAACAAATTGATCTTTCAAGAACGACGAATTAGCGTGTATGCATATAAAGCCGTAACATAATATAGTAATGTATTAAGCTGTTTATGCATTGTTTTAGGTCGGTGCCGGAAGAAAGTCGAGCCCTGGCGTTAGGTATTTTATCGGCAGCAGTTGCCTTACTAGGTAAGGATTAGTCTCATAACTATAATGTATCTATTTGCCAAATCCATTTTTTTTATTTCGTGGTCTGTCATGAGTGTTTCTTATATACCATTATCATAATTAAGAAGTTAGACCGATATATAAGCTTTGTCGTATTTCTAATTCGATAAAATAACACCAAAATATGAATTGAAAACTTGATTACCTCTTTTTGTGCATGTGGGGCAGCAAACAATACTTATTTGCTGTGTGGCGTGATTCTGTTAAATATCCACCTAAGGATGTAAATTGTCATAGAATTTGTATTTTGGTCTTATATTGATGTGGAATATAATTTGTCATCATATGATGAGCTTTTCAAAATATTTCTGTTGATAACAATTATAAGATAAGATAAGATGAAGAAAAGAAAACAGCCAATCAGCGACTTTCAAGTGCTGTATGTTCTGGGGACCTCGACAGGATACAAAGACCCCATAAAGGGACATAACCCAAACAGAATAAAATCACAAACGAAAATGTGCTACAGCATAAAATCAGCTATTTGCATAGCTTGCATTTATCATCGTGCATCACTCATTACACGTGTTTTATTTCATTAATTAGCTTCTGCTCTCTTGTTGGTTTGTTCGATGTCACTTCAAACCCGAATTTCGGAGCTGAATAACGACATCCAAAACCATTATTTAGAAAATAATTAAAAAACAAGTGCACATCCTTATTGTGTAGTACACGTGTTAACTCTTATTTTCGAATTAGGCGTCATTACTTCATTTGAGTTATTTTTTGTTTTCTGTTTCAGTATTTATTCCTACTCCCATCGCTTTTGGAAAAATTTACGACAGTGTTTGCCTTATTTGGAAGTCCACGTGCGGAGTGCGAGGCGCGTGTGGCCTATATGACATTGTAAACATGCGCTATCGGTTAGTTGCCATTGACGTCGGCTGTCGCGCTTGCGCATTTCTTCTCCATATGGTGGCGTTATTTATTGCAACTCGACAAGACAAGGACGATGATTCTGACGAAATTAACAAAGATACAGACATGAACTTGAAAAGCATCTAAATCTAAATATTTTCAATATTCATACCAAAGAATTGATATAGGCTATCATCTATTTTATCATAATACTAAACAGTGATAGTTATGCCGATCTTATTTTCGCTTCCGTGGTACCTGTATCCGGTGGCGTTAATTCACGGTGGTTTTTATACGTTTGCTCATTTCTAGTCTTTTTAAAGACATTCTAAATGCTACTCTACAGTTTTTTTTTATATTGTTCTTTTAACGTGTATATTCTCGTCAACATCAAGAATGTCTCATGAGGGAGATTACTCATAATACATTGAAATGTATCTAAGTATATACATGTATGTTTTTCGCTAAATTGTTTGTTAAATCTATGACTAATAAAGATATTTGATTATATATCGATTAAGGGTCTAAAGTGTCCATGTGAGAGTGTTTTCCATTCTATACTGAATACCAAAGGAGTAAAGCTACGAAGGGGGTTAAATGGCCCTGTTGTGGAGTCCAATTTGAAATATATATATGCTTCAAATATACCACCATAAAACATTGATTGGAATTTTTATCATTAATGAATATCATTTTGTTAATAGAAATTGTAGATAAAATCAGCCACAAAAGACAATTCGATTAATTGGAGTATGTGCGCATATCGTGGCAGGTTTTTTGTTTTCGTACCTTGGACGTATGGAGTCACAGATTGGAGATGTGTCGAGGATGATAGTCAGATTCTGAAAGTTGTTGACGAGAGTGACAATGATGGAAGCGTTATTTTTAATCGACATGTTGTCAAGATCGGTTGCGAAGTTAAGTCTAATTCATTTTAAACTGAATTACTCAATTATTCTAGAGTTCTGTTGAAAAATGAATTATAATTTATACTGAAAATCAATCGAAATGTTAACCACACTTCTTAAGGCGAACACTGTCAAACTCTCACTAGAAAAGTTCTGTCTCACTAGTAGCATTATCCGGTGTCAGCCTACCTGGACACTGCTATCCATGATGTTTCTTTGCCTCTCACCATTCTTCGTGATAATTATGTTATATAAATGTTTATTGCATTTTTGCCAGTGAAATGTAAACATTTATTAAACTGATAAAACTTACATTTTCACTGCAGCGATGAGTAGTGAAAATATAAGATTTTGCAGTGAAAATGTAAGTTTTATCAGTTTAATAAATATCTACATTTTTGTTTGGACCAATCAGAGCGAACTATTTTATTCTCTCACCCAGTGTGCTGCTATTCAGCCTTGTTCCAAGTGTTAATATTTTTAATATTCTTTCACGTGTGAATCTGTCAGTGTCCAAAAACATAAGGTGTCAAAACGAGGCTCCTTGCCTCCAATAAACTCCCGAGATATTCCGGACATCACCTGGACGATCCTCGGAACACAAAACACAAGAGTAAATCTATTTACATAATACAACATCCCTCCCCGTCCTATTTAGTCCAGGTGACAGGTGGGACAGCAGTGCACTTTCAAGTATCTGGATTCCTCCGCTGAGAAACCATTTATAGCAGTAGTCGTACTGTATCATAAGGGTTCCGATATCCGGTCCATTACATATGCAGTACAAAGTCTCTGAACTGTTCTGCTTCCATTCCTCCACAGCCTTGGTAAACCACTCTGGAACATCACGATCCAGACACCTTTTGAGTCGATCATGGTTCACAACAACTACTGCTTTTAACATACGAACTCTATAAACGTAAGGGGACATAGTCTCCACAATCACCCCTGGTCCATTCCATGCTGGTTGGAGCTTAGGGTTTTGTCCCCTTTTGGTAGCCGTTTCCAACACATAGACCTAGCTGGTTTTCTATGCTGGTCGCATACCTTGCAAGACTTCACATAATTTTTAACGGCTACCGACAACCGATACCCAATGGTGGTTCCTCCGCACTCTCTCATCGGTTCTGTTTATTCCTTGATGACCGCTTGCCGGTATATCATTACACAAAGATATAACCTGCTCCCTCTGATCTGCGTCCAAATAGTACCGCTCCCGCTTTATCAAGTAATATTTTACGGCTCTATCAGACAAAAATACATGTACAGTCAAACTTCGATGTTTCGAAGTTCAAGGGACTAACAGAAAAACTTCGAAACAGCGGGACTTCGAATTATTCATGGTTGACAATAGATCGATGTTTTCTTGATAATGACCATATCTGTTAACGTTACATGTCCTCAGTGTCTTCGTGTTGATCGTCGCCTGTCAGGCTCATATCGAAAAGTTTAGTTAATTTATACCTCAAACACAACAAAATAAAAATTCTTTTCATTAATTATACCTAAGCATTTTATTAATTAAACAAAATATGTATCGGTTACAAAACACTTATATCGCGTTTAACAGATAAAGCAAAAGAAGTACAATGCACACTTACGTAAGTCGTTAGGCTTTTCTGCTAAAGACACGTGCGTTTACGTTATGTGCATATAAAATACGGAATGCCGATCGGTTGGAGAATGCATGATTGAATGACAAATAATCGATTTACTTGGATATTTATGTATAAGTTTGAAACGTGACACTTTGAATATGAGTGAAGCTATCGCTAATTGTTTGTGTTTAAAATTGGTCCGGTTGTTTTACAGTTCCGTAAAATTTACTCACCGACCGCTGATTTCAATGGCGGCGGAGATTATCAGAGACGACTACCGAAATGTTTTACCGGAGTGATTAAATGTCATGGCTTCTAAATACACCTTTTATCTATCAATTTGGTCTGATTATTAAATTAACCCCATGACCGGGAGTGACAACACACGCTATCGTTATCCCTATTGTCAGTCAGGGCATTTGGGGGAGAGGTGTGAAATCTTGCCGCAGGGGTCACGACAAACACCTGTCCAGTGGTCAGTACAGGTAAATTTTTTGTTCGAATCATGAGATGTCAATTACCTATAATATCATAGCTAACGGGTCATGAAAAAAGTTCGATACATCGAAAACTTCGATTTATAAAAATTCGAATCATACATAGTTTCGTTAGTAGTGTTATATAGTGAAAAAATTCGGGACCAAGCAAAAAGTTCGATACAGCGAGAAATTCGAATCAACGAAGTTCGAATCATCGAGGTTTGACTGTATATCATTTTCTGACATCTCGTGACCGTTCTCGAGCCAGTCGCTTTGTGCTAAAAGATCCGGATCCTTCTCTTGAGAAGCTTTGATATCGGGTACCGAATATGCAGATAAACGAAGCTCGTTCTGTGCCTGCTCAGGCGGATCTTGAATATACACTCCCGAACTTGATACCACGATCCCAATTACCGTCTGTATGGGATCCTGACTGTCCGTGAGTACGGACTTGTTGACACTCTACGAAACTGCACCCAGTTTTGCATTTTCAAAATATGCTAACAGAACCGCCTCATCTATATCCGACATGAAACTGTGTCAGTTACAATGAGCCCGGGTACAATAGTGACATCCTCCAGAAGGCAAATTGCACAGTTCCGTCCCCATTGCATAGTTGCCACACATGTCACCCTCCGGGAGTCTCGACAAACCATCTGCATTCTGATGTTTGATTATCAAGTCATACTGACTTAACTCTTCCATCCATCTAGCAATTTGCCCTTGAGGAGCTTTGAAATTCAGTAACCTCTGCAGACTACTGTGGTCTGTCCTCACAACCACTGTACGCCCTAGGAGGTAATGCCGGAAATGGTTGGTCATTCTAACCACAGCTAATAGTTCTTTTCTGGTGGTGCAATATCACTTTTGCTCTGCCGTTAAAGCAAAGCTGGCGTAAGCCATTGTTCTGTCCTTACCGTCCTGTATTTGTGAGAGTTCACCTCCAATGGAAAGTCGAAGGTATCCGTGTCGAGCACAAATAGATCTTCCTTATTTGAAAACGCCAGGACCGATGTAGTTACCAGACATTTTTTAACGCGTTGAAGGCCTCCTCCTGTATTGCCCGCCAATTGAAGTTCTTTCTTCCTGTGAGTTCGTATAGAGGTACTGATATTTGTTGCGTAATCATTGATAAAGGCCCTCTGGTAATTTACCAACCCAAGAAATTGCTCCACTTGCCTGGTTGATGTGGGCGCTGGCCACGACTTAACTTTCTCTATATGTTTATCCCCTGCCTCAAGACCTTTTTTAACTTACAACTCTTCCAAGAAATTCCACTTTATTCCTAAACAGTAGGCACTTTGATGGTTTTAGCTTCAGGCGATAGTGTCGACCTCTTTTAAACACCGCTTTCAAATTGGATAAATGCTCCTCAAATTTTTCCTAATACCAGAATATCATCCAGGAATGCTAGTACAATATCCAACGTCAGACAACGGAGAACTAAATTCATAATCCTTGCGTATGTCGCTGGGGCGTTACATAATCCAAGAGCCATCTTCACAAAATTGAATAATCCATGTTTTGTATGGAATGCCGTTTTGTTCCGGTCCTCCACTACAATTGGCACTTGCCAGTAAGCGGAATTTGCATCCAATTTGGAGAATAGAGTATTCCCTGTCAGCGTATCCAGACATTCCTCAATGAGAGGCAGTAGAAAAACATCCTTAGTTGTTATTGCTTTTAGTGCCCGGTAGTCGACACACCAACGAACTCCGCCATCTCTTTTCCTAATCAAAACGGGATTTGACGCCTATTCGGACATAGAAGATTCTATAACCTTAGACTCAAGCATTTTTTTCCAGATGGGAGTCTTCTTCATTTGCAGAACAGGTTGGTGTTCGCCTCATTCGTTGCTTTATAGGAACCGCTTCACCCGTATCGCTTTTGTGTTCCATCGCTGTAAAATGGCGTAGATCAAAATCGATCTTTGCGAAAATGTCCTCATACTCACAAACGCCACGAGTAAACTCCTGTAGTTCCTCTGTATTCAAGTGATTCTTAGCATCTTAGCATGACTCTACATGTTTGGAAACCTCAGCATTAAGATCCCTTTCAGTGGAAATTTCACACATATACAGTGTATACCATTTGGGTTTCAAGCTCAGCATTTAAGTGTCCCTCAACTCCAGTTGCATTCGCAATTTCCATCTCTCGCTTAAGAACAATATTCCGATCTGAAGTATTTATACAACAAATTCGGCACTCTATACCAGACTTGTGTAAAGATCTAGCGATAAGAAGCTTAGGTTCTTCGCTTGGTTCCATTATGAATTCCGACGTTCCAGTACTATGGTCTAAATTGCACTTTATCTGGACTACACTGTTCGGCGGGACAACCGTCCTTTTTTTGTACTAACACACGTACCGGTTCCATATCTTTTGTAGCTACATTTCTAGTATGAAGTAATATCTCCTCGCCATAAAGATTTAAGGTAGGCTGTTCTCTCTGCAAGTTAAACGTTTCTTTATTGGGTGTTAAGAAGTCTAAACCGAGCAAAGCGTCATCTTCTATAGGTCCCATGTATATATTGTTGCTATAGACCCGCAACCTAGTTGGAGCCCAACTATGAAACCCCTGAAGGTCATACCTCGACCTGCAGCATATAGCGTAACTTCTTTGATTATTGGAGGAGGGTCATGGATACCTTGGTAGATTTTGTCAGACATAATTGATATCTCAGCTCCGGTATCCACCACTGCCTGCATTACACATCCTGCAATATCCAATGAAACCCGAAAGGTAGCATTTGATCAAAGTTTGATATACCTCCTCTGTAGTTTTTTCATATAACACTGTCAATCCTTCCGAATTCTCCACGTTCAGAGAATGGTCCACACCCAGATTATCACATTGTTCTTGATTTGTATCAGAGTTATCTGGGTCAGCATTGTAACAGATGTTTTCGCCGTCCCTCTGACCTTTAATCGACTTTGACTTTCTGTAGACTGTTGCTGTTTTCATCAAGGTGTCTCCCCCATCACAAAAATCTCGACTTCGAAGCCCTGGAACGCTGAGGTTACCGCTCGAATCATATGGCTCGGAATGATTTTCCTGGACTGGTTGTTTAGCATTGACTTGATGCTCTTCAACCCCAGAATCATTGAGGCCCTCTGTCTTGTCTTTGGTCGGGTTTAGGCCTCCTCCGAAACCGACCGCTGGCTGTTTAAAGACAATTTGTCATCTACTACAGTGTTAGCTGTGTCGTCACTTTTCACTGTCTGAATTTCATTTCTTCTTTCAGATTTGGACAATTAACTTTAAAATGTCCTTCTTCCCCACAATGGTAGCAGGAATTGTTTCCAGGAACCCTTGGTTGTGTTGCTTGGTCCTGTCTCTTCTGATAGCTCAAACTACTGATAATTGTCTTCATATTCTTTTCCATGTCAGATATTTTGCTCTCTAAACTATCTATTTTTCCATGTTGTCCATGTTGTACTTGTGTTGCCTGCCATCTTGGAATTGCGAAATCCCTATCTTGTTAAGACTTGGCTGTAGTTCCTCATCGTCCTCGCTCACATAAGAATAACTTGGTTTCCCTGTCGTGTCCATAGATAGCTTTCCTGTTGTGCTGAAACCATCTGATCTTAACCAAAGCATCATCAATTGATTGTGCCCTCTCTTTAGCAGCATGTTGTCCAGCCTCCTTGTCATATGCACCCAGACATATGATCAGTATGGCCCGCTGGTACATGTACTCATCCGGCAAATCTTTGTATGCTTTGGTGCTCAACGACAATACACGGTCTGCCCAGTCAGCCAACGACTCGTCGTGATACTGCTTTGCAGATCTTAACCTTGTTTGACTGGTTTCTGGCAATTCTTTGAATCCAAATCTCCGTTCCAAATTGTTCATAATATCATAGAATTCCATCTGGGGCTCTCTGTCAATTAGCATCGTATAAAACTCGCTAGCGTTGTCCTCCAGTACATAACATAGGTTGTCACGGCACTCCCTTGAATTAATATATATATAACTCTACTTCACAGATTCTGCATACCTTGTGGATTTTGCGCGAAATGCATTCCACCCAGTCTTCCCATCATACCTCAATGACTTCGGCCAGAATGCTTTTGCAGCTCTATTTGAAACTCGTCTTTCTGGGCTGTCATATCCTCGATGATCCTGTTCTTTTCCCCTTGGTCAACCATAGTTACCATCCCAACTGTAACCATATGCATCCTCTCTGGACGTACCATACGCTATCCCGCGGTCTCCCCGGGTGTCTCTATCTCTGGTTCTATCCGGGTAAACACTACTGTGTTTATAATCAACCGAATTATATGCATCTCTCTATATATTCCGTTCACAGGCTTTATTCGGGCGAACATAGTTGTCTTTAAATCTCGGCCGGACAGGTGCAGGCGTGCTAGTCCACCGACTATACGCTGGTGAAAAATCGATGGCTTCCATCCATCAAAGTGTTAGTCTTCTTAATATTCTTTCACGTGTGAATCTGTCACTGTCGAAAACGAGGCTCATTGCCTCCGACAAACTCCCGAGATATACCGGACGTCACCTGGACGATGTCGGAACACACAACACAAGAGTACATCTATTTACATAATACAACAGAAC
The DNA here is from genome assembly GCF_902652985.1 of Pecten maximus. NCBI lineage: Eukaryota > Metazoa > Mollusca > Bivalvia > Pectinida > Pectinidae > Pecten > Pecten maximus. The sequence goes on along the minus strand of NC_047032.1, from coordinate 18,467,908 downwards.
TTTTGTATTCACCTCATTGAAACTTTTTTTCAATCCAGGCGAAGATAGATAACTCGGTTATTTAAATATCTAAAATAGTTTTTGACAACATACTTACTTAATTGGCGTTAGCTTTTCATGCACAGATTTTCCGATAACAGCAGAAAACGCTTAAATTGCGTTGATCAGTCCTTTCAGATGGCGCCGTTAAGTTGACGTGGAGTAACGAGATGAATTATGTTACGGATTCCCCTACTTTTTGACTATTAATTTTCCGATGCCTTTAATCTTGTTTTTTAGCATAAAAAGCATTTAAAAGAAAAATGAATGGTTTCCCGTTGAATATACACTGTACCTTTAACATATATTTCAAGAGTATGACAGAATATATAAATCGACATTTTTCAATCGTGCTTCGTACTCGTGAAAATATCGATATTCTGTCATACTCGTGAAATATGTTATGTTCAAACCATTCAATATTCCTCTATACATAGTTGTGCGGTTGAAAGAAATACTAATATTATAACTTGGCAGTAAGTACATGATGTACATACATGTATATAATGTGTATGTGTATTTGTTTAGCTATCATTGTATAAAAAGTGTTTATGTTTGATTTCGTTCACAATTTAATCAACATGCATCCTGAAACCATCGCATTTTTTTTTTTAAATAAATATGAAAAGGCGCCAAATTGGCATCATCTCTAATTCCATTCACGGAGATATCTAACTAATTGTATTAAATATACGTATGTGCCACTTCAGGCTTTCGATTCCGCATCCTGATGATTATAATTTAAAATGTAGATTTCTTGAAGAGTAAAAATATAACAGAAAATGAAAATTAGTATATGTTCGTACAGTGTAAGTCCTATTACGATACCAAACTGACTTATATATACATTTATATACCCTGTGAATGTGCCTTCGTTTGCATCGGACGCTCTCTGGTGTAACTTGTGTACATGTAACATATTTACCGAGGTGTCCGACTTCATCAGTAAATATTTTGAAATTAAAGCATATGAAATTGATTTTAAATGCAGATTGAACTGTATACCTTTAAAATGCTTGTGTTGGGAAAAGGTAAGATCAACAGAAAGAGAAACTCCACACACAATAATTCATTCTATACATTTTCTTGCCTGCTAATTTCATTTAAAACGAAACTATTAATTATACTGCCTTGTATTGTAAATTCTATTACATCACGTTTTAATTAAACGTTTGCTGTTGTTTTTTTTTTTTGTTTTTTTGTTTTGATATTTCGCAATGTTATAGCGTTTCCCTGGAGAGGTAACGATATATACAGACTAAGATGTTATGTAAATTTGTACTGTCATAAATTCCGGGCATAAAATGTTTTCGGGATCAGGGAACTGTCCGTGTAATGACAATACGAATTCGCAAACTTGTGTTAATGTGCGACGACTGTGTTATATTACTACGATGTTCATTAGATTTTGTAAATATTAAAATATACCACTGTAAGGAAGTCGTTTGTATCATTTTGTATGTTCCATGTGTACATGTATACCATGGCGTGTAATAACGACGTCGCAAAAATGACGTCACAAAAGCGTCTTTTTCTGTTTTTATGCAAATGGGTTGGTGTATTTGAAAGCTCATTAAGACAACCGTTCCATGAAATGACCTAAAAATTCGGAATAAATTAGTTGAAGTATCATGGAAGAATATACTATAATCTCATGGTTTTCAATATGGCCGTTTTTGGCCTTTCGTGGCCCTACTCCTTACATATAGCAAGACGTCTGGAAATCCAAAATGGCGGCTGGCATAATGTTCAAAATGCTGCAAGTCTCAATATTGTAAAGTGGAGCCAATCAGTAGTTCATCATAAATAACGTTATATGTCAAATACAAAATGACAGCCGGCAGTTATCTTAAACATTTCAATCACATTCAAAATGTGGCAGATACACAACTAGGACTAATGTTGAGCATGTCAATCAGTTTAAAGTGGTTTCCGGAGTAGCCGAGTTAGCAAATTCAAACGTTTGTCAAAAATCCAAAATGGTGGCTTTCAGCCATCTTGAAATCCGTTGAAGCTCAAATTGTGACACTAACAACTAAGCTCATACTGAAGAAGTCTGTAAAGTTTTGAAGACAAGATAACTTATCACTATCATATTTTCATGGATTTGGAAGATGCGAAATGATCTTAATTGTAACTGACACAACACACATGTACAATTCTATGTTACAATTTTACACAAAATACTTTCGAACTAGATATGTACTGTTTTGACAACAGCACCTTAGTGTAAACAAAACAGAAAGTGTTGTTCTAATAAGCAATAATACAACCTCAAATAAGGAAGAGAATCACTCGAGTCTGTGAAATGACTGACAACTATAGGTCAGTTTCATATTTTAACACTTACAATGGAAAACATTAATAATATTATATCTATGGGATCGTTAAACCCAATAAAACATGGATTCACATTTCTCACATGTGTACTTATTATGAATACATGTTTTAATCATTTTTTTTTAAGACTAAAAACTTTGATGTTACTGTGACAATTGATAGTCTTGGGGGTGACTACATTTTGTAGTTATGTCGCCTTCATTTCTTTTTCTTGATACTACATGTAGTCCCCGAACTTGCCATTCCGGGTGCAAGGAGTTAAAATCAGCTACATATTTACAGTATTACAGCTAGTGACTCATATATAGTATTAACACATCTCGAGTAGTGACGAGGTAGCCTCACCAACTAACAGGTTATCTATGAGGATAAAATATATAAGTAACATCCACATCTAAACCAGTAGTCATTTGATGTGCAAGATTCACAAAGGTTTTATTATATTTGACCCCTGTGACCTTGAACATTTCTAAATTACTTATGTACTAGGAAACTAGTTGTCAATCCCAAGAGTACCTGCTGCCAAAATGTAAAGTGCTTGGGTCTTCTTAAATTTATTTTTAAACATATTTGACCCCCTGTGACCTTGAGAATTGGTCAAGGCCATTCCCACGAGGAAACTTTATTCCAAGGTGTACCTCCTGGTCAAATGTTAGAACTCAGTTGCCTAAAGCATTTAGAAGACAAAAGTTGATATATGGACAGACAAATTCTTCACCATAACATATTTTGGCCTTTAGTTGAGTGTTTACTCCTGTGAGTTGTCAGTATGTGACTAGATGGGGTGTTCTGCTGGGTGTCACAACAAAGTTGGCATCAGTACTCCCAAAACACACACTCACCACATACATGCATCTTTTACAAGGGGAAGCCTTCTTTGAATGACTTTAGCTATATATAGGATGCCAAACAATACTGAATAAATAGCTATCATATGCAACATGTATAAAAACTCCTTGGTATTAAGTGCTTTATGAACTGAAAAAACATAACAAAGACTTTCAAAATGTGCATAAATGAATCATTTAATAGAATTTTCTTCAGAAATAAAAAATTCTGCACTATAAATTACAATAGTCATAATTTATGATTAAACTGTAACACAGCTCACATTTTATTCTTCATAAATATACAAACATAGGTTTATCTGTTATCCATCTTGTGGTGAAACACACTGCAGTAGCCATTTGTAGTTAAGCATGATTTGACATTATCAAAATCTAATTAAATACAGCAGCTTAATACAAACAACCCAGACATCAGGTGACTTTACCAGGACAACAAGTGATAGGTACAATCGTAAAATGTAATTAATGTTAGGATTCTTCTGCACCAAAATATTTTCTTAACATAGGGAGAAAAATTTTCAGAAACTATTCTTTATTTTTAACTGCATAAAATGCTACCTATTCGGCCTTCTTTATAGAGAGTTGATACATTACAACCTTTTACAGTATCCTGCGGCCTATGTACATAATATTACCATTTTACAAGATATTGAAAAAAAATCCCAAAATATGACCACTCTTAAAAATATTTCAATTTTGAGAGTTTTCAATTTTCAATATTCAATGAAGAACGGATGAAGGGGAAATAAATTTTTGCAGTAATTGACTGTAAATTCAATACACAACTACATCATCTATCCACATGAGGTGGTGTTCCATTTCTAGTGGATATATTTCAATAGCGAATATTATGGCAGTGACCCTTTGTTTATACATAAAGGGTCTCAAAATCAAAGTCTTGAATCCTCAAAACAAACATTTAAGCTGGCCAAATGTTTATCACATATTAATAATTTCAGCAACTTCACTTTGAATGTCAATGTCCAAGATAAGCACTTTGCAAACTCAGCAGATTTTACTTCCATTGAAAAAAAATTCAGATTTCAAGCAAGGCTTATATATAAACTTGAAATATCCGACAAAGCTCAGCTACTGATGTGCACCTATTGAAAATGCTGGAAAAAAAAGAAGAAATATTATTATATTTATATGTTTTATCAAACATAAAATATTTCAAAAAATTAATTATCAAAGTTCGATAAGGAGATTTTCGTTTTAGTTTTTTTTATCTGAGAATTGTTTTTAAAAATCCCAACTTTTTTATCAAATATATCTGTCATAATGGTCCTACTCAAACAACTTCATATTATATAAATATTAGTTAAGAGCATAAGAGAAAGCATTTTGATAGGCAATACTACTGTACTTCTTGTCTAATAAATGATAATTTTGCCGAGAGCCTTACGGCTCATAGGCGCATCAATAATACATGTACAAAGAATACAATTATTCACGTCTTATTGTGTTGGGCTTAATGCAAGACAATGAAAAAGCATTTCTTCACATCTTTACTACAACAGACATCCCAGATAAATATATCACGGGCTGTTCCAAAATTGTCTGTGTGGGAGGGGTGGGAGGCCCCCACAATCAAGCAAATATTAAAAGATATTTTGCATTATAAGAAATATTGGAAAAAATAGTGTTCAACCCGACATTACCTCCATCAAATTCTAATACAAGTGCTTCCCACCCCTCCGACACAAATGATTTAGGAAAAGCCCTAGCACAAGATAATTAAAGTTTCATGTATTTACTCACAGAGAATTGTGGTAGACAGACTTAATAGGAGCGGATGGCCGGAGGTATTGTCTCACATTTGTCTTTGTCAAGTGTATCATCAATCACACGTCGATATTCCAGCTTTACCTGAAAAACATATCAATTTAACTCGTTCAACCCTAAGCAACTTAAGTGGACTCTGCCTTTCATTTATAATGTGAACTTCAACATGGTCTTTAGGGATGAAAGGTTTATAATTGTAATTAATACAGATGCACAAGGATATTCCTTAAAATTTCATCACCAGGGAATATATTTTTGCATTTTCAAGACACATAACCATTTTCTTTACAAATCCTTAGGTTAATACAAGGGGGTGAAAACAACGTCCCAGAAGGTAGAGAGGTGTAGCAATCTAGACGAAACTGCCGTGGATACATAATGTATATCCGAGGTCTCACCAAAAATTCTTAGGTTGTTTGATGATTAAGCCAAGGTAAGGGAGAGTAAGTTTATATCAGTATATAAAAAAACCTTGACCCTGTTCGTTTATGCGGACAAACCAGTTCATCAGTTTTTTAAATGTAATATTTCAAACATGCATCTTGACGGACTTGCAAATGTTAATACAGGCCTTGGGAGTATTTGTCAAGGCTCGTCTGAAAACAATATAAAATCGCCAGGTCCATCTTTATTTCATAAACGAACAACACCAGTCCAATTGGACCAACCGTTTGGACTGCACAAATGAAAATGGCCCATAAGATATTCAATGATCTTTAAACTGAATATAGAGGCACATAAGCCTACCATTTGATTGTTTAAGGACTGGTGTCACTGTAGGAACAGCATACATTACATCATTTGTACTAGACATCAATTTAATTTTTGATCATAACTTTAAAAGTTTCTAATAATCTATTACTGGGTTTCTGTTGGGAGTGTGATTTCAATGGTTTCTGACAAACTGTTTGAGACAAATCTATCACTTGGATTCTGTTGGGAGTGTGATTTCAATGGTTTCTGACAAACTGTATCAAACAAATTTTTCACTTGGATTCTGTTGGGAGAGTGATTTCAGTAGTTTCTGACAAACTGTTTGAGACAAATCTATCACTTGGATTCTGTTGGGAGTGTGATTTCAATGGTTTCTGACAAACTGTATCAAACAAATTTTTCACTTGGATTCTGTTGGGAGAGTGATTTCAATGGTTTCTGACAAACTGTTTGAGACAAATCTATCACTTGGATTCTGTTGGGAGTGTGATTTCAATGGTTTCTGACAAACTGAATGAAACAAATCTATGGATGGCCATGGAGTGGCAGATCTTACCTTTCCAGTTTCAAGGTCCTGGTAAGAGAGAGTGTGTTTCCTCCAATGATCATCGAAAGATTTCGATGTCTGTCCTGCGGTATCCTTACTATAATCATACTCATCTATTCGGTCCTGAAAATATTTCGATCGTTTTTACACAGTGCAATTGCTGGGTTGCTAAAATAGGTTTAATCTTTTAAAAATAATATATACAAGCAAATGTAAAGAAGTATTCACTGCATAATGTTTACAAACTAGGTCTGTTGAGACAACCACGAATACAAGCCCACGTGAAATTTAACAGCTACACAGAAGCAAGGTCCAGGGTTTTCCCTGTCATTTTGTTATGCAGGGTCCAAGGGACTCTCAGATGTGAAAATTGGGAGTTAGATTTTGAAATTCAGGAGTCCCATGATATTTTGAAATTGACAAGAGTCCCACATGGGCCTTAACGGTCACCTGAGTTTTAATGTCTCTGGGCCTTTTGGTTATCAAGAAGAAGTCATTTAAAGATTTTAGCATATTTGATCCCTGTGACCTTGAATGAAAGTTAAGGTCATCCATTTAAAGAAAATTGATAGCCCTTCATCCCAGCATGCTACAGACCTAATATTGGGTATCTGGGCCTTTGGTTAACAAGAAGAAGTTATAGCAGCTATTATTCTTCATTGTATGGCATATTTGGGAATTACAATGCATCCAAATAATGCACAGACATTAGTTTGGGAGTCCTTTTTGTTTTTTTCTGCATCTAAGATGCAGGAAACCTACATAAGGGAAAACTCTAAAGCTCCAATTATTTATAGGCATTTTAACTTCTAAAATGCAGTTTCACCCTCCAGCCTAATAAATTCATTATAGGTTACCACTTATAATTACCATACCTGGAAATCTTCTCTTGCATGAGCTCCTCGGCTCTCCTTCCTTGCCTCTGCTGAAACGATGGTCTGCATACCATTCAACATTAGATTCTGAAGCTCCAGGGTTTCTACCAAATCAGTATTCCAAACCATGCCTCTGTCGGAAACCTGAAATTAAAAAGAATTGAAACTGTCTGTTTTATGTTATTAAAGACTTTAATTTTATTTGGAATGATCTTAAACAAAAAAAGTGATTGAAGACCATTTGTGAGTTTTTGAAAAAAATCCTGTTGATTTCCTTTGTCAACCAATTTAGAGCTAATGACGGAACTTTGACGACTGTTCACCATTTGGCAATTGGGTAAAAGTGTAAAGTCAGTTGTCAAATCTCAAGAAGAATTTTCCTTCATCCATTTTCTTTCTAAACAAAGGGATGTGATGTCCTTGAAGCATCAAGCTAGGACTTATTAGGAATGGTGTCAAGCAGACACCTAGAGCTTAAAACAAAGCACAGAAAGAAGAGCAGACAGGATAGAAAGACAAACACAGAAAGAAAAGAGCAACGAGATAAAACATGAAATAAAGATCTGAAATCTTGCAATGGGAACAACAAACCATTTTTTTTTTTTCATTTTATTGATTTTTTAAAGATTTTTTAACAGTAAATAATACATTTACAATTCAATTTTTCCATACATACACATGATCATTCCATTCCTTATCATGAGCTAAAATTCAACACTAAAGAATGAGAGATATAAGTAATAATAAGTAGAATAGATCAGAGGGAGAAAGGTACGCGAGGATATGACAAAGGACTATGATGTATTTAATAAAGAAATAAATGAATCTGTACTGGAGTTTATGGGTACTATCTCTCATTTTTATTGTTGTAATAATACTGATATTACCAGGGATTTTGACAAGAGAAGTAACAAAGGGAAATAACTCTTCAACAAATCAATTTTGGTCTCTTCAATATTCACTTAAGTTTCTTCCATGTCCACACTGAAGTAGGAGCCATGGAAGAAAATCAACAATTCAAGAGGAGGCATACCATAAGTCACCCTCAATGATAAACAAGATTTAGTTTTTTTTTTTTGCCAAAAACAGTGATAACAGGCAGGGATTAATCTAGGATTCGGGGAGTACTTTCAATTAAGAAATTTAGAGGAAATGAAGAACCGCAGTCTCCTGAATTATTCTTTAAACTTAATCTTTTCTGGTATTCTTACATATTTCATCAACATTTGGGAGATTTCCCCTGTTTTGGAGAATTCTCCCGTTTCATGGGATTTTTTCTTGATGGGGAGTTTGTTTTTATTCTGGGAAAACACAATCAGTGGGTAACGCTACACAATTTCGGAAGTACCCGGGTGAAATCTGTCTAGATTATCCTCTGATAGGATAGGGACAAGTCATTACATAATCATCAATAACATCTTGACATGCAGGGGCTACATTAGGCTTTTATGTAAGTCAAATCGCGACAGTTCTACATGTCTGAGGAATGATCAATAGAGACATGAGAGACACGGACCACTGATGGAATTGTACAGATGGCATAAACACTTCACCAGGACATAGGGAAGATGTCATTGATCCATTCAACTTCTTCAAGAATTATTAGGATACACATCCATGCAGTTCAGACCAGTTCATGGTGGGTCATATAAAAATGACAAATGCCTTAATAAATTTTCTGCGTGAAGCTATCATTGTAGTATGCTTTAGGATAGATTGTGATATGTACCTTGAGGTCGTCCATCTGTTCATACAGATCTGTCATTTTGTCCACACCTTCCTTCAAGATGGGCCCATCACGGAACACAGCTGCATTGGTCTGCATGACCTATGATTATCAATATTGACAGACAGGTTCATTTACAACAATGTTGTTAGATAAACAATGCATTATAGAGGATACTTTAACCTCACACCTTGACGTATTTATAAGTTTCAAGAGAATCTTACACTGATTAAAATTGGTAGAATAAGAACTTCCAAATTCTATCTATAGTAACAGTGACCTCATTTCTGACTCAAGGAAGTTGATACGTAAACTTCTACAATGAGTGATGACTGTGAACTAGCATATGATGTTTCATGACAATCGGATAAAAAATGTAGTAGGCAGATCTCAATATACCATCAATTCCTTAAGACAATTAAGTTTGAAGTAGAGTAAAAGTACATATTACAGAGTTTCTTAATTAAGCATTTTCTGCATTGAAAGCAGTGTGATATGAGAAACAACAGGATCTTTGCACTTAAGTTTTTTTACCTATACAGTATTATATAGTTTGGTCCAAATATTGGCCCTATTCCCAATTGTAAAAATGATTCTTTATTCTAATGAAGACAATTGAAGTCCCTGAAATTCCCTAAAAATCTTCAAATCTGTTTGGTTTTTTTTCATGTGAGGATACCTAATCCACCAACCTGCTGGGTATGTTTCTAATTTTCTGATTCTACAATTTTGCTGCAGAAAAAAATCCCAATTTCTACCAGGCAACAAGTTTCTCAAAACAGCAATGAAAAGACTGAGCTGTGATCTTCAGCTGAAGACATCAACTTTATTAAAAGTTGTTTACACTATACATCATTAGGACTCTGTTAAAAAACCTAAAACAAATCATATAACAAGTACCTTTTGCATCTTAAGTCTGAGGTCTGCTGTAGGTGTGCTTCCATTGGCATGTCTGACTTTGTCAAGGTTGGCGATTGATTCTTCTCCAGCGTTCTACAATGGATGTTTAAATTTATTGCATTATAACAAAAATTTAAACCTTTCACACATTTGTGCCACAGTTTTGACATATTTTTTGTCAAGAGAGATGTAAAACTACATTTAAACAAACATCAAATCTGATACATGAACAATAGTCTTGTGCTGAACAGCCAAACTCTTTCAACTTAGGACGAGATGCTTTATACCGTCCACAGAACTTACATCCTTGATTTTACCAATAGGTTCCCCTGGTCGGTTTTCTTCCTTGATGGTGTTGGCACATGCACGCCCGAAAACAACCAGATCCAGAAGGGAGTTAGCACCAAGACGGTTGGCCCCATGGACTGAAGCACATGCTGCTTCTCCACAAGCATATAGACCTGGGATAACAACATCCTCTCCATTCTTCACATAGATTGCCTGAAATGTTCAATACGGACATTTTATCCAGCAATACAATTTATGTAACTCCTTCACTGGCTCCAAATAACTGTCAATGGGCTGTGCAGAAAATCAAAACTGATTCAAGGAATTTTTCTTATTTCTTTCCAATTAAATTTGCATCAAATTTGTTTTTGCGTGAACTTTCTGTTCATGAATGAGAATACAAAATCTGTTTGATGCCTTGCAGTCAACAACACTCCAAGATGATAACAAAAGATTGAAAAAAAACAAACACCAAAGAGTGATCAGGTGTAGGCCTTAGTTGTTAGATACTATCATGTAAATATGAACCCAATCTGTTGAGGAGTTTGATATGTCATTGAATCAGAAACAGACGAGATGAGACAGGATAAGATAGGCCAGAGGGTAGTAACAATACATGCCACCTCTCCCCAAGAAAATGGTGAGGGCATATGAAAAAGACCACAGTAATGACACTGGCTTACCTGTCCTTTGTAGTTTGTGGGCACTCCACCCATATTATAGTGGACGGTAGGAAGGACAGGAATCGGGTCTCTTGTCACATCAACTCCAGCAAAGATCATGGCAGTCTCTGAAATACCTGGAAGTCTGGCCTTCAATACTTCTGGGTCGAGATGTGATAGTTGTAGGTAAACATGGTCCTTCTCTGGGCCAACCCCTCTGTAATGTCACAAAAACATTACTCTAGGCCATCCTATTATCATAAGAATATTTACAGCCAAGCTTCCCATTCTACAAGTTAAATTAGCATAATTAGCCTATCTAAATTTACACCCAATCAACCCCTCTGATGTAAAAATACATTTTCGATCTCATCTATCCAGGTCAACCTCTCTACGAATCACACTTCAAATGTCTTTGTTTTCTTATACAACCAAACCTTATTATCCATCTCAGCTGGACCATGGAAAAGTATTCAAGTAGAATTTATATTGAATTTTTATTATTAGGGCTGAATTTTTTTCCGAGTTAAGCAGTGTCTATGAGTTGGCAGTGGTCTTTAGGTCGTTGACCTCACGTATGTATTTTATGTCTTTATACAGTCTATTTCTTTCTATCTACTCGCTGTCTCTTTCTCTTTCTTTCTTTGTTCTCGGGATGGGGACAGTTAATTTGATAGCTTTGTGTTTATACCGTAGATAGCATTTCGATTATATCAGCAAATTGTCGCGGCATTGGAGAAAAAACTAAACGAACTGATATTTTTTCTTACTTTCGATCAATGCAATGCAATATTATATGTTTACAAGATACACACTTTACTGAAGACAAGAGATCCCAGAGGGATCTTGGCGCCCACCATTGAATGATCTTCATAAGTTCCATGTCAGATTGATCTTTTATCTACTTTTCCCTTCATTTTACTAATCTGTGCAAATTGAGACATCCCTCCAGTACTTTTCAAACAAGGGAATCCTAGCTATATAAGAAATTTGAGATTTAACGATTATGGCTGTTTGTTTGCCAGGTTGTTTTGAGGACAGACTGGTCCAAAAATGCAATACAAGGGACCAGGGGGAACCTACTTATGAAATTTGAGCAAGATCCATTCAGTACTTTGAGAAATAGAGATAACAAACTTCAATTGTCAAAATCCAAGATGGCGGTCTGTCGGCCATATTGTTTTCCAATTGATCTCAAAATGCAATCAGCATAAAGAGGCACCAAGGGGAACCTCCATATGAAATTTGAGAAAGATCCCTTCAGTACTTTCTCAGAAATAGCGATAACAAACTTCAATTGTCAAAATCCAAGATGGCTGCCTGTCGGCCATATTGTTTTCCAATTGATCTCAAAACGCAATATGCATAACTAGGCACCAAGAGGAACCTCCATATGAAATTTGAGAAAGATCCCTTCAGTACTTTCTCAGAAATAGCGATAACAAACTTCAATTGTCAAAATCCAAGACGGCTGCCTGTCGGCCATGTTGTTTTCCGATTGGTCTCAAAACGCAATATGCATAACTAGGCACCAAGGGGAACCTACATATGAAATTTGAGAAAGATCCCTTCAGTACTTTCTCAGAAATAGCGATAACAAGAATTGTTTACGGACGGAGGGACGGACGGAGGGACGGACGGAGGGACGGACGGACGACGGACCACGGACGCAGGGCGATTTGAATAGCCCACCATCTGATGATGGTGGGCTAAAAACGAAGGTATCATTAGAAATCAGTGGGGTTACCAGTGTTTTTTTCAGTTCTTACAAATCCAACTCGAGGGGTGTTGCCATTTTATTTAAAAATAATTTTGAATTTAAAATATTTAAAGAGAGAAGAGGACCTAATGGTAATTTTATTGCACTAGCAATTGGCATTGAAAATTTTAACATAACACTCATTAACTTGTATGGTCCAAATGAAGATAACCCTGCATTTTATAATCTTATATCTGAGACAGTTGAAGACTTTAACAATAAATATGTTATCATCTGTGGCGACTTTAACCTAGTCTTAGACCCCAGTTTAGACTATGATAATAGTTATAAGCATATCAATAATCCTAAAGCTAGGGACAAAGTTTTGGAAATTATTGATAATTTCTCTCTTATTGATATTTTTAGGGAACATCACGAGAATTTAAAAAGGTACTCCTGGAGGAGAAGTAACCCCAAAAAACAGGCCCGTCTAGACTTTTTTCTTCTGACTGAAAACCTACTTTCAAATACAGTAAAATCAAACATAGAAACAGGATACAGATCAGACCACTCTTTCCCATCAATATCTCTTAAACTTACTGAATTCAAAACAGGTAAAGGTATTTGGAAATTTAATAACAGTTTACTACATGATCAAAACTATCTAAAACTTGTTAAGGAATGTATTTTGGAATCTAAAAGAATAAACTGTCTGCCTTTATATAATCTTTTCAATATATCAAGCATACCAGATGCAGACCTTCAGTTTACTATTGATGATTCTCTCTTTCTAGAAACCTTATTGACACACATCAGAGGCAAAACAATTTCTTATTCAACCTATCTCAAGAAACAACGAAATCTTAATGAGAATAATTTAAAAACAGCTATTCAAAAACTTGAAGAAGATGATATTAATTTTGCACAATTAGAATCTAAAAAGAAAGAATTAGAAAAAATAAGACAACATAGAATTAAAGGCAGTATAGTAAGATCAAGAGCTAAATGGATTGAAGAGGGTGAGAAACCAACTAACTACTTTTTTAATTTGGAAAATAGAAATTTTACCTCGAAAATAATTCCTAAATTGCAATTAGATGATGGAAAAGTTATTACAAAGCAAGATGAAATCTTAGATGAAGTTCGCAGTTTTTATGAAAATCTTTATAATGATGAAAATGAAATAGAAGATGTTCACTTGCAAGATTTGTTAAAAGATTGTAATGTTTGTAAACTAAATAGACAAGATGCTGAAAAGTTAGAAGGTCCTATAACTCTAGAAGAAGCAGGAAAAACATTAAAAAGCATGAAAAACAACAAGAGTCCTGGCATAGATGGTTTTACAGCTGAGTTCTTTAAATGTTTTTGGAAATATTTGGGTAATTTTGTGGTAAGATCTATAAATTCAGGGTACAAAAAAGGTGAATTATCTATTTCTCAACGTCGTGGAATTGTGACTTGCATACCAAAGGGAGACAAACCAAGGCATTTTATAAAAAACTGGAGACCAATTACATTACTCACTGTGATATATAAAATAGCATCTGGAACAATTACACATAGAATAAAAACAGTTTTAGACAAAATTATAGATAAGGATCAGACAGGTTTTCTCGCTGGACGATATATTGGGGAAAATACACGGTTAGTTTATGATTTAATGAAATATACAGAGGATAATAATATTCCAGGGATGCTGCTTATGATAGATTTCCAAAAAGCCTTTGATTCAGTCTCATGGGAGTTTATTGAAAAAGTATTAAAATTTTTTGGTTTTGGGGAAAACATACGAAATTGGATAAATGTATTTCACAAAAATGTCAGTGCCGCAATCATTCAGGGAGGAAACTTGTCTTCATTCTTCAATGTTAAAAGGGGATGCCGACAGGGTGACCCGATAGCCCCGTATATCTTTATCCTATGTGCAGAAATATTAGCTATCAAATTACGACATAATAAAAATATAACAGGCATTGAAGTCAATAGAAGTCCGATCCTACTCTCACAATATGCAGATGATACATCTTTGGCATTGAACGGCTCAGAGATATCTCTTAAAGAATCAGTTAATGAACTTAATTTATACGCTAAAATTTCTGGTCTTAAAATTAATGTTTCTAAAACACAGGTAATTTGGATAGGTAGTAAAAAGTTCAGTGACGATACTTTCCTACCAGATCTTAATTTGCAATGGGGCAAACACAAATTTACGCTATTGGGGATTGAATTTCATGTCAACCTACATGAGATACCAAAACTGAATTTCGATAAAAAACTAATTAAATTAAAGTCACTTCTTAAAACCTGGAAAAGAAGAGTTTTGACCCCTATCGGTAGAATCCATATTATTAAATCGCTCCTCATTTCACAATTTAACCATCTCTTTATTTCACTCCCTAGTCCTAATGAACAGTTTACTTCAACACTAAATTCCATTCTTTTTGAATTTTTGTGGAATAGCAAAACAGATAAAGTAAAAAGAGAATTTATTGTTCAAGATTATCTAAATGGTGGTTTAAAAATGATAAATATAAAAGCTTTTATAGATTCATTAAAATTATCTTGGGTGAGAAGGCTTTTTCAAACTACAGCCAAGTGGCAAGCTATTTTGAAAAGTTACATTAACATTGATTTGCTAGCCAATTGTGGCAATGATTATGTGCAGAAATGTGCAAAAAGTTGCAGTAATATATTCTGGGCTGATGTGTTTAAAGCCTGGTACAATTTAAATCTATCAATCGAAAAAAATAGCATTATGAAAGATTCTATCCTAAAAACACCACTATGGTTTAATAAAGATATAACTGTTGGCCAGAAATCAGTATTTTTTAAGAATTTCTATAACAAAAACATAATTATGATAAATGACTTGATATCAGATCATAATACTGGATGTTTTCACACTTTCCAAGAAGTAACTCGCACATATCAAGTAAAAACTAATTTTCTTCAGTATCATAGCCTTTTGTCAGCAGTAAGAAAGTTTTTGTCTTCAAAAGAAATTCCTGTATTAAAAATCCCATATCCTTGTTTGCCAATGAACATAGAATTATTCATGAAACACAGAAAAGGCTCAAAGGATTTCTATAATATTTTTATTAAAAATAACAATGTTCCTACAGGTAAAAAGAAGTGGAATGAAGTTTTTAACTTGAATGATACAACTTGGACTAGGATATTCAAGATTCCCTTTATTGCTACAAAAAATACCAAACTTCAGTGGTTTCAGTACAGAGTTAATCATCACATCTTAACCACAAACTCTTTTCTTTTCAAATCACAGCTAGTAATTTCTCCTCTTTGTACTTTATGCAATTCTGAAATTGAAACTATCATACATATCTTCTGGGAATGTTGTGAAGTTCAGAACTTATTAGAAAGTCTTAGAATTTTATTAGATGCTCTTTTTATCCCATTTAATTTCAATAAGCAATCTTTTATTTTTGGACTACTATCTCAAAATCCTAATAACTGTAAAGTTGACAATGAAATTCTCCTTGTTATCAAACAATATATTTATAAAATGCGATGTTTTCACAAGTCTTTAAACATCAATGGTCTGATAAGTGCTCTTAAACAATTTCATGAGACGCAAAAATTTATTGCATATAGTAAAGGAGAAGCCTGTAGGGAAAAGTTTGAAAAAGAGTGGAAAAACTGGGGGAAAATCTCCGACTTATAATTACCATATCTCTTTTTTTTTCTCCAGTGCTGTGTTGCTGATACTCATTAAATAAGCAGATAATAATTACTTTCCATCTCCTATCAAGGTATATTATTTTAATTTTATGTATTAAATGGTCCCATCCTTTGTCTATCTTCTTTGTCTATCCCCCCCCCCCCCCCCCCCCCCCCCCCCTCCCTGTTTTCCAATTGTGTGTGTGTGTGTGTGTGTGTGTGTAAGAGGTACTTATCAGTGTGGAGCGTGGTCAATCCTGCTGATGACTCGGTAGACGTGGATAGAGTTGATATGACCAACACAGAAACTGAGCCCTCAATAGGATTGATCAGGCTACCAGGAAACTGAATATGTATGTGTGTGAGGGTGTATGTATGTCTATCAGAGTACATTCACATTTATAGGAGTTTGTATGGTCTCCTATGTACATGCATTTACCTTTGTAGTTAATGATGATGATATTATGAAGATGATTAGAATGATGATTAATTATTATGATGAGTATGATGAGATTATGGTGATGATACTATGATGATGAGAGTATGTTGACTTGTATGATGATGTGATTACGATGGTGATGATGAGTATGATGATGCGGATGAGGTTGCTTTTAAGACAATGAAAGATCTTGAGGTTATTCTGATCATGATGATATATAATGGCAAACCATACATTCTGGAACTGATGTGTGTATGTTTGAGGGTATGTATGTGTGCATGAGGTTATTATCTATTCATGTATTAAAAATGTCTTCAAAAATTAAAAATTAAAAAAAAAAAAAAAAAAGCAGTGTCTATGAGATATTAAGCAGGGTTTATGAGATATTAAGCAGAGTCTATGAGATATTAAGCAGAGTCTATGAGATATTAAGCAGAGTCTATGAGATATTAAGCAGAGTCTATGAGATATTAAGCAGAGTCTATGAGATATTAAGCAGAGTCTATGAGATATCAAAGCTCCAGATAACCAAGTTTGACTAAAGAGATTGAAATCTAACATATTTTTATCTCCTTGCTTGCAGCTGTAGAATTAATTAGGTTAGACTTATGATTACATTGGAGTTAGGAAACGCAATACTAAGCTGCAGTAATAGTAAATATCTTATTACCGCATATTTGGTAATATTTGTGAGGGATTTAAATTCGCTATAAACTCAGCACATATTTAGACCTTCAATTCCAATATGCAAGATTGTGTTATACTGTACGTATTGATCAGTGTTTGCCTATTTACTGTGAAATTCTGACCGAGCTATATGCTGCAAAATTGAATCCCCCTGAATGTAAGTTACCAGGAAAACAACAAAATATTAGTCCCCCAAAATAACCACATATAACAGTATAATTACAGACTCGTCACTGTACCTACCTCCCTTCTCTAATTTCTATAGTACTTGATCGTGACACAACATCACGAGAAGCAAGATCTTTAGCAGTTGGTGCATAGCGTTCCATGTATCTCTCGCCCTCTGAGTTGATCAGAATGCCTCCCTCTCCTCGGGAGCCTTCTGTGATGAGACAGCCTGCTCCATAGATCCCTGATGTATTGATAAATTAACACATTAACACTTCTCATATGATAGTCAGCTCTTTGAATGAGAAGAAACATTAAACGACAAATCACAATGAAAATAAAAATTGGTTATTTCATCCCAAAATTGCAATCGTACACTTTCACATACTGAAGTGTCTTATTTCAACAGGCATTATGCATATATGTCCCAATTCTCCAAAAGAAGAAAAAGAGATTAAATAGACAGGGCTTTTTCTGAGGGCTTTTTGGGGCCGTTAATGGGCCCCATTCCCAATTGGAATTATTTCATTTTAAATCCAAATTCCCAAAATTTGCAGTTTACTCCTGAAAAACTCTTTCCCAATTCACCAATTTTCTTCCCAAAATGAGACAAAAAGGCCCCATCCCAAACCAGTGAGAAAAAGTCCTGATAGAGAAAATGGTTGTAGCCACTAGTGCCCTTTTTTCAAGAATTTCTACTTGATAATTTTGCCATTTATTTATCTAAATAGTCTAAATTCATGTAGTATTGACAAAATCAAACATGAAATTCATAAAAAGTAATTTTAACATGACAATCTGGCAAATCACTGTCCCCAACCGATTGCAAGAGTATATGCCAAAAATGCAAAGATGATAAGAATGAGGTCAAAATTACTGACACCTTGTCTCTACTAGATTGTTAAGTTCCATTAATAAGTTTATAGGAAATTGAGCTCAGACAAACTTTTTCCTTGATGTAGGTCAAAATGCAACAGTGACCTACTTCTGAAATATGATAGTCTGAACAATTTTTCTCTTTGATTTAGGTTAAAATGAAGGCCAGAATGATTTACTTTTGGTACATGACACATCACCTCACCTGAAAGAACCCATATCCCAAGTATGAAGTTCCAGTGACAAGAAGTAATTGAAATAGGACAAAGGTCAAAATATAACTAGGTCAGAGTGACCTACTTTTGATACATGACAGATAATCTAACCAAGGTGAACCTTTGCCCTACGCTCCAGTGACAAGTATTGTAGGATATATAGCTAGGACAAGATTAAGATTAATGGGCAGAAATGAAAATGAATGAGTGAAAGATGTGAAAGAGACCTCCTGTCAATTTGAAACCTTAAAAAAAAAGGACAAGATTAACAGCTGAAAGAAGGACGGAAGGACAAATTGCAAAAATAAAGCCCTCCCTCTCCTTGATTCCTAATAGGGGAGTAAGAAATTTTTTTTAATATTCATGTCCAAAAATTGTTATTTCACTTTGCTTTGTCTTTTCCAGCTCTATAGTAAAAGGTTTTCTATAATATGTTCAACTTGACAATATCAGAGAGCTGTCATTGAAGCTCCTCAGGTTTGATGTAGAAAACTGTTGGGATGACAATGACTATAAAATTATAGACTAGACCCGTAACTTCAACATGTAAACTCTGCTTCAGTAATTGGGAAAGAGTGAGACAGATAAATGATTACGGGAATGAATGAGTATCTGTGATGACCATATATAGCTACAAACAATCTATAAATGTGAGTGTAACATTAAACCTGATCAATTGGTTGTAATCATAATTCACCTGTAGGATGAAACTGTACAAACTCCATGTCCTCGTTCGGGAGTCCAGCTCTGGTAACCATGGCAGTACCGTCACCAGTACAGGTGTGAGCCGATGTACAGGAGAAGTAAGCACGGCCATAGCCACTACAACATAGCAAATAAATCTACAACAATTGGCCAAGATGAACAATAGGAAGTGTATAAAGTTGTGAAACATCAAATATTCATAAAATTTGCTGTTTGTGCGATTGTCATCAGGATGGCTGACTTATACCGGCTTCCTAATCCACTCTTATTCCCACTCTACCCCCAACAATTTGAATAAATACAAAAAGGAAGGAAATATCTTATCAGAACAGTAAGGTAAGTTGCACAACGTCAGTGTACATGAATGCTGAGTACATATCTTCAAGAAGTTTGGATGATACTGTTGGAAGTGTTGTCTGGACAAGCTTCTGTTTACTATCATAGGAAAAGGGGCATAACTTTCATACAAATTGTCAAATCCAAAATGTAAGGCCAAGTGAACAACATCAGTGTGGGATGACTACATCCACAAAAGTTTCAATAAGTTTGGATGAAAACTGTAGAAGTAAACTAGACAAGATTTGGTCTATAATCATAATCAAAAGGGGCATTACTTTCTTGTTGGATCCAAAAAATAAGCTCAATAATGATAGTCAAAGCATGAAGCTAGTCTACTTAAACATCCATACCCAGTAGCCAAAACTGTGTTCTTGGATCTAAATCTATGAATAGTTCCATCTTCTAAGCAAAGGGCTATAACTCCGCGACACTCTCCATCTTCCATAATCAGATCCAAGGCAAAGTATTCAATAAAGTAATGGGTGTCATATTTCAGTGACTGGAAAGGATAAAAAAAAATTGTTTATAAAATGAAGTTTAACGGCAACTCTTTTAAAAGTTAAATTTAACTTAATCAAAAGTAAATTAAGAATTCATTTAAAAATTAAAATATTGAACAGCAGCACACTACTGATTACTTCAATAAATGATAACACACTCTTGTTACCATACTACTTTTATGCCTGAACATCTATATAGTGCTGCTGGATTTAAGGCTGGGTGCCAATCCTGTATCTAAGCAATAGCTATTAACTGAGAACAAAATCTTTTTATAACTCTGTAACATGATCATAATTTGACAAAGGATATACTAGAACCATATTTAATACCTCCCTTTTCCACTAATTGTTAGTTCTTTTTTATAATTACCTCCCTTTGACCATAAAAATCAATATATTCATAAAAAAAATTTCATCTCCATAGATATTTCATCTCCATTGACTTAATTTATATACATATTTCTTATACTTTTTCACTTTCAATTGTTTTAGTTTAATTCTACTATTGTTCTGTTTGTATTGGGGAAGACTTATATAGGCCAAGCCTGCTGTCTAACCCATTTGTATAAATGTTATACAATAAAATATGTTGAAATGAAATGAATACTACCATATCAAATTACACCAGAAAACTAGACATTTTGCTTAATTTATTAGAAGTTGTTTCTTCCACATTTCAGGAAACACATGACACACACAAAAGACCCCAAAACCTCATAACTGAAATATTTACCCGTCCGTAAAGTGTGTGAAGCAGAGAGTGACCTGTACGATCAGCGACACAACAACACCTGTGTGCCTGTCCACCTTTCCCGTACTTCAGACTCTGGCCTCCGAAAGCTCTCTGGTAAATCTTCCCATTGTCAAGTCTACTGAAGGGCATCCCATAGTTTTCCAGCTAAAAATTGTCAGAATAAGTCAAAAGTCTGTTGGTATGGAGCGCAAAACAGAATTATTTCCTTTTAATTTGGTTTCTTTTCAACTATTCATTATGGTTTTTCTAAAAAAAAATTTGAGATGACTTCCAAAAAGCTATATTTTAATTCTTGGAGTTGATTTTTGCATAAGCATCATATGATATTCACTAATAAATGAAACAATTTATTTTCAATTTCAAATTTGAAGTAAAAGTTTATCCATAATTCAGTCAACAATTTTTTTTGCTACAAAATCTGCAATACCCTTTTTTTTCTATTTAGAATTTTAACGTGATGTGGCAGCTAACATTATTGCACTTTTATCTTCTGACCCAAAGATTTCCTTAAATGAATAAGAATTTCTCACACAATTTGAAATCATTTTTAAAATAATGGTATTATAGGAAAAGGATAGTGACAAGACAAAACTTAAAATTAAAACTTTAATTTTAAAAGTAGTAATAACTATATAAAGGCTAAATATAAATGTATACCTCAATGACGGCTTTAGGGGCTTCTTCACACATGTATTGAATGGCATCCTGGTCTCCCAGCCAATCAGAGCCCTTCACTGTGTCATAGAAGTGATACTGCCATGAATCTTCTTCCATGTGTCCCAGTGCAGCATTAATACCTCCCTAGAAAAGGAGAATTACCATAAATGATGCAAATCTTGATTTGTAAAATATTTGGTCAGTCTGACTAACTTTGAAACCTGTAGTAAGCATCTGTGGTGTGTGGTTCTATCTCTAATCCCCCCTCCATATTATCCACCGAGGTAGTCACCAACTACCACAAAAAAAACCACCTCAAGATGACACTGGCTGTTCATGGGTGGTGAATCAAGCAACCATGACAATTTAAGGATGAAGGTAGTGCTCCTCAGTGCAAGTAGTCATATTTGCTATATTGCAAAATGACAAAATCATTTATTTGCTACATTGTAAATTGACAAATCATTTGTCAAAATAAATACTGAGTTCACTGATGATGAAGTCATAACATGACTAAGACTGTATTGCCAAGCCATCAATGTTGTACTTGAACGATAATGAAAGTAACATTAATATAGATCTAAAAATGATACAAGTTGATTTAGCAAAAAATGTACACCTTAGAAATACATTTAAACAAAAAGTTTGGAAATTGCACATTCGAATATAAAATATGAATATATTGTGCAAAAATACCTGATAAATGATATTATTTACCTGAGCGGCCACTGTGTGAGATCTTGTTGGGAAGAGCTTCGTAATGCAAGCTGTTTTAAAGCCTTCGTTAGCCAGACCAAAGGCAGCTCGGAGACCGGCACCACCTGCTCCAACCACGACAGCATCATATGTGTGGTCGATTACTGGATACTTTCTTGACAGCTGTCAATCAAATTATGTAAAGTATTTAATAATATCAACGTTAACATTCCCAATAATATTTTTATTTATCAATTTTGCTTTTGACAAAGATTAATGAACAGATTTCATTAGTTTCAATTATAAAACAACACCATTATGTTTATCTTTTTTAAATTTCGAAATTCATAGGAAGCTCTGAATTCTCATTACCGACTGGCCACTTGATGATTTCGCATCATTGTTACGACCCTGTATATTGAAATGAAGATTTCTTCGACTGGAGCATATAGCTGGTGACGCTGTGTTGGTCAACTGTAAAGGCAAATGTTTAGTGATTATTAATTACACATTACATTGTGTTATGTACGACTAATTTACATCGAACACATATACTGTACTTCTTTACAGTACAAAATTTTGACTAGCGTAAAGCGAGGGTCCATACGGACGGAATAAAACACCTACAAAAATGTAACTGTTACATGTAGATGGGGCTAAATGGGTGTTCTGGGGTAAATAAATATCTCACTTATCCATATATGTAGGTAGGTGTTATGTCACACCCGATTTTATTGTATTCGCACCAAATTCTTAGCGACACCAAACGTTGTAGGATAATTCCACGTTTTCATATAGTAGTGCGCTCTGGCCCTACACCAGACATTGTGACAGGGCCCGAAAAAACTCGGGCTACCTCAAGGTCAGCATATTAAAACCAAGAAAAAAAGGGAGTGCAACTATGGCAACATTCTGTCACTTTTTTTCAATAATCACCACAAAGAACCCTCGCTATGGCAACTTCAATTTGTTTTACTAATCGTGTTTCAATCGATTATATGAATAACAACATCTTTGACTAGATCTTGTTTACGTTACGCAACGAAGTCAACCCGGCTTGCATGCTCCAAGCAATTTGTCATATATCTTGTCATAAACAACATTTATAATCCACATTAAGACTGTGCCTTCACATTATTTCAGCATTAAAATCGCCGTATCGATAGAGCAATACTTACAACAGTTTTCAATACAGCTCTGTGAGCTGATTGAGAGGTCAATTTCAGCACATTGGCCATTTTTAACGGAACTAAATTTCACGCATGCGCATAGCGTTTACGTAACACTAAAAAATAGGCTTTACGTAAAGTTATTTATGCAATGACTTGAAACATTTCCAGATATGATTGTTTACTTAAGAGACGTTTAAATTATTACAAAATACCTATAACTTGTGACGAGCTAAATGGATCATCGTTTTTTTCATAGTCTGTTTTCCGGAATATTAGCTACTTTCATTTCCGGAAGGTACTCTCACTTCCGGTTTGAAGCATTGTTCAGCATCTTTCAGGGTCCGGTGAGATGTTTTTTTAACTTTCTTTTCTAGTCGTGAAAGCAGAATATAGGTTGAGGATAGAGAATAATAGAAAATAAGTTTTGATATATCTATTAACCCCAATAAAAATATGTCTGCTGGCAGTGGGCATACATGTACATGTACTTGACCTTGACATTAGTTTGACCTTTATTAAATTACAGATGACCTTGAAATTATAGAAAATTCCTGGATAATATTTTCACGTGCTGAAGCTTTAAGAATAAGGTAAAGCAAAATGAAAGAATGAGAGAGAAAGACATTTTTAATTGATAAGGCACGCTTCGTGCATGCATGCATGCATGCATAACAGAGAGGAGAAATGTAGCAGCCAGACCTGGGTTCGAACCCGGGACCCTCCAAACTCTAGACGGACACACTACCACTTAGCTACCTGGTCGCCGATGATCGACCCAGTCCAGTTCCGCTACATTCCTCCCTCCTTTTTTTCAAGTCTTCGCCCCCGAAGACTACAAGTTCGGATATCCCCCTGCTAAGCATACACCTAATGCTTTAAACAAGGGTAGGCAAGCTCGCCAATTATGTAACAGGAGAGGAGAAAATGTAGCAGCAAGACCGGGGTTCGAACCCGGGACCCTCCAAACTCTATAAGACGGACACTCTACCACTGTACCTACATGGTCGCCGATGATCGACCCAGTCCAGTTCCGCTACATTCCTCCCTCCTTTTTTTCAAGTCTTCGCCCCCGAAGACTACAAGTTCGGATATCCCCCTGCTAAGCATACACCTAATGCTTTAAACAAGGGTAGGCAAGCTCGCCAATTATGTAACAGGAGAGGAGAAAATGTAGCAGCAAGACCGGGGTTCGAACCCGGGACCCTCCAAACTCTATAAGACGGACACTCTACCACTGTACCTACATGGTCGCCGATGATCAACCCAGTCCAGTTCCGCTACACATATACCTGTAACTCAGTGTTCCTTACCTTTTTAGTTAAAAATCTACTGATCTTCTATAAATAGCTAGAAACTATAGGTAAATTTGTATATGTCTGACTCAAACTAGGGGGAGATAATCTAGTATTAGAATTTAGCGAAGCAATTGTTCTTAACAAAAAAACTGGGAGCTGGTGGCTAGTCTAATCAAAGGTCAATATATAATTAAAATAAGTTATTTTTTGGTCAGGAGAATTTAAGATACTGTAATTGGCACATGGCTTAATTAGTGTGTTATCCACAAAGACGGACACTCTACCACTGTACCTACATGGTCGCCGATGATCAACCCAGTCCAGTTCCGCTACACATATACCTGTAACTCAGTGTTCCTTACCTTTTTAGTTAAAAATCTACTGATCTTCTATAAATAGCTAGAAACTATAGGTAAATTTGTATATGTCTGACTCAAACTAGGGGGAGATAATCTAGTATTAGAATTTAGCAATTATTCTTAACAAAAAAACTGGGAGCTGGTGGCTAGTCTAATCAAAGGTCAATATATAATTAAAATAAGTTATTTTTTGGTCAGGAGAATTTTAGATACTGTATCCTTGTGATAAGTTTGGCAATTGGCACATGGCTTAATTAGTGTGTTATCCATCCTGATTAAATTAGTTTCAAATATATATAACATTATCATGCTTTCAAGGTCACAAAGATGAAATATATTCAAATTTAAATATATACAATGTAAAATAAGATTATCTGAAGAGTAGACTGAAAATGACAAAAGAAAAGATTCTTAGGTCCTTTGCATGTTATTTGATTATAGACTATAATGTATGCAATAAATCTCTTTGTATTTTCAGGTGACCTAGCTAGCTTAATTAAAGGTCTATGGTAAAGTTTTGGGTG
Organism: Pecten maximus; assembly: GCF_902652985.1. Lineage (NCBI taxonomy): Eukaryota > Metazoa > Mollusca > Bivalvia > Pectinida > Pectinidae > Pecten > Pecten maximus. The sequence goes on along the minus strand of NC_047032.1, from coordinate 18,442,421 downwards.
AAGTTAGCACTATCTCCGTGTGTTGGTCACAAATTAATTTTGAAAATTAAATATTGAAGTCTTCAAAAATCTTTTCTAGTTCTTGAAGACTGTCCCAAGATTAATATGCTGGTTGAGCCCAGTTTGATTTTTTAGGTTGGCAGTAACATCTTGGATGTCAGAAGACTTGGTAAACCTTCATAAGGCAATCAAAGAAAACAATTTAAAAGTTGTTGATGGCATTTTACAAAATGAAGCGCAAAGAGAAGACCCTAACTACACATTGGATAATAAAGCAGCTCTAGGTAGGTTTGTATGAATCTTCTTGTTGTAGCTGGTGGCTACTTCACTGAAAAATATAAACAAGGCCTGTCATTAAATCAAAGCAATTGGGGTAAACTAAAATTGATATTTGTCCAAGCATGCAAGTTCTGAGGCCTGGATGAAAGCTCATAAGGCTATCAAATTTAATGACTTGATGCAACTATCTAGGTCAAAGAAGTCCAATTCAACATTGCATACCAGTATTTAAATAACTTCTAAGTCAACCAGAAAACCTAGATTAATTATTACAATGACAATGAATGAATTAATTGTTACAACAGTTCCATTTCTTAAGAATAGGTTCTTGATTGATCCAATACCTGTCTATTCTATTTTTGAGTTACCAGGTTAATGGTTTTATTCTATAATCAATAAAATAAAGGAAACAACAGAATTCTAATTTCTCTTGTATTTAATAGGGAACCTTTTAGATGGCATAATAACAATTGTAGTTGATTTTGTTTTTTGTAATTCACTTACAATGAAAGTATGAACTAACTGATTTTTGATTTATAATTGTTAGTTTACAATTATTAGCTTGATAATTTTTATAATATAATAATGTTAGTAATATTTTTTTAATAAATATTGTCAGAAAAAATATTTTCAATGATTATATGTAACCAAACATATTTTTTAGATATTAACTGTCATTATTTTTTGGACTTAATACAAATATACATGAAGTGTTGTTTTATTTTTGCCAATGGATAGTATTTGAAAGTATAGTACTGTAGTAAGCAGACATCATAATATCAATTATGTATTAATTGTTGATCAATGATTTGATAATTTCATTCCTTATGAATCAAAATCTGTTGTATTTTCGTTATAAGTTATATATAGTTTATCACAGGTACAACAGTTACACTAAATGCTTAAATAGTTCTAAATTAGTAATGATGTCAGTAAAAATATCTCAATTTTGAAAAAAAGTTTTGGCTGCTTAATTTAGTTCTTAAATGATTTTATGGAAGGTGTTTACATGCCTATCTGGCTCTGATTTCTAATTTTTCTTTCCACATTCTTCGTATTAGGTACTGCTGCGGAGGTGGGTCACTGTGAGATTGGTGAACTGTTGATCAAACATGGATGCGACGTTAACGTAGGAGCAGCCATCTTGAAATCTCCTGTATTCTTAGCAGCAAGATGTGGACATCTTGAATTTGTCAAACTCCTTATCCAGCACGGAGCAAATATTTCGCTTAGAAATGCTGCAGGTAACTGTATGTAATATACAATTTGGTCAACGCTACAGTGAAGCATGCCTTTATTTCAATACTGTATGGGAATGTGTCAGATATGACACTGTGTGTTGATAAAGTCAGTGTTGGCATGAATGACATTGGAGAGTGTCACAGTTCTGGTAGATATCTGGTAGGGTTGCCACTCTCTAGAAATGCCAAAGTGGGACTCTAGAAATCCCACCAAGAAATTGTTAAAAGTGGGAAATTTTGGCTGTCAACATTTTAACAACATAAAATTGTTTATGTGCAGTGCATTTTGTACCCAAAATCGTTTTATTAATCTAATACATACAGTAAACAATGAAGTATTTTAAAATACACAGTGGATGCCATGTGGGAAGTGCTATTAAGAAAAAGTGATTTTAGCTTTCATTTTTAATGACCAGAATTATCATTTTGAACTATAAGTGGAAATTCAAACAAATGCTTATTGAAACAATGACCTGGGATATAGTTGTATCTTTCAGGATGTCATTTAATTCAGTGGTCCATAAGTTCTTTTCTATTTCTGTAAAATCGTAAAATAAATCACCTTCGCCCTCTCCTTTTTGTCCAGGTAATACTCCATTTCACGAGGCCTGTCTGAATGGTCACTTGGAAATTGTACAGTACCTACTGAGTCAGCTGGGATGTGACGTCAACGATCGGACAAATGGGAAGGAAACGCCACTACATATGGCCTCCCTAAATGGCCACATAAACATTGCCAAGGTAGAATAGTACAAATTATTATAAAATTATATTTTTCACCATTTCTGGTTAGCTGAAATATAGTGCCCCATGGTTCCTCATAAAAAGTCATATATCATATTAATCATTTTATGATTATAAAACTGTTATTATTATAGCCTTTGATTTCAGTCAAAACATGGTTTTATTGACGTAAAAAATGTTGAACTTCTCCTTAGTTAATATATTTTCTGAGGTTAATAAACCCATGTATGACCTTATGAAAACTTGGAAAGGCTATAATTGTATATGATATGAATAACATAAGATGATTAATGCAATAGAATAATAATAAAAGGCAAAAGTAATAATGAATTAGTATGATAATTAACTATCACTAGATCCATATCATAGCAAGAATTATCAATGCTTTGTTAAAGGGGCAGTCCTTTGTTTGAATAAAGTTTAGGTTGTCGAAATGGATCTTAATGGGAAATATATATTTTTCCCAAGTAGTAAAAGTTATAATCTTTACATTAATATGTTAGTTTAACTCGCAAGGTAAACCAAAGTTCTTCAAGTATTAAGTCCTAAATATTCTTAATTTGCCCGGAAGTATCACGTACTGTTTACCGCAAAGACAGACAGTACTTGTGTACGATTTGTCATTTTTTTCTGTACATTTCATCGTTACTTTAATTACTTGTAGGCAAAAACACTCATATTATCCTCGTTCAGACATAGATTTAATCAATAGAAATTGTGCCCGAATGAAGGAACACCCCTTTAAATAGTCATTGGTATTGTGAAATGTCTTGATTATCTCCCTTTACTCAAGCAAAGACTTAAATACAGCTGATCACCAGTACACATTTCCAATGGTTTATCAAATAGTAAGAAATATTGGCCCAAGAACCAAGTATTTGATTTTATTTAGCCATATCATTATGCCTCTAATTGAGAATGTAGTCATTTTGAATCTTGGGATTTGTAACAGTGTAATATGTTCTTAAATTACGCTAAACAGACTTTAAAAAATGTATTGATGTAGAATTCTTAGTACAAAGGAAGTTAAAAGCCTCAAAAATTCAACCTTTCTTCTTTTTTAAGTCCTATCATATTATATTATATGATATAAACAAATTAACTGTACATCAGAAAATCTTTCCAATTATACAAATTTTGCAACCGATCAATATCCCATGGCTGCATCTTTTAAGTATAGCAATAATTAGGATTATCTTAATTTGGTAAGGAACTTTTAAGGGCTGGAGCAGACATGTCTGCTGTGAAAGGTGGAGTGGGACCTAGTGCTATACATCTAGCTACAGCGAGCGACAGTTCAGAAATCGTAGAACTCCTGATAAATTCTGGGGTGGATGTGGATATGACGATAAAGGAGAATGACCGGACAGCAATCCACATAGCCTGCATCAGTGGCTCTATCAAGGTATATTTCTAAAGATATATATTGGATCAGAACCCAAAAATTGATCACTTTTACAAAAGATATTTTAATAATTTAACAATTATGTCCAAAATTAACATCTAAAATCTATCTTATCTTTGAATTAATAACCAAAAGAAATTTTTGTAAATAGTTGCATATTTAAGCAGTTAAAGGCACTTGAATAAATATTCCGAAGTCTGAAATGTTGTTATTTATGTCTTTAAGAAAAGGTGGCCGTATGGCCTGTGATTTTTGTTTTGAGCTGAAAAAGAAAGTCACATCATATGTATATATAATTTTCTTTATCAAAATTACAAAGATTATTCGAAGGTAGCTAATATTCTGATGAAAAATATCAAAATAAGAATGGAAATCCCTGAAAAGCTGATATAGGTGACGCAATTAAGTCAGACCATCATAACATGTAGATATTTCATGTGAGCCACGGATGATGAGTTTGGTTTTTGAAACACTCTTCAATGTTCTTTCAATATTACTTAGAGATGAATTATCATCTGTAATTATAATATATGAACAATTAAAAATATTTGTTGGTCAATTCATCCTTTTGGCTGTTTTTTGTGACATATCAACATGTTATGTCCTAACGCGGCCCTAAAAGAAGCTATTAATATGAACATTCCATCCTAGCTATAAATTATTGTTGTCTCTTTCGATTTCATTTCATAACAAGATTTTTCAAGCACAATTGTAAAGCACGGAAATACTTTTAATTAGCTGGGTTCAGCTGAACTTCATTACAGATTTCTAACTCGATTAAACACTTCAAACAAGTGGAAATCTACGAACTTGATTAATCAGAAAACCATTGCATTCATGTAACCTCCAATTCTATTTATAGAAATTGGTTAAATTATAATTCAAAAGGTGATTAGGCTAATCACATTTTAACAACATTTTTCAAATCCTGATATGATAATTTATGGTAGAATTAGCTTGACAAAACTTTATGAAACTCTGAAATTATTAATTCACTTCTAACTGGCATAATTTAAAGATGATACATGTATACTCACAGGTTTTGCAACAAATGAGAAATGAAATTTTCACTAATCAAGTGATTAAGCTAATCACCTTTTGAACAACTGGGCCTGGTGTACCAGTCTTACATAACCGAGCTGAAGAGAAGTTCTGTCTGGCCAAGCTGTATATAATTTATTGCAGTATAGATTTACAATCATGGCTGCACGCATATGAAAGAATGTTTTGATTTCAGTCTGCAAAGGTCCTGATCTCTCACAAATGTGATGTGAATAAGATAAGTATGGAAAACGATGAAATGAAGAGTCCACTTTTAAAAGCTGTTGAACTCAACAAAACGGAGCTAGCTCGTCTGCTGATAGAGGCCGGGGCAGACCTTAACCATGGCGACCACTATGGAGCCACACCCCTTATAATGGCAACTCACTTCCATAACCTGGATCTTGTCTACATGCTTGTTCAGGTAACTTTTACAGAAGGGATGTTATAGGTCTCACAAAACTTATTCAGCCAATCAGCTGTAATGTTACACTTAAACCAAGTCCCTGAAGATTTTTGTTTATAGCTGTAAATAACACCGAAATGGGCACTTGCTATATGTAAAAATAACAGTTAGGGTATTGAATTTTGGAGAATCAAAAATATACACGCCTTCTAAAAATAGAATGAGTGGATATTTCATTTGGAATTTATTAAACGAGTTACAGTGTGATAAAGGCTTGCGGCATATCAAATTATTCAACGAGTTCAATAAATTCCATATAATATAGACACTAGTGTAAGATTCTGTTTATCGTATAACTGATAAGTATGAGAATTATTTGATATAAAGTGAAAACTCAAATTTATTTCTATTTAAGACAGGTGATTTTCGACTTTCATAGTATATGTTTTTCTCAGTACAGAGACAATTGTGCGAAGTCAAAATTATCTATGAGTGTTGTGTTGTCTTTTGATCTTGATGACAAACGCTGTATTACATGGAAGAGCAGGCCTGTCGTGTGTGAAAAGAAATCTTTTACTTCATCAGAAAAACTTTATCAAATTTTTCTTAAATTTGCAGGCTGGATGTGATGTCAACAAGAAAACAAAGAATGGATTAACTCCCTTTAAAACTGCTCTTCAGCCATACCCTCATGTATGGATGATGACTCTATTTATAGTAGCAGGTGCAGTTGTTTCCGATCATGATGTCTCAATGTTGAAGGCAATGACAACCCAGAAGTCATATTTTAGTACCGAAGATATGACAGGCCTAATTATGCTGGCTCGTAATCCATCAAATCTGAAGAATTATTGTCGTAACACAATCCGTTCAGTTATCAAGAAACCAGTCTCTGCCTACACAGGAACTCTGAGCCTACCATCCATCTTAATTGATTATTTACATTTGAAGGAACTGGAAGGATCCAAAAAGTGATCATTTGGTTGTACATATGGTTACAAAATATTTTGATAGATATTTAGACTTTGTAGACAGAACTTTATTTACCTGAATACTGTATTGATTTGGCAACAAGCCTATGCTTGGTATTAAATCAAGCCCACCCATGTTTTCAGTTCTGCAAAAATTCTAACAAAATGTTAATGTACCGGTAATATTCTTAGGTTACTTGTCCCTCAGACTGCATGCAGTGTTAAGTCTTATTGGGATGAAAATGTGTCTTGGACATATCAACAGCTTACTTTACACTTTCAACCCATCTTCAAATAGTGAATAGTCAGTTAAAGGCTTGGTCATTTACACTTTTTGCTTTACAAAGGAAACAGAAAATTTTGAAAGCTCTTAATCAGTTTTAATGGCTGTTCATTAGTTTTAGATATATTTTCAAATCATAAATTGATGAATCTTGTCCTAAACAAGATATTATGCTGTAGTTTTTTAGGCTATAAGGACGTTTTACTCATGTACAATAATTATTATTATACACATTTTATTTACAATTCTACCATGTTTGCTATGTAACGCCAGTTTTGATTGGTTAAAAACCATGTATTATTTTCCAATAACCCATGCTCGTGCCAATAATACACGCTCGTGAGTCACGGTTGTTACAGTTTTAAATATCTAATATTCACCCTGTTTCATAAAAGGTTACTACAGCCGAGTGGGCTAATGGGTTAGTCTTTCAATATATTTTTATCACGACGCGAGTTCGAGTCCTACGGAGGCCCCTACTTTTTTTTCTTTTTTCTTATCCTTTTTTTTTTAATTTTCAAAATCAATGCCATATGATAGATGCTCTTGATCGTAGTACTGTATTGCCTGTATATTTCATCAACAAATAATGCAATACTCAAGAAATAAATTACAAGGTTTTCCCAGGGTTTCTTTGCTGTTTTTCTATTAGAAAGAGGTCGATCTCAGAACTAAACAGTACATGGTAGAATAGAAATAATCAACTGCGGCCTTCGTTATTAATTTAATTGCAAAATATCCTCGTCCTCGTTGTATATCCTGCAATAATACACGAATCATCGTTAATTATTTCTTAAATATACAGGTAATTATTTTTTGCTGAATGATTTTTGCTCTTAAAATGTCTTTTATGAATTTAATTTTTAAAAATGTTACTTTAAAAGGGCATATTAACAAAATATACAAGTGTAGTTGATCATTACGTCTGGTTTGGTTTTAAGAGCAGTTGCATTCTCATGAGATAAGGTGTTATTAAAAAAAAAAAAATTCTTGTGCAAGATCATATGCAGTTTGGTGTATACATTGTATTGGTTTAATGCAAGTGGTATCAAGTAAGACAAGTATGAGGCCAACTTTCTGGGCTCCCCTGAATGGCCTTTGTAGACAGTTTTGATTTTAGTCAATGAGCAATTTCCGAGTTCTGACTTGGGCTTTCTGCCGGAGTTATCAGCCCTGTTATTTAGCCTGGCCATTTTTTATTTCGGAAGTCAGCACACCATGATGTTGGCACTCTTCTTCTGTGTGCTGGGCTGCAATGTGGCAATGAGAATTCGTAATAGTTTTGTCAAATATCCATGGGTGGAAAGTGTAAATTCCTTTTTGATGCCAAACAGGAAAAATATGAATATTCAGAGAAAGTGGACATCGCTGATTGTGACCGGCCCCCCAAACAGAAGTTAGCAAATTGCTGTCATCATTTTGTTGACGGCAAACTCATCGAGATAAGTCCCGTCCCAACATTGTTCCCTTACATTTTACTATAGCTTTACCCACAGGGGCTTGGCACGATTTTCCAAATGATGGTCCATATATATATGTATTATAGTACATATATATATGGACCATCATTTGGAAAATCGTGCCAAGCCCCTGTGGCTTTACCCGACATGTACTGATTAGTATCGTTTTGTGTACTGGGTTTTCAAGATAAACAGTCAATATTGATTTTTTAGTTCTCTGTATGTCGAATGTCTGTTACTACATTTCAAGTATAACTAAGATGCGTTATGCCAGTCTGAAACAGATCAGGCTAATGTTTGAACTGCTGCTGGATCCCTGCATCACATATTCACAGTACAGAGGCCAACTCGATTTGCACTCTATTCTGGGAAGAGAAGCCTTCTCAGTTATGGGTAAATCGGAAGAACATAACCAAAAACAAACAAGTTTTTAAGTTTCTCAAACACTGTGACACAAACCTGTGCATGTATGTGCCATAAATCCTTCTCTAGTCAAACTCATCACTCACACACTTAAAACATGGTCGCCACCAACTTGGAAGATAAATCATCCGGCTTCGCAACGTAAGAGGTAGAAGATCTTCCAGAAGCAAAAGAGCTACAAATCGAGTGACCGGAAGATATATTCTAGAAGGAGAAGAGTGCAAATCGAGTTGGCCTCAGGGTATTTATATTGGTCTGGCTTTTTGAAGAGCTCTCGCAAGGGAGACTAACATGGAAACTGTGTATTTTGCTGCTGGGTTTGATACATATTTGCTTTGTGAGCTGGCCTCTATAGAAAGGTAAATGTCTGGCATGTTTACAATATTTATTGTGTTTTACTTGTCCGAGTTGTCTTGTTACCCCATTCTATAGGTGCCTTTACAATATTTATTTAAAAATTATTTATATTTTATAAAGTTATGATAATTGAAGCAGGAGTCCAAGTTGTTTTTGTGTGATACATTGTGCACTTCTGTATATAAACTCAATGAAAATTCCATTGAAGTATTGCAAAGTCATGAATATGGCCATAAAATTTTGCAGCCATCTTATAGTTTTATTATACAGTGTAGAAACCCATTAAATGCATCTTTCATGACTATCGTGTTTTAATGGGTTCCTCCATTAATTTTATTTTTCATGGATGTTTTTCATGGGTTTATGTGTCAGAAGTGTTTGTTTCAAGTTTTATCAAAATCAGCAAATTAAATACAAAACATTGTTCTCCTTCACAGTAAATAGCTTTATTACAGAAAATGAAATAAGATTTATTAAAAAAAAAAACATTGCTCCATGTATATATTATAAGCGATATAAGTTTGTGGTGATGAAATATCCTGTGTCTGAACCGAACTCACTACAATCCGCACGTTTTTACCAGAATTCCCTATGTGAACTGAATCTATAAATCTTTTAATTTTTCATCAAGCTAGTTATATAGTATTGATACAGAATTCTATGTATCACACATTCCTGTATAAGCTAAAGAAATTAATTGCAGACATGTTAATGCAGGCCCTGAAAGTCTTTCAGTTTGTCAGCAGGATTCAAGACAAGACCACTGAGACCTCAACTTGTGTCATAAAAGAATGAACGTCACAATTCCTATGAATGCGAATATAAGCAAATGCAGCACTGACAACAGCTTCACAAGGTTCTTAACCACTTTCTTGAGTTTTTACTGTAATCCAGAACTATTTCAGTAATATATCCATCAAAAAGGAGGACTCCGGGGTTAGGATTTCAGGGTTGTCATATGGGAACCATCTGAAAAATTTATTTACTTTGAACAATACCATATCATACTTCACATCTTTCCCAGCTTCCTTGATGCATGGATTTTCTTTTTCCTCTGGAGTCCTCATGGAATACACATTTTAATGGAATTGCTCATGTCAAATGAAGACCAGACTTTCACCAATGGAAAATATTGACAAAGAGAATATCTTTGAAGTGTTGATTGAAACATTTAATGTGCTATGTGCAATATTAACAGCATATTTTCAAATTAAAAAATGGTATATGAACTGTGGAAAATTACAATTTTGGAAAATCTGAGCATGCATGAAAACTCTCTATATGCTCAGATCTTTAACTATTATTTACACCACACACTACTACCAGTACACGTATTGATTTACGGCAATATCTGATAACCGGTTTGGTTTAGGCAGGGTTCTCAGTAACTTGTAAAGTGTACTACACTTATTCTATAACATGAAGCAAATCATTATACATCATGCTTCATGATACATTTTCCAGATCTGTTTTTAAAAATATCTGTCAGTCCCCCAAAATAGGATGTTAATATTGTGTCATCATACAAGCCAAATATTATATATACATAAGTAATGTACACATATTTACAATGTAAGTGTAAACATGGAGTAATTCGAATGTTTTAATTAAGCTATCTTGGACCCCAAAAAAACCCAGATATATACATTACATAAGTATGTGAACTATGTCATTAAGCTTCTTTATAATTAAAAAAAAAAATCAACATACAGTTTGTTTTTCTTAATATAACAACTCAACTATCTACAAGCTTAAAAGCTGAAAAAATTCAGAATCTGAAAAAAAATACTTACATAAGCCTTAAGTCACTTATAATGCTATTAACAAATACTGAATTCAAATAAAAATCTTTGAATGATTTTGTCAAAACTCTTGGAATTGGTTGAATTTGAATAAATATCAAAATATATCACACTAATTTCACACAATGCTGCATAAAATGGAATGTTGTAGTAGTAATTTACAATGTACAAGGTAACAGTTTAACATTTTATGTGAACTGCTGTGCATAAAGTATATCTAAAGTGAAAGTAAACACAAAATATATGTAAAATGAAAGTGATAGATAACTGGTTACATGTATTGATACAGTAACAAACTGAAAATATCCTGTAGGAGCTAGAAGATTACTAAATGGATATTATAATTCAGAAAGAAAGTAGCACCCATTGTGATTCTGAAAATAACAAATGCACTTCTTACAACTAGGACATCACAAATAATGAATTTAAGGCAGCAAGTCTTCTTGTTTATATAATTGACATCAAAAACTTGTCTCTTGGAGAAAGAAATTATTTCATAAACATAAAACAATTAACATATCATAAATATTTAACTTATTTCTCTGGGGTTACCATTGACATGAAGAAAAAAAATTAAGATGTTCAGATTTGAATAAAAAGTTCTAAAAACAATTTATAATCAATCTATAAACAGCTAGATGCGGTGATATAAAAGATTTTTGAAAAATGATTTGGACACAACCTCGTATAATCATGCACTTCAATTTTCCAGTATGAGACTTATGATGTGCACTACAATATACTGTTACTAAAAGATTATAATTAAAAGAAAAATATTACTTCTGCATCAACCTGTAGCTCCAGTATATATACCGGTATTGTATTCGAACCACACTTAAAAAAATTAAACAAAATTCAAATTAAATTAAAAACTTCTGACTCATAACCTACAAGGGAAGGAACTAAGTGGAATCGAAGACACTTTTGCGACAGTCATAGTTTTGGATTCCTTGTGCATAAGACATGGCATGTTCACTAGCCAAGATGAAGACATGGTAATTTTTGGGCAGTGCCCCTTGATAGATTTTGTCTCTTCATTTTGAGAATAGTGACACCATAATTAGAATAATGTTATATTAAAATGTCTTTCCGACTCATAACACACAACAGAAGTAATTAACTGCAATTGAAGATTTCAAAAATGATAAAAGTTCATTTCATTTTATCAAATTTTGACACAACTATTTTATTGCCACCCTTGGACCGAGATAAATCAATATTTGAGCACAAATGGATATAAATATATTCTACTGTATAAAGAAAATTTCAAAAGAAAAAAAATGTTTTTCAGTTCCTGTCTATCACAGCTATCAGATCTCTACTGAAGTATAATGACTAGTTTGTAAAAATCAATTTAAGTGGACGGTCAATATTCATATTGCATAATGTATTTATTATTCTGATCACCAGTAGATAAAATATGTTAATATATACATTAATTTTAAATTCAAAGACATGAACAACACCTTTAATAGTGTTGATTCATACATTTCATCCCCCTATACAAGTTAAGTTACAATTTACAAAATGTGCTCTAAGTTTACATTTTTTATCAATTTAAAATTTTATAAATTATTCATATACACATTAAAATGCTAGTCTAAGTTTATTTAAATTTAAAATGAGAAAATTGTCTGAATACTAATATATAAATTCAGTGCATCAGAAAATATCATATTATTTGAAATATCATATGCCAAGCACAGGGATTTTAATTTGTACAAATTTCCATTCAAAAAGGTCTGTATATACATATCTGTATGAAAAAAACCTACGAATGGTTTAGAATTTGAACCAAATCCCTGTGATACCAACAAAGTGAACATAAAGGCATAAAATAGTGTTGTTAAATAATGAATTATTAAAAGACGTAATAGTTATAAATTATCATAATCTGTTAAACTTTTATTGCTAATTTTCTTCAGTTGTTTGGAACTGGATTATATTAATCTGTTATAAATTTACAAATTAGTTTTTAATTTTTAGAGTAACATTTCTTTTACAGATAATTTTGTGCTAGCTTACACAGGAAAGTTAAAGCTTAGAGCTCTTTATGATGAATGTATATTAAGATTAATTGGTTATATAAATGTTGAGGTCAGGTAGCACAGTAGAAACATGTTTGACTTTCACCTAAGCATCTGGGTTCTGACGTGAAAATGTATGGGGTCACATGCCCGACCACATGGGTTTTCCCTAGGCACACCAGTGTCCAAGGTAAGACCCTTTACACGCTTCCATCCCGGCCAACAAGAGTAGTTGATATAAGTTGGTATAATTAGTTTTGCAATTGTTATAAAATAAATAAAGTTTACATTTACATCTAATTATTTTATAACGGAATTATAACATTTTCTTTTTTAAAGCAGAGTTGACAAAGAAAAAATAGATCAGATGAAGAAATGGGATTCAAGCCATCCTGATAAATGTATTTTCAAAACAATATACTTAAGAGATTAAATAACTTAACATAATATTCAAGTACAGACAGTAGTACAAGCAATACATATATTTATACTTAACAACCGGATATACATCTGACACTCTCTTCTCAAAAGTTTATGTGACTAATCTAATCTTTCTGTAAATACAATACAAAACACGCTCTTCATTCAGTCAATACATATGAATACACTTTGGACAATCATGTAGAAATGTCATTAAATAAATGATACTCAAAGCTTGTATTCCTATTACTGTGGATTATGAATATATTAATGCACATTAATTACCATATAATATGTTATTTTTGCAGGTGTAAATTTTTGGGATTTGCTTTCAACAACAGAGCAGACACACAGCAACAGTACAGAAAATGAGTCATACAAAATATTAATTTTTATCCATAAATATGTTGTGAATAAATACTACAGAAAGTTTCACAATGTTTATCCACAAATATGTTGGAAAAGTTCATCAGAAAGGTTCATCAATGCTTATATCCTAAGTAAAAGGCAAAACAAAATCTATGGATACCCAAAGTAATTCCATCTCTAGCAACAACACCATCAACAAGTTTAATATAAATAAGCTTAAGGGGAGATAATTCTTTTCTTCAATAATTACAAATATTTTATGAATTCATTCCAAAACAGCACATTAAAGTTAAATTTATGTAACTTATCATAGTCACTGTCATATGTAAATATCTGAAAGTCTGACAACAAATGCCTGGACGGAATAATTTAACTTTAATAACTAGTAATTAACTGGTAATTGTCTAACAATTAGAAATATTCTAGATAATTAATTAACAGGGCAATCTTTATCTCCATCACCCTCTAACTGACAGAGCTGTTTATATACAACGTATACATAACGTAATGTGCCAAAAGTATTCGGTCACATAATATTATTACTATATATATTTCATGCATTTTGACAAATTGTCAATGACTTTTTATGACTTTCGTTTTCAATGCATTCTCTTGAAATTTCATACACTCGTAGATAATTGTTAGTTCATTCACCTGATTTTTTTACATACTTTTCAACTACTTAATTTTCCTAAAATATATGAGTAAATGCAATGCTACAAAAGTGTGACATCATTTTGTTATGTATTCTTACTTGATTATTATATAAAAATTGCTGATTTTTTAAAAACTGTAACATCCAATATCTCTTGAATTCAGCTACGGAAAATCCCACTAATATTATCAGATGAATGAGCAAATAATTCTCTACATGTATGTGAAATTTCAATAAATTCCATTGAAAAACTTGATAAAATATCAATTTTTGAATTTCATAGCCTAAAATTCCAATAATTATTACATCTGGACTACTTACAACATTTAAGGAAAATCTTCAAAAATCCTCGTAACTACAGTCATGGGCAAGTATGTCATCAATTTACACAATCTACATATTGTAACATACCATATTCATCCTGACATAAGCCCATGGGGCCAACACATAGAAACTTGGACTCAAAGTAAGATGCCGCAGGCTTATTGCAGGGCAATGGAATTAGGTGGAGGTAGCTGTTTGACTTTAAAATTCACTGACTTTTACTTTTACAATATTTTATCGAATACTGCAATAGACATGACTTGGCTTATTAGCAGGCGTGGGCTTATTGCAAGATAATTACAGTAAATTTATACACTTCAAGAACCTAACACATTATGATAATTTGACAGTGAGCTTTAATCAGCTGTATTATGAACACACAGAAAAGGTGGTAACCTAAAAACGAGATGAACAAATTTCCTAAATGAAGTTGAGTGGAGACATTTCCTAGTATAATGATTTGTTCTCAACAGAGGTGGATGGTTCCGATCCAGAAATTTGTCAAGAAGGGGTTAAATTTTGAATCCGGCTTCATCTAAGAGGATTCAATTTTGACTTTGTCATTCTAATTCCACAATCATGCAGGTTTGACATGTATATTATCATTATCACTGAGAAGATATTGTTTAACTAATAACAAGACAATTTCAAACTAAAAATAGGCACTGTATATATCCTGCAGTATATCAATATACCCTCATGACCACCTCCCTCACCCCCCCCCCCCCCCCCCCAAAAAAAAAAAAAAAAAAATAGAAGTATTAAGTTTGGGGAGTGCTTATTTGTGTAATTTTGAACCAATTTTAGATAACTATGATTTAAAAATCATTGACTGCATCTGCATAAATGAAGATGGGACTTATTTGTACACAGGGTACTATTTGAGGATACGTAAATACAGTAAATTTTAGCACATTTACGATATATCGCCAATTGCAGTGATATATACTGTACTTTTAATTTATCAGATTTCATTGAATGAAATAGATAAGTAGTCTAAGAAAAAACATCAACATGAAAAGTCAGTAACAACAACAATGCTGTATGAGGTAAATTAAATACCTAAAACAGTAACATTGGCATGTTTTATCAGGATATGACAAATCGTTTGATACCACACTCACAACAGAACTTGGCATGACTAACAGGATACTTGGTTCCGCATTCATGGCAGAATCGAGACACATTTTGTTTTACTCCATACTGACTATGAACCTCATTTTCTGAACTGCTACTGTAATATCCGGACTCATTTTCCCGTGAAATTCCACCTGTGAAGCCGGAAGGCATAGATGGACTGTGCATTCCGATGCCTGGCGATCTAGAACCGCCCCCCGCGACTCTGAAAATAAAGAAGATGAAATGTACGTTAGTGAACCAATTTAGCGTATTTTTAATAATTATATTCATTTTAATTAATATTAATTCATTATTTGAAATTGAAAGTACTTTTTTTAACCATCCAACTAATTTGAGGATAGATATGATACTAAACTTTCAGACTATGGGATGTACCAGTCAGCACACTTAAAAAACATTAATGGGCTTATTACTAGGCATGGGCTAATCTCTACATTTTCTACTAACTGATTAAATGATATGGCATATTTATATGGAAATAAGCCAGATATCACAACACACAAACCTCAATGAATAAGGATGGGTTTATTGCTAGGCCTGAGGTTATTGCAGTACTGTATAAATATAGCTATTTATTATCAATTCTTTTACAAGTAGTTTTCATCATTTTTGTTTGTTCCATTATTTTGAACTCTTTATGTTAGTAAAGGGTTAGTAGTAAAAATTGACAGTATGATTACAGCATTAAGGTTACATACAGGGGAAACACACAGAGGTTAAAACAGCAAAATTTACTGATCATACAAGAAAATACAGAAGTCAAACATGTACAGATTACCACAGTAAGATAGATCACAGCAATTCATAGAATATATAGAGTCAAATCTAGGTATTAGGAGGCCACTGAAGTGAAATTGAAAAACGGTCTCTTAATGGATGTGGTCTCTTAATAGAGATGGTATCTTAATAGAGATGGTATCTTAGATCTCAAATTATGAGATCATTATAAGCTTTTTATTCACATTATGATATGGCAATAATTATGAATGATACATGTAATTAAATTGACTGTCCAACCTTGATGGATAGAAAGAGTAATTATTAAGATGCCCAACACCTTGAAGACAACATGAACTTCAAATCGACACCTTGAAGGTAATATTAACTGGAAATTGACACTTGAAGACAACATTGATTTAAAATTGACACTTGAAGACAACATTAATTTCAAAATTGACATTTGAAGACATCATTAACTTAAAATTGACACTTGAAGACATTATTAACTTAAAATTAACACTTGAAGACAACATTAACTTAAAATTGACACTTGAAGACAACATTAACTTAAAATTGACACTTAAAGACAGCATTAACTTAAAATTAACACTTGAAGACATTGTTAACTTAAAATTGACACTTGAAGACATTATTAACTTAATATTGACACTTGAAGACATTTTAAACTTAAAATCAACACTTAAAGACAACATTAACTAACAAGAGGCCCATGGGGCCTGTATCGCTCACCTGGTTGGATTTGACCAAATGTCAAAAGAATGTTCATGTTCAATTTATTCATACACATACTCTCTAAGGGACTGAAAGACCCTATGGATTATTTTTACAACCTAATTGTGTTTGAAGAAACTAAGTCCCTTAGGCTGGGGAAAGACCCTTGGGCTTCTTAGACTCCGCCCCTCAGGCCCCTGGGTGTTCAGAGTAAAATTTATACAAACTCTGTTCCCCTCCCCCCCCCAAGGATGTTCCTGACCAAATATGGTTCTAATTCATTCATAACTTTATGACTTGTAGCAATTTAAAGACTAATCTCTATTCCCCTATTTGGCCCCGCCCCTCAGGCCCCTGGGGGTTCAGAGTAAAAATTTATACAAACTCTGTTCCCCCTTCTCCCAAGGATGTTCCTGTTCAAATTCATCCATAACTTTATGACTAGTAGCGATTTAAATGATTAACCCTATTTCCTCTATTTGGCCCCGCCCCTCAGGCCCCTGGGGATTCAGAGTAAAAATTTATACAAACTCTGTTCCCCTTCTCCCAATGATGTTCCTGACCAAATTTGGTTCAAATTCATTCATAACTTTATGACTAGTAGGGATTTAAAGGATTAACCCTATTTTCCCTATTTGGCCCCGCCCCTCAGGCCCCTGAGGGTTCAGAGTAAAAATTTATACAAACTCGGTTCCCCTTCCCCCAAGGATGTTCCTGACCAAATCTAATTAAAATCCATGAAAAATTTTATGACCAGTAGCGATTTAAAGACTAATCTCTATTTCCCCTATTTGGCTCCGCCCCTCAGGCCCCTGGGGGTTCAGAGTAAAAATGTATACAAACTCTGTTCCCCTTCTCCCAAGAATGTTACTGACCAAATTTGGTTCAAATTCATTTATAACTTTATGACTAGTAGCGATTTAAAGGATTAACCCTATTTCCCCTATTGGGCCCCACCCCTAAGGCCCCTGGGGGCCAGACCAACCATTTATACAAAATTGATTTCCCTTCACCCAAGGATGTTTCAGACCAAATATGGATCAAATCCCTTTATTCCTACGGAAGAAGAAGGATTTCAAAGAATTTGCTATATTTCCCCTATTGGGCCCCGCCCCTCAGGCCCCTGGGAGGCCGACCCATCGTTTATACAAAATTGGTTCCCCTTCACCCCAGGATGCTTCAGACCAAACATGGATCAAATCCCTTTATTCCTGCAGAAGAAGAAGGATTTTAAAGAATATGCTATATTCCCCCATTGGGCCCCACCCCCCAGGCCCCTGGGAGGCCAGACCCACCGTTTATACAAAATTGGTTCCCCTTCACCCAAGGATGCTTCAGACCAAACATGGATCAAATCCCTTTATTCCTGCAGAAGAAGAAGGATTTTAAAGAATATGCAATATTCCCCTATTGGGCCCCACCCCTATGGCCCCTGGGGGGCCAGACCCACCGTTTATACAAAATTGGTTCCCCTTCACCCAAGGATGTTTCAGACCAAATATGGATCAAATCCTTTTATTCCTACAGAAGAAGAAGGATTTCAAAGAATTTGCTATATTTCCCCTTTTGGGCCCCGCCCCTCAGGCCCCTAGGAGGCCAGACCCACCGTTTATACAAAATTGGTTCCCCTTCACCCAAGAATGCTTCAGACCAAACATGGAAGAAGAAGGATTTTAAAGAATATGCAATATTCCCCTATTGGGCCCCACCCCCCAGGCCCCTGGGGGGCCAGACCCACCGTTTATACAAAATTGGTTCCCCTACACACAAGGATGCTTCAAACCAAATATGAATCAAATCCCTTCATTTCTACAGAAGAAGAAGATTTTAAAGAATTTGCTATATTTCTCCTATCGGGCCCCGCCCCTAAGGCCCCTGGGGGGGGCAAGACCCACTGTTTATACAAAATTGGTTCCCCTTCACCCAAGGAGGCTTCAGACCAAATATGAATCAAATCCCTTCATTTCTACAGAAGAAGAAGGATTTTGAAGAATTTGCTATATTTCCCCTATTGGGCCCCGCCCCTAAGGCCCCTGGGGGGCCAAACCCACCGTTTATACAAAATTGGTTCCCCTTCACCCAAGGATGCTTCAGACCAAATATGAATCAAATCCCTTCATTTCTACAGAAGAAGAAGGATTTTAAAGAATTTGCTATATTTCCCCTATTGGGCCCCGCCCCTAAGACCCCTGGGGGGCCAGACCCACCGTTTATACAAAATTGGTTCCCCTTCACCCAAGGATGTTTCAGACCAAATATGGATCAAATCCCTTTATTCCTACAGAAGAAGAAGGATTTTAAAGAATATGCAATATTCCCCTATTGGGCCCCACCCCCCAGGCCCCTGGGGGGCCAGACCCACCGTTTATACAAAATTGGTTCCCCTTCACCCAAGGATGCTTCAAACCAAATATGAATCAAATCCCTTCATTCCTACAGAAGAAGAAGGATTTCAAAGAATTTGCTATATTTCCCCTATTGGGCCCCGCCCCTCAGGCCCCTAGGAGGCCAGACCCACCGTTTATACAAAATTGGTTCCCCTTCACCCAAGAATGCTTCAGACCAAACATGGATCAAATCCCTTTATTCCTGCAGAAGAAGAAGGATTTTAAAGAATATGCAATATTCCCCTATTGGGCCCCACCCCCAGGCCCCTGGGGGGCCAGACCCACCGTTTATAAAAAATTGGTTCCCCTTCACCCAAGGATGCTTCAAACCAAATATGAATCAAATCCCTTCATTTCTACAGAAGAAGAAGGATTTTAAAGAATTTGCTATATTTCTCCTATCGGGCCCCGCCCCTAAGGCCCCTGGGGGGCCAGACCCACTGTTTATACAAAATTGGTTCCCCTTCACCCAAGGAGGCTTCAGACCAAATATGAATCAAATCCCTTCATTTCTACAGAAGAAGAAGGATTTTGAAGAATTTGCTATATTTCCCTATTGGGCCCCGCCCCTAAGGCCCCTGGGGGGCCAGACCCACCGTTTATACAAAATTGGTTCCCCTTCACCCAAGGATGCTTCAGACCAAATATGAATCAAATCCCTTCATTTCTACAGAAGAAGAAGGATTTTAAAGAATTTGTTATATTTCCCCTATTGGACCCCGCCCCTAAGACCCCTGGGGGGCCAGACCCACCGTTTATACAAAATTGGTTCCCCTTCACCCAAGGATGCTTCAGACCAAATATGAATCAAATCCCTTCATTTCTACAGAAGAAGAAGGATTTTAAATAATTTGCTATATTTCCCCTATTGGGCCCCGCCCCTAAGGCCCCTGGGGGGCCAGACCCACCGTTTATACAAAATTGGTTCCCCTTCACCCAAGGATGCTTCAGACCAAATTTGGTCAAAATCCACTGAGTAGTTTAGGACTAGTAGCGATTTAAAGGAAAAGTTGACGGACGGACGACGGACGGACGACGGACGCTGCGCCATGCCATAAGCTCACCGGCCCTTCGGGCCAGGTGAGCTAAAAATCTACACTTGAAGACATTATTAACTTAAAATTGACACTTGAAGACAACATTAACTTAAAACTGACACTTTCAAACAATATTAACTTAAAATTGACACTTAACAACAATATTAATTAAAACCTTACACTTAAATACAACTGTTGTATTAACAATTGAAGACAACACCTTTGGACACCTTACATGTGACTTTAATCTATAAATGTTATACAATGATAAGTCAAACTACATTTAAACTTCAGGACAAAATAAACTTGATATAAAACTTGATGACAATGTTAGATCATAATTAAGGACAAAATAAACTTGATATGAAATTTGGTGACAATGTCAGTGTTTGAGGACATAATGAATTTGTACAGTGTATATCTAAATTATGACAATATAAAATTAATATGCTTGAAGGCAAAATGAAACTGTACAAAACTTGAACACAAAATCTAAACTTCAACTTCAGTACACTTATATAAACTTATGTTTAAAACCTTACTGTGTTATCTACAGACTTATACCTGATACTCGAGGAAGACTTAGACTTAAGCATTCCTGAGCTGCCTGGTCTAGATCCCCGCTTGGCGTCGTTGTAAACGGTAGAATTACGCCCCGTCCGTAAAGCTCGGCCTGTGGGGACACCCACGGCACTACCCTCTAAACCCATCGGAGGAGAGTCGCTGTAGTCACTAGCCTAAGAAGGTGAACAGAGCACACCAGTAGAGCAGTGGTTCAAGCGACTATAAGCAAGCAAACTAAAACAATAGATATGTACATATATATCCTGTAATAAGTTCAAGGGACCAACAAATATTTGAATATAGGGGTGGACTTATTGCAGGACAATATAGGGGTGGACTTATTGCAAGACAATATAGGGGTGGACTTATTGCAAGACAATATAGGGATGGACTTATTGCAAGACAATATAAGGGTGGACTTATTGCAGGGCAATGTAGGGATGGACTTATTGCAGGACAATATAGGGGATAGACTTATTGCAAGACATGAAATAGCATTTGCAAGCAAAATTTATCAAACCGCAATAAGCATGAATAGGCTTATTACCAGACATAGGCTTATTCCAGAATAGATACAGTAATAATTTTGAATTCTGGGAAAACTTTAAACCAAAATAGATAGAGTTGCATGCCATGGAATATGCCATTTGCCAAAGTACCTATAACGGTAATTTAAAAAAAAAACAAAACATTTGATTCTTTTCTAAAGAGTCTAATATGTATTTAAATATTATACATCAAAGATTTGTTATTTAGTATCCCATAAAAATTTCATAATGTAAATTCACATGACTTAAATTTAAACTAACTTTAATTATAGTCTACAAAGAGTTAAAAATTCAGTTTAGCAAATTTCTTTGGAATCACCATATATGATAATGTGCCGAACAAATATGTAATCATTTTGTAAAACGTGGATCTCATTTAAATTTCAACAATACTTAAAATAACTACAAAATTTGAGATATTTCACAAAAAAAAAAAAAATAATAATAATTTTTAGTTCAGAAAAGCCCACATGTTAACCTGATCAACAAGTAATGATACTTTTAATTGAAAAGCTTACAATTCTGTAACTAATACCAACAGTGAAGGCTAACAGGAGTCTAATACATCCAGGAGATCAACACTACAAATATTCTGATTAATAAGGTCGCAAATATTTTCTAAATATTAGAACCAGACAAACTATGCATGTACCAAACAAAAACAAGGTCCCTGGGTCTGACAAGGTCCCAGACTAAACAAAATCCCTGTGACTGACTTGGTCCCAGACTAAACAAGGTCCCTGTGACTAACTTGGTCCCAGACTAAACAAAATCCCTGTGACTAACTTGGTCCAAGCCTAAACAAGGTCCCTGTGACTAACCAGGTCCCAGATTAAACAAGGTCCCCGTGACTAACTTGGTCCCAGACTAAACAAGGTCCCTGTGACTGAAATGGTCCCAGACTAAACAAGGTCCCTATGACTGAAATGGTCCCAGACTAAACAAGGTCCCTGTGACTGAAATGGTCCCAGACTAAACAAGGTCCCTGTGACTGAAATGGTCCCAGACTAAACAAGGTCCCTGTGGGTCTGACCAGGTCCCAGACTAAACAAGGTCCCTGTGACTGACCAGGTCCCAGACTAAACAAGGTCCCTGTGACTGACTAGGTCCCAGACTAAACAAGGTCCCTGTGGGTCTGACCAGATCCCAGACTAAACAAGGTCCCTGTGACTGACCAGGTCCCAGACTAAACAAGGTCCCTGTGACTGACTAGGTCCCAGACTAAACAAGGTCCCTGTGACTGACTAGGTCCCAGACTAAACAAAATCCCTGTGACTGAAATGGTCCCAGACTAAACAAGGTCCCTGTGACTGACTAGGTCCCAGACTAAACAAAATCCCTGTGACTGACTAGGTCCCAGACTAAACAAGGTCCTTGTGACTGACTAGGTCCCAGACTAAACAAGGTCCCTGTGACTGACCAGGTCCCAGACTAAACAAGGTCCCTGTGACTGACTAGGTCCCAGACTAAACAAGGTCCTTGTGACTGACTAGGTCCCAGACTAAACAAAATCCCTGTGACTGAAATGGTCCCAGACTAAACAAGGTCCCTGTGGGTCTGACCAGGTCCCAGACTAAACAAGGTCCCTGTGACTGACTAGGTCACAGACTAAACAAGGTTCCTGTGACTGACTAGGTCCCAGACTAAACAAAATCCCTGTGACTGAAATGGTCCGAGACTAAACAAGGTCCCTGTGACTGAAATGGTCCCAGACTAAACAAGGTCCCTGTGACTGAAATGGTCCCAGACTAAACAAGGTCCCTGTGACTGAAATGGTCCCAGACTAAACAAGGTCCCTGTGACTGAAATGGTCCCAGACTAAACAAGGTCCCTGTGACTGACCAGGATCCAGACTAAACAAGGTCCCCGTGACTGAAATGGTCCCAGACTAAACAAGGTCCCTGGGTCTGACAAGGTCCCAGTGACTGACCAGGTCCCAGACTAAACAAGGTCCCAGTGACTGACTAGGATCCAGACTAAACAAGGTCCCAGTGACTGACCAGGATCCAGACTAAACAAGGTCCCCGTGACTGAAATGGTCCCAGACTAAACAAGGTCCCTGGGTCTGACAAGGTCCCAGTGACTGACCAGGTCCCAGACTAAACAAGGTCCCTGTGACTGAACAGGTCCCAGACTAAACAAGGTCCCAGTGACTGACCAGGATCCAGACTAAACAAGGTCCCAGTGACTGACCAGGATCCAGATTAAACAAGGTCCCTGGGACTATCCTGGTCCCAGACTAAACAAGGTCCATGGGACTAACCTGGTCCCGAACCAAACAAGGTCCCTGTCCCAGACAGAATGAGGTACTGGACAAATTAAGCCGGTTCTACAATACACTAAACCACATCCCAACATTAACACATGCCAGACTAAACCATATCTCAGACTAATCATGTAAGATTAATCCAGGTCCCAGACTTAAAACAGGTCCGAGACTAAAACCATGAGTTCCAAGACTAGTGAACAACACTGCAAGTGTTCAAAATTAACCAGGTCCACCGCTTTAATTCAGGTATCAGACTAAACCAGGTACCGTACATACTAACCAGATCAAAGACTAAACCACCAGGTCCGAGACTAACCAGGTACCAGACTAAACCAGGTCCCAGACCAAAACCAGGTTTCTGACTAAACTGGTCCCTGGAATCTAACCAAATTCCAATATGTATTCAAGGGTCATAAAGGTGGGTTTTTTTATTTGTTAACAAAAATTGAAGCTTGACTAATAATTAGACTTTTTTTTAGAGAATTTACTACATCACAATAAGAAACCATTGGAATCTTCAACCAAATAGAGTTCCAATAGGGACCACAGAACCAAATCAAAAATAGATTTTAGGTTTTCCACGTTTGGGCAGAAGATTTAATAGGAAGGTGAATGCAACAGGGCCTACTGATTGGATATTTAGGTGAGAGAAGTTTCAAAAGTTTTCTGTGTGGGCTGGGCAGTACATGTAGATGTAAATACATGTATATAGAAAAAAAGTTGTTTTTTTTTCTAGCCTGTTTTTGTCAGGGGGAGTTAATTAAGTGTGTATTTTGTAAATTTAGGTGAATTTTTGGTGCTGAATTCAATACAAGATGATGGCCCCCATATAAAAAAAGGTCGAATTGGTAGAATTTTTAATCATTCTATTTACAGGTTTCCGAGATGATATTCTTCAAAATTAGGGCTCGTGGGCCAGTGTTGAAAACTCCATTTAAGCAGGACAGTGGTAAACGTTAACATCTATAGGAAATCATTTGGTTCTGTGGTTCTTATAGAACTCCCTTCTTGGTATTATTCATGTGTTCTTGACTTAATTCATGTAATGGGTGCCAATTTATACTGATAAGTGTCAGATGTTGTTTGCGTTGTAAAATATTGTCTGAAACGTACAGTATTCAAAATATTATTATAGAAATATGACCATTCATACAGATTGTTAGTCAAAAGAGAAATATAAAATACTAGAAGGAGTAAACTATTATCTGTTAGAAATGGATGTAAATACATGGTTCGTACAGATTTTTCATACCAAAGCTAAGAAATTTTTCTCATGCAATTTTCCAGGAGCAAACTTGTAAGGGAATCGAGGTTGCATTTGAATATCATAAAAATAACAAAACTGCGCTAGAACATATATGGGCCGAAATTTTCTTATGATAAATTACTCATTTATAAGGATTCTGAAAAAGCATGTTTTCAGTCAGGACATATATGAATTCAAGTACTTTTCAAGCACTTGAGAGCAAATTCAAGCACTTTTCCATCACTCATGACCATAAATTCCAGCATTTTTCATCATCTGTACAAAACATGTATCTAGAAGGTACCAGGAGATATATATAAATGAAAATTAATCTACAGTAATATTAATATGATGTTAAAGCAAGCATCCCTCTGTTATAAAGGAAAAGCTTGAAATATACAGAATGAAAAAAGCCACACAGAAAAAATCATCTCTAATTCAAACACTCACCTGATACTGATTTGTTGACGGTGAAGGACGCCCCCTGGAGGCTGGTGCTGGTTGTCTCCCATACCCACTTCCAGTAGTACCAACAGGTGTCCTTCCACTTCCTGTTAACAAATAGTTAGGAATACAATGTTTTTTTTCTAGTTTTATTATTTTTTTCATTTTCAGAATAAAAAACCATTTCTAATATCTAAGAAAATTTGATCAAGAAGACACATGGATATCTAATTAGTTTGTGAGAAGACATTAATATTTTAACTATCATATTAAGATCTATTTTCAGAATATACATGTACACAAATGTACTACATCTTAAAGTATAAGTGTATTGTATCGCTATTTTCACATATATGGTTTCTCTCTATTTTGATATCCATCCTTACACACTGTATATATATCTGTGGATATTTTTCATCTATCAACTTGAAGAGACATGAAAGAACAATTATCTTCAAATTCTTCTATGTGAAATTCTCCATGTTCAAAGAGCGTGATAAATGAAACAAAAACATTGTCTACGGTAGTGTAAATTGGCCATCTACTTAGCTTACAAACTACAATATTCCACTTCTAGATAAAGATTTAGTAATGTACTGTACATTCAGGGAAAAGAATCTTAAACTAGAACTGTAAGCCATGGCTGACTAATACCCGCCCTGTTGTTTGCAAAATACAGTTTTGTAGTACTGTCGACACTTTTAGAATTTTTACAAATGTAATGAATTTTTGATGTATATCTAAATGTCAAAGTGGGTGGGTGTGGATGAGTAGGGTCGGGGGGGGGGGGGGGGGGGGGGATATAATTATTAAAATCCACTCTAATTTCTAATGAGTAAGCTAGGGCACAGTTATTATCAGACAGTTGACAAATATTGAGCACTATATTGGTAAACCTAGAAAGATCTTAAACCTATAACATTGGTACAAATTATAAAAAAAAAAAGCAACAAAACCCTTTTTACATAGATCAAACACCGTCATTGTCTCTCCCCCTCCGGGCTCCCCCCCCCCCCCCCCCCCCCCCCTCCACACACACACACACACACTCCATCACACACAAAAGAAAAAAAAAAAAAAAGGCTAAATCACTCAATACACCTCACCTTAATTTTTTTTATTGTTAACAATATTGTGATTCACTTAGGTTTTACCAGTACATGGTACTCTACAAGATATATCTATGAAGTTTTGATTATTATAGAACATCTTGTGATGATAGTGCCATCCATGGATTTCATCTCTAATGGTAAAGTAGTCAGTGTAAAGGTAATTATTACATGTATAGACATTAAAAATGAATCACAAGTCAAGATATTGTAATTTACAAAAGGTAAAATACATTAATGAAATTCTGTTTGGGTTATAGTTAGATCTAATTATTGAAGTACCAGTCATTCTGAACAGAAGGTTGAAACACATGTTAATAGCAGGATGAGTAGATAGATTATGAAGGTATGTGTCAAAAGAGAGAGAGGAGAAAATGGTATTATTGGACTTTCATAATACATGTTAATTGCTTTCTGACTGATGATTTTTTTTCTTTTTTCACCTAAGTTACATTTTTTTTATCTGTCCACCTAAGTTACAACTTTTTTTTTATCTGTCCTAAATCTCATGGTTACATAATTTTCAATAAATTCAACCTGTACATATCTAAAATTATCACTTTTAAGATTGTTATAAACATAAGCATAAAAATCACTTCAAGCAATAAAATAAATTGCAAAATGTACAACTAGGTGTTTCTAAAGTTCTACTCTGGCAGGTTTTTTTTGTTTTACTTAACCACATAAATGAAATATTTTAATAATTGTAGCAGTTATAGTTTCTAGTATAGCTTTTGTTCTTAAAACTATTCTATCAACCTGTAAAACATTTCCTTGCATTAAGAAACTGTTTCAGTAATCGGTAAAAATGTTTCTAGCATAGAAACACTTTTTCAGTCTCTAATGAAATAGTTTCTAGCATCATTAAACTATTTCAGTCTCGAATGAAATAGTTTCTTACATTCATAACTATTTTAGTCTCCAGTGAAATAGTTTCTAGCATCAATGAACTATTTCAGTCTCCAATGAAATAGTTTCTTACATTCATAACTATTTTAGTATCCAGTGAAATAGTTTCTAGCATCAATGAACTATTTCAATACCTAATGAAATAGTATTTGCATTATTGTTTTGAATTATCTCATTAACAGGAAAACCACTTTGATATTACATGCATTTGTAATAGACTATTTCAGTAAAGTAGTAAGTTTTAGTGAATTGAATTATTTCCATTACCAAATAAACTGGTTTTGCATTAGTGATTTATTTCATTAACTAAATGTACCAGGCTGAGTGAAATCTTGTAATTTGAAAAATATTATTTTTGTTAACTTAGGCAAGAGTGGAATTTTTGTTTGCTTTAACAAAAAATATCCATATAGATAATGGTCCTGTTTGAAAAAAATTAAAACAGCCATAGTCCTTTCCTGATACAGAGTTTCACCATATATGGTAAAGGTTAAGGTGATATGCTACCTTATACAATGTATATCAGTGATTTAAGAGAGGGTTATCTCCCTTATATATATACAGTACCTTCCACTTAATCGGGTAACGCTAAATAGGGTTTTTCTAACTTCATTTATTATATATATGTTATAATAACTCACAGCACTTTCAATTATCAACTTATTTTTTTGTTTTTCCAATGTTACAATAAATTAATTATAAATTACAATATCTAAATAATATATAAGCTCAAAAACAAACATTTTACATCATAACCTTTATGGAACTCTTTTGGAGATAGAAAATACAAAAGATAAAGGTAGCATATTATCCTTAAACTGTTCAGTCTTTCTGGGATCAAGCTTACATTTAGCTAGCTAGGATAAAACTTTTACACTTAACATTAACAAGGAACACTGAACCCTATGTTGTTTTTTTCTTCATTTCTTTGTTATGATATCAACTGGGATTGATGAAGTTATAGCCAAGAATCTCTCAATCGATGTAGAAAACTCGGGCCGAGTATTTGATAGATAAGACCCAATAAAACGTAGTGTACAATTTATTTGTTTATCTTTAGTTTTTTAAAGTGAAAATCCTGTGAAAATTGCTCTTCTGACAAGTCCCAGAAAGACTGGTATTCTAGTTAAATCCTACCAAGTATTCAAACCAATCAGTTAATTATGCACACTTTAATTGGTCATGTGATACCTTGTCATAAGATGGCACAACCTCGGGACTCGTTTCCTAGACACAGAGTGTAAACAAAATGGAAGGGAGGTTACTCTTTTACATGTAAAATGAAAAAAAATAATTTGTCAATGTTTTTTCTTATTGAAAATCTGTTGATTCCTAATGAGCAAATGAAATATCTGGGAAACAATTCTGGTAATCAATGAAGTCTATTTTTAAGTCTATTTTAAAACATTCAAATCAAATTGATTTTTTATTAGACCCTCTGGGGAAATGTTTGGCTAAATGGAGTCTGTCACCAATATTGGCAGAAATTTGAGTCTGTTTCTGAATATGTTTCCGTAAGATCTCGCGTTTGTCCACATAATTTCAAAACAGTTGGGGATATTTAAGAACTGAATATTTACATTAGAACTGTAAATCAACTTTTATAATCATATCTTGTCTCTTCTGAAATTCCTCTATTTTACATCATCCAGCTTGTACAGGAATTTGGGGCCTTATCAGCGATTCCACATTTTGTTTTTCAAGCTCTTTGGCAGTGCTGCATAATGTAATTGTTTCCCCTTAAACAATCACATTGAAATATGGATAAACTGTGTTTCTATTTAAAACTCAAAGCATGACTTCTTTTTCCAAAGTTTCATATCACATCAATAATAATCAACCTCAACCAAGTTGATATCAAAATGATTAGTGAAACATTCAATGTGTCAGCCCCTGATGTCTAAAACTGATTCAAATTTAGATTTTGTTGCAAAAAGTGATAAATGTTGTGCTATATATGTGACATCATCTTTGTTTCTGATGGAAAAAAGCCAAAGGAATTGTAGAAATGTTCTTATTTTTTGGAAAAAAAAAACATTTTTGATATCTCAGTAGGCTTAATACAGGAAATGGTAATGAAACATTGTTAATTTTACTGAACAGCAATAATGTAATATATACTATGCATGATTGAGCTTATTACTGGATAAAGCAATGAAATGTTTGTAATTTTACTGAACAGAAATTCCATATAATATGTATGGTTGGGCTTATTACTAGATAAATACAGTAACAATACCAGTCTTTAGGATATTATCATACTCTAAACTAACTTATTTTCATGAGCAATTAATTTTCATGTATTTTGCGACAAGTAAAATTTCACGTAAATTAATCGCAGTGAAAAGTTTCCATCACAGGTGCAGTAGGCCTTAAATGACTTAAAAACAGGAAATTAAATCAACACAAAGAAAAATGTTCGGTATGAAAATATAAAATTTAGTCCCCACAAAATAAGTTGGTTTAGTAATATGTATATTCTAGTAATAGAAAAAATCCTGTATATTTAATACATAAATCATCATATTGTCTATAATTATCACTTGTTTTTTCTTTCACGCCAATATCAGAATGTGAGACCTTTTTGTGGAGTTACTGACTGAATAAATTTACCATTGAATGCATGTTGAATATGGTATATGCCAAGAAAAAAATGCATCTTAATTATTACACTGAACAAAGGGCAATAACTCTATAAAGCTTGGTTTAAGGTTCTGTTTTAGATTACGATATCCTGGCAATTCATAGAGAAACTCAAAAATAGGATCCATCAATTGTCAGGTGTACAATTTTCATCTGAAACATACTGAACAAATGGCTGTTAATATGATATACTGTAAACGTACTTATTTTAGCGCAATCAAATTTTAGCGCATTTGCAGATTTCAGCCAGTTAGCGCAATGATGAATTAGCGCATCCACAGAACTTTCTATAGAAATGGAACGTACAGAAAGTAATTAGCGCAATCATAATTTAGCGCAAGGCTTCCAGCACGAAAAGCGCTAAAATAAAATTACCGCTAAAATATGTACGTTTACAGTAGTTAGGTACGAGATCCCATCTTAAGATAAGACAGTCAGACATCTTGACAAGTACTCACATGTATAATATTTGTTATTTGTTGATTAAGAAGTACCAATATACTGGGATTTTCCTCTGGCAGATATAAACACTGACTGACAAATGTTAGCCAATATAATTCCATGGCAGTGCTATCGTTTGCTAATTGGGGACCGTACGTACGTTAGCACAACTATATGACTACCGTATCACAGATCTCGCTAGAAGAAGATCGTCTGAACACCATTCATAGCAAGAGAAAGCTTGTGTGAGCTACAAGCTTTCCTTCATCTATAAGGAAACCCAGACATCCTCCCACAAAGAGAAATAAACATGTGAAAGTCGAATGAAATCTGTGTTAGTGGTTTTACAAACTCAGACAGTAAAGTAATTTATCATTACCATTCTTATCCAGCAATAAGCCCATACCTGGAATTAAGCCTATATCTGGTAATAAGCCCATGCCTAGTAATTAGCCCTGCCTGGTAAGTAGCCCATGTCATGTAACAAGAGGCCCAGGGGCCTTAACGGTCATCCGACTCTAAATTTAAACCCTTATATTATTGTAGTATGTATTCTCTCTAGCAAGTATATAGTGGCACTGTTGGCCATGGTGGCCATCTTGGATTTCTGACCGACCCGATAAATAACAACACTTGGTAAGGACCATCTCAGGATCATTTCTGGTAAGTTAGAGCTGAATCCCACCGGTGGAATTTGAGAAGAAGGTTGAAATAGGTGTTGTTCAGGAAAACCATGATTGCGCAATCATGTTACAAAATGGCCGCCATTGCTGCCATGTCAAAGTTTTTACGAGGCCGAAAAAAAATAACAACACTTTGTTGGCCCTCCTTCCTTAACATCCTCACCCATTTCCAGCTCAATGGCACCAATGGAACTGGAGAAGAAGTTTAAAATGTGTTTTTCAAGATGGCGGACACGGCGGCCATCTTTGATTTCAGACCAATCCAAAAAATAACAACACTTGGTCGGACTCATCTCAGGAACATTTCAGGCAAGTTTCAGCCAAACAGTACTGGTGGAACTTGAGAAGAAGTTTGAAATGTGTTTTTCAAGATGGTGGTTATGGCGGCCATCTTGGATTTCGCATCGACCCGAAAAATAACAACACTTGGTCGTGATCATATCAGGATAATTTCAGGCAAGTTTCAGCCCAACAGCACTGGTGGAACTTGAGAAGAAGGTTAAAATGTGTTTTTCAAGATGGCGGCTATGGCGGCCATCTTGGATTTCGGATCGGCCCGAAAAATAACAACATTTGGTGGGGATCATCTCAGGATCATTTCTGGCAAGTTTCAGCCCAACAGCACTGGTGGAACTTGAGAAGAAGTTTAAAATGTGTTTTTCCAGATGGCGGCTATGGCGGCCATCTTGGATTTCGGACCGACCCGAAAAATAACAACACTTGGTCGGGATCATATCAGGATCATTTCAGGCAAGTTTCAGCTCAATAGCACTGGTGGAACTTGAGAAGAAGTTTAAAATGTGTTTTTCAAGATGGCGGTCATCTTGGATTTCGGACCGACCCGAAAAATAACAACACTTGGTCGGGATCATATCAGGATCATTTCAGGCCAGTTTCAGCCCAACAGCACTGGTGGAACTTGGGAAGAAGTTTAAAATGTGTTTTTCAAGATGGCGGCCATCTTGGATTTCGGATCGACCCGAAAAATAACAACACTTGGTGGGGATCATCTCAGGATCATTTCTGGTAAGTTTCAGCCCAACAGCACTGGTAGAACTTGAGAAGAAGTTTAAAATGTGTTTTTCCAGATGGCGGCTATGGCGGCCATCTTGGATTTCAAACCGACCCGAAAAATAACAACACTTGGTCGGGATCATATCAGGATCATTTCAGGAAAGTTCCAGCTCAATAGCACTGGTGGAACTTGAGAAGAAGTTTAAAATGTGTTTTTCAAGATGGCGGCTATGGCGGCCATCTTGGATTTCGGACCGACCCGAAAAATAACAACACTTGGTGGGGATCATCTCAGGATCATTTCTGGCAAGTTTCAGCCCAACAGCAATGGTGGAACTTGAGAAGAAGATTGAAATGTGAAAAGTTTACGGACGGCGCACGGCAGACGACGACGGACGAAGCACGATGGCTTATTACCAGACATGGGTTTAATACCAGACAGGGGTTTATTACCAGACATGGGTTTATTACCAGACATTGACCCTTCGGGTCAGATGACCTAATAAGCCTATGTCTGGTAATAAGCCAATGTCTGGTAATAAACCCATGTCTGGTATTAAACCCCTGTCTGGTAATAAACCCATGTCTGGTAATAAACCCCTGTCTGGTATTAAACCCATGTCTGGTATTAAACCCCTGTCTGGTAATAAACCCATGTCTGGTAATAAACCCATGTCTGGTAATAAACCCCTGTCTGGTATTAAACCCATGCCTCAGGTAATAAGCCAATGTCTGGTAATAAGCCCATGTCTGGTAATAACCCCATGTTTGGTAATAACCCCATGTCTTGTAATAACCCCATGTCTTGTAATAACCCCATGTCTTGTAATAACCCCATGTCTGGTAATAACCCCATGTCTGGTAATAAGCCAATGTCTGGTAATAAACCCATGTCTGGTAATAAACCCCTGTCTGGTATTAAACCCATGTCTGGTAATAAGCCAATGTCTGGTAATAACCCCATGTCTGGTAATAACCCCATGACTGGTAATAACCCCATGTCTGGTAATAAGACCATGACTGGTAATAACCCCATGTCTGGTAATAAACACATGTCTGGTAATAACCCCATGTCTGGTAATAACCCCATGTTTGGTAATAACCCCATGTCTGGTAATAAACCCATGTCTGGTAATAACCCCATGTCTGGTAATAAACACATGTCTGGTAATAACCCCATGTCTGGTAATAAGCCCATGTTTGGTAATAACCCCATGTCTGGTAATAAACCCATGTCTGGTAATAACCCCATGCCTGGTAATAAACACATGTCTGGTAATAACCCCATGTCTGGTAATAAGCCCATGTCTGGTAATAACCCCATGTCTGGTAATAAGCCCACTATTAATCTCAGTTCAGTAAAGATGCTAACAAAATATAGTTTCATTGTCCTGCAATAAGCTCACCCTACAGACATAGAGTCACTATTTATATTAGTGCCCCCTGGGCTAATTGTAGGATAAAAAAGGCATGGCATAAAAACATATTTAGAAGTTTATGTGATAAGATATGGGCTAGACCAGTAATCAGGCTGATTTCTTTTTATAAAAAAAGACATCAACAAGAACAAAAAACAAATATAAAACAATCACTGACCTGTTGTGGGGGATGCTTTTGTTCCTGGTGCCCCTCTAGTGGATGCAGGGGTACCCCTGGAGCCGGGACTGCTGTATCCT
The DNA here is from genome assembly GCF_902652985.1 of Pecten maximus. Taxonomy (NCBI): domain Eukaryota; kingdom Metazoa; phylum Mollusca; class Bivalvia; order Pectinida; family Pectinidae; genus Pecten; species Pecten maximus. The sequence continues at coordinate 18,408,652 of NC_047032.1, read as the reverse complement.
GTTGGTGATGATGTCATCCCTCCGGAAACTCCTCGACCCTTTGGTCGCGGTGCCTGGAACTGGTTAAAGAGACCATGGAATCACATATGAATGTAAGAACTATGACATGTCAAAAAGTAACCCGCTTTGTGGCCGTCTCTAAATCTGACCTCAACCAAAGAGTTTTTATAATAAAACATTAATGTTGAATTACTGCTCCAATTTAACATTGATTTGATATAACAATAAAAAAAATAATGTTACACATTCTTTTGATATTTGAAGACAATGATGAACTTAACAGCTTCAGTCATTCAAGTGATATCTTGTACATACAAGCTTTAAATTTTGAAAGTAGTCAGTTGTGACCTTTGTGACCTTGACTTAACCTTGACTGAGGACCAATGAAATCTGACCATGTACAGAAGGTGATGGTGTGAGGTTATGGTTGGAAATCAACTAAATCTGTCCAGGGATTCATGAGATAGCTTATACACAAGATTTGCTTACAAAGACAAATGCAGAATGTAAATAATGATTTCCCCTTTAATAAGTTTAGAGAGTTTTATTTAAAATGATCTCAAATTCTTCATAATCTGTGGTTTTTGGGCCATTAGCTTGCAGCCATCAACTTTCTTAACTCTAGATGGAGCATACAGCTGGAGCTGCCGTACAGCACTATAATATTATAGGGTGGGCTGAGAATCGAAAATAATAAACAATAATTAAAAAAAAGAAAGAAATGAAACTGATCATCGATGATGATTTTGGAAAGGCAATTAATCAAACTTTTCTGGCAGTGTACATGAATCTTCAGCTTCACACATCTTTATAATGTTACCAAACTAAGAAGAAGTTGATCTTATATTTTACTGATATATTCATTGGTCCTTTACAAGTCTTTAAGGAGATTTAAATATATAAACATCCGTTAAATGATTTGTTTGTGTTCAATATCGAAAATAGTTGATAACAAATTAAAGGCAAAGACATATAATAAATGTACCCGAAGAAGTACAAAAACATTCTACAAAAGGGCCAAGAAAATAGATCGTAATCAATAATCAATCGATTTCGACTTACAGATTATCTATTCTGAAAGTAAATTTGATTTCTATTTATAACACTGTCCTACCACATGCCACTTGTTTGTAGCCAAGTCGACCAGCTGGGTCTCCACCCAAGACAAGAATGCCTCAAATAACATGTAAGGTTTTGTCCGCTCAAGGCTACGACCATTTTGTCGATAATACAACAGAATACAGAAACACAGTGGTCATGCCAGGACTAGTGACCTTCTAATCACCAGCCAAGCATCCTACCAGTAGACCACCGTCCTCCACAGTTACAGTGATAAATCTTCACAACAGTCCTGTACTCATAGAATTTTTATGTGACTCACGGAAATTTCTGGGAATACTTAGATTTAACATTATGAGACTCATTGTTTTTAGCATTACAGTTGAAAAGGACTCCTGAAAATAAACTGTAGACTGATCACTGTTGTTAGTATACAGTGTTTTTGTGGGTAAATCAAACCTGGTTTTGTAGTAACATGCATGTACAGAAATCTGTATTTTTACTGAAATGTTATTGTGATTTTTTCTTCATGTGTTGCTTTAATTAATTTTACCGAATTTCTGGCATCCATCTTTGCCTTAGCATTGGCATTGGGCTGTGGTTTCGATCCAATCCTCTTTTGCTGTTCTTTACAGAATCCAATATGGCGTGATGCAGCCTTTTCGTTGAACCGCCGACCACAATGGGGACATTGAACATAATCTGTGGTAAAAAAATTAATGTTTGAGGTTTGATAAGAATCTATTAATACTTTACCCGAAAACCTTCTTATTGGAACATTTAACCAAGAAGTACATATGCCTTCGGGAATTAGAACACTGATTGCCATTTATTTTCCGATAGGATTCTCAGTAAGGAGGCAGTGAAAATACAGACCTGGGTTGATGGAAGGTGGAGGTGGGGGTGGCAGGGGCTCTCCACGCTCCATCGCTATTGTAACTTGTTTGGCAGATCGGATCGTAGAGATGAAGTCCTGATGCTGTGCCCTCCAGTTACTCTTGGGCGGTTTAACCTCCTAATAGGATACAAAAATCATTGATCGGTTAACATTCTCATCAATGGTGATGAATTGATACTCCTTAATTTAGTCGTACTCTTTTTTCTCTTTTTTTGTTGTGGAAAAACTGAAATTTAATGATCCGGGAACAAATTTTTAAGAATAAAACAGGAACTCGACATAAGAACCCTCAGTCATATTGCCATAATACATTATATACATGCAATTCCAGTTTTGGAATTCTCTTTTTCAAAATATGTACAATTTTTTAACTAAATTTCATAATAACCTATTAGAAGTTTTTAAAAAAAAACAATTTATGTTTATTTAACACAGAAACAAAAACATGTCACAAGCAGTTTTGAACCAATTAATTAATGACAATGTTAATTATTCTATTACAAAGACCTTTTCAATCTCATATATTTTCATAACATTAATTAAAACTCATCTTTTCACAGATGACTGCAGAGACATATTATTCAACAATTATTTCACATATCAGTGGCGTAGGAAGTCGTCAAAAAGTGGGGGGGCAATATTTTTTTTAACCTTAAGTTTTACGCACTAAACAAATCGTATGCCATCTCTGCAAAATTAGCCAATAATTATCATTTCATCATCCCATGATAATTTATGTAGTACAAAATAAGTTATTTACGCAAATCGGGATATATTATTTATAGTAAAACATGAATCACCAGGCCCGGATCCAGGATTTTCGATAATGATACTGCGAGCGCCTATGGCGCGAGCCAATTTTTTTTCCTTTTTGCGAGGGGTCTGGGGGCCGCCCAGCGGGTCCCAGGGGCAGGGTGGCGAAGCCTGCTGGCGGAAAATGAATATAGCGAATTTGCAATCATTCAGGATCAGGCGCGGATCCAGGATTTTCAAAGGGGGGGCAGTAATTTAGTGGTAATGCGAGCGCCATAGGCGCGAGCCAATTTTTTTTCTCCATTTTTAAGGCTATGAAAAAAAAATTCCTTTCCGAAAAAAGGGAAAATTTAGCTAGAATAGGTATTCACTTTAAAAACTTATTATTTTTCCTTAATAATTGACAGGTTTTTAACTTTTCGAATCTGATGGAATGTGTATCTAAAGCGAACCCTATATATGCTGCTAATATTTCGACAACAGATGCTGGTGCCGTTTCATGTTATACGGTGTTTCCACATTCGTACCTGTCGGTAATTAGTATCACTCTATTCACGTTAAAACTGCGCATTCTTATTCATGTTGTGTTTCTGTCTTGTTCTCATTATGAAATCAATCAACTTCACAATTTATCATCAACTTATCGAATCTATGTGACCAAGTTAAGCATAATTTTGTATTAAGATATAAATATTAACTTACCAGGCTAGTGCAGACGACCGACACACAGGTCTGAGGATTGATATACTAGTATAAAAGTCGTAATGTTCCGGATGTACATGATTAAGTTTTTATCGTTGCCTTCAAGAAAACATTTTTGGTTCGAAAATTTACAGATATTTATCGAAATGCATATAAAAATTTGTGTTTTTCCCCCTTTTTTTAGATTTTGGATGTCAAAAAGTGGGGGGGGGGGGGGGGGGGGGGGGGGCAAAAAGATATGTTTGCCCCCCCCCCCCCACCCCCACCCCCCCCCTGCTGCAATAGCTCAGTCGGTTAGAATGATGGCCTATTGTAACCTCAGATAAAGAGCCAAGGTGGTGTGGTTCAACTCTCCGTGTCCAATTGTGTTTCTCCACAAATTAAAAGCAGACCAGTCTGCACATACATGGTTAAATCAATACACATCCCCCACCGGTCCCCACTAAAATTAGTAACAGTGACCTTGATCTTGACCCAAAAGCCCTGAAACTAGAACTTGTCCAGAGATATTTTAATCCTTTATCATTGTGTGAAAATTGATCGAAATCCCTTCTTAAAGAATGGAACTTCTTAGTGTTAACAAACTTGGCGTTGCATATACGTATGTATACATGTAAAAATATAACGTACAAGATTGATGGAGAGGGAACAATAGTACCCCCCGGTTTCACTGGTAGGAGATTAATAAATCATATGTTAACCAGGACATTTGTACCTTTTTCTGTGCTTGTTTCATCTGTCTGTAGCTAACATCAGATCCCTCGGCTCTCTGTTTGGTAGAATCAAAAACCTTCCTCTTCTTTGCTGCTTGCTTCATACAAATAGATTCATGTTTGGCCTAGAAAAGGAAAAAAAAAAATTAAATGTTGATGGATTTTCTATGTTTCATCTGAATTTTGTTTAATTTGGAGTCACCTCAAATACAAATTCAGTTTGCATAAAATAAATGAATAAAAAATATTCTACAAATATTCAAAATGTTAAAAAACGAATGTGACGAAAATTATATCATTTTAACACAAAACAGCATTATAAAGATCAACAGCCCCCAAACTCCTGGCAAAATCTGTAACAAAAAATAAACAAAGGGCCTTAACTCTGTATAGTGGAAGCATTCAATTTAAGTAAGGAAGACTTCCATCCAGAAAGTTATACTTTTAAAAATATACCAGGTACCTATCAATTGTAGATGTAACAAATTGTACAAAGGGCATTAAGTCTGTGTTTTGAGATACAATTATATATTCTAATAAGACACGATTCACCTTGTCAGATATGTGAAGGACAATTACATGATGAAACAAACAGAGAAACACAGAGGTTAAACCCATAGATTCTTAGGATAATATCTGTGTAGGGAATAATTATATTATTAGTATGTTAAACACATTTTGTTTCAAAATTTGCTAAATCTTTATCTGACTTTTCTATTAATTTTGGACTATAAGGATTAATTACCAAGGATTCTGGCACAAACTGCCTTCCACACGAACGGCATGGCTTCCGGTGAACTCTGACATTAGCTACAAAGAGGAAAACAACAGAAATTAAAATTTTGTAAATAATTAGTCCATACTTTACATCTAATTAAGGACCTTCTACTTCACTTATTTGTTCTGCTAAAATCCTGCTATAAAGAAACAATAAGCAGTTTTATATGTATCTGAATCAGGTCAAGGTCATTTAATTGAATAATCTGACAGCACTAAATCACCCCAGCAATCAACAGCTAATACAAGATAAGTGAATAGATTTTCAATATTTTATTTTTATCCATATGTTTTTGGTATTGGTGAAAATCTTGATGAAATTTACGGAATGTTAATCATCTATGAGTATACCTACATTGTATATACATGTACAGTGTATATGACGATTATGCTACATCTACTCTTCTTTCAAAACCCCGAACCATTATCCCTATTCATAGCATAACCAGTCAGAATTTTATAGTGTTACATTTTAGTTACTATATACAGTCTGTAAAAACTGTTTGAGTGCAATGTATGATGACAACAATTAAATGGACATTTGAAATATATTTCAGCTGTTCTTAAAAACGAAGCATGACAATTAATTTAGGTATTTCTCAATTTTTTTAACTGAAGACCTCTTGTTTGTTCTTTCGCAAGATTTCTTTAATTAAGAATGACTTATTTTTTCTTTGAAAAAAATTAGCAGAAAAGAGTATTTCGCAAACTGTTTTGTTGTGTCTTTGAAAAATGTATTCAGTTCATTGATAAAAAAGCCAGAAAAAATATATATCACAAATTGTTTTTATTTATGATACAAATGCAAGCTATTTCTTGTTTGCTAATCAATGCCAGACAATTAAAGTGTACAATGTATGTCATTTTTTTTTTTTTAGAATGAGGTCACTTTTATTTTGTTCTTTGATAAATTGCAGGAAAAGTTATTCCTCAGATTTTCAGTGCATGAACTCTTTAATTGAGAAGATACACATGATTCAATAACAGCCTTAAATCAATATATGCACAAATACAGCCCAGGTATTATTTCTGATTTAAAGGCTTATAACCTGCATAATGATCCTGAAATAGGAATTTTAAATCTATACAACACAACCTTGTTATAACTTGTTGCTTGAACACAGAAGCATTGTTTTTTACCAGAATGTGAATAAAATTTGGGAATATAAGCAACAAGAATTTAAACTGGGCCAATTATGTAAAATCCATTACTACTATACAATGATTTGTGTATACAGTCTCTGTGAAACCGCTGTCTAAACAGACATGTCTGATAAAACCTGAATGGGTCCAGAAAAATGTTCCATAGTCTATCGAAAAAAAAATTATTATCATACTTCCTTTTTAGTCCAGCCTCTGTATAAACACAGGGAATTAATCAGTTATGATGTATGATAAAGACTAATTTTAACTGAACTAAGACTAAAAAAACTTCAACATATTAAATGGTTATGTTTTAGCCCACCATTGACTTTACCAACCACTGACTTTAAACGACATCCCGTATCATCCGATGATATCAATCGGAATGGTGACATACGGTACTAATTGGAATGGTGACATACTATCGCTGCCAACACTGACTTTACAGACACATTAGTCTGACAGTGTGTCAGTAAAGTCAGGTTTCACTATACATAAGCATGCATGCTTTGACAGAATTCAAAACTTTAATTGTGCAACCATACTTAATATGTATTTATGTATATATATACAACATGTAAATGTAGCAAACATTTATAGTCATTACTGATGAAATCTCAGAGAAGTCTGCTTTTTCAAGTTTTTTTTTTAAATTCAGTAAATTTGAATCACTGTATTGACAACTTTGATAAAATTTTACATCCTTAGAAAAATATCTAGTGTATGTTTTGTGTGGTATGTACTGTGTCTATTTATCAGACTCTATTTATAACACTTTGTCCTGAAATAAGTCCAGGGTCAAACATATTGTACATAGAAACTTGTTTTCCTAAATTAGAAATGTTTTCAATTATATGTGTGCATTATTTGTGCATATTTATTGTAATGCTGTTGAAAAATGAATATCTTTTCTGGTCTAACAGCTACTGGTGGGCCAATGATTGAAAATTATTGAAAATTTTGTCAAAAAATAAATAAATTATAAAACCTATCATCGATGACAATTTTCAAGAGGTAATCAATCAGAAATTTCTGAAAGTATTCGTAAATCTTCAGCTTCGTAAGTTTGTAATGTTACTGAACTAAGAAGTAGCTGATCTTATATTTTACTGATAAATGTATATTCATTTGAATACAATGTATATTAACAACCATTCTGAAAATAAAACCATCACTAATTATATGTGCATATTTATTGTAATACTGTTGAAAAAATGAATATATATTATCTGGTGTAACAGCCATTAAAATATTTGAAGGTTAAATTTTAAAACTATACAAGTGTGTCTAATAGCAAACGAAGTATAAACTACACATATACCTTTCATACCAGGAGTGGACACACCCATAAGTGAAATTAGTTTAAAGTTTTTGAGTCGTAGATTGTCACTCTTTACATTACTTACCAATTTAAAATTACAACTTAATATATGGGAACGTCTCATTCTGGTACTTAAAAACCCTCAGTTATACGATTCAAGTGCCTACATGCTAAGGTCTACAAGATTTCACATTGTAACATAACTTTAAATGTACAGTTAATAAATTCAGAAAGGCCATTACACCCCAATATTAACAGGTAATGATTTTTTTCATTGATATGTTACAGGAATTTTGTCTATCTACATGTACATTGAATATATATATATATAGAGGGAGATAGAACATTCTTTAATTTGGCCAAATGCTAAAAGTCTGATCAGTAGTCCTTTAAAGGATTTTTTAAGTTGTTTTCAAAGGTAATGTCAGGTTTGTATTCAATAAAATCCTAGAATACACAGAAAAATCATATATCATTTAATTATAAATTTAATATGTATTATTTATCTAATGTGAAAGACACCGGACCTAGAACCAATTTTTTAACATTATTCATGGCCAGTGAAGGTGACAAAGCTTTAAACACACAGTATCAAAGGTATATATCTATTGCCTTTCCACTGTAAATGCCCCTTACAAAAAAATCTACTTTGATATCTCCTCAGCAAACAAACCTAGTTACCAGCACTTCATAATCGGTAATACTTAAAAGCCAGGTTAATACATACATGTATACACATCTATAAGTTCAAGCAAAACAGCTCCACCTTATACTGAATTCTTGATAATGGGTTTATCTAGACATAGTCATACATTGTATGACCCTTTGCTGTTGCGAGGACAAAAAAAAACACTACACCAAACAAATCTATACTGATCTCACAGCCAATATCTACTGTTATTTCTTTAGGACATCACATCCTAATATCAATGATGGGACTTTGTCAACAGATTTACAAATTAAAACACCAGCATAATTAGACAAATCAGAGTTGTTGTTGTTGTTAAGGAGCATTTTCCATTATTTCAGGTCAGACCCCACACAGTGGCTTAATTGGACTTGAAAATGAAAAAAAAAAATTCTCACTTTAACCAATTAAATTTTAAATATGAAATTTTTAAAAGGTTGTTTTTGAATTATTCATACTTCAGCTTTACAAGGGAGTGTGTTCTTTGCCGACTAGTTTTGCCTCTTGATGTGTGACTTCAAGAAAATTTTGCATTCATTTGTGATTCAGTCAACATTTTACATTTCCCCTCAATGAGTATTTTTTCTGTTTTGTTTGCTTTGTTTCCATAGAATTCCAAATAAATTCACAAATGTGTCAGACCTGGTCCCAGTTTGATATGGTAAAAGTCTAATTATTTATAATTAACAACAATATGTAAACAAGTTATATATCACCATTGTGTTAAATGTCAATTAGGAGGTTTATTGAGGGAGGAACCTGGAGAATATGGTAAAAACACATGTGTTCGGACAGGTAAACCCCATACATTTTCATGACTGATAGGGGATCAAACCCCTGTCACCTCAAGTGCATTTAATATCACCGTGACAACTGTGAGCCAAGCTGCCACTCCTAGCGACTACTCTAAAGAGTGCTATTGTATTTTGTGAGAAACATACAAAATTACATTGTATATCTATAATTAAACATGTAGTATTGCATAATTCCTCCTGTTCACGGTTGTCCAAATCTATCGTTAAGCTAACGAGGTTGTTACTTTTATTGTGACCTATTAATTTGAAATCAAATGTAGTTTTCTAGAGTTGGTCTGATGTAATTGATTCACTATGATGATCTAAGATCAACGTATCCAATACTAGTCAATTCATTATAATCAATCATCAGCATCAATGTAATTTTCCTGTATCTTTTAGATTGAATGTAATACATGTAAAAAGTAAAACTGTAAATGTATAAAAAAAAATCTTAAATATTTTTTTAAAAAGATAATTATATTAAAAAGATTTCAATCCTTTAAGCACTTGCATTTTTAAATAAGTTAGTTGAGATATTAACACAGGTTTTAAAAATGTGCTGAAATTTTTACTTGAAAGTTGAAACAATGAAGTATCATAAATTTATTACTTCATTGTTTCAAATGAAAAAAGATGCATGGTTCAGAGTTTACTGACATTTATATTATACATGTATATGTTAATTCTATATTAGATCAAATTTAACATCTGATTAGTGATTACCAATAAGAACATTTAGCGTTCACTGTGTACTACCAAATAACTATCAGATTCTTTTTTTTCCAATTTTACATAGAAACACATCCACCAAAATCAAGTGTGTCACTTTTGTGTTTCAACAGATTAAACCCACCATGTGCTGATCCATTTGAATATGAAATGGTAAGCTAGTAAATGTCAATGTACATGTTTAAAACCTACAGATTCTGACTATCTATCTGAATAGTAACGCATGTCTAGGACAGATTCCACATTCATTGTATGCAGATAAAGTAAATCATATATTTGTACATGTATCACTGTGAATGTTACAGCTAGTATGTTAAGAAACAATCATTGATTTTTAAACACATGTTACCTGAAAGGAATGTGTCGCTGTATTATAGGCCTAACACATTTTAAGTAGCCTAGTTGAGACGAAGCATAAAAGTAACTTTTAACCAACTTGAATATCTATCCGTATTGAACTTCTACAATATAAAACCCCACCAGTAAATAACAGCAGGTAGGCTACATATTTCTCGCAGTCCATTAATTGAGAGCAAATTATGCTTATTTGTTTTATTTAGAATATCTTCAAAAGCAGGATAACGCTATCCATATTTTGATTAATAAAGATATATCGTTCAAAGGTCACATAGTCAATAAATATTTTATATCAACAAAGTTATTGAAAATGACACAAAACGTGATATCTATCAGACGCGTCGATGGAATGTTTATAATGTGGCCTTAGCTACCGGTCGGAGCGTATGTAAACTTGTCCAGCGCACGTTTGAATACATAATACAATCCAACAGCTAAGTAAAATAACCATTTATAAAAGATCAGAATGGTGATTATTTCACAAGCCATTTGTTTGAAAATGACGACAACATGCTGACAATCAATTCGATTAAACTTCAGAAAAATGCTAAGCGTATAAAAATTGTTTACCTTCGTCCGCCATCTTGATTTGTACTAAATCGACCTCCGCAGTGAATTTAATGACGGTATACGATAGGCTAAGGAAGGGAACCTAATCGCTTGTTTTGTTTTGGGACGGATAAGGAACGATTAGACCGTAGGCAATTAAGGGCGACCACTCTGGGCTGCTTTATTCTAAGTCCCGGTTTAAAGCCAAAACTTGGCAAAGACTTAAATTTGTCATATTTGTTGGGTTTTTTTCTCTATGAAAATTTTATTTTTCTTAAACAATAATTTGATTTGGTCAGAGTTAACAAAGATTTCAAGAATTTTTTTTTTCAATGTTTAAAATGTTTGCTGTTCCAAAACTCTCTGTAGATCTGCTCTAATATTAAATACTTTTTAAAACTAACACTTGTTTAAATAATTATAAAATATATGCATAAAAGTATCTATAATACATAATTTCGTGCGCAATCCCTGCGTTTTCAAAGGCATCTGTGTATTTTTTTCTTTACTTATCGATTATTTACTTGTCTATCTGTTCTTGAAATAGTTACGCTGTTGCGATGTATAGACATATTCGATGGGTTCCGTCCACATGTATACGAAGGGGAAATAATCTTAGCTAATTGGAATGTTTTATATGTCCATGGACAGAGGATGAGAAAACGATGACAATCTCAGGATGCGATTCCTATCTTGTTAATGATGTAACAGGAGAGGAGAAAATATAGCGGCCAGACCGGGGTTCGAACCCGGGACCAATTGAGCTACCTGGTCACCGATGATCGACCCAGTCCAGCTCGCTACACACTTCCCTCCTTTTTTCCAAGTCCCCGCCCTCGAAGACACACGAGACTCTTATACCACCACCGTTGGCTTGTCATGTATTTGCGGTCATTTAACTGTTTATTGTGTATATAATTCGTTATGCAGTTTATTAGCCTTGGCTCGTGGACAGAGTTTAAGTGGTATTTAGACAGCTAAGTAGCCATGGATAATTGTTTTGGTTCAGAAGCTGTAGATTAGAGTGACGATGTAAAATCTTAGTGTGGAGAAGTCTAGTCTGTGACATAACTTGTAAGGGAGGCCGAATGAGCTGACATGTAGGTCAATCTAAAGTTATCCTTATCAGCAGCCTCTTTTTAGGTACCAGGATTCTGACAAAGGGGAGCACATTTAGACTAGGGATTTTGGAGAGAACGGTCAGCCAGTAGTCAGTTGTAGTCAGTACTGTAGTTAGTAGTAGGAGTAGTCAGTTGGAAGTCAGACAAGTAAACAGTAGAAGTGCGCAGATTTGAGGAGATCTGAGAGTTGAGAAGATATTCCAGAGATTGGATAGCTATAGTAGTCTTAGAGTAGTTTGTGATAGTGTGAATAATAATGTGTAGTTTTAGAAGTTCGAGTGAACAACTGAGTATATGTACAGGTAGTAACAGAGAAAGATTGGAGACTGTTGTTTAGTGCTTGGATATTAATTGATGAATGTATATGAGTTATGATGTTGTAAATAAAGTGTAAATATAATCTTACATTATTTTTTGTTCAATTAATTTTGGTTATAAATAACTGGTGGCAGCGGTAAAACAAACGGTGAGATATAGAAACAGAACACTGGTACCAGTGGTGGAATTGTTAGACATACAAAACTGTGACACTGGTGATCAGAGGTTGGATTTAGATTTTACAAAACTTGTAACAATATTTTAGCTGGGCGCCAATTTTGTAACAGGAGAGGAGAAACTGTAGCGGCCAGACCGGGGTTCGAACCCGGGACCTCCGAACACTAGCCGAATGTTCTACAGTATATAATATGTAGCTACCTGGTCACCGCTGATCGACCCAGTCCAGTCCCGCTATAATGAATTAAAAAGAATAAATTTTCCATTATTTTTGTGTATATTTTATGACAAAACATCTTTTCATTTATTCGGCCATCAATTAAATCAACAATATATCTTATATGATGTATATATAAGGTATCTTACAATGAGATATCGCATCATTTTATTGAACACTTTAAATGCAATATTTCTCTCTTTCTATTTCTCATGGAAAGCATCGCTGTCACCCTTGGGGACACTCGAGGACGAGCTCTCCAACGGTAACAGCGTTGTTTTCGCAAGCAGCGAGGAGTGGCATTCCAGAGTTCCTACATGGACGCCAATGTAACAGAGCGCATGATAAGTCATATTTAAATCACTGCTAGAGATCGAACCCGGGACCTCTGGCTAACTAGTCTTACACTCAACCGATCGAGCTAAAGAGGAGATCTCTCTATATATATAGCTAGCCGAGGGGTATATTGTGACTAGTATTTACCAATAATAAAGATGAATTTGGAAAGGAAATGATGCTAATGTTAGGCCGAATATCATCTTATGTATGAAACAGCTCTACCTCCATAACGGTGATCTATTACAAAATGAGAAAGCGTAGTTTGTTGCCGACAACACACTTTTAGTGGAAAATGAAGAGCTTACCCAAAAGTGAAATGATTCTACCACTGTATGCGATGAAATTATGAATATTATGAAAATCCCTGATTTGTAATGTAGGATATGATATTAGAATGGAGGTATTGTGAGAAACCTTGTATCTGGCCTCATAAATCTATTATCTACAATTGTATTGCTAGTCAAAAAAAACAAGCCATGGTAAATTTTGATACTTTATATTTTATGCCTTACAAATGTGTTCTTGTATTCCTGTTTATATGTGATTATTTGAATGAATAAAGAGATTATACGCTAATTCATTCGCAGTTAGAGTTTACTAAGCTAAAGAAGGGAGGGATGTTAATACATCATAATGCCAGTTGTATTAGTTGTAGATGAAACAAAGACAAAGTAGCATGTACTATGTCAGTGACATCAGCTGTTGACGTAACGATGATTAGTTGTGGTTGTACCGAAGTATCGTGTACACTGTTAGTTATGATGGTGATCAATTAATCTTGTATACACCTTTAACTTATTCTTTGTCATTACTTCTGTCGTATTCCTGTTCATACAATTTTGGACTAAATCCATGTTCCCAACAAACTGCCATTACATACATTAAAAAAATCCATCAAATTGATGTATTCATAAAGTAAAGAATTTAAACATATCACAAAGACGGTGGGGGTATAATTAGTTTGGGTTCGTCCAACTTTCATACTTCACTTCTATGCAACAAATGTTGGACCTTTTTTTCTGGTGACCTGGTTAACTGCCATTTAGGTTTCCAAATTTCGTTGCCAGTTTTCTCAAATAAACTTAATTTTCTGAGAGATTTTTTATCAAACTTGGTAACAAGTTGAAATGCCTTAACAGCTCGGCCATGTTCGAAGGCCACTAGCTTTTATATATCAATATATATATGTCAATATATTGACAAGAGATACTCCTTTCCTTGCAATAACTGAATCAGAATATGCATAGTTTCCTTTAAACTTAGTAGAGCTCGACCAAATTATTCATTCTTTCAGATCCAATCAATCTGAGAGTTGAGAGTCGGAAGAGTCTTAATTTAAATTATTATCACTAATATAATCTAAATACAATGACCCAGATAAAACGCTTCAAGATGTTGCAGTGTCCGTCTGAAATTCGTTTCCTACCTTGAAACTACTTCACAAAATCAAAAGGCTCTAAATTAGTTACATTTGACTGGTGCGTCTCTGTAATGGAAATAAAAAAAGTTTGCTGGAACAAGTTAACATCAACCATATTCAATGTTCAATTGACATGTGAGGTTCAAATGTGTCATCTGTCAAAGTACAGTAATGAACCAATGAGAGAACTGAATATTGACTTGCTCAAAAATAAGGTAAATCTTGCTTGTGATACAATTCCAACAGATAAAAAGACATGCAAAATATTGTCAAGCGATAAAATTGCACAAGAGTTTTAGCGCTACAGTCTTTCAGTACTTTGATTTCCCTTTTTTTAAAATTATGGTTGCTTTGGCATACATGTTCATAGTGACCCTCACGTCACTGACGATTCCTTGAAGGACGGAACAGCTGTATGGTGACCCTCACGTCACTGACGATTTCTTGAAGGGCGGAACAGCTGTATGGTGTCCCTAACATCACTGAAGAGTCCTAGAAGGAAGAACAACTGTATGGTGTCACTAGCATAACTGAAGAGTCCTAGAAGGACGAAACAGCTGTATGGTGTCCCTAACATCACTGAAGAGTCCTAGAAGGACGAAACAGCTGTATGGTGTCCCTAACATCACTGATGAGTCCTAGAAGGACGAAACAATTGTATGGTGTCCCTAACATCACTGAAGAGTCCTAGAAGGACGAAACAGCTGTATGGTGTCCCTAACATCACTGATGAGTCCTAGAAGGACGAAACAATTGTATGGTGTCCCTAGCATCACTGAAGAGTCATAGAGGGATGAAACAGATGCATGTTGTCCCTAACATCACGTAATAGTCCCAGAAGAACGAAAAAGCTGTAGTGACCTTAGCACCACGAAATGATCATTGAAGGACAAACAGCTGTATACTGTCCTTAGCAACACGAAATGGTCATTGAAGGACAAACAGCTGTATACTGTCCTTAGCAACACGAAATGGTCATTGAAGGACAAACAGATGTATACTTTCCTTAGTAACACGAAAGGGTCATTGAAGGACAAACAGCTGTATACTGTCCTTAGCAACACGAAAGGGTCATTGAAGGACAAACAGCTGTATACTGTCCTTAGCAACACGAAATGGTCATTGAAGGACAAACAGCTGTATACTGTCCTTAGTAACACGAAAGGGTCATTGAAGGACAAACAGCTGTATACTGTCCCTATCATCTCCCAGAAGGACGAAACATCTGTGCGCAGTGTCTCTAACATCACTGAAGAGTCATAGAAGGACGAAAGATCTGTATGATGTCCCTAATGAAAATTTGATTTGAATTCAGTAGAATTTCGAAGCTCGAGAAAAAATGTAAATATTGAAAATATCGAATAATAAACGTTAACAAGATGCATCTTGGCGCTCAGAATTGATTGATCCATATCAGTCAAATGAAAGACTGATATTTTCTCTTCTTTCACTATTTCTTCAAACCATTTAAGAATTTTATATAGCACCATATAGCAGAAGCAACCTGCAATTATCAAATTCCAAATTCTACAATCAAATTTGAGAAAGATAATGGCCATTTAGTACATAAAGAGATTGTTAATGAAGTGTCAAAGTCCAAGATGGCTGCCTGTTAGCTTGTTGTTGTCCAGTTGGTCCAATATAGGAATATGCATAACTAGGGATCAATAGGAACCTACATATGATGTTTGATAACTAGCGCTAACAAACTTCAATTGTCAAAATCCAAGATGGCTGCCTTTTGGCCAATTTGTTTTCTGATCTGTTTCAAAATGTTCACGCACGACCAGGAACCAAGGAGAACCTCCATATGAAATTAGCGAAAGATTCCTTCATTGCTTTCTACGATCTAGCAGTAACAAACTACAATTGTCAAAATCCTAGTTGGCCGCCTGTCGGCCATGTATGCACAACTAGGGGCCAAGGGGAACTTACTTATTAAATTTGATAACCATCCCTGAAGTTCTTTCTGAAAGAAAACAAATGTCAACTGTCAAAATCTAAGATGGCCGCCTGTCGGCCATGTTGTCTTCCAATCGGTTCCAAAATGCAATATGTACAACTAGGGACCAATGGGAACCTACATAATAAATTTGAGATAGATCCCTTTAATCCTTTCTGAGAAATAGCGATAACAAACTTCAATTGTCAAAGTCCAAGATGGCCACCTCTCTGCCATATTGTTTTCCGATCAAATATACAATATGCACAACTAGGGACCAAGGGGAACTTACAAATGGAATTTGAGAAAGATCCCTTTAGTACTTTATGAGAAACAGTGATAAGAAGAATTGTTTACAGCTGGAGGGATGGACGGACGACGGACATAGGGCAACATGATTATCCCACTATCTGATGATGGTGACCTAAAAATCAAGAGTTAATTTACTTTAAGTGTGTGTGTACGACCTTGGTGGCATACTAAGTATTACAAATCTGAGTATTGTGCTTCATTTTTATGTGCATGTTGACACTGTACATCCTGTATTGAGCTACTATAGTTCTCGATGAAATGTTGTCAATGTTGGAGCCTTTGTGTCCACATTGGATAGTTACGATATATGTAGGTCAAGTCACAATACCAGTGCTGTCCATCTCCATCAATTTTATCTAGATTTTTACGAGATAATAATCTTTAACATGCATAATGTCTATTAACAGGTGTTATAGACATGTTGTACATGATTACCTTATTTCATTGTAATGATTTGGTATTACACATATATGAATATTAATAAATGTACATAAATATAGGATTTATCACTAATTTATCAATTATATAATGCATTGTATGTTTATGAGCACAGAACTGAGAATGTGTTACAGTCTATTTGTAATGGGTCACCTTCCCTAGTGTTTATAGGACATTTTCAGATATTTTGGGGCTAGATTAATATTCGGTAAAAATGACATTGAGGGTCTGTCAAGTCTTGTTAAATTCATCCATACAAAATGGCTTACAATTCACCATAGCACGCTTCAGATCAAATATGGACCAAATCCTTTCATTCCTACAGAAGAAGGATTTTAAATAATTTACTATATTTCCCCTATTGGGCCCCATCCCTCAGGCCCCTGGGGGTTAGCCCCATCACTAGTACAAGTGTGAATCCTCACCATCTAGGGATGGTCCTGGGCAAATATGAATGATACTCAGTGAATAGTTTTAGAGAAGAAGTTTTTTATAGCAAAATACTCCTGATGAATTACAAGCATTGCGTGAGGTGAAACACAGATCATAATGTGTTACACTCATCACCAAGCGTATGCATATATTCCTTATTGAAATTGTGGGAAATCCCAAAATGACAACAGACAACAACTCAATTGATATTTATATTATAAGTATAGACATTTATTGGTAACTACAGCATATGGTCAATATAAAAAAGTATCATTTCCGGAATTATCTTTTATCCACATGAAAAAGTGCAATTTTTTCCAACGTTTCGAATAAACATTCCTGTCTTAGTGGGGGAATGGTTGATAGAATTGTACTCTCCCTTGATGGTGTGACAGAGAAATTGTCAACCCTCAAGGTAGTATTCTTAATTACGTAACCCTCGGCTCCGTGGTTATACAATGAATATCCCCTAACCCCTAACCCTCTCTTCCCTGAGGGTTGGAGATTTCTATCACATCAGCTGAGGGTTAGACAATGAAGAATATCCCCAACCTCAAACCCTGCTCTTCTAAGAGGGTTGGGTTGGGTGGTCTGGTGGCAAAGTGGTAACACACTTTCCTTTCACCTAGGCGGCCGGGGTTTGATTCCCCAATCGGAAGTGAAAAGGTATGGGCTCACCTGCCCCACCACATGGGTTTTCCCAGTTAGACCCCTCGTGCGCTTCCATCCGGGCCAACAAGCGTGATTAATATAAGTTGATATAACTTGCTTCGCAATTGTTGAAAATAAATAAAGTTTACATTAAGAGGGTTGGGAGATTTCTATCAAATCAGCCGAGGGTAAGACAATTAAGAATATATTTATCTCATATGTGTGATGCAGACAGGTGCATCTCAACAATAGAGATACAATTTTTCACGTTGACACAATGGGAAGAGAGATTCTACAATGGATATTAAATTAACATACCAAACCCTTGTTTCATCAACGTTCTGTAACTAAGGAAACTCCTTAAATTGAAATTTTCTATAGGAAAGCATTACAGAATCTAAAGGGAAATTTTTAGTTAGCCTTCCTTAAGTTCTGTTATGCTTTCCTGTGTTCAATTTTAAAATAAGGAATATTCTTAAGTTGATAAGTATTGATGAAACAACAGCTAGTCATAATATTCAGGAAAACAGTTGACCCTTGATGTTTAGCAATTTCAGAAGTAAAAATCTCTATTTCTCAGAAATCTGAAGGTTCAAAACATATGTCAAATACACATGTCGCTTCAATCTCAAAAGTCGTATCTCATTTTGGGAAGAAAAAAAAAGAACATTCTCTCAAGGGTCTACTGGATACCCTGACATGGATCATATCAAGTTACCAAAATGTTCATGTGTATATTTGTTTGAATGTCAAAAACAGGAACAAAATGTGTTAATTGTAAAAATAATCAATTCAAAGAAAACCTTTCCAAAATTTACCAAAATGTACTTGAAGTTGTCTATTTTCACTAAACTAATGTGTTCAATTGTTATAAATGATCAAGCTGATATGGCACATTATGTGTACAAAATCAAATAAAAAGTCAGAGCCAAATGTCACAGTTGATATTTCTGTGGGTGAAGAAATTAAATCTCTTTATTCCCACCAAGAGCATTAGAAAGGATAATTTTTACTGTAATGAGTATTATATCATGGCTCCAAAAAGTATTGGCCAATCAGATTGCAGAAAATCATGACATCAAAAATTCTCAGCCAATCATTCTGAAGGAAATTATGGAAACAAACAAGAGGCCCTTTGGGCCTTAACAGTAAGATGAGTTCTGAAATATTTCAGTCAATCTGACTCTTAAGCACCTCAAGATCCTTCGATCTATATAGTATTTTATTTTGGTTTTGAGAAGAAGCTTTTTTTTTAAAATTAGAGTCAATCTGACCCCTTTTTGCCCCTCCTTCCTGTGCCCTGGTGGTCAGGGACCATATGATTCACAATGTTGGTTGGTATTTAGCTGCGGAAGGTTTCTGCAAAGTTTCAATGAAATAGATTCAAGGGTTCCAGAGAAAAAGTCAAAATGTAAAGTGTTTATGGATGGACAACAGTCGACGACAGACAAAAGGCAATTAGAACACTTAAGTAGGTCACTTCAGACTTCGTCTCATGATCAGGTGACCTAAAAATCTCAACCAATGAGATTGCAGAGAATCAATGTAAGAAGAATGTTACTTTGGTTTGTTTAGTTTAACGTCCTATTAACAGCCAGGGTCATTTAAGGACCTTCCAGGTTTTGAAGGTGGAGGAAAGCCGGAGTACCCGGAGAAAAAACCACCGGCCTACGGTCAGTACCTGGCAACTGCCCCATGTAGGTTTCGAACTTGTAACCCAGAGCTGGAGGGCTAGTGATAAAGTGTCGGTACACCTTAACCACTCGGCCACCGCAGACCTATCAATCTGATATAACACATTCATTAAACAGTATATACTGATAGTAGGTATACTCTCCAGGGAAATTTAATAACCTACACTTTTCCTTTTTTTTAATTTGTACTCCTTTTAAGTTAAATTAAACTTGCAGAAAAGAAAAGTGAATTTTCTAACAGAAAAAAATCAAGTCAGAATTCTATTTCTATTACAGAATTGAACTAGACTGAACACAGGAGGCTCGGTACTTCTAACTAGTAATTCAAATGGTGTGAGTACACATCTACAGGTCACAGGCTCTGGGTTCGAATACTGGTCTGGTTGTTCCGTTTTCCTTCCCGAGACTAAAATGACCTAAAAAAACTACTTAAACTTTACAAATTATTTTCAAGAATTATTACTTAGAAGAGTTATTACTCTAACAATAATGAGTGAAATTAATACAATTGCACTTTGATAAATATTTGAGTTTCAAATCCATACCATTTACAGCTTGTACATTTATATAATCTTAAACCCAACAAACAAACAAATGTCCTAAAATGAAACTGAAAATAACAAACAACATAAAAAATGAAAATTATGTAGGCATATTATTTTTATATATCTACATAGTAACTAGTGGGACAATTAGCTTTTCTGAATGTACATGTATATAATTCCTGGAATGCTTTTTTAATATGTTTGAAAATAAAAATCATGAAATATCTTAATAAGTTTGCCAGGTTTTGAAAATCCTGACTAGGGCTTACCAAAAATAAAACAAACAAAAGTATGTAATATTCAACTTAAAATCTCAATTTTCTTTTTTTCCCCCATTTTTTGTGTACCGGTACATTAGTTTGCATTGTGACTGTAACATTGAATTAATAATATCCGTGGAAATTTCACCCCAGCTTTGATGAAAATCAAATCAAATAAAAAATTCAGTTCGTAAATTTTGACCCAAAAAGTACCTACCATCATGGCGGACTTTTATACAATACGATTAATAGGCTAATTGTTTTATCAATCTGTTTATGATAACAATGCAGGCTAATTGTTTTATCAATCTGTTTATGATAACAATGCAGGCTAATTGTTTTATCAATCTGTTTATGATAACAATGCATGAATATATTCCTCCTTTTTATATATATATATACTGTAAACGTACATATTTTAGCGGTAATTTTATTTTAGCGCTTTTCGCGCTGGAAGCCTTGCGCTAAATTATGATTGCGCTAATTACTTTTTGTACGTTCCATTTCTATAGAAAGTTCTGTGGATGCGCTAATTCATCATTGCGCTAACTGGCTGAAATCTGCAAATGCGCTAAAATTTGATTGCGCTAAAATAAGTACGTTTACAGTATATATATTTTTTTTTTAAAGGAATTTGTGAAAATATGGTGTTGTTGCATCATTCTTTAGTTACGTTTTTCCAGGACTGATTTATATTTAATTCTGATGAATCCCTAATTAACTTAAGTATCAACACATATAGTAGGTAACTATACATCACTTTATTATCTGCTGACATATTTAACAATAATAAATTGCTGTGTGCATGTTTATTAATCTTCAAGTTTCTAAGAGAAATTTCCTTCTTTTTCGAAGATGGCGGACATTGAGAATTGACAATCTTATTTCTGTAAAATAAACTTGAAAACGTCTCTACCTGTATAATTTGCACACCCCCAACTTTAAACTTTATTTCAGTCCAAAAAAACTGCACAAATTATTCAGTTCTTATGGTATTACAGTTAATCTTTATACCAGTAAGTGAAAATTATTTTTTTCAATAACAATATAGTTTTGCCATTTACAGGGAAACAATCACCCCAGGAAACTGAGAGATAGGGCAAACACTAAATTGATCAGAGATGGGGGACTGAGACAAGGGTTCAATAGGCCCAGCCAGACATTCATTCTAAGGGAGATAACTCATAGTATATACCGAGGTACAACATTTTGTAGGAATGACATATATATATAAGTATGTATTTGTAGATTTGTACATAAAATATATCTCTATATAGGTTTTCATAAGACACATATAAATATATTGAAGATTTACACAAAATACGTAAAACAAAGGTAGATGGAAACTGGTAAAAAGAAGTGAATACAAAGAAGATTGCATTCATTTCAGGAAGTTTCAAGGATATGTGTGAAATAAGCCCAACAATATTTTCATTTCAGGGATATATATACTTTTTTCTGATTTGTTTTTGTTTTTTTAATTACTGTAAACACACTTTCAAATATAATATTTTTATATTTTTAATCATTCATGGAATTTTATCAATACAATGATCCTAAAATGTTTTGAAAAGAAAATGCTTTTCCATGTCATTCGCAATTTGAAACAATTTCCCCTGACCTTAGCTCTATAAGTAATTTCAATGTCTTTATAATGACGTCATAATGTTATCTGGATTTCTGTGATATCAAAACATTTTCACATGATATGTCAATATAGGTCCTGTTATAATTAGTAAGTTAACACACAAAAATATGACAAAGATGTCTGAACTCATTGAACAATCATACATGGTAGTAAACATACATGTTTATTTATATTCATAAAAATTTACAACATTTAATTAACATCATTATCATCTCTCGCAGCCATTTTCAGGTAATTAACAGTACTTTGCATGTCTCAGCTTCAATCCTTCAATAATGATTTAATGCTTCAAATCATCCAAAGGGAAAAGGTAGTCTTAAATGTCCGAGTTTCACACTTGGACCGACTAATACCTTGTTTGCACAGGACCATCAATGTATTTTTCAAGCACTTTTTAAACGTTTTTTTCCAAAATTAAAAATAATGGTGGAAAACAACAACAACAACAACAAAAATATCATAAACTGACATTTCTTATCAAACAGTCATACATTTGTAATCTAGGAATCATCATAGTTGATTGCCATGAATAGTCAAGAAGATATGGCTTAATTCATAAAACAAGGCAAACAAAAATAAATTGATTTTAATCAAAGTCAGCAACTGACAGTACAAAAAAAATAACACTATATAAAATTCCAGGATAAAATGTCAATATACAAGCATTTTTCCAGGATCTTTTGAAAAAATGGAAAAATGAAAAATGCTTGGACCACTCAAACTCTGTAGTTCTAGTACTTTTCAAGGTCTGTACAAACCATGTGATATGACATTATAATGATATATGCTTCCAGGCAATTTTATGGCACAAAATAAACAAACGGCCCGATGGGCATGTATCGCTACTTATATCATGAAATTTTCGTGTAACTTTCTTTCATGGTTTGGAACTTTAAAATTATTTCATTGGTATAAACTTTCATGATTAGCCCATGCAACAATAATATAACACTAATACATTCAACAAATTATGTTGTATTTATATTTGTGGTTCCACGAAAACAACAAAAGTTTACACACAATGAACGTTCCTTGTTATACATTATTTTGAGTTTGTTTAGAACTATAGAAGTCATTGATTGCTGATTATTCTGGATTTTATTTCTAGATATACTGTACATATAGAGATATACTGTATATATAGATATACTGTATATATAGAGATATACTGT
This sequence comes from Pecten maximus, assembly GCF_902652985.1. Taxonomy (NCBI): domain Eukaryota; kingdom Metazoa; phylum Mollusca; class Bivalvia; order Pectinida; family Pectinidae; genus Pecten; species Pecten maximus. The sequence goes on along the minus strand of NC_047032.1, from coordinate 18,385,480 downwards.
ATATATAGAGATATACTGTATATATAGATATACTGTACATATAGAGATATACTGTATATATATAGATATACTGTATATATAGAGATATACTGTATATATAGAGATATACTGTATATATAGAGATATACTGTACATATAGATATACTGTATATATAGAGATATACTGTATATATAGAGATATACTGTACATATAGAGATATACTGTACATATAGAGATATACTGTACATACACTGTATAGAGGATATCTAAGTGTCTTCTGTAATACCAAATATATTTCACGACTGTGGCTAATATTTTGATATATTCCACGAGTGTGCAGCACAAGTGAAAAATATCACAGATATTAGCCACACAAGCAAAATATATTTTGTATTACTGAAGATAATGTTAGGTGTTCTGTTTATTACATTAATATTTCTCATTATCAGAACAAGAGATCCCAGAGGGATCTTGGCGCCCACCATTGAATGATCTTTATAGGTTCCATGTCAGATCGATCTTTTCTCTACTTTTCCCTTCCTCTAAGTCTTACTAATCTGTGTAAATTCAGAAACAGCCCTCTAGTACTTTTCAAACAAGGGGAACCTATATATAAAATTTAAGATTTAGCGATAATGGCTGTCTGTCAGCCATGTTGTTTTCGGATTGGTCCCAAAATGCAACACCAGGGACCAAGGGGAACGTACATATGAAATTTGAGAAAGATCCCTTCAGTACCTTCTGTAAAATAGCGATAACAAACTTCAATTGTTAAAATACAAGATGGCTGTCTGTCAGCCAGGTTGTTTTCTGACTTGTCTCAAAATCCAATATGCATAACTAGGCACCGAGGGGAACCTACATATGAAATTTGAGAAAGATCCATTCAGCACTTTCTGAGAAATAGCGATAACAAACTTTGATTGTCAAAATCCAAGATGGCTGCCTGTCGGCCATGTTGTTTTCTGATAGGTCTCAAAATGTAATATGCATAACTAGGCACCAAGGGGAACCTACATATGAAATTTGAGAAAGATTCCTTCAGTACTTTCTCAGAAATAGCGATAACAAACTTCAATTGTCAAAATCCAAGATGGCTGCCTGTCGGCCATGTTGTTTTCCGATAGGTCTCAAAATGCAATATGCATAACTAGGCACCAAGGGAATCCTACATATGAAATTTGAGAAAGATCCCTTCAGTACCTTCTCAGAAATAGCGATAACAAACTTCAATTGTCAAAATCCAAGATGGCTGCCTGTCGGCCATGTTGTTTTCTGATTGGTCTCAAAATGCAATATGCATAACTAGGCACCAAGGGGAATCTAAATATGAAATTTGAGAAAGATTCCTTCAGTACATTCTCAGAAATAGCGATAACAAACTTCAATTGTCAAAATCCAAGATGGCTACCTGTCGGCCATGTTGTTTTCCGATAGGTCTCAAAATGCAATATGCATAACTAGGCACCAAGGGAAACATACATATGAAATTTGAGAAAGATCCCTTCAGTACTTTCTCAGAAATAGCAATAACAAACTTCAATTGTCAAAATCCAAGATGGCTGCCTGTCGGCCATGTTGTTTTCCGATTGGTCTCAAAATGCAATATGCATAACTAGGCACCAAGGGGAATCTACATATGAAATTTGAGAAAGATCCCTTCAGTACTTTCTCAGAAATAGCGATAACAAACTTCAATTGTCAAAATCCAAGATGGCTGCCTGTCGGCCATGTTGTTTTCCAATTGGTCTCAAAATGCAATATGCATAACTAGGCACCAAGGGGAACCTACATATGAAATTTGAGAAAGATCCCTTCACCACTTTCTCAGAAATAGCGATAACAAACTTCAATTATCAAAATCCAAGATGGCTGCCTGTCGGCCATGTTGTTTTCTGATTGGTCTCAAAATGCAATATGCATAACTTGGCACCAAGGGGAGCCTACATATGAAATTTGAGAAAGATCCCTTCAGTACTTTCTCAGAAATAGCGATAACAAACTTCAATTATCAAAATCAAAGATGGCTGCCTGTCGGCCATGTTGTTTTCCGATTGGTCTCAAAATGCAATATGCATAACTAGGCACCAAGGGGAGCCTACATATGAAATTTGAGAAAGATCCCTTCAGTACTTTCTCAGAAATAGCGATAACAAACTTCAATTGTCAAAATCCAAGATGGCTGCCTGTCGGCCATATTGTTTTCCGATTGGTCTCAAAATGCAATATGCATAACTAGGCACCAAGGGGAGCCTACATATGAAATTTGAGAAAGATCCCTTCAGTACTTTCTCAGAAATAGCGATAACAAACTTCAATTGTCAAAATCCAAGATGGCTGCCTGTCGGCCATGTTGTTTTCCGATTGGTCTCAAAATGCAATATGCATAACTAGGCACCAAGGGGAACCCACATATGAAATTTGAGAAAGATCCCTTCAGTACTTTCTGAGGATTAGCGATAACAAGAATTGTTTACGGACGGACGGACGGACGGAGGGACGGACGGACGGACGGAGGGACGGACGGACGACGGACCACGGACGCAGGGCGATTTGAATAGCCCACCATCTGATGATGGTGGGCTAAAAAGTGATATTTTCACTAGTGAAATATCACTTTTATAGAATGAATAATTTTCAATATTTCACTGGTAAAAATGTAATAAAGCCTAATATACCTTAAAGATGATTGAATACAATATACAAACAAGTATAGTATGCCGACAATGGCAAGAGTAGTCTACGATCAAGCGAATGCAGGTACGTAAATGTCTGTATATAAGCTTGACCAGGTGTAGACTATGTAGATTGTAGTCACACACGGCCGAACATCACCTTCGGGATGAGCTGACATAAACACCTTGCTTAGAGAAGTCAGCTTTTCACGTACATACAGAACAATACTTTGATGACATATTATCATATTGAGTAGTAAACATTATACTGAATGAATGAAGTCACTGGCCTACAAAATTTTTCTTTGGAACACACCGAGGTGATTTGATTGTTAAGAAGTTGTTAACAGATTTTAAACATCTTTAATTTTCTATGACCTTGAAAATACATTGTCATTTATTTGAATATCAACACCCTAAAGTGGTCACTGTTCATCTGAGCATATCACTGGCCAAATGCCACCACTAAGCCTTTTGAGGTTTCAGAACTTGATTAATGGTTTTAAATAAATTTGATCCCTGTGACCCTGGATATAAGTCAAGGTCATTTATTTGAACAAATATGCAGCTCTTCATCCCAGCTTACTACAGACCCTATATAAGGACGCATAACCTCCTGGTTATTGAAGAGAAGTTATTTGAAGATTTTAACATAGTTAACTCCTTCAGCCCAGCATATCACAAACGCAATATCAGGTGTATCTTGGTTAATGAGAAGCTACTTATAGATTTTAGCATGTTTAACCCCTGCGACCTTGAATGTAGGTCAAGGTCATTCATTTGAGCAAACTTGGTAGCTTTTTACCCCAGTATGCTTCAGGTCTAATATCAGTTATTGAGGATAATTTCTTTGAATGAAAAAATTGACAATGAAGGGATGATTAATAATGGACGACGCACTAAGTTGTAAGCTGACTTGGCACTTTAGGCCAGGTGAGCTAAAAATGTGTTTCACATAATAATTCATGAGTAATTTTTCTTAAAAATATCCATCTATCACATTTGAGAGTTGCAATAATTACCCTGCTGCCCTGGGGGACAACACCTTTGACACAATGTAGGGGGATGGATCAGTTATATAACTGGGCAGTGAATTGCATTTTTTTTATCAATAGACTTATTATCAGGCATGGGCATAGTGCTGGATAAAGATATAAAATTAAATACAGCCTTTCAGTTTGCAATAAAAAAATCTTCAGATAACATTGCTGCATGAACAAAATCTATATTCAAACTATCACATGTCCTTTATTAGCTGCGATAACGTAGCTCTGGACGGCGGATGGACAATTTCTGACAGATGGTCGTCATCAGAGCTACGATTCCCTTCCATTGACGATAGCGTTGCAAAACAATGAACCTCGAAAATGCTACAAATAGCAGATGTCATGTAACTTTGGAGTAATATTTTTGTATAATTAAACATTTATAATACAATTTAAGCAATGTTTTAGCCTACCGTCACATCTGGAAATCTTTAATTCGCACATTACAATATTATACTACTCAGGTTTGTCTCCATAATCCGCCATGATACTTCTCGAAGAACTCTCACGAGGATGCTAATCTGGATATGGTATGCGTGACCATACATGTATATGGATGAAGCTACTACGATGAAAAATAAACCTTATCAGAGATATTCAACCAGTGTTTTGTAAGGGTTGTGAAGAAAGTGCATCTTACTTGGTGTAATTATTCAATTTCAGAATGCTTGACATTGCTCACTGAGGTATATATCTCCAAATCTCTTTGTCTCGCGGGAAATCTCATTAGCATCAATTTATTTTTATTTCCTTATAAGGACTTGTATCAAAGATGGTGGTATGTTTGAACTGATATCTCCGTGTGTCTTGCTCGTTTTTGATTTTACCATTTATTGTGAAAGAAATGACGTAATGCGCAGGTTGGTGGATTGAATATTGATAATAGATACCAGAATCATCAATTTACATGTGTTTTTTATCGAAGGAAATTATCATATCATAGCTAATATACTGCCCGATGTGAATTACATCGGGGCTTGCTACACTATCGGCAATGGGAGGGACTTCATACCCTGTCGGAGAGCAGTGTAGGCAGGGTATGAATATTCGTTCTAGTCCTTTATTTGTAGACTCTTCTGTATTTGCATAGTTTTGGAACTGTGGTACAAATCTCCCATCAGAGAACTCCCAATCAGAATCCATAGGCCTTTGGAAAATGGATTAATGATTCTGCTTCTGAAATATGGAGAAAAAATCAAACTTTAACCACATAATTCTTCTACATGCAATATACATCCTAAGAATTTTGATCTAACCATAAAAAAAAAAAAAAATACAGGAGATCAAGCCATGGATTAGACATTACATGTACTAGGTATAGTAGCACGGCACAGAATTCAGATACTCTCCCCATCTATGGTCGATATATATTTGTGGCACAATAAATCCAATGGATACATTTGACAGATACAAATAAGTTTCTTTCTTAGAATTAAGATTCTATCTCAGATATTAAAGTGTCACATGGAGACACCTTTACTTTTTTTGGATTTATAAGAAATCTTTGTTGGGTTGATTGCCAAGTGAACAGCCAGGGTCATTCTGAGGCAGGGTCTCCTTGTAGTAGTTGGTGACTACCTCACTAAACAGCATTGCTGCATATGAGAGAATCCAGAGCAATTAGGGTAAAGTTTCTTTCCCAGGGACACAATCAAGACAGCACAGACCGGCCTGTTTCTCAGCATCCCGAGAAACACATCCCGACATGGGTAGGGAGCATTGAACCACACACCTCTGACCTTCACCTGAGATTACATGGCAGGGCTCTAACCAACTGAGCTATCGAAGCACCTTTCCTGTAGATTAATTTTTAATTATACTTAACAATTTTAAATCAAGGAATTTTCTTAAGTTAATAAATGTTTATGAATCTTTGGCCGGTTATAATATTTATCATATCAACTTACCAAAATGTTACAAAAATTAATTTGTGTAAATTTGTTTCAAAGTGAAAAACAGATATAAAATGTGTTAATTTTTCACCAAAGGTTTATATGTAGGCCAACACTCTAAAGCACTGACTGACCTATTGTAGCCTCTTGTTTATCTAAGAAAATAGTCAGTTGTGAGAAACACAAACGAACTCGGGTAGGAAGTGTCAAACCATTCACCTCAGATCTTCATCTGAGGTTCATACGCAGGACAACTCTCTAACCGGCTGAGCTTTTGCAGCTCCTTGTTTGTTTAAGGAAACAGTTTGTTGTGACATCACAACTTCAGCATGACTTGTAATAAAGACAAACAGAGGTAAATCTTTGGTCTGGGTTAAGAATTCTAATCCTGTCGCTTAATCATGGAATGATAATGTTTCTTGCACCCCTGACAAGTTGTTCTTCTCCCTGTGACAGCAACAGCTCCTCAATCCACATAACTTAGCAATGGTTTGACTATGAAAATCATATGTCTAACATCACTCCACATAACATATGTAGGCCTACCTTGTAGATCGAGTAAATTATCTAACACAAGGCCGTAAAATAGTTCTGGTCCGCCATCTGTTGAAGTTCCCTCGGAATTTATTCTGTATATCCTGAAAAAGTTGACAAAGATTGTGTTAGCTATGATACATTATATGGAGTAAATTAAGATTTGCATATAACCCTCCATCATGTTATGAGACGTCATAATGCAAGATAAAATACATAACGTAATGATTTGGCCTACATTTGTGAGCCGCTTACTGGGGACCGCAATGAACTCTGGGAGGGATTGAGCTGCCTCGGTATATTTTGCTATAAAATGTAATAAACAGACTACCTAACGGTATCTTCAGTAATACCAAATATATTTCCTGAGTGTAGCTAATATTTTGATATTTTTCATGAGTGCTATTAGGAATCACAGAGACCATTCTTAGTCTCCATCGGCAGTAAAGTTATTGCTATACTGTATAATTGAAAAGAAGGGAGATAAGTCTGAAAGTGCTAAGACAAGGAGTTGAGAAATAAAAAGAAAACCAGGATGATAAAATAAATCATATTGAAGTTGTGCAATGTATAAGCATTGAGGTGACCTCTCTAACCAAGATATATATCAGTTATAGACTTGTGTCAAAGTCTATAACAAGGTCTAAAACCCACTGGGGCACATGAACAGGGAGGATGCTTGCAAATAAGCCCCTTACTACTTTTGGTCAATAATTATTCACTAGGTGAAGTGGGAAAAGGGGGAGGCTTATTTGTGGTAGAATACTGTATCTACATAAAACCCTGAAATAAGCCCTGGGGTTCAACAGCATGCAGTGGGCTTATTGCAAGACGATTCACTGAGCATCAATAAGCATGAATGGGCTTATTAATGGGAATGTGCTCATCACAGCCATACAGCATCGGTAAAGTCAGGTTTCACTGTATCTAACACACTGATTCAGTTCCATAAAGTGTCAGTAAAGTCAGGTTTCACTGTATCCGACACATTAACTCAGTCCTATACAGTGTAGGTAATGTCAGGTTTCACTGTATCTGACACATTAACTCAGTCCCATACAGTGCCGGTAAAGTCAGGTTTCACTGTATCTGACACATTAACTCAGTCCTATACAGTGTCAGTAAAGTCAGGTTTCACTGTATCTGACACATTAACTCAGTCCTATACAGTGTTGGTAAAGTCAGGTTTCACTGTATCTGACGCAATGACTCAGTCCCATACAGTGTCGGTAAAGTCAGGTTTCACTGTATCTGACACATTGACTCAGTCCCATACAGTGTCAGTAAAGTCAGGTTTCACTGTATCTGACACAATAACTCAGTCCCATACAGCGTTGGTAAAGTCAGGTTTCACTGTATCTGACACAATAACTCAGTCCCATACAGCGTCGGTAAAGTCAGGTTTCACTGTATCTGACACAATAACTCAGTCCCATACAGCGTCGGTAAAGTCAGGTTTCACTGTATGTGCAGCGTAAGATACTCACCAGCCCATGTGTTGGCCACATTGTGGACATGTAGTTATCCACCAGCTGTAATTAGGGAACCATGTGTCATCACTGTATTTCTGCAAAACAATGGCAGTCATTAAATGTTGTTGTTCTATCATCAGATATAATCATAGTAGCATAATAAAGTCAGCATCACTTCCGTACTATCAAAAGGTGACAAAAACAAACATACCACAACTTCCAGAAGTACATACACTACACGTATGCATATCACATAACAATTTGGGAGTCACCAGTTGTCAGTATAATGTGACCGGGTGGGGTGTCCTGCTGCATGTCTTCGGCAGTATGCTTCAGTGAACCATCACTATAAAATCAGTTCTGTGCTATCACAAGGAACATACAGCAGCCTCCAAACACACACACAAACACTACATGCATCTCCCCAGCTTCACTAGCCAAGAGTGTTCAATACGAGTACATGTATTCACGTACAGGGGAAGATGCCCTTAAATGACTATACACAATATCAACCAAACTAGAACAGATTACAGGTCAAGTTTTTTATAGTTGTAATTGGTAAACAAAGGCATAGGCATAAGGCAAGCTATAAACAGAACGTCACTTTGATACATACCACCTAGGATGATAGAAAAGGAAAGAAATTCCAATATGATTTTGCAAAACCATCTTGTTTGTTTGCTGGGATTGATAGACAAGTGAACACAGAGTCATTTTGAAGTTAATTCTCATTGTAGTAGCTGGTGGCTACCTCACTGAATAATTGGAGTCTCCACAAAGGACACAGCCATAGCAGCACTGAACAGCATGTGATCTCAGCTATGGGAGAATTTACACAAACTGCCCCCGTAGGAGTCAAACACTAAAATCTGCTAAAATAGTGACAGTGAATTCTTAAAAAAATTGCAAGAGAAAAAATTCTTTTGCTGGATGAATATTCACATACACTCTTGGTAACGTGACGAGAGGTCTTGATTCAAGCAAAGTTCTATATTTGGTATTAACTTTCTGACAGACTTGTTAAGTTAACATATATAACCACACAATACTTATCAATTATGGATTTTTGGTGTTATACTGACTCGATAGAATCAAATATAGACTGAGGGCAAAGCTCTCTACCAGGTCGGTATAACACCACTTTTGGTTTGGTTTGATTTTATTTGTTTAACGTCCTATCAAAAGCTAAGGTCATTTAAGGACGGACTCCCGTGCATGTGGTGGTTGTGTATGTGTGTTTTGGGAGGCTGTGGTATGTTTGTGTTAAGTCTCCTTGCGATAGGCCGGAGTTTTTGCTGATTTATAGTGCTACCTCACTGAGGCATACTGCCGAAGACACCCAGCAGGACATCCCACCCGGTCACATTATACTGACAACGGGTGAACCAGTCGTCCCACTCCTAATATGCTGAGTTCTAAGCAGGAGTAGAAACTATCATTTTTAAAGACTCTGGTAGGTCTCGGCTAGGGGACAGAACCCAAAGCCTTCCTCACAGGGGCGAACACTCAACTGAGGGCCAAAAGTGAGGCATTGTCAAGGGAGACATTAGGAAGAAGAAAGTTGTTCAGAAAGAAGAGAAAAGATATGATCCCAAATTTAGTCCCCACAATGACCGAATTGATTCAAAGGTCCATAATTTTTTTACTAGATATGAAACTTGTTTGCAAATGGTTGGATTTACATTATATTTATCTTGACAACAGGAAATTTACACTGGAGCATTCATTGTGACATCACAATGATTAAAACATTGAAAACGCAACATTGACTTGGTGTTTCTGAAAATAGAAACATCAGGTCAATATCACAAAATATTGATATTCATGTGACCATGTCTTAGCCAATGAAAATCGAAAAAATAGTGCCATATCTAATATCATTAATTGTGGGTAGTGACTTTATCGCTTTGTAACTTAACTCAGACTTACCTGGTAACTAAACTCTGACTTATACCTGATAACTTAATGTTGACTTACCTGGTAACTTAACTTGGACTTACCTGGTAATACAACTCAGACTTACTGGTAATGCAACTCAGACTTACTTGGTAACTTAACTCTGACGTACCTGGTAACTAAACTCTGACTTATACCTGGTAACTTAATGTTGACTTATCTGGTAACTTAACTTGGACTGACCTGGTAATACAACTCAAACTTACTGGTAACTTAACTCAGACTTACTTGGTAACTTAACTCAGACTTACCTGGTAACTTAACTCGGAATTACTGGTAACTTAACTCAGACTTACCTGGTAACTTAACTCAATCTTACCTGGTAACTTAACTCAGACTTACTGGTAACTTAACTCAGACTTACCTGGTAACTTAACTCAGACTTACCTGGTAACTTAACTCAGACTTATCTGGTAACTTAACTCAGACTTACCTGGTAACTTAACTCAGACTTACTGGTAACTTAACTCAGACTTATCTGGTAACTTAACTCTGACTTACCTGGTAACTTAACTCAATCTTACCTGGTAACTTTACTCAGACTTACTGGTAACTTAACTCAGACTTACTGGTAACTTAACTCTGACTTACTGATAACTTAACTCAGACTTACCTGGTAACTTAACTCAGACTTATCTTGTAACTTAACTCAGACTTACCTGGTAACTTAACTCTGACTTTCCTGGTAACTTAACTCAGACTTACTGGTAACTTAACTCTGACTTATCTGGTAACTTAACTCAGACTTACCTGGTTACTTAACTCTGACTTTCCTGGTAATTTAACTCAGACTTATCTGGTAACTTAACTCGGACTTACTGGTAACTTAACTCAATCTTACCTGGTAACTTAACTCAGACTTACTGGTAACTTAACTCAGACTTATCTGGTAACTTAACTCTGACTTACCTGGTAACTTAACTCAATCTTACCTGGTAACTTTACTCAGACTTACTGGTAACTTAACTCAGACTTACTAGTAACTTAACTCTGACTTACTGATAACTTAACTCTGACTTATCTGATAACTTGACTCTGACTTACTGATAACTTAACTCTGACTTACTGGTAACTTAACTCTGACTTTCCTGGTAACTTAACTCAGACTTACTGGTAACTTAACTCTGACTTATCTGGTAACTTAACTCAGACTTACCTGATAACTTAACTCTGACTTACTGGTAACTTAACTCTGACTTTCCTGGTAATTTAACTCAGACTTACCTGGTAACTTAACTCAGACTTATCTGGTAACTTAACTCTGACTTACTGGTAACTTAACTCAGACTTATCTGGTAACTTAACTCGGACTTACTGGTAACTTAACTCAGACTTACCTGGTAACTTAACTCAGACTTACCTGGTAACTTAACTCAGACTTGCCTGGTAATTTAACTCAGACTTACCTGGTAACTTAACTCTGACTTACCTGGTAACTTAACTCAATCTTACCTGGTAACTTAACTCAGACTTACTGGTAACTTAACTCAGACTTACCTGGTAACTTAACTCAGACTTACCTGGTAACTTAACTCAGACTTACTGGTAACTTAACTCTGACTTATCTGGTAACTTAACTCAGACTTATCTGGTAACTTAACTCGGACTTACTGGTAACTTAACTCAGACTTACTGGTAACTTAACTCAGACTTACCTGGTAACTTAACTCGGACTTATCTGGTAACTTAACTCTGACTTACCTGGTAACTTAACTCAATCTTACCTGGTAACTTTACTCAGACTTACTGGTAACTTAACTCAGACTTACTGGTAACTTAACTCTGACTTACTGATAACTTAACTCAGACTTACCTGGTAACTTAACTCAGACTTATCTTGTAACTTAACTCAGACTTACCTGGTAACTTAACTCTGACTTTCCTGGTAACTTAACTCAGACTTACTGGTAACTTAACTCTGACTTATCTGGTAACTTAACTCAGACTTACCTGGTTACTTAACTCTGACTTTCCTGGTAATTTAACTCAGACTTATCTGGTAACTTAACTCGGACTTACTGGTAACTTAACTCAGACTTACCTGGTAACTTAACTCAATCTTACCTGGTAACTTAACTCAGACTTACTGGTAACTTAACTCAGACTTATCTGGTAACTTAACTCTGACTTACCTGGTAACTTAACTCAATCTTACCTGGTAACTTTACTCAGACTTACTGGTAACTTAACTCAGACTTACTAGTAACTTAACTCTGACTTACTGATAACTTAACTCTGACTTATCTGATAACTTGACTCTGACTTACTGATAACTTAACTCTGACTTACTGGTAACTTAACTCTGACTTTCCTGGTAACTTAACTCAGACTTACTGGTAACTTAACTCTGACTTATCTGGTAACTTAACTCAGACTTACCTGATAACTTAACTCTGACTTACTGGTAACTTAACTCTGACTTTCCTGGTAATTTAACTCAGACTTACCTGGTAACTTAACTCAGACTTATCTGGTAACTTAACTCTGACTTACTGGTAACTTAACTCAGACTTATCTGGTAACTTAACTCGGACTTACTGGTAACTTAACTCAGACTTACCTGGTAACTTAACTCAGACTTACCTGGTAACTTAACTCAGACTTGCCTGGTAATTTAACTCAGACTTACCTGGTAACTTAACTCTGACTTACTGGTAACTTAACTCTGACTTACTGGTAACTTAACTCTGACTTACCTGGTAACTTAACTCAATCTTACCTGGTAACTTAACTCAGACTTACTGGTAACTTAACTCAGACTTACCTGGTAACTTAACTCAGACTTACCTGGTAACTTAACTCAGACTTACTGGTAACTTAACTCTGACTTATCTGGTAACTTAACTCAGACTTATCTGGTAACTTAACTCGGACTTACTGGTAACTTAACTCAGACTTACTGGTAACTTAACTCAGACTTACCTGGTAACTTAACTCGGACTTACCTGGTAACTTAACTCAGACTTACCTGGTAACTTAACTCAGACTTACTGGTAACTTAACTCAGACTTACCTGGTAACTTAACTCTGACTTACTGGTAACTTAACTCTGACTTACCTGGTAACTTAACTCAATCTTACCTGGTAACTTAACTCAATCTTACCTGGTAACTTAACTCAATCTTACCTGGTAACTTTACTCAGACTTACTGGTAACTTAACTCAGACTTACTGGTAACTTAACTCTGACTTACTGGTAACTTAACTTGGACTTACCTGGTAACTTAACTCAGACTTACCTGGTAACTTAACTCTGACTTACTGGTAACTTAACTCTGACTTACCTGGTAACTTAACACAATCTTACCTGGTAACTTAACTCAATCTTACCTGGTAACTTAACTCAATCTTACCTGGTAACTTTACTCAGACATACTGGTAACTTAACTCAGACTTACTGGTAACTTAACTCGGACTTACTGGTAACTAAACTCAGACTTATCTGGTAACTTAACTCAGACTTACCTGGTAACTTAACTCAGACTTACCTGGTAACTTAACTCAGACTTATCTTGTAACTTAACTCAGACTTACCTGGTAACTTAACTCTGACTTATCTGGTAACTTAACTTGGACTTACCTGGTAACTTAACTCGGACTTACCTGTAAATCTTCTATAACATCTGCTTTACCTGTTGTTATAACTTCAAAATGAGTATCTGAAAAATAATTTTGAATGTAAACAACAGCACCAAGGCCACAGGGACAAATTTCCAACCCATAGTGCATATACATGTATCATATACATGTACATGCTTAATTTTGGAAAATGGGTTGGAAATTTGTGCCCTGGGCGACAGCAATATACCAATATATTTCACAGGCACTTGTCTCATCTATCAATACATCTAATCAGTAATATACAATCTAGCTGTATTGATATAAACCTGTCTGATGCTAATTCATAAAATATGCGTTAATGAGAATTATTATTACAATGCTGCTTAAAAAACTTTCTAAAATGTGTACATGTATTTCATTTACTTAATTGTGTTACGGCCTATCAAGAGGGCCAAATAGCTGTTCACAAAACCAACACTAATTTATATTTCCCCATGAAATACCCAGTCAAATATAACCACAAATATGCCACAACCATGAAAAATGCCTGAAGTTACCACATTCAGACACTATCAGTATTAATCATGTTGTAACTTCTTTCATGGCCACGAAATGTATATTTATCATGGTAAGACAAAAATTATTGAATGGAAATTCATGCCTTGAAATAAGTATTTCATCGTCATGATTGTACAAATTTACATCAACTTTTGCATGCCTATGAAATTTTGAATATGTACACCCAACAATTATAAAAAAATCACATGAATAATTACTAATCTTTAAAAAATCCACCAGTACTCGCAACTTTTAAGTATATAAAGTATTCACTGTGATGGAATCGGTTTTCAGCAATCATATTTTAATTCAATTTTTATCTTTTTTAATCCAGGTGGCTCTCAGTGGGTCAAAAATGGATGTCAACATTTTTGTTTAAATAAGTATTCCATTTAGCTGTTTATTTTCACAGGGTTGATGTTTTTGCTATTTCGTGAGTTTAATTGACATGGTTGCGAATATTTAACCAACAATTATGAATTAAACACTGGGCAATGTAATTTGACATTGGAAGCAATATTTGTGAAAATGAAATATCATCGTGAAGTTTTGATTTGTAAAAATTGTATTCTTTTGTTTGAAATGCAAATCTGCAAAAATAACCAGCTCTACGGTATTTAAATACGGGGAATCTTTGAGTATTGTGTGTTGTGCATTTTCTGTATTTTGTCATTTCAAAATTATAACACTCGTAAGTCTTCATTTAAGCATTGATGTCATTTTTTTTTAGTTTCATCGGGGTATGAAACAAATTTTGTTTGCAAACTGTATGAATCCGCGTACGCAACGTCAATTGTCGTATTGTGACGTCACATTTTTCGCGCCATTCTCGGAGTTTCTTTCATAGAAGAATGAAAAGAATTTTTCGACCAATCAGATTTGAGTATTTACCATGAAAACAAAGAAAAATTAATTATTTAGTAGTGTGGTAACTTACCATGTGGATTTCTAAATTGTTGAATAAGAATTTCTGGAACACCCCCAAGAGTTGAATTTCTTTGTCTGAGCGCCATCTTGCTTGGAATGTTGATTAAGTGTGCTGCCCGAACAATTTCGTGTCCACACTTACGACACAGCAAGAAATCTTAATAATAAGAAACAGGAGAGTTAATATCACAAAAATACACTCATATATAATTTTCAATGCAGTTTGAAATTATTTGTATTTTAAAAATTTGGTATGTCAGAAGGCAGCTTTAGGTACCGGTAACTGAAATAAAGGAAAAGTAAACAGTGACTCACAAAGACATACCCCCGTCCCTTCATCAGTAAATTTTACATGACATACAATATTACCGACACAAACTGACACTGACACAAATATGCTACTCTATTCATCGGTTCAATCTGTGCTCCAGCAATAGATTTGTTTGTTGGGTTTATCTCCCTAGGAACAGCCAGGGTCATTTGGAGGCAGGGTCTCCTTGTAGTAGCTGGTGGCTACCTCACTGAACAACATACTGGATGCCCATCACATTCCATCCAGAGCAATTAGGGTAAAGTGTCTTGCCCAGGGACAGAACCATGACAGTACAAGCCAGTCCATTTCTCAGCTGCCTTAATCCCACGAAACATATTTTACCACAAGATCTTCACCTGAGTTTACATGGCCAGCGCTCTAACCATCTGAGCTATCGAGGTCCCTGAACTAGAGGAAGTAGCTACTATCATGTAGATGTAGATAGATATATGTAGCGGGACTGGACTGGGTCGATCATAGGCGACCAGGTAGCTCAATTGGTAGAGTATCCGGCTAGTGTTCGGAGGTCCCAGGTTCGAAGCCCGTCTGGCAGTGCATTTTTCCACTCATACTACATTTGGTGCCTGTGACCAAACCTTGTTTCAAGTGAGGTGAATACTTGGCAAGGGGGTACCCAAACCTGGGTTGTGAGCTGTGAAGTCTTCAGGGGCGAAGACTTAAAAAGGGTGGGAAAAGTGTAGCAGAACTGGACTGGGTCGATCATCGGCGACCAGAGGGAAGAGTGTAGCAGAACTGGACTGGGTCGATCATCGGCGACCAGGTAGCTCAATTGGTAGAGCATCCGGCTAGTGTTCGGAGGTCCCGGGTTCAAACCCCGGTCTTGCAGTGCATTTTTCAACTCCTACTACATATATACCATCTAGTCCTATCACTTTACTCAAAACATAGCCAAAAGCGGGACATAATTGTAACAGAATTGATTTCTTATTTTTTGGAATGGTTATGAAGTACATGATTCTATGTCATAAAGGAAAAGAAAAAGTCTACCAAAATTGACCTTTGAGAAACTGTCTTTTATAGGGCCTTTTAGAAAATCAAGAAAATGAGAGAAAATCATGTTTAAAAGCTTCTTTAGATCGTAATATCAACCTCTTGTTTAATGATGGAAAATTCAGATTTGCCAGATTTTTTCACCTGCAAAAAATTTTTTTTGAAAAAAATATTGAACAGTCAATATAACAAACTAATTAACAACTTGACAATTAAGGCTTTTATTGCCTTTTTGAATGTTGGAAATAGCATTAACTAATCTCATAAGCAAAATGAGTTTATATTTTACTTCTAAAACTATGGTGTTCGATTGAATTTTCATATATGACTGATGGTAAATGCACGTAGAAAAATATGAAGCATAGAATTCAACCAATTGTGCTAATTTGGTGTCATTTTGTGTCTATATTAACCAATATTCATATTGCTGCAAGATGCAATTAATAAAACAGCTTGAAAATGCTCAAAAGCCATTTATGTATGTACATCACTTATTTAAAATACTAATTTTGTTAAGATCAGTTTACATAAGTGTCTAAAATTTAACAGTGAAACCATCATAATATGCAATTTAGCCTGAACAGTAGAAAATGGCCAAGTCCATGATTTTGAATAACCACAATTTATTATGTTTAGTTGTTCAGAATAATGAATGAACTTTGACATGCTTGACAGTTCAGTCAAATTTACATGATATAGGGATATTTATCAACCATTTCTTCCATGATTTCCAGTTGGAAGACGTCATTTTTCGCTGAGGAGAATATGCACAGAAAATGGTTTCATCAGCTTTATAGCTTTAGCTTTTCATGTCATTCAAATAAATTAGGAAATCATTCAATATGGACTTTGAAACAGTTCAAAATCAGCCCAAACAGGCAAGGTTAATAAATTTCATTGGACGAAAGCAAAATCACATATTCAAGAAATTAAATATATATTATAATGCCAAATTTCAATGCAATTATTCAAAGCTAGTATCGATATTAATGAACATGTTTTTCTTCTCTCTTGAAAATGCAATAAAAGTTAATATGTTAAACATTTGAATGCTTTTTAGCAATATTCATCGTGCAAGAACTCTTTTCTGCAATAGTTCCTACTGATTATTATCTGTACTATACATTGTACGACTGGTCCAGTGATATAGTCATTCATGATCATCTAACCAATATTATCCAAGAATGATATTGGTCCAGTAAGCAAAAAAAAAACATAACTTATTTTCTTGACCCGAACAACAAAATTTCCTGAAGGTTGATTGTGGTAAACTTTTTTCTGTAACAACATACACATTGATAACTATGAAAAACAAATAGTAAATTCTGTTGCAATCATATGTGTCGATGTTAATAAACTCTTGAAATATTTAGTCTGCAAGTAACATATGGCTGTCATTATTATCTTATGTGACTTTGTATTATTATCTACTAAACATTAAACTTAGAAAAATAAAGCTATAAAAAGTGATTTCATAGAGGCCGATCAGGCTATTATATATCGCTTGGCAGATTGCAATGGACATAGTGATACTCTCGGGATTTTTTGTTAGGCTGCCGGGCAACTTTACATGGACCACAGGGACACGTTACAATAGTAATGTATGTATAAAATATAGGGGGGGTCGATATACCACAGGGACACGTTACAATAGTAATGTATGTATAAAATATATGGGGGGTCGATATATATCGACCCCCCATATATTTTATACATACATTACTATTGTAACGTGTCCCTGTGCATGGACTGTTAGTACGAGAGAGAGTAAATTGCGGAAACATGCGAATTGCGGTTATGGCATTTCCTGTAATAGGTACCTGTTATTTCGTCTGCAACAGAACTAACACTATCGAGGCTGAAATATACGACAATCAACGAAAAAAGAAAGTTTAGAACATTTGAGGCCGACAACGAGCACCTGCCACTGGAGGATGCCATTTTGTGCAAATGCATTGTGGGATTTGCTTACATTCTCCGAGTTTGACAGTTGTCACGTGGGCAACCGCATTTTAGGGCGATATAAACAATGGCTGTTGCATTTACCAATTTCACCCCCTCGACATGCTATGTTAACTTACACATTTCCCGTTTTAATATATAAAAGAAAGGCACAATATTGCAATGATAGTGCGTAAAAATAAGAATATTCAATGGATAGTAAACTAAAATTGTCCTTCTGATTCTAAGTAGTTTTGAAAACGACATGTCATTCGTTAGATAAATGGTGGAACTATGTAAGTCATACTCTCCATAAACATTGTGATGCAACTTTTTTGATTGACAGATTCATCTCCGAGCCAACACCGAATATTTTTATCGATTCTACGTGTTTTAGATTAAATTTATTATCGGCGTTTGCAGATTTTGATATTTTAGAATATACTTTAGTGCTTTGTATACATGGATATATCAAAAAGTAGTCCGATAGAGTGTATTACCTAAATCATCGAATATATCTTCGGCCATGACCTTGGTAGAAAATTCCTTCGGCAAATGAAAACACGGAGGTGTGTCTCAATAAGCCAATGAATGCACTGATAGTAATCACGAGGTTTTGTTGATACCGGAAAATAAGCTCCGCCTACCCTAGCACCAAAACAAACCGGCGCAATATACCGGCATATGTTTACTTCTGCCAGCTGATTTTTGTGAGTCTAATACAGCCAACTTACTGAATATTTTTATGTGAAACTTTGTGAACTTAATTTTTGGATGTTCTTGATGTGACTTACTCAAGATGTTTGGAAATCGGAGACTAGCAAAGCGCTCAATTATAGGCACGAAAATTTGTGCCGCTTGGCAAGATGGCCGATATTACCCTGGTACCATTCAGAATCACCCGGCCGAAGGAGATATATTCAGAGAACCGAAATACACGGTCCGATTCGATGACGGTTACCAGAGAGATGTAAATGCTAGTGATATTGTGGGACCAGGATTCAATAATGTCTCATCAATCACATTGAAGCACGGACAAAAAGTTTATTTGACGTTGAACGGGCGGGAGGTACAGGGCTCTGTAGCCGAACACAACCGCTTACAGGACGAGGTCATTGTAATTGTTCCAACACAAAGCGGCGACGGGATTGAACTTATCCGGAAAATAGATGATTTGCGACTGATGGAAAGTAGGAAATCAGCTCGACTGGTCGACCAGGCTACAGACTATTCAAAACTTGCTGATTTAAATGTCCAAGGAGACAAAAAGAGGGCTGTGTCTCACGTCATCGATGTCCCGTCCAAGTCCCAGTAAGTTACTATTTATAAATGTTTTCTAAAATTTAAATCAGTTTGGTCAGAGACGTGTATATCAAGTCTCTGGTTTGGTATTCCTATATTCAGTTGATCTTATCAGGTGAATTACGTGTACATTTTAAATATGTGTGTGTATATAGATCAGTTACCATATGAGCCTAACGATCTTTTACCTGTGTAGTATTTCCAGGTGAAAATCAATGACATAATACAATAGTTACAGGGTGTGATGAAACCTCTGGGGCCGGTTAGTTACATCGGCTTTAAAAATAGACGCCGGCCGGCGCACGTACCGAGGACTCTGACCTTCTCCTTAGTGATATATGTATACATACTGTACTTATATAGACATCACAGAGAGCGTGTCCATTGAACTAGCTAATACCAGCTCTAAGATTAATATATAGACGTTTATATGTAGCGATCCTCAAAGTTTTGAAAAGTGGAGGAAGGTACAATTGATAGAAGACTGTTTGATCTACTTGGGAAATTATTTGAGACATACATTGGAGAATATGTATCTTGGTTGTCGTGAGTGCCGTTTTTGTCTTACAAACCATCAATCTGAAAAGGAAGAAATATTATATCGGAAGAAAAGAAAAAAGAAAACTGTACGGCATTTACGAACCACATACAGCGCGACTCGGCTGACACGACGGTAATATTATAGACATTCAAACTTAAATTTAAAAAAAAAATCATAATTAACAGGTCTAGAGGTAACGAACTTTTGTTTTCTTTAGTTGTTAGGACATATTTAACAATTATTATTGTTTTCCTAAGTTGTAACAGATATATGTATACAACAATTGACGTTATTATGGTATTAAAGCTTACTGTCAGATAGTTGTGATATTGAAGTGAAACTGACAGTCGTTTCCTTTCGATGAACAGGTTTGGACTTGTGACCGTATTAATTATAGGTAAACGTGTGTACAACCCCTTAATTAACTTAATATTACGTAATCATTCCATTGATATCGATGGATAAATTTTGACCCTTTGACACCTGATAACAATTCTTTTGTCAAACGTTTTGCAATAAAATATGTTCAAACTAGACTTAAACACCAGTAAAGTATGTGAGATTTTAAACACCAGTAAAGTTTGTAAGATTTTAAGGTGAATATAACTTTTCATCAGAGTTCGGGAATGGTAGGTAGCTAGGGGGACTAGACTTTTTAATAGTTCCTTTGACTTTTTGGAGAGGGGTGGGCGAAAACCAAGAACCTGCAGTGTAGTAGTACCCCTTTTCCAGACGTTATATTTCAAAAAACTGATAGGACTAGACTAGAGTCAGTTTGATCCCGATGGCACATAGGACCGAAATGAAAGGATGCCCCTCCCTGACCATCATAATCAGACCCCTACATAACATATCTCCTTCCATAGGATGTCTCCTTTTCCTACTTAAACGTCACCATGCATTAATGCATTATACCCTAATATAACATTTACCTCCCCGGAGTGTGTCCCCCCCCCCCCCATCATATCCCGACCCCTACCTAACATCTACCTCCCTAGAGTGCCCCCCCCCCCCCCATCATATCCCGACCCCTACCTAACATCTACCTCCCCAGAGTGTCCCACGCCCATCATATCCCGACCCATACCTAACATCTACCTTCCCCAGAGTGTCCCACGCCCATCATATCCCGACCCCTACCTAACATCTACCTCCCTAGAGGTCCCCCACGCCCCCATATCATATCCCGACCCCTACCTAACATCTACCTCCCCAGAGTGTCCCCACGCCCATCATATCCCGACCCCTACCTAACATCTACCTCCCCAGAGTGTCCCCCGCCCATCATATCCCGACCCCTACCTAACATCTACCTCCCCAGAGTGTCCCACGCCCATCATATCCCGACCCATACCTAACATCTACTTCCCCAGAGTGTCCCCACGCCCATCATATCCCGACCCCTACCTAACATCTACCTCCCCAGAGTGTCCCACGCCCATCATATCCCACCCCTACCTAACATCTACCTCCCCAGAGTGTCCCACGCCCATCATATCCCACCCCTACCTAACATCTACCTCCCCAGAGTGCCCCACGCCCATCATATCCCGACCCCTACCTAACATCTACCTCCCCAGAGTGTCCCCCGCCCATCATATCCCGACCCCTACCTAACATCTACCTCCCTAGAGCCCCCCCCCCCCCCCCCCCCCCCTACCTAACATCTACCTCCCCAGAGTGTCCCCACGCCCATCGTATCCCGACCCCTACCTAACATCTACCTCCCCAGAGTGTCCCACGCCCATCATATCCCACCCCTACCTAA
This sequence comes from Pecten maximus, assembly GCF_902652985.1. Lineage (NCBI taxonomy): Eukaryota > Metazoa > Mollusca > Bivalvia > Pectinida > Pectinidae > Pecten > Pecten maximus. The sequence continues at coordinate 18,364,003 of NC_047032.1, read as the reverse complement.
CATTTACATCCCTGAATGCTACCACCTTTCGAAAATCTGGATTTAACGAACGTCATTTCCCCCCAGGCGGTACCGTCGACCAAGCAGTGATGATGAAGAGAGAGACGGTGTACAAACAGAGGAAAACGACGTGGTGATGATGGATGAGACGATAGCGGCGATGGTTCTCACGAGTCTGTCATGTAGTCCGCAGTCTCCTAAGTTTCAGTCGCCACAACTAACAGGTGTTTTGATGATTTTTTTTGTCTGACACGCTTATATTTATTATATTTGGTTACTGTACTGTAATGAACTGTCTTCCTGTGGTGACAGGTGTTCGTTTTACTAATTTATTGACATTTATTATAATACGTATGAACGTCCTCGTTTCATAGTCTGAGTTTCCAAGTCTAATCCATAATTTCCATTGAAATTATATAGGCACTCCATACATATCCGCAATTTAATATTTCCTAGTATAATGAATTGAAAATGAGTACGTAAATGTATATAACAATTTAAGTAGGGGTTTGCTATCTTTAACGAAGATATACATGAAAAACGCTACGTCAAAAATTGTTTGTTCTTTGGTTAGTCAAAATAAACAAAATCTGACCAAACCATTACTATGTCTGCCAGATCTGACCAACAAGAGCCCCGCCCCTCTGTCCAGTAGTGTAGCCAGTAGCGGTTTTCACTCGGAAAGAAGTGATCCCTCCCCGCCTCTCTCCAGCAATCTCAGTGAAAGTGCCCCTGCGGCGTCCGGCGGCTGGTTCTTTGGGTCATATCCGAAAGATGACGGCGTCGTGCTCGAAGAAAATGACGATGAATACGATGATGTGGAAAACATGGAACCAAAACGAAAGAGGGTCGGAAGCCACGGATACGAGGTAGGCCAGTGAATTAAGTTTTCAAATTTTGTGAATGATCTCTTACACAGGTTTTAGACATGTTCCTTTTTACACAGGTTTTAGACAGCTGGTCTCTTTACACAGGTTTTAGACAGCTGGTCTCTTTACACAGGTTTTAGACATGTTACCTATTTACACAGGCGGTCGTTCAGCATAGATTTAGTTTTGACAATAGAATACAGTTTGGTATTTCTGTTTAACATTTAATGGTCTCTTTCCTTAGGTAGCCTCTCAATTAGGAAATATCGAGCAAGTATGGTGGTTGGATATTTTTTCAATATCTATATTTAAGTAATTTTAATAAACATCTTTAAGAGAGGAAACTACGTTCCGGGATAGATTCCGCTGTGTCATCATTATTATAGCAAGCCGTGTGTTACTGTATCTGCCTGTAGCGCACGGTAAGCAGATTTCGAAGGTCTCTGTGGTGGTTTGTATGCAAGCGGACATATCTTGATTTGCTACTACATACGTATTGCCCCTACACGTTAGCTTCAATTAATATGTACATGTATGTACATCCCTATATATATCTACACCGTGAAAAACCATCCAAAGTTCGACTTTCGGATTAATGAGACTATAGGTTCCGTATTAACGGGTCTGAGAACTACATCATCTTTGAAATACCTGATAAATTAAGTCAGCTGGCAGGATAATAATAAACGATTAACGATAGGTACTGTGAATACCGACAACCCAGCGATACGCCCGCTCTCCAATTTCCCATCGTTTAGCAGAGGTCACATTTTTTCAGCTATATACAAATGTATATATATGTACATATATAGAAACTGCCTCTGGTTAAAATGTACTATCGTGATAAGAGAACAATAGCTCCACAGAATGGACTACAGACTTTGAACTTATTAAACATAAACAGGTCGACGATCTCTGGATGTATATTGTTTTGCTTCTGATACTGCAATATATGTAACGAAAAAAGTGGATCTTAAACTGTTCGCCAGTACAGGTAAGTTATTCCACAGGTGTGTATAGGTATGTATGCTTATTACGAGTCCTGAGGATATATTTCAGTAGCCCGTGACCTAATTCCACCAGCTGATCGCTAGCTGATGTGGCTATTTATAGCCTGGGTCATGCTGACGTTATTTCGCCACCATTAAGTGTGTGTATATTCGCTACTGTGGTATTATTCTGCAACGTATACAAAACAAACTTGCTCATAGATTTCTGCGAAGTTTCCAGTCACATGCTTTACATTTACGTTAAATGGGTATAGTTGTGTTTGTCGTAGAATTAAGCCGGTGACGTTGGCAAATTGACCCGAGACCAGGTTCACTGTCCGTAAAGATCAATCATGACCACGTGACAGCTTGTCAAAGCGTCTATTTATAGCGCCAGGCTTCGAGAATGTGTATTAGCTACCGATTGTTTACGCTGTTCCGTGAATTGAAAATCGCCCCTCCGTATTTATCTGAGTTTGTGGGTGCAGTACGTGTTTACAACATTCTATCTGTTGTTGTTCGGAGCGAAAACAAAATGCCAAGCCTGACTGTAACACAAGGGGTTTAAAATTATGTGTGTTAATATAACCTGTGTATGACCTATCATTTCTATATATATCTGAATCATCGCGTCGTATGGGCAGCTGTGATGAGGACAATGATGCTGATTGTTACGATAGCCCGAATCGAGCAGAATAAATCTGGCATCGATGTCAAATTGCTGCAAATTAGAATTAGATGTGTTGATAAATGATGTTTATCCTTAATCTAAAAACACGGACCCTATGTGTTTCATTACACAATTAATATGATCACAGCACGGGCACTAGTCCGAGTTTCTCCTGACCCTGACACCATGCAGGTTTCGATATTCAGACGCCTATCTGTCAGAATGTCCAAGTCTGCTGCCAGGGCCAGAGGAAACTCGGATTACACATGTACCTGTTGTAATATGTTAACAGTATCGATATATCATTGCTATGTTTGTCAGATGAACCAAGAATTGTGCACTGCTTCATAATGCTGATGTCATTGTTCAAACTCCTTTTTTTATTTATGATAAAATGTAAACACGATTTAAAAAAAAAAAAACGTTCCAAAATTGATTATGGATTATTTTTGGTAGCGAACACAATAAAACGTGTACTAATTCAAAAACAACGAACCGTTTCACATATTATCAGAAAAATAAATTAACTTTGTAACAATATGTAAATTTAGATGAAGTTTTCTCACGGAGGTCGGTCGTGTGGTAAAAAAAAATCAAACCCCCCTCCCCCTCCACCTTCCCACTTAAAAACAAATTCAAATTCAAATTCATTTCATTTATTATCTCAACACCTATACAGGTATACAGAGATAGACTACAAAATACAATACATGTAAATTTACAATAATATGAAATTTGGATTAAGAATTATCATGCTATCAAGTTGTTTTAAACGCCTCCAATATCGTTCGTCCTTTGTTTTCGATTTATAGTGTACGTGTACGGTGACCACGTGTACGTTGTATGGGAATCTCGGTGGGGGTTACCTGTCCGAAATATTGACGTCCACACTGGGTCAGCTATCGGTCAGCGGTGTAATTGGCCGCTCCGGACACTTCACCTCACGTATATAACGTCGTAATACTTATGTCACCAGTACCTGGTATTTTACAGCTTCTTATATCACCAGTACCTAATATTTTACATGTCAAATCAATGGTCAAACGTGTATCCGTCTGATTCCAACTGTTCTGGTTTTGTTCAAATACACTATATTCCCATAATGTTAGCTGTTGAGTATGTTTTGTGAAGGATCGAGATAATAAACTAGTTTACTCTGCCACCATTCATCTTTGCGAGTTACCAATGTTTCTTTGAGCTTGTGAGAAAGTTTCCTGACCCACTCATAAGTTCATCTGGCCCCAAATACCAAGACAATCTAATTGATATTGCGGCCGGCATACTGTGAACTGTGTGAACGTACATATTTTAGCGGTTATCTAGTGCTTTTCGCGCTAGAATCATTACGTTAAATCATGATTGCACTTAATGCACTTTTATATATACCATTTCTATAATTTTGGCGCGCCAGTTCATCAATGCACTTATCTGTTAAAATTTGGATATACATGTACATATGTACGCTAAAACGTTACGCCTAATAAAGTACGTTTAATTACTGTATATTAGGAAGGTGAAAAATCGTTGGAAAACCTGTAATCTATAAAATATTTTGCCGAAATACCTGTAAAAACACGATTTTACACGTAATTGTTTATAATAGCATCGGTTTAAAAAAAGTATTTTAACACGGCGACGCTTCGAAACTATCAAAGAGGGACAAAAATATAAGATGGCGGTGATTAAATATAAAACTTATTTTCTTATTAAAATTTGGAAACAATTCAGTTATAGCAACTTGAATAAATCACTGTTAATTTTAACAATCGCCTTTCATAGCCTGATGTTAAAAAACAAGCTAGTCAAAGTGGTGAGTTGGCAGAATTTGATGTTATCGTGGGAATGGCCGAGAATTTGATTGAAAACATTCACACCTCAGCAGGATTGACGTAACTTTGGACGGTATTATGGCCGGGTCATAAAAGGATGTACTGGTTAGTATAATAGATATGTGTCCGTCTCGCCGGCCGTTACCTAGAAACCAGTATGACACCCCGTGTCGACCGCACATTTGTGTAATACCATTGACCATATCAACATGTGTGTACGTGTATGCACACATACATATGGTTTGTGGTATATAAACAGCTGTACGGTGCAATTTCGTCAATAAATAACCTGGATTCTCCGTGTAACCACTTAACATTTTTACAACTAAGCGCTTTTTCTTTATTCTTAATTTGAATATATTGTTTTAATGCGTGTGTTTCCCCCAGAAAATGTCAGATTTTAAGGAAATTAGCATGGAAAGGCGTAGTATTTATTTGCAACAAAAGCAAAAGAAGATAACTCGTGTCAATTTTCATTACTATCGGATTATTATCCCCTGTCCGTGTCATTACAGTCAGTGACCGAATTTATTACTACATTATATAAAACTGTATAATAAACCCAGATACGTTCCGCATTGAAACAAAAAAGAAAAGAAAACAGAAGTGATATGTATAACGTTAACGCCATTTCAACAATTATGACAAAGTCGTTTAAAGTCAATATGGATCGAAAATGATTTTAGGCCACATACATAAATTCTTTCCTGAAGTTGCTTAATTAAGGGATTGTAAAATTAGAATTATTAAATTGATTTATCATTTTTTTGAAATGAAGTTTTTACATACAATTGTAATAGTCTTTGTTGTACATGCGTATTCATTTATCATCCTACGTAGTTACAAAGAAATATATCTATATGGGGGTTTGGTCTGTGTCTACTTATATATATCTGTCTACGTCAGAAAACACCTGTGTTGTACAAACAGCACATGCCGGATAGTCGTTATAAACCACAGGGAATTGGTACACATGATCAGCCAGCAGTCGATGTAATACATTTACATAAGTATATGTCGACCGTGGGTTGGGATTCTATGCCAAGTCCCTGTGCTATAACTACTGTGTAGGCTTCTCTCTCACATTAGAATGCGAATTAAAATATAACATTATACAGCCATATTTGCCGAATTTCTAAGTTTGGTTGCATTTTATATATGCTGTACCATCGCCGCGTTCCCCTACTAGATCGCCAGGAATCCTGATGTGTCCTATTTCCACACTGACCTAGATTAGAGTCCCGAGGTTGTACTCCGGGTCAATGAACTGCAATATAAACGGCGAACAACTGTAAGCTCTGTGGCGAACAAAGATATATGTAGCTATAAGCCCTTGTTAACTCAAGATAACTAAACCTGAGTAGCCAATAGGTATGTTGAGAAGCCTTGTCAAAAGTAGACAGACATGTGAATGATAAAAATGATCACAGGGGGGGCAAGTCCTAAATCTCTTATGGGATGCCATTTATCGCTTCGTATGCAATGCGTCTCCTTGTAGCAATTCGAGTAAAATATCTTTCCCATGGACAGATTATATATAATTATACAGCGACCGTAAGAGTAATATTTAGTTTATTTTAACACAAGTAGACTGAGGAAACTATACGAGGATACGAAGAACATGTGGGGTTGGGTTACAACCCGCTTCATTTTAACTCTAGAATGACGACGGGCGATCAGCTTACTAGCCCCAGTTCGGTAACACTAACCTATCATAATCTTTGCCTATTCGTAATAATTGTTGAAGAGGTGAATCCGAGTAAGTGTTTAGGACAATATGTGCTGTTTTATCGCCCCATGAACAGCCAGGGTCATTTTGATGCGGGATGTCCTTGTAGTAGTTGGTGACTACCTCACTGAACAACATACGAGGCCCAACTACTAGAGCGTAAATACCTGTCGGGGGGGAATTGGCCGCAATACATTCTAGGAGGGGACCGCCGTGGCCGAGTGGTTAAGGTGTCCCGACACTTTATCATAGCCCTCCACCTCTGGGTCGCGAGTTCGAAACCTACGTGGGGCAGTTGCCTGGTACTGACCGTAGGCCGTCGGTTTTTCTCTGGACACTCCGGCTTTCTTCCACCTCCAAAATCTGGCACGTCCTTTACTGACCCTGACTGTTAATAGGACGTTAAAATAAAAATAAACCGAAAGCACTCTGGGAGAAATCGCAGAATTCTATAACCTCCATGGTGGAAACAAAAGAGAGAGCCTGCACTCGGGTTCCTTGTTTATTGTTATCTTTGACATTTAAAAACGTCAGATGATGAGCACATGATATAAACCAGTACATATTTGTAAATATTGGTGCCAATTATAAAGCGCATGACCAGGAAAGTGGCAAAGTGCCAGCGTAATGATATATACTCCAGCGGTGACGCTTATACGTAACAGACACACGTGTGGCAAGGTTTTGCATGTTATTACACCGGCGATGCTCATCATCATGCGACAAGTGTTATGGATAGCCATTTCTAGAGTGGGACTTTCTAATTAAAAAATATATATACTTAGGCGAGCTGTCGTCAATAGACGTTTCTAATAGGGACAATTGATGACCTGTTGTTTACATAGGGAAAACCAGCGACTTGTTTTCCTAAAATATTGATATAAGTTGAAGAGAGAACTAAAGGAGAATCCAACCTAAGATAGAAAACATTGTTTTGAATTTGCTAATTACTGGCGAATTAGTTCGTAATTGTATGGGAAACATTTATGACAAGACATTGTTTTCGCATTGGTAAAGATATACGCTCGTAATTAGGATTGGCAGAAATTAGGAGAAATTATGTATAAAACGCCACGATCACGTGACATATCGCTTGTGTTAAAGTCACGATGTGATCCAAGTTTAATGAGGATTTAGGATACACCGAAATGACCCCGGGTCATTTGTCAATCAATGTTATCACAAGTGTGCATTGGCATACCGGAAATGAATAATATTACTGCGCTATGCCGTCATTAGGCAGCTGTTCAAGTCTTGGCCAGTTGATATAGCGGTCTTTTGTGTGTATTTATAAGGACATAGTTACGTGCATAAGTAAAGCTTTTATCATCATACAAGACCAGTTAGTCAATATCCTAAAACCAAATCATAAAAATAGTTTGTACAATTTTGACCGTAGTTGTTGTAGACTGCGATGTGTGCAAAACCTCCTAACTAATAAAACCAGTATAAAACTTGTACGTTCTGTCGTAAAATTGGTTTCTAATTTCAAGAGTTCAGTATCAAGTGTTAGGTGTATGAGTTCGTAATAGTCATTGATATCATGGTTTTAACTAATAAAACTTGACTTTAGTTTGGTGGATATATGAAGTAAAAATTGTAAACTTTTTTTATTGATTTGACTTTTCGTGTGATTGACAGCCCGGCACCAGACATCAGAATATAAGATCTGAAAACATATCAATTCAATTTCATATCGTTTACGTAGAATTCATTTTAATAGTTTTTTTTAGTTATAAGTAAAGTAAAAACTTACATTTAATGTGTTATAAATAACTCTGTAACGAACAAATATTTAAGACAAATCTGATGACGTCACTACAGACATACAATTTTAGAATTTAACTACGGGAGGTGACTGATCAGTTACAATACAAGGTAATCCCACTAGCTCAGACTAGAGGAAATTTCCCTTTAGCATAGTGGTAGGATGTGCATTGCTTCACATTGAGAATAATCTTATACGTCTCTGGTTTAATAGATTTTTTATTTTCATTTGATATGTAATTAAGTTAAATCTGGGTATGCTTTAGATGTGTAATAACAGGGGCTTTTACTGTTTAATTGACCGTAATGGCCGGAGAGGTCACTGACCACGCTGTCCACCCCCTCATCTATGGTCAATGTATATTGTTAATTATAGCTAAAATGTCAACCACACACACACCAGATAACGATAGGGACATCGTTAAGTAGGGGCATCATTAAGTCGATGGCCGGAAGCTAGTGTTGTATGCTTAGAAAAGAATTACTGGCGATCGCCTTTATGCTTATCAATTTTCCAAGCATGTGTCCTTAACCGGATTTTCTTTGACATGATTATTACAAATGGTTCGTTTAAAAGACTAACATAGAATGAGAAATTTTCGGTTAACGTGAGCAGTAGGAATTACTGTCCCATATTGAACCAAAGACGATCATATTGCATTCACACTACATGTACACTGAACTGACGTCTGTGTAAACCAGTTCTAGACTCAGTGGTCTCCACCTGTATAATCTTATCAAGAAATAGAATAAGTACATTGTATAATCTCTCCTAAGTCCTAAGATGTTAGAAGAAAAAATGCAAATGGATAATTCTTAAAAAACATTATAATAAATAATAATGGATAAATATTGCTTCCTCAACTCGCCCTCTGGGAATTCTGCTACCACACGGACTAGATTTAAAGATCAGTATTTGACCAATTACTGTATCATTCGTAGAATGTTAAATGTTCGAAATACTTTTCCATTTAGCAAGCAAGTATTCCATATAAAGTGTATAATATAATTACATTGACCGTAGTATGCACGCGTTATAGAAATTTTCGTTGAGAGGCCAAATGAAGTTGAATTGTTAGGGTACCAATGACGGCTCCATAGATAAAATGAGTGCTAGCTTCTGGTTTAATTTTCACTGTTGTTTTGATCTAAAAGGACATTAAATGTCATTGATCCACAAGAAAATGATCCACAATGAAAATTGATTGACAATTGAAACAGGAGACCTAAAACAGTCGGGACGACACGGGGAAACATGGCAGTCTTCATTGTTCCTGTGGTGTATCTCATAAACATGTCTCTAATTTGTGTTTCAAGCTATCGCTATATTAGAACGAATATTTACCCTGCCTACACTGCTCTAGGCAGGACGACCATCTGTAAGAAATCGTCCGTCCGTCGTCCAGAGCTACGTATCGCAGCTTCGCTATTTACCATCTGAATGTACGGACAAAAAATGAAGGGACGTAACTCTGATGCGCTAGAATGTGTTAACCAGAAGAGTCCATTTATATTTGCAGGGTCACAAAAAGACGGTGTTCAAGTGCACGTGGAAGAAGTGCAACAAAATCCACGACACTGTATCCAGTATCGAAGCTCACGTTCGAACGGCACATCTTGGGTATGTCTGTCCTTCCTTCCTTCCTTCCTTCCTTCCTAGAACGATGATATATTTGATAACACTTGTTATGCTTTTGTGCAGAGTGAAAATCATGACAACCTTTCTACTTTCAGGCTTTCAGAATCCGACAGCAACCTCCTTGATCATGAAGAAGAATTTTACTACACCGAGATCGAGGTTACAGTGGATCACGTGACAGAAAAGTTTTCCGACATGTGCACGTCATCACCCCCAGAACCAACTGGAATTGAGTTCGGCAGACCTATCCCCGATCACGACTACCAGAAAAAGGTCGGTTTAAGTGTACGCAGTTTCATTTTGATTTGAACGAGTAATATTAACCGGCAACCGGAAGAAGGAGATAGCAAATTTCATTTTTAAAAATAATTTAAAAAAAAGAGAATCTTCCACTCTATTTATAATGTAATACGTCACTTCTTTAACTATATAGGTCGCCGATTTATACGAGGTTGTACCATTCTATATTTGCAGGAACACAGACAAAATGTCGGCAACATGTTCGCTTCGTCAGTGCCTTCTGGCGGATTTCAACCAGTGACTTCATCCGGGTCTCTTCCAATTACTATGCCACAGATCAAAAGGTCGTTGTCATGGCAAAATAACAATACCTCTTCCTCATCTGGATTGTCGGTAAGTAATATAAGATTCGTTGTCCGATTCACACACTGCGATGACATAGTTCACATAATATATGAGATATATAAAACTGGTGTAATCGTCATACAAATGGTCTTCAGATCCAATGTTGATTTATTTCTGTGATGTCCATTCTCGATTTTACCATCTCTCCGTTCGTCCATTCAATGCAAACACTTAATGGTGCTCTTTCTAGATATGATGTTTGTATATCGGTAATTTCCTTTCCAGATGTCACTTTTCTGTCCGTTCGTCCATATGATGTATTTCTTATTTCCTTTTCAGATGTCACCTTCTGTCCGTTCGTCGAAGCCATCTCCACAGGAACGTCTTCAGCAACATCAGGCACAGTCTCCGAAATCTCACCTTTTCTCGTCTCACAAGAAGCCTCGAAGTGAAGTCCGGAAATGTCGGAAAGTTTATGGAATGGAAAACAGAGACATGTGGTGCACACAGTGTAAATGGAAGAAAGCTTGCTCTCGATTTGCGGACTGAAGTGTCGAGCTCATTCCATTAAAACATTCGACCAATCAGAAACGTTTTAATGTCTTTCCAATGGGAGATCAGATTTGATTGGTCCACAACAATGGAGTGTCTGGACACAAACAATAAGGAATCAGTGATAATGCTGACTCATTCCACAGTCTGAAGTTGACCAATCAAAAATAAGCTTTTTAAGAATACCATATTTAGACAGGTCTTGCATCATTAAGCTGAAGTCTGATTGGTCACTCATTAATACGGTGGGAACATTGGTCTGGTGATTGGTTATTCTTTAATAAAATTGTGAGAATCGTGCGCACAATTTAAAACCATATTCAGGGAAAATCAGTGTTTACCAAACCTGTGCACTGGTTGCCACACTGAATCATTATCTGTAAATTTACCATCTCCATATCACAGAGTTCACAATGCCCGGATGTAGAAAATCCGTGAAACCCGGATGTCTATTTTTTACGATATTCACACATTTTATCCAATGGAAATATTGTTTGCAATATATCTTTATTAACACAATGGGAGATAACTGAAGTTAATCACATCGCGATCTCTAACCAGAATTGTCGTTCCTGACCTTCTGCGTGTGACTATTAATCGAGGAGCCGGTGTCATTACAGTCAATGTCATAACTTGCTATATGTCGTGATGTTTCTGTTGATGAATTGTTTGCTGATGATTTATAAAATAAGAGGCAATGTCCAATATGAATTTGATATTATTTGAAAACTTAAAAATTTAGAGAAAATGGAATCAGTATTAAACTTTGACGTCAATATCATAGACATTATCGCCATAAACATACCATATAACTTATATAAATTACACTAAGTTGAGAACATTTACATCTACAAAAAACGTACATTTGAACTAGTTTACGTTTATTTTAATCTGAGATTTTTCTTCTGCTCATTTCCCCCCAATAATAACTAGAATACGTATAAAGGGGGGAAAACTCCATGTATGAAAAAAAAAACATCAATTTTTATGATTCTCAACATTAGATGTTATTTCTGGTAAGTTAGGTTTGTTAAATATATTAATTTGTAACAGATAAGAAAACAAATACTCCCAGTGATGATCTCGATAACCATTAAGATTCTGGTCATTGTGTGTGAATTCAGCGGCTGATTTACGATTTAATCCATATATTAAATTGTTGTAATTTCTGATCGATTTACACATTTTATTACACATATTGTATGCATTGTGATATTGAGGGGAACAATATTGTGCATTACCTCTCTTTTAGGAAGTAGACTCGCCCAAACTGTATAGATATGTGAATAGCTGACCAGTCTATTCTTGGTAATGATGGTAGAGCGACGTTCTCAATGTCTTTCATACTTGTTGCTAATTGTTAAATGTTGCCACTCATATTGTGATCATATACTGTTTTAAAATTGTTTTTTAGTTTAAGAGTAGATTAATATCATTATATATATATATATCATAATATTATATCCATATGACATCAAGCTATGTCTTGTCGATAACATGTCTCCTTTATCGCAGAAATATGCCACGCCCCCTACTAGGCCACGCCCTTCAGACTTTTTGCTCTCCAACTTTCATTTTGTACAAAGGTTGGACCGGATACTGGTCCGACTTTTGTTTTTTTTTCTTATCGCCCTTTACTTATAGAATTCCGTATTTTATATGGACTGTATGCTTTGTTTTGTTGTTCAATTCCGAGAAAAAAAACAATGTATTGGTTTCCTTGACGACCCGATTACATGAGTATCTCCTCTTTATTCAGGAACAAAGATTTGTCGTTCTTTTCATTACTAAGGGAGATAACTATATCCTTCGAGTTACATGTCAGAGAGCCATTCCACCAAGCTAGACTAAAATTTAATAAAGCTGTGTATAGTTAACTTGCCACAGTAAGGGAAACAGGAACATCCATTCATTTCTAAAGCTACCAAATGGAAACTGAATGGTCCTATGACGTGTCATTGTTTGGAAACCACACAATTGATGGACGAAAATTCAACTTGTTCTATAGTAGGTCATTTGGATTAATGAAAACAAATTGCCATTTGCATGTCTTAAAACTGGTTTGGTTTCTTTAAATCCGACGAAAAAGATTCCGTTTTAACAAATATGACGCTGATGAATTGCTATACGTATTGTATTAGTAAACCAAACAAGGAAAAATTATGTTATGCTACCTTACTATATATGATGAATATCTACGGGTTATCTACCCTTTGAGATAACAACATTGATGCATGTCAAGGGCATTTCGTGTCATTTACTTCTGTTAAAATCTTTGAATTGGATGTTTATGTTGATTTTCATACTATTGTTCAGTGCAATCATTCTGTTGATTTTTAAAGCTGTTAAGTTTATATTTGAATTTAACCAGAAAAAAAAAGGAATGTATATATATTTGCTGTTGTTCGACGTAGGCTTGTTATTTCAATTTTGCCTTTTTGTAATATCTCGGAATGCAGTCCTTTCCATACATGGTAGACTGGTACGCTGCTCGGTTCCATTTTGCGGAACTGTTGGTTATTCTGAATCACGGAAATGCTTTTTTTTTTAAAGGCAAAGAAAACATCTCTTGGTCTCTGATGTTAATAAAAAAAAAAAAAAAAACATTTAAATGGAAATAATTATTTTTTTCGGTCTTTTCAAAATCTAGAAGTAGATGAAAATTGTTTAAAGAAATGAATCTCGAAATTGAAACATACGTATACAATGTATCTGAAATAAAGTTAGCATGATACTTTCATTATGGTTTCTGTTTCATCATCGTTCTTTAACCTAAAATTTTCCGTAGAAAATCATTACTAGATTTTTTTTTTAAAAACCCGATATAAATCAAATGTTAGAAAGTTTTCTTCAATTATGAAATGCTTTGATTCACACGAGAATTTTTTTAGAAACTTTAAAAGTTAAGTTGATGAAACTAGAACCATATGCCAATAAATAAAAAGAATAATTTTATTTACATGTTATTGAATTTCATTTTAAATTTCTGTTTAGAATAATAGAAAATGTCACTTTCTTTAACAAATTTGAGTCACGTCTTGTCCACTGCTAAATTACATTTCCTGTTTACTTATGTTCGTACGTTTTGGTGGAGGGGTGCATGACGGCCTAGCTGTAGATCTATCCGGATATATTAACATATACCGTTTTAGAAATTATATATTTTTTGTCACTGTAGATCTTAATTAGTGCTTTTATCGTTATGTGTATTATTAACAGTGTACACACAGGGGCCAGGTACATTCATGTAGCATTGATGAATGTGTTGTTATTACTTGATGCATGTGGCCCCTGTGTTTATGTAACTATATTTTATTTTCCGTTTTTGGATCCTATTTACATTAGACATGTAAGACACATCTTGTAAATACCTTTTTCACTCATCATGAAGTCACGCATCATTGAAAATAAATGATTATTTTTCTACCTGCTGATAGGAACCATAAAGACAAGCCGTTTTGTTGTAAAGTTGTTCATGCTTAAATGTTGGGACGAAAATGTATGATAACATTGATATATATATATTATTTCGAAAATATTTGATTTGCTTCCTTGGCTTATTTTACTTATTCTGAAATCAGAAAATATTGATTACGTTTTGTAAGACAATTATCCATAATTCTTGATATTGTCAATTTAATGACACCATATTTTTCTCTTTAAGTTGTGCATTATTTGATGATCAAAAAATTGTTATCAAAGGTGAGAGCGAATGGATACACTTCCATATCTAAAATGCTTATTTATTTTACTTAGTAATTGCGAAGTTATATAAACGTTTACTAATACCCTTGTTAATCCGGATGGTTCATAATACAGTGACGGTTTATCACAGTTCAGCTGCATGGTCCAATCTTTTGTGGCTGTTAAAACAATTAGCAATGCCGAGCTTGGTCAGCTTGTGGATGGGAAACCGCTCTATTATACACAATATTCATTCGAAACACCTCGGCCGATCCGCTGCGGTCATCTTTGATGAAAGGTACTGGCCTAATTAGGACGTAAACTTTTTACTATAGTTCGGCTTTTCCGTCTGATGCAATTTCAAATGGTGACGCATGCTCAAACGAAGTCTAGTTGCTAAAGTCGGAACAAGTGGTTTAGTAAAGTCGACTAGACATGCGCATTGTAACTTCTTGTTTCTCTTTACATGCGCATTACATGTAACCAAAGTGAGTTCGGTTCTACAGTATAGACAATAGTCATTATAGTAGACGATGTAGGCCACTGTAATCGGACGTGGTGTTCCGAATGACACAAAAGTAGTTCCGCTACCGGAGCACCTCGGATGTGTTTCACACGTGATGTAAGTCACTCTCCGCAAGACTGCTCTACACTGTTCTCTGAGGTATTTAAGGAGGTATCATACCTGATATAAAGGACATAATTTAACGAAACGGGCGTCATCTGAATGATGATACAAAAGTATTGTATACCCGGTTCAAATATGAGTTCCCGGTGTAAATATGATCTCAATGGAATAAATAGCATAAAACTAGTTATACTATTTTAACTTATGTGATACGCTTCAATGAATTCATTTGCTCAATTAGAAGGAAATCTATGGCAGAGAAAAGAGTTTATACCCGGGGATATATCGTTGCAAAATTTAACCGAATCTGTTTATTAAGACCCACCCACTGAACACCTCTTGACAGTTTGTCGGGACTTTACTCTACTGCTTATACCAGAGTTATCCCCCTTTCCGAACTCTTTTAAAGAGTTGTCGTTCCTTACACTTGTGATTTATTCATTCCTGGTTAATATAACGGTCATCTTTTGTTCACAAGATAGTTGTATTGTATGATTTTTAAGTTAGGTTGTGTATGTGTAAATATCACGTTTCCTATGTACACGTATGTATATTTGGGATGTATCTGGCCAGTGAATTTTGCGATTGCGTGAATAAAAATTGTTGTTTTTTTTTCTTCAAATTTTATTAATAATTGTCATTGCTATTTCTTTATCACCATTTTCAATGATGTTTTAAGTCGTATAAATTTGCATTAGATAATGAAAAGGATTCGGATATATGTTTTAAAATGTACCAGAATTCACATATTTATCACGTTATGAAAGTTATTCCGCGAAGATGACACAAAAATAGCTTACATGTCGAACATGTACAGGTTAAAGGGATTTGGTCAGTATATTTAATTTATTTTTTCGTCTTTAAATTTGGACAGAAATCGTAATGTGATTGTAATGATAAATGTTTAAATGACAGTCTTTGTTTGAAAAATAACAGAAAAATAGAAAAGTATGATTTACAATTTCGGTTGCAATTGAAACTTTCAATATTGAATGCATGACTATATTACATTTTATTTTCATTTTAATGGTAATTGTTTGTATAATACATTTATTTGTGCCGTTATGGACAAGATTTGGCTGAAGAGAAAGTCTTTACTCCGAGTTATGTCTTTGATTATAACACGATTTGGTATCTAAAATAATAACAGATTTCCTTTAATGACAAGCTTTCGCTTGTCAAAGTTGGGAAATTATTTTCACAATCAAGACATGTATCTGAGTTGCGTTATTAAACGAATTTAGAAATATATCTTCTCGTCCAGGGACTACATAACTATATCTGTCTCGTCCAACGGCAGGACTTTCCCAGTGTGCATTGCGGCTATCTGAATGACCGAAGCGTTTTTACTATGATCACTCTCTTTTACTTACTTTAAACATATTTTATTTCAATTAAGGAAAAGGGATTAGGCACAAGTTATTGCAACTTACTAAGGCCTTCTCCCATTACACATATAAACACATGTATATTACATATAGAAATAGGCATAAAGTTTGAATGACTATGAAAATTTAATACAAACACAATAGTTCACAAGAACTTTATAAATATTTTAAAATCTGTTGCTGGATTTTATGAATAAATGCACAAGTCTAAAAATACGACAATTTAGATCTACGGAAAATTGAGTATTACCATACAATAGAAGTTTTAAACTAGGTTCTGTTCCAAAGGCATTTATATGTTGTAGCATAATACGTCTTTCCTGAGCATAAAGGCGACATTCAAATAAAAAGTGAAAGGCATTCTCACATGGATATCCACATGAGCAAGCTGGATCATCAACAAGATTTACACGATACAAATCGTACTTAAGTGGACTACACTGGTGTCTTAGTCTGGTGTGCATAATATTGAATTTTCTTTCACCCAAACCGAAATAGATAGGTGGGGATGGTTGCACGTTTAAAGCCAAAGATCACTCTCTACGTCGGTGCATTCGAAACACACTGTTTCGCCATGTTCCGAACGGTCGTCATATTTTACGTAAGAAAAAAAACTCAGCCCTCGCTAGAATTAGACAAACCAGCTAACTATCATAATCGATGATAATTTGTATTATTGTTATTCCGGAGAACTCTTTATCCATATGGACTCTCCGGATCACGATAGTATAATTAGCGAGGTCTGAAAAAGATATGAACGAAAAGCAATATTTTAGTGATAAAAATAAACGAAAGAAACAGAATATCAATATATTAATTTAGTGTGTTTTATTTTCTGCATAAATGCATGTTTTCTGTAATACATGAATATTTGTAGGATCTACGTGACTGTTAGTTATTGTTTAAAGTTTATATCAGTTGATTATGTTTTCATGCATATTTCAATATACGCCATTTGATTGTGATTTTCAAAACCCCGTAAGACTTACTTTCTATAAAGAATTATTTTCTGTCGTGTTTTGTAAATATTTACAAATATCGCTGTAAATATCATCCAACATGTAAATCAATAAAGTATAACACCTACAATATGTATTGTTTGTTTTATTTGTCGTTCATGTGCACGTCCATCAGTTTGTAAACATTCGCTATTTTCTGTGACGTTCTGTCTGGAAGGATATATAATATGCAAGTCTGACCAGGAAAACAAAATGGTCGACAGGCGGCCATCTTGGATTATGACACTTGATAATTTTTATCGCTGTTTTATGAGCAGTTCTGGAAGGATATTTCTAAAACGTAATACATGCATTGCATGTCTTATGTTGTGTCTATTCTGTTTCAAGAATGACTGGGAGAAATTGTTTAAACGCGTCCATCATGGATCTTGACAGATGAAGTTTGTAAGCGCAGTCACTGTTTCTTGAGAACTTTGTTTGTTTGTTTCGGCTACACAATGGGTAAGGTACAATAAAGAAACTTATATAGATTTTTGTGTCACTGGCCAGTTTAAATCCAATGAATTCTTTTGTCCAAAGAGAATGAGAGATTTAAGTGTAACATTTCATAGAAATATACATACATGGATGTCGCGCCTTATCAAGACACTATGGACGTTATAATCACAGGGACGTGGCACGATTTCCCATCCCAGTGACACACGGTCCATATAATTAGTATCAATTCAATTCAATTCAATTATTTATTAATCGTAAACTGATACAGTTCATGGATATAAGATTTACATACATTAAATTACAATAAATATTTCCAGGGACAATCATACAAAATCTAAATTTTCTGCTAAATAATTTCCTCGTAATATGTTTGCATGATAAACAAATTTTCCTAAATTACACAATTCTTTTGTATTAACAGATGATAGAAATATAACTAATTTGAAGACGGAGGGATTTATTCGATAATAGGGCTTAATATATTTGATTCTCAGCTCACTGTACAAGGGGCATTTTAAAATGAAGTGATATTCATCCTCGATGTCATTAAGACAAACAGGACAGGTTCTAAGATGCCTAGGTACGTTTCTATGTCTACCTGATTCGATAAGAAGACAATGGGAAGATAAACGTAAACTAACAATATATTTTTAGGTCATCTGACCCGAAGGGTCAGGATGACCTATAGTCATCATATTTCGTCCGTCGTCGTGCGCCGTCCGCTGTGCGCCGTCCGCCGTGCGTAAACTTTTCACATTTCAAACTTCTTCTCAAGTTCCACCAGTGGGATTGAGCTGAAACTTGCCTGAAATGATGCTGGGATGGTCCTGACCAAGTGTTGTTATTTTTCGGGTCAGTCTGAAATCCAAGATGGCCGCCACAACCACCATCTAGAAAACACATTTGAAACTTCTTCTCAAGTTCCGCTCATGCCATTGAGCTGGAAATTGGTGAGGATGTTAAGGAATGAAAGCCAATAAAGTATTGTTATTTTTCGGCTTCGTAAAAACTTCGACATGGCAGCCACGGCAGCCATTTTGTAACATGATTGCGCAATTATGGTTCTTCTGAACAACACCTATTTCAAACGTCTTCTCAAATACCATCAGTGGGATTCAGCTCTAACTTACCAGAAATGATCCTGAGATGGTCCTGGCCAAGTGTTGTTATTTTTAAGGTCGGTCAGAAATCCAAGATGGCCGCCATGGTAGCCTTCTTGAAAAACACATTTTAAATTTCTTCTCCAGTTCCACTGGTGCTATTGAGCTGGAAATTGGTGAGGATGTTAAGGAAGGAGAGGCAACAAAGTGTTGTTATTTTTCGGCCCCGTAAAAACTTTAACATGGCAGCCATGGCGGCTATTTTGTAACATGATTGCGCAATCATGGTTCTTCCTTAACAACACCTATTTAAAACTTCTTCTCAAATTCCACCAGTGGGATTCTGCTCTTACTTACCAGAAATGATCCTGAGATGGTCCTGGCCAAGTGTTGTTATTTATCGGGTCAGTCCGAAATCCAAGATGGCCGCCATGGCAGCCATCTTGAAAAACACATTTTAAACTTCTTCTCCAGTTCCAGCGGTGCCATTGAGCTGGAAATTGGTGAGGATGTTAAGGAAGGAGAGGCAACAAAGTGTTGTTATTTTTCGGCCCCGTAAAAACTTTGACATGGCAGCCACGGTGGCCATTTTGTTACATGATTGCGCAATCATGGTTCTTCTGAACAACACCTATTTAAAACTTCTTCTCAAATTCCATCAGTGGGATTCAGCTCTAACTTACCAGAAATGATCCTAAGATGGTCCTGACAAAGTGTTGTTATTTTTCAGGTCGGTCATAAATCCAAGATGGCCGCCATGGCAGCCATCTTGAAAAACACATTTTAGACTTCTTCTCCAGTTCCACTGGTGCCATTGAGCTGGAAATTGGTGAGGATGTTAAGGAAGGAGAGGCAACAAAGTGTTGTTATTTTTCGGCCCCGTAAAAACTTTGCCACGGTGGCTATTTTGTAACATGATTGCGCAATCATGGTTCTTCCTTAACAACACCTATTTAAAACTTCTTCTCAAATTCCATCAGTGGGATTTAACTCTAACTTACCAGAAATGATTTTGAGATGGTCTTGACCAAGTGTTGTTATTTTTCAGGTCGGTCATAAATCCAAGATGGCCGCCATGGCCAACAGTGCCACTTTACTCGCTACAGAGAATGTATACTACAATAGTATAAGGGTCTTTAATTTTGAGTCAGATGACCGTTAAGGCCCATGGGCCTCTTGTTTTTTGTAATTAGCAGGAATTGGTTTTAAAAGATATGTTTGCAACGTTAAGTGATCTACAACATGCCTGTATAAAACACATTTCGACGATGACATGAAAAATAAATCTCACATTCTTGTTTGAAATTGTCTAACAATCGTTGTTTTACTGTAGCTATGAAATAACTTATATTTGTAACGTGTTGGGAAACCTACATGTTCATCATACCTAGTGAGTACAGCTCGTGATTTACAATTTGGGTTCACCTCACAGTCGTTGTACATATATTCGTAACTTTTAATATACAATTTTTGGTAGAAGTTAATTAACACCAGTATTTGAGTATTTTCAATTTACGAAAGAGGACGAGTGGAAACCTTCCCAATTCAAAGTATACCATAGCATTTGGTGTCGATCGTTTAATTTAAAGTATATCTTTACAAAAATCTAAATGTCCTTTTTCAATATCGGGGGCTGTATGGAATCCCCAAACTTCACTACTATACCCTGCCACACTTCCTACGTATGTGTCCAACAGACTTATAATGTGGAAAAATGTAAAAACATGGAAACACAAGTTTTCTTTAATGCAAATAATACCTTCCTGCATTGTGAAGCTAACTGTTTTTGCGATAGATTAAAATTACCGTTATAGTTTAACAACAAACCAAGATAGCAAATCTATCTACATTTTCAAGTAATGTACCATTAAAATAACATTTTTATCTTGTGATATTCTGCCGGACTTTCGGAAAACCACAACTTTAGTTTTAGCAACATTGACTGTTAGGGGCCACTTTTCTGTATAATCTTTAAGTTTGTCAATCATCGACTGTAAACCACTTATACTTTCAGAAAACAAAACCATGTCATCAGTATACATTAATAAAAATATGGACAATTGTTGTAAGTCAAGGGGCTGTACTCCGGCCCGTAGTATCTACAGTATTATCTATGGGTTGTGAATCCGTGTCCAGTCTCTGTGATTATAACGTCCAGAGTGTCTTGATAAGGCGCGACATCCATGTTAAAGTGACATCAAGGTAAAACTTTTTTTATTGATTGAACGTGTTTTATACACTATAAATAACGTTTCTATACCATCCTAATATTTACACGCGATTTAGTCGGGAAACCCCTCTCAAATATAGCGTTGGTAATATCACGTGGCTTTTTTGAAAACGAGGCAGTCATTTTGTAGACACAACGTAAACACCTGTTTTTTGACTTCGGATTTGTTTTCAGTTGTGGTTGATGATATTTTATAAGTCAGACTCAATTCAGAGTCATGAATATGTGACGTATATTCCAAGCATTGAAGTTGACGGCAAAGCCAAAGAATATGTACATCGGCCAAGAGCCGCGGCTTGTATGTGCTGCTTCCCTACCGACATTCTAGGGATTTCTTTAGTCCATTTGGCCATTTTTTTAAACTAACGTTGTAACCTTTTAACCGCAGATGATTCACGCGGAAAGCCATTTTTGATTACAGGTGTATGGTGTGTTGTGCGCATGCGCTATTATATATGACACGCACACACAAACAAAAAACAACAACAAAAATAAACAACAGAACAAAAAACAAATACAAACCAAGATTAATGATAACCAGAGAGAGATTTCCCTTTTATGATAATTGATTCACATCTTTATGTACGTATTTCAGCGAAATCCAATTGTTTTTGTTCATTAGGCAATATACGTGATACATGTATATGTGTACACATGTATATATGGAATAACAATAATAATGATAAAAAAAAATTACAGTACGAACAAAAAAAAAATTACCTTGATGTCACTTTAATAGCACAGCTGTAATGGAAAATATTTGTTACGTTTACATTGACGGTGAACTGATAAGATAATAGAGGCACTCATGTGCTATCTATATTAAGAACCACATCGCTCATGTCCCAGGATGGCCGGCGGACGTGTGATTTTGTTTCCTATCCTGGTCGGTCTTCACTGTAAGTATATTTACATATACTACATTTTTACATATACAACAAACCTTTTTCTCACTCTCCTGTTCAGGTTATATCTCGTTCTTTTCCGTAATCAAATCTTTGTTTTGAGATATTTTATTCCATCTTGTACGAAGTCCGGGTTTTCCTGTCGTTTAGATAATTTATTCCGTCCCGTACGAAGTTCAAATATACATATTGTATCAACATTGTTTTGTTTACAATTATTACCTGTAACTGGACGAGGTGTATGGTTATCTCTGGGGCAAAATCTGTAACGGTTCCGAAATTTAAGTTTGTTTATTTGTTTTTATTTGTTCGTTCATTGGTGGAGCCGCGATTGTTCCTTCGGTTAGACCGTTGGTGTACGTAATCTCAGGTAAGGACTACCAACAGCGGTCGTGTTTCTCGGGAAGATGAGAAACGGGCGATCTATAAGGTTGACGTGGTTATGTCCTTGCGCAAGACACTTAACGCCAAATGATCTGCATGATGATGGCATGCGCCTGGCCTCTCGTACATTTGTATGTTGTTCGGCGCATGAAGTATTGCCCCGGCCATCAACAGCTAGGGTCATTTTAATTTGGATCATGACACTTGTACTCCACATGTTACTCCAGTATGAATATTCACTGAAGCACCTTCAGCCAGGGTCGCCTTGTAGTAGCTGAATACTTCTTCCATTAATAACATACTAAAGCCTGTCAAATGCTATCAAGTTAATTTGAGGCGAGGTGTCGTTTAAGAGACAACCCGCCCAGATACGAGTATAGATTGATATGTTGTGAGCCTCATATTGAAGGATTTGAATTTTACCGGACATATTGTATTATTTTTCAACACAATCCCCTTCAGTATCTATACACTTTTGCCAGCGGTGTTTAAGTGCCTCAATGCCACTTTTATAGAACTCCTTTTCTTGGCTGTTCAGAAAGCCATCCACTGCATGTATGACGTCATCATCGGACTGCCTATGGGTGCCTGAAATAGCTGTTTTCGGTTTTGAAAATAGAGGAAAGTCTGATGGAGAGCAATCTACGGAAGAGCATTAGGGCCATGAAGCAAAAAAATTAAATTCATTTTTTCATGTTAATAACTCGAAATTTCGACTTACTAACTCGAAATTTCAAGATAATAACTCGAAATTACAAGATAATAACTCGAAATTTCGAGATAATAGCTCGAAATTTCGACTTACTAACTCGAAATTTCGAGATAATAACTCGAAATTTCGACTTACTAACTCGAAATTTCGAGATAGTAACTCGAAATTTCGACTTAATAACTCGAAATTTCGAGATAATAATTTTAGTTATGGAGATTGGTAATGCACTAGATTTAGTGAAAAAACATGTTTCTCTTAATGTCACACTACTGTAAATATCATGTTTTTGTCTGACAAATAGGACATGATATTAAGAGGAATGCACTGTATGTATATGTATATATAGTTGAAAAATGTAAATTCAACAAGACAACTGTTGTGTTTTGTTAACGTTTTCAGGCCTAACGGCCATCTTCAGGCGATTCATTTATTCAACGTCTAGGTTACCACATTATGACGTGTATATACAGGTACATGTGTGACCATCTTTCAACTTTTATGAAGTTTTAAGCAGAATTGTTAAATTCATTTAATCAAAGTCTTCGATAGCATCTGTACTTGTAATTCCGTGATTTGTCAAAGACTGAAAGCATAGATGAAAGGCCCCTCCTTATAGTCATTATTACCTCCACTTTCAATTTACTATAAGCCTTCTTAGTTCTTGGCCCCTTTTAAGTGGCCTCCCACATACATATATATACACAAGAATGGGAAATCAACTTCATCTTCTCTATCAGTTTAGGTCAGGATGATTTATAGCCAATTCGTCTTAATAACCAAAAGTAAAATTAGTTTGCTTTCGTGGGATGCCCCAATAAGTGAATATGATAGATTGTGTTGAATATACTTATGATTAACATAGAAACACAAATGATGAATAAAGTCAATTTTTAAAGTGCCCTGTCAGGGCCTCGAACTCTCGATATATGGCAGCAAATCACCTAGCCAGAAATACCTATGGCCGCAACTCAACTTCCTTGTAGTATGTATTTATATGTTTTATGAACTAATTAAGTAATAGTTTGTTGGTACTGGTACAGAAATTCCGACTTACTAACTCGAAATTTCGAGATAATAACTCGAAATTTCGAGTTATTAACATGAAAAAATGAATTTATTTTTTTTTGCTTCATGGCCCTAATGCTCTTCCGTAGTAATCAGATGAATTAGGCGGATGCTCAATCAATTTAAGCCACAATCGTGAATGGCAGCTATGTCAATGACAGACTTGTGAACAGGAGCATTGTCCTGATGGAATAACACAGCTTTAATGAGCTTTCCGCTGCATCCCAGAAAACCGAGGCCATAATCTTTCCAGCTGATGGAACAGTCCTTGCCTTCTTTGGCGGGGAGGAGCAACTGTCAGAATTATTGGTACTTATCGGTCCGAAAGCTTTTTCATTGCAAGATCCTCGGTCAGAATGAACGTACTCTTTCCTGTAAAATGCCAACTTTACTGGCTATATATCTTTCTGTGACTCATCTGTCAGTCATAACAATATCATGAACTTTATTTACCTTTTCTGGGGTGGGAACATTGACAGGCCTTCTAGTACGAGGTCATCCTCAAGGCTGTGTCGGCCGCGCTTAAATTCATTTTTCACTACAGCATATGAAGGGGCATCTTTCCCTAGTATTGCTACCATATCAGTATGGATATCCTTAGGTGTTAAACCTTTTTTATGCAAATATTGGATCACTGCTCTTTTACCGATAATGTCCATTTTGCAAATGCTGCTTGTCTTGTTTACTTTAGAGTGCTCCACTCGCGTCATTAATGTGCCTTAGCTTGAGCAAATCGCGAACTCTTCGCTGAAACCAACACCCCACAACGATAGATTAGTTATTGCTGAACATGCAAAAATTAATTAAAATTAGATTAGCTATCGATATCTCTCTCCGAGATCGGATCAAAACAGTTCATACTCGTATCTCTCGCCATATTCAGGCTTCGCTCTCCCTCCGAGTGCGTCGCCGCGCCACCTAATGCAAGGGGACGCAAGTCCTGCGCCCTACAAGTCCGTTAACCTTCTCCACGGTGCTTAAGTACCTCCTTCAATACGAGGCTCATAACATATCAACCATCCCTCGTAGGAATCGAATCACACACCTCAGATGTTCAAGTTCCTTAATCAAGATTGTTGTCTTAAATCCAATAATATTTTCTGATGGAATAGTTTATGTTTAAAGGGATTTCCTGAAAGGAACCTTGATTAAACCAGGGCATGTTATGAAAAAAAATCTGCTTCAAGAGATTTCTTATTTTTTTACATTGATATTTTATTAAAATGAAGTATCAATTTTATGTTTTGAATTCGTAGATTGTTCTTTCGCCCTTGGTAGCGTTTCTAAGACAGAGTTATCGTCCTTTATCACCGGATTATGGAACGACGACACCAATGGCGCCTCTTTCTCTGATGTCACGTACAACCTCCAATCACAGACGTCAACATCAACGACTACGGACCACGCCCATCAGAAGTGAGGAAACGAGATAGCGGTTAAACGCAAACCATTAAAATACACGGTCTGGAAAGGTTTAAGCATTTTGTAGAGTATCATTTGGGGGAGATTACGGGCTATTCGTGTCATCCAAAAGTGACCTCCTGATAAACATGCTGTTAGGGCAAAAGTCACACCTCGGGGTAAGTCCGTGATTCCAAGCCTTGACGGAATCGGCCGATCGATATGTTGAGATTTGGCCATATTGTTAAGACAGTCTACCCCTTCTTGATTTCGACATAAACGTCTTTGATCTTCAAAAATTTTCTTTCTCTAAATATGAATATTTAAAACTAGTTTTTTTAAAAAATATATTTTAGACAACACGGTTGCGTTGAAGTCCGAATAAAGTCCGAAAAATACATTCATTACAGATTGTTCCAGTATGTTAATGAAAATCATCTCTTCACAAAACCAACATACTCCGCTTTCATTGCCTTGCTCGATAACTTTGACAAGAACACTGCTCACTCGGAGCACACGACCTCGGCGGAAACTGCCGAAATCGACCGTTTCATTACGGCAGTGATGCAAACATCGGTTATGACAGAAACCTACCGATTTCTGCACGAGAAAGGTATGTTTATGTACCATTGTTTTTACGGAGTTATTGCCCCTTCTCACATTTTCGAAGAACATGAAAACGACATATCATGATAACTTAGTATACCAGAATGGTGTTATCCGTAGCTAAACGTGATGAACTGTCAATTTCTTCAATTAAGGGCTTTTTTGGCTCATGCGAGTCCGAGAGGTTGCTGGTCACAGGGGCATGTAACACTGTTTCTCCGGAAGGGTGCTAGTTATACTATAGTACAGTACAGTTGTTGCGGCAGTAGCGGATCACTCTACATACAATCGCTGTACACGAGTTTATCTGTTTTCTTGACAGGTATATACTTTACAAGCCCCATCCTCCAGAAGCATTGTTACATGTCCCTGTGTCGCAGACAGGTCTTTTATAATAACAGTCTAAGGACTCGACGACAGGGGGAGGGGTTATTTTAATAATGTAATATATGTATAACGAAATCTGCTTTTTGTTTTAATGCGAAGGTTACACCACATCAACCACAGACTTCCGTAATATGCTGAAGAGCCTTTGGTTCACTCAGTACTCGAGATCCGGAAATTCCCACGGAAGTAACGGGTTCGAGCACGTGTTCGTCGGAGAGACATCCAGCACAGCTGTTTCCGGTTTCCATAATTGGATTCAATTTTACCTCGAGGAGAAAAGGGGCCATATCAATTACCTTGGATACGTATATACTAAACAGGTATCGCCGTACAGTTTTATCATGGTTTTTTTTTCATTTATTCTCTTTACGTGCCTGGATACTGGATAATCAACATTACAATGCAAAGTATCTGTGTGTGTGTGTGTTTGTGTTGGTGGAGGGGGTTTCATACTGAAAGTAGGTTCTCGGTTGTCTATCCGTGGAACCAGGGGCGCGATGGCCGAGTGGTTAAGGTGTCCCGACACTTTAAAAATTGTCACTTTGTGCCCTCCACCTCTGGGTCGCCACATCGAAACCCACGTGGGGTAGTTGCCAAGAACTAACCGAATATCGGTGTTTTTAGCTCACCGGTTACGAGTAACCGTGAGCTAATGCTGTACCCCCGGCGTCGGCGTCCCACCCCACTTTAAAGTTTTTAGGTAAGTTTTTGGAAAGCTTGTTAGTCCAAAAGTATACACATCACAACCTTCTAATTTGGTTTAGATGTTATGGCAAAGTCATGCAAAAAAAAATGTGATTTTTTTTCGCATCAACTTTTTTGGCACCAAAACCCAATGTAAAGATTTTGAGGTAAGTTTTTGGAAAGCTTGTGAGTCCACACCCTTCTAATTTGGTTTAACATCTATTAGAGGTCTTGGAGCAATATTATGTGACGTACTATTTCAAAATGACGTGCTTATACGTGCGTAATAAATGCCGGTGAGCTTCGCAATCATTGATAGCACTTGTTTTTTTCTCTGTGGTTTTCCTCCACCTCCTAAACCTGGCACGTCTTTACATGACCCTAGTTATTAATAATTTGTTAAACCGTCGACCTGGCCGTGTCACTGTACATGCTATCTTCCGGCCATTTACCATACATACATACATAAATAAATACATGTAGACTGTAACAAATTCCCAAGCCCGTGTTTTATACCTGAGAAATAGTATATATTCGTTTTTTTATCCACAGCCCCGAAAGCTGGGTGTCCATTTTACCTGGTACGACAAAACAAAGCCGTTGACCACCCTTATGGTCGGAACAAGTCCGGAGTTTGACCTCGCCGTTCTGACCACATGTTTTCTCGTCAGGCAGAATATCAACTGTAATTTCGATATGGCGGGCAATCACCTAACGGTCAAATCCTATGACGTCAGCTACGTTCATGGCGACCAAGTCGCTACAGCCTATTTTGATTAAAGGGATGTTATGAGAGAAGAATACGCTTTGAGTTTCGTCAGTACATGATGTTATTGTAGGAGATTTATGGTAATAGCATGCAGCGTCAAACCGGGAGATGGCCCCGCCGTCCATATTATTAAAGTATATGATGTATGAAATATCTTCCAATATTTGAAGCAAAAGGCTGGACACAAGTTATGTGACATTGTCGAAGCTCTCTCTCTCTCTCTCTCTCTCTCTCTCTCTCTCTCTCTCTCTCTCTCTCTCTCTCTCTCTCTCTCTCTCTCTCTCTCTCTCAACAAATACATATCAACATTGTGATAGTGTCAATACATCTATATTAGGTACTCATTATATAGACAAACAATAGAAAGACTTCAGGAGGGAAAGACAAAATAAATGAAAGGAAGACAAATTTAACAGAATAATTTCCATTTGTATCGTCATATCATATATACGCATGCGTAAAAGACTGTCTGGCACTATCTAGCTATATATACGCCCGCCACGTGTTTAAATCAAAGTTTATTGGGTACACAATCTCCTGAACAATCTTCGTTCTCTGTTGTGAAATCCAGCTCCATCAAGGTTTCGTGTTTGTGTGCTTTATATATATATATATACTTTCTTTAATTATTTGTCTTAACAAAATACAAAGAGTTAGTGAAAGGGTAGGGAAGGGTTGACAAGATAGATAGAGTTTGAAAAGATAAGGGAGATACAGTCACATGGATCTCCACAACTACATCCGGAATGTCCAACGAGGTTTACTCTGAAAAGATAAAGGACTGCAATGATACCCCAGTTTCGTGAATAAAATGTTGAGTTTTCCTCCCCAAAGCTATGATAATATAATATTATAAACATCTTATGATACACATAATACGTAAAGGCTGGTGTGTTTGGGAATGTGTCACGCATTTGTAATTTTAACTTGAATAATAAAAATTATGAAATATCTAATAAATATTTACATTGTACGTAATAATATGTCCTTGTAAAGTATTGCCACCTTCAAAGCGGTTTTCGGAAATCTAAAATTATAAACTCGGTTACTGTAGAATCCATAAATATCCATTAAAAATATAGCAAATTTCAAACAAACTAACGTATCAATTAATGATTTTTCTGAGTCTTATTTTCTGCAGAAGTTGAACAATGGTGTCAGAGGAGGCTCCAAGAACAGCTCTTTCCTAAAAAGCGATAGAGTAGCTGTTTCGGTGGAGTAGGGTATCCGCGGGGTCGGTCCTTGGACCAAGTCTATTCGCCTATTCGCAAACAATAATACATTTTTGTATATAGTATATTTTTACCGAGACGCAGCCATTCTCCAGCCTGACACCAGTTCCGTCAATGATCTTGAAATCAAAAATAACATCTTCAATGAAGGACACTTAATATTTGTAATTCATGTTCCCTGTATGAGATTTTGAATTTTAAGTAATTTCCATAAGTGAATGTTTCTTATCCGAGTAAAAAACTGCATTTTAGATTTATAGAAATCAAGAGTCCTTTTAAACCTACAGTTTTCAAATCTATAATTTTCAAAATTAAATTGCCTCATTCAGTGTGTTGAAAAGTGTTTATGACAGGACCCGAAATAATATCAAAGAGAAAGCAAAAGTGACCCTAACCTTCCCGATGAGAAAAAAGTTTCAGAAGAAATAGAGGAAATGCTTGTAAGCGTCACTCGTCCGGCCATCTTTGCTATACTCCTGTCCTGTCTGAGCTGCGGCCACTTAACCTCAGGTGAAGATCCGAGTTTCTTAGTTCGACACTCTCTACTCGTGTCGGTTTTCTGTTTATCGTGAAGCTGACAAATGGACCGGTCTGTGTTGTGGCTACGTTCCTGGACAAGGCACTTTACCCTTATTGCTCTGGATGGCATGCGACAGGTCTCCCGTATGTTCCCAGTGAGGTAGTCACCAACTACTACAATGAATCTAGACCCCCACCTCAAAATAACAACCCTCTCCCGTCTGGGACCTCTTTCTAAATTGTGACGGTTGAACAATAAGAAATGGTGTAACCTTAATTAAGCCACCGACAAATACTTTAATATGTAAACAAAGAGAAGTGAGAGAGAAGGATGGGTCAGTTTAAACACATTTATATTGCATTTGACAACAAAGTAACGACAGGATAGGACACAAGTTATAACAACATTACCAATGGCTTCCCACCCAGTTTATACATGGAATCTAAAAACCTGGAAGTAACTTGGAATGGAATAATGAGATCACATCCACAGGAACTGGGCGCGGTTCATATACTAAAATACATATATGTATATATATATATATATATATATATGGAAGTGGGTTGAGAATTCGTACATAGGCCCTGTGTAGTTTACGTGATCTCAAAAACAGGAAGAGTTTATCCTGATTTTTTTAACACTTATTTCGAAAAAAAAAATCAATATGTTATCATTAATTTATTGTGTTCGTGTACACTGTAAAACAGATTTTAAACAATTTTAACCTCTGGTGTGTATGGATAGGAAATAAATAAAGAAAATAAATGACAAGCGTTTTCATAAGGAGATCCACAGATACAGACGATACTGAATATAGATGGTTTGGTTTGGTTTGGTTTATTTTGTTTAACGTCCTATTAACAGCTAAGGTCATTTAAGGACGGCCTCCCGTGCGTGCAACATGCATGCGTGTGGTGAGTGCGTATGTGTGTTTTGGGAGGCTGCGGTATGTTCGTGTTAAGTCTCCTTGTGATATGCCGGAACTTTTGCCGATTTATAGTGCTACCTCACTGAAGCATACTGCCGAAGACACCCAGCAGCACACCCCACCCGGTCACATTATACTGAAAACGGGCGAACCAGCCGTCCCACTCCAAATATGCTGAACGCTAAGCAGGAGTAGCAACTACCATTTTTAAAGACTCTGGTATGTCTCGGCCAGGGGACAGAACCCAAAGCCTTCCGCACAGGGGCGAACGCTCAACTAAAGGCCAAAGGTGAGGCATTGACAAGGGAGACATTAGGAAGAAGAAAGTTGTTCAGAAAGAAGAGAAAAGATAAGATCCCAAATTTAGTCGCCTCTTACGATCATGCAATGGGGGCAGCAGGTACAATTCTTACGCCCTACCTGCAGGGCAGCTGAATATACATACATGTAGATACTTAAGTATGTAAGTTGTACATTGATTTTGTATTTTTGGTGTTTACTTTTCCTGCACCATACCTCAAAACTACTCTGGGAAAATTGGTTTTGAATAGACGAGAAGAGATACATGTCTTTATCATAAAGAATGTCCTTCCTGATGGGCAATAGTTGATCGTTTATTTCAACAAGAACTGATTGAGAACAGCATAGCTCGTCTCGCAAATGTTTGTCAATAGAAAATTAAAATATATTAATTGGTATGGTTTCACAAATTGCATTAATAATATCTATATTATTTACTTGATCAGATTGTATATTGTGTATTAATGCAGTTTTCAAAATAATACCAATTTAGGTATGTAAATTATTTATTGACAAACATTTTGGAGACAAGCTATGCTACGGAAGCCGAATAGGACCAATGAAAATAATAAACTTAGTTGGTATCATTAAAAAATAAATAAAAAATCTCGTATATACGAGCATCTTTCTCGTATAGGAGAAATAAACTCGTATATACGAGAAAGAAACTCGTATATACGATATTTTTTTGTTTTTATTTTTTTAATGATACCAACTAAGTTTATTATTTTCATTGGTCCTATTCGGCTTCAGCATTACGCTGTTGTAAATTGAATAAATATATTAAATAATTGCTTTTGGACCTATTTCTTTTTCTTTCTTTTTTTTGTAAAAATTATCCTAATGAGAGTTGTCTCCCTTGAAAAATGTGGAAGCGTATAGTGTTAGAATTTTCATATTGTTTTTTTTTTCAGTTCAAGAAGGGATAGTGTAACTCCAGAGGGACTCTTTTACCAAATATCAGCACCCTAAAAAAATCTGTATTTCCCAAAAAATTATTTCAGTTTAACTCCTGCAAGGGAAAGATTAACCCCCATAGGGACCTTTATATCATGTATTACTATGCCTTTCAACACTTGCAACAAAAGCTTAACGCAAAAAAGAAGTCCAAAAATAAATATATATATATATTTAAAAAGAAAAAACCCATTATTTTTAGTTTTACTCCAGGAAGGGATAGTCTTACTCCAGAGGGGCTCTATTGCCAAACATCAGCACCCTAGTACAATCAATAAGTGATGAATTCATACCTTTCAACACTTGCACTAAAAACTAACGCAGAAAATTTCCTCAAAAAATAATCTTTTAGTTTAATTCCGACAGGGGATAGTTTAACCCACACAGGGACCATATTACCATAAATTACTATGCCTTTCAACACTTGCACCAAACACTTAATATTTAAAAAAAAAAACCATCGCCGACGCCGGAGTGACAACAAAAGCTCTCCCTCTTCTCCAAAGAGACGAGCTAAAAATAAAAGCTATTATTATGATATTTTTTTCATAAATGATATCTAAAGCAGAATTACAGAAGTATATACTACGGTTCAGATACACAATAACGTATATACTAAGAACAAAGAAGAAAACAAATGAAATATTATCAGTATATAATTTATTAATGAGTTGTGATATTTTTCACAATAAAAAACTGTCAATACTATTCGTTAGATATTTTATTTACAAGTTGACCAGAAACGTGTCACCGTTTTGCTGGCATGATTTTTGTTCAAAAATATTCTCTCTAGATAATTCAATAGCATATATATTATCTGAATTATATAACTTATTTTAACTTACTATCTAATTCCAGTATTGAACTATGGTAAACACTGTTCTCGGTAAATGGTGTCAGGTTCGACATGGAAGTTCCAGATGAGAATGAGTACGGATCTTCACGTCATTATCTACAAACGATATCTCATCCTGTCGCTAATGACCACAGTAAGGTCCGAAATCCTTGAATGTTGTTACTCGGAGATAATTAAACTGTTTATATTGTGTCCCGTTAATCAATAATAAAAACACAGTAATCAAAACATTACCGGCCACACGGGTCGTGAACCCTGCTACGTCACGGGTCAGAGGTGACACAGGTGAATCGGAGATGTCCGTTTCACGTTCTTCTCGCGCGGGTGAAATGAGTTCACTATGCCACCGGTAAACTCAGCGACAGAAAAAACAAAGTGTCAAAGAGATTTTACATATACAGACGAACGTTTTTGTTTATTTACATTTCTGATTTCCATCGACTTCAGATAACATCATTGGAATTCTTGTGAGTTTATAGTTTTTATACGAAATCTCCACACAGACAGTATGGGAAAGCGAAAGAGGTGTGATTTGATCGACGGAGAAACTATGAGCGATCTACCACCGTCAAAGTTGGCATTTAAAGGTTTGTTTTTATATTTTCAGTGATCACTGTTTGCATAATATTTATATATACACTTATCTTCTCTGTATGTAATTGTCCTGAGCAGTAATATAATACATTTTAATACGTAATGTTTATCGATCGATGATCGATGATCGCTGCAGATTTTGTTCATTTTTACACATGATTAAGATGTTTACAGTTTCATGCAGACATACTTTCGTATTTCGCTAGGTTTATGAGTATTTGTGACGTTCATTTGGTTTAATTTAACGATTTTACGCATATGTTTTAACAGTGAAAAGTGATGCTTTTATCTCCTAGTTGAAACTTATTTTATGCTAAAGTCGACCGACAGAGCATGTTCTAAACAACACCACATGACCGCTAGTTTAACTTTTTTCCCCAAATTTACTTTATTGGGTTTCTGCTGGCGAGTAATTTTAGAAAAAAAGAGTAAGTGGGATATAGTATGCTTTTACATGTTCAGTATTGTCTGTGTAGGAATTCCACTTGTCTTCTGCGGAAAGTTTTAGTTTGTACCCAAATTTTATTTCTTCTAAACAAAGACGTTTAATTGAATCTGAATCAATTTTATTGCATAGACATTACACAAAAGGATAAGGTCTCAAGTTATCTTAACTTATCGATGTCCTCTCCATAATACAAATACACACAAGCAAAATCTCTACTCCTATAACATAAGAGGTCCGCTGGTCGGCTCTTTTTCTATCGGATATGATTTTGCCGACTGCGACACGGCGCCTATCAAAAGTATCTCGCCGTGTAAAACCTCTAACATTGTTGGAGTAAACTTAGCTATGTCCTAATACTCAAAGGAGACAATACATTTTACATAATATTTAAACCAAATACGTGACACAGTACCTCAACTATATACTGTTTGCTACCGCCGAAAGAAAAAGAGCAGAACCTATTTCCATATAAACTGACGATGTCACTTTTATTCTTATTACAAAATTTATCCTTCTATCAATAATCTAAAACTCGTAACTGCCACAGGGACTTGACTTACCTAATAAAGTTCATATACATTATTTTATTTTGTGCGTATACACGGACCGTGGGCTAGGAAAGGCCAAGATCCTGTGATGACTATACCAGGTTTTGTGAAATTCAGAACGTAAAATTTGCAGTTCACAGACTTTTCTCCTCGCTTTATTTTCTCAAGATATATGTTCATATTACGTATCTGTTTTGTGTATTTTCACATTTTGATGCTTTAAGATTTGAATTTAAAGTAAATAAAACAAGCACTAAAATACAATTTAAGTACTCTTTTAAAACCATTTTGTCAAAGTTAAATAACTGAAAGATACATCGAAATTAGGTTAAAAGCAGATAAAAGTACAAATAATTTTATTAAACTCTATCTGTCTATTTTGGAGACATGTTCATGTACTCACACAGGTTTTGAAGTAAAGGAGAAATGAGATTTTCACTAATCAAGTAATTAAGCTAATCACCTTTTGAAGTACATGTATGTAGGTTTAATGGCTAGACAATGTAAAATTTCCGAAATAGCGCTAGCAAAAACAATGGATATTAACGGTATTGAAAGATAGAATAGAAAATCGAATTGCATATGAACGTCAAAATAAACTTTAATTCTCACGTCGTTGAAAACAAAGATTTCCCCCAAAATTGACGAAGTGGTAACTTCATGACTTTGCAAATGAATTAAGTTTGAAATAATGTCTATTTAGGATTATTCTGAAACTGCGCAATAATGCACGGTGTCTATAGAGACAATTTCTGGGTAAGCTTTAACAAATAATTGACCTTAACTTTTTAATATTTTACTAGGACATGTAGTGCTGTGTTTGTTAAATCAATGATATTCCCGGATACATGCCACAAACCACACAATTCAGTGGTTTTATTCGTGTAACGTAAGAATTACTTCCCTTGGTCTGTTCATTTGTTGGACAATACTTTTATAAATCATTTAATAACAACAACAAAATATCCTTGGAATTGATATTTAAATTAAATTCCCAACATTTTTTTTTCTGTCATGTGTAAATGCTAATTAGATATTTTACAAACACTTCTTCCAAGTTGAGTAATGTACTTATATTTGGATTATATCCGTGATAAATAAAAACTTTTCCATTAGTGAATGGAGTAATGAAGCTGTACATTTCGTTAGTTAACTATTTTCTGAAATGTAATAGAATAAGTCCTAACGGATATTTCTGATGCCACTCCGACTGGATTTAAGTGGAAATTAGAGCGAGTAAAAGATTATAAATGTCTCGACCACAGAACTTTATTAATTGAATAAAGTCGACTACGACTTACATTTTAACTTTCCGATATTTTTGTTTGAAAAGAAATTAATTCAACTATTTTCCAGAAATCTACGACGTTGAGGGGGTTTAGGCTACCCTGTCGTGGCCCCCTGTCGTGTGTCCCCCTGTCGTGGCCCCCTGTCGTGACCCCCTGTTAAACGAAAATGCAAGTAAAACTGGAAGAATCCACGTCTGCTAAGCATACTTGACAGTTTACCTCGGCTGGTTTCCCGAGGGACTTTGGTTAAACAGAACTGTCGAAGTCGGTGTTAAAACAGTCCGAGTCGGTACAGAATTCAGACTTTTATATAGGGACGAACAGTTTAATGACAAATCGGATCAAAGGTCAAGGCCACAAGCCCATCAAGTAAAGGGTCATGGTCAGATCTTGCATTTATTTTTGTCAAGCATTTATCTTGACACGAAAAAGCAAACTTGTTTATTGTGTAACTAAAAATCATCTGACCAATGATGAAGGTCATTGAGTCAAAGGTCAAGGTAACACTTTTTAAATGATAAACGCTTTGTAATAACATAATACAACAAACTTGATTGTAGACGAGGTAGCAGTCATATAACCAAGTCCCAGGTCTTCATGTCAATCAAAAACTGACAAAATGCTAAGGTCATCAGTTAAACGGTCAAGGTCAAATATATACTTATGAGCTGATGAACATTTTATTATAATAAAATAAAGCAATCAAAGCCGGAATTAAAGATGGAATAATTGAAGAAAAAAAATAATAATAAAAAATAAAAGATAAATATTGAAAAATAAGTAAATAAAAAGATAAAAATAAAATGTCAACATTAAACTTTTTGTGTCATCTTTGATAGCTTTCTCTCAAATCTAAGATGATTATGCGGCGACTGCTGGACGATAACGGGATATAACGGAGAACCATACATGTACAGTGTGTATTGGGATGGTGACTCTCTTTTGTTTAGGTTTTCTGTGTCCACGTCTACAGTCTAAATCCATGGCCTATTATTTACAGCCGTGCAAGTTTTGACAATGATAAATCAAAGTGCAATATTTCAATGAATCGCACACCGACGGAAAGAACATTTTTCTACTAACCTAAACAAAGGCACTTAGCACGAAATCCAAACCCATACATGAATAAAAGCCACACGAAGACCTTTTACTCAATCAATGCACCCATCGACAGCCTTCTACACCCAGTTCCAAGCACATTCAAAAGTTTTTTTGCGATATCCTAAGTATGTCTAAAGAACTCGGGGATATTAAGAACGGCGCCGCCATTTTTTGTTAAATGTACCTGATATTGTACTTCTACTGCATAATTTAACTTGTATCGCAGTTTGTAAATCTGCATTTCATCAGATGTTGATTTGTTCATACGTAAGTAATGTTTATATATATAAATCATAATTACAAGTGACGTTTTCTTTTGCAGAAGATCCGGTCCATGTTTCCAGCTCTGACCTCAATGCATTGGGTGATTCACTTCCGGCGTCTCTGCAACAGGTTGAGACTGACCTTAGAAAGGTCATGGATGATTTCGTCGAGGTCTACGAGAAGCTTGACACAGGCGATGATCCAACAAAGAAACCGAACTATTCATATACCGAACTGGTGTACCTAGCTGTTTTGAGATCGCCGAACTTCTGTCTGCCTATCACAGAGATTTACAAATATATTAAAAGCAGGTTCACGTTTTTCCGGGATTCACATAGAAGTCATTGGAAAAACGCCGTAAGACACAGCTTATCCAAGACAAAATGTTTTACAAAAATTGCCGTCGGGAAACGACATGGGATTCCGGGTTTGCCGAACCGATCGTCGTTTCTCTGGTGTATTCACCCTAACAGTATCGTGAGTTTCGCCAGGGGAGACTACCGACCGTCCGTGGACAAAGAAAGCGGCATGAACACCCTTAGGTGGGGTTATTATAAAGTCAATGCAGGACAATTCTGGAGTCAAGTGGCAGTATACTTGGAGAAGAAGTTCGACAGTTTCCGGACGATGGTTTCGGAGAGTAGCGACCCAAGGCAAATAGTAAAGGTGAGTAAATGACTGGAAAACAAACTTTAAATGGTGAATATTTTCACTTACAAAAACAAATCTGTAAATATATATTCTTAATTGATAATGTTGTAAATGTATACATTTGTATTTATAAAGAAATTATCGTGCAAATGACACATGAAACATTAAAATGTAAATGTATTAAGAAAAAAAACGTTTAAGTTAGTGTTTTGAGTGACGGGCTTAATATTCTTCTTGCGTACAGATTAATCTCGTTGATATTGATACATTTAAACCTTAGAAAAACAACGTTTTCTGTAATTTAGTTTCAGATTTGCTCTCTGCCAGAGGTTCCAACCCAATCTGACATGATCGAAACACCGGAAGTACTGGATCACGTGACTGTGAGCTCGGGCGACACTCTCCCAGACAGTTTCCAGGTACGATATGGAGCGGAGTCCGACTTCCTGTCCAAACTTGATATGGAAAAATCCATTGACACAGGGAATTCTTCAACGGACGACGATATTTCTCCGAAGTCGTCCACATTATCGACGTCTATCAGTGATAGCGGACATGAGACTCTAGAATCTAGCCCAGAAGACCTCAATGGTGACATGTTCTATTGGAGACAACAAAAACATAATCTGAATTCGTCCTATCTCTCATTTCTTCCGACCTATCAGAATTCAGGTCGGTTGACGCCAGAGTTACCTGATCTAGGACACGTGAGTCCATTTGAATTGTCCCCCTTGTCAAACCACGGTGCCTCACCACCGCCATCTTTGTTGACGTCCGCACAAAATCTCCTACGTATTTCTCCCGTTCCGATGACGTCACCATCTTATTCAGATTCATACACCTCGTACTACTCTCCGTATCAGTCGAGTCACATGATGTATCCTGCACCACACGAGCTTGCCTACCCGTATCCTGTAAACTACTATCCGATCCAAGGAAGTGATCCAATGATGTCTCTGACACCCGATTGGACCGGCAATTGAAGACTGTACCGGAAGTGAGACAATCGGATAAATATAGTGCTAATTTACGCTTACATAGTAAGTGTATTCATTGTACAGTTTGATTTGCTGAATATTTAGTGAACAATTGTAATTATGTATTTTACTGAACTGTCAGTAAATGTGGGGTCACGCAATTACCTCCCCTTTACTTGGAGAAGAAACCGATGTATAGACTGTATATAAAGACATATATTTATTAAGCATTGTTTTATCAGAATTGTGACATTTATTTTATATGAATAATTTAAATACTTATGACGTAGATGAGAGATCACGTGACATAAACTTGGTAATTTATTCTCTCCGTATTCGCTCATTTCATTTTTATCCCCTATCAAAAGTTCATTTTATGTTTATCTTCAATTTTATCAAAAAACAAGAGGTAAATTTTGAAATTGTATAAAGTCTTGTTTTTATGAATATGGAGATTATAAAATAAATCTATGATATTTGATAAGAGTATCGAGTTTTTTGTTATATTTGTATCCAACCGGACAAACTAGAGTCTCCACATGTACCGACCTCCACACCATTTTTCGTTCTGCTGTCTGAATGTTTTATTGCTAATAGTGAGACTCTTGGCACTAATTCCATTTAAAAACTACGGAGCTGATCTGAGCTATTTCGTCTTTTCGACTTTTCCCCCCGAAAAGACGAAAATTAAAAAAAAAAACTTTAATTTTCGTCGTTTCGGGGTGAAAAGACGAAAATTAACAAACCTTAAATTTCGTCTTTTCGGGCGAAAAGATATTTAATATTTAATGATAATTTCTGGTACAGGATAAAGTGCATCCTCTAAACCAGATTCAGTACATGGTAATTGTTATAATAATAATTTGTGAATGTAACGACACTACAGTTCCTAAACTGCTTGCTTGGCGCTTAATTTTAGAGTGCTAAATCAGGGACTGTGAGGTATATAAATCAATTGTGTTTTGTTAGTCTGACTTTGGTCGTTGTAGTGTATACCGATTTGATAATACTTCTCGGTATAGAATGAAAAAAAAACCTGTTTTCTTATATTCTTTATTAAATAAATAGATAAATTAACATGCGAAACCAGTAATGAATGAATGAAATCACCAGGTGGCCTCCAATTGATAAGATGTTCTGAAAAATAAAAGCAAATACCTTTATTTCAATGGATTAAACGAATATGTATATTAATGTTACAAAATTATAGACTTGTAGACTAATTATAGATGCGGTTGATACATGGTTTATTAACCCAAGAAAGAATATCAACCGTGGACAAAGTCCTACATTAATGCTTCTGAGTTAAAAAAAAAACCTAAAAGGCTTTTATGAATATAAATAGTCGAAGTAAATAACTAAAAGAATCATTGGAGTGTATTAAACAATATCGTAAAACAAACCAAAATTACATTATGATTTGAAAATATCCGCTTACAATTCATAGCTTCTCAGAACGTATGCAAAATACTATCTTAGAATGACGAATTTTAATGCATACATATGGCATAATAATTGGCGAAATATAAGAAGATATCGGTCATTTTGTCGTCTCTATAATTAATTCGACTTTTTTCATCATTTAACCGAAAATGAATTAATACTATCAAATGAATGATGTGAGTTTTAAGTGACAATCCGGAAATATGAAGCTTTTACACGAAATGGATATACTGCCTTAGTACCACTTCTGTCCGCTAGGCTGCGTTTATGAATACGATTGTATTTTCGAAGCAACGCCTAGAGGAGAGTAGAATAAAATACGACAGGGAATCCAGTCTAATACTGCGGTAACTCGATTGTTATATCCAGAGAATTACTGCGGTAACTCGATTGTGACATCCAGAGAATTACTGCGGTAACTCGATTGTGATATCCAGAGAATGACTGCGGTAACTCGATTGTGATATCCAGATAATAACTGCGGTAACTCGATTGTGATATCCAGAGAATTACTACTGTAACTCGATTGTGATATCCAGAGAATGACTGCGGTAACTGGATTGTGGTATCCAGATAATTACTGCGGTAACTCGATTGTGATATCCAGAGAATTACTGCGATAACTCGATTGTGATATCCAGATAATTACTTCGGTAACTGGATTGTGGTATCCAGATAATTACTGCGGTAACTCGATTGTGATATCCAGAGAATTACTGCGGTAACTCGATTGTGATATCCAGATAAAATACTTCGGCAACTCGATTGTGATATCCAGATAATTACTGCAGTAACTCGATTGTGATGTCCAGATAATTACTGCGGTAACTCGATTTTGATGTCCAGAGAATTACTGCGGTAATTCGATTGTGATATCCAGAGAGTTACTGAGCTGACTTGATTGTTATATCCAGAGAATTATTACTGTAACCCGATTGTGATATCCAGAGAATTACTGCGGTAACTTGATTAAGATATCCAGATAATTACTGCGGTAACTCGATTGTGATATCCAGATAATTACTGCGGTAACTCGATTGTGATATCCAGATAATTACTGCGGCAACTCGATTGTGATATCCAGATAATTACTGCAGTAACTCGATTGTGATGTCCAGATAATTACTGCGGTAACTCGATTTTGATGTCCAGAGAATTACTGCGGTAACTCGATTGTGATATCCAGAGAGTTACGGAGCTGACTTGATTGTTATATCCAGAGAATTATTACTGTAACCCGATTGTGATATCCAGATAATTACTGCGGTAACTCGATTGAGATATCCAGATAATTACTGCGGTAACTCGATTGTGATATCCAGATAATTACTGCAGTAACTCGATTGTGATGTCCAGATAATTACTGCGGTAACTCGATTGTGATATCCAGAGAGTTACTGAGCTGACTTGATTGTTATATCCAGAGAATTATTACTGTAACTCGATTATGATATCCAGATAACTACTGCGGTAACTCGATTGTGATATCCAGAGAATTACTGCGGTAACTCGATTGTGATATCCAGATAATTACTGCGGTAACTCGATTGTGATGTCCAGAGAATTACTGAGCTGTCTTGATTGTTATATCCAGAGAATTTTTACTGTAACTCGAATGTGATATCCAGATAATTACTGCGGTAACTCGATTGTGATATCCAGAGAATTACTGCGGTAACTCGATTGTGATATCCAGAGAATTACTACTCTTACTCGATTTTGATATCCAGAGAATTACTACTCTAACTCGATTTTGATATCCAGAGAATTACTACGGTAACTCGTTTTTGATATCCAGATAATTACTGCGGTAACTCGATTGTGATATCCAGAGAATTACTGCGGTAACTCGATTTTGATGTTCAGATAATTACTGCGGTAACTCGATTGTGATATCCAGAGAATAACTGAGCTGACTTGATTGTGATGTCCAGATAATTACTGCGGTAACTCGATTGTGATGTCCAGATAATTACTGCGGTAACTTGATTTTGATATCCAGAGAATTACTGCGGTAACTCGATTTTGATGTCCAGATAATTACTGCGGTAACTCGATTGAGATATCCAGAGAATTACTGCGGTAACTTGATTGTGATGTCCAGATAATCACTGCGGTAACTCGATTGTGATGTCCAGATAATTACTGCGGTAACTCGTTTTTGATATCCAGAGAATTACTGCGGTAACTCGATTGCGATATCCAGATAATTAATGCGGTAACTCGATTGTGATATCCAGAGAATTACTGCGGTAACTCGATTTTGATGTCCAGATAATTATTGCGGTAACTCGATTGTGATATCCAGAGAATAACTGAGCTGACTTGATTGTGATGTCCAGAGAATTACTGCGATAACTCGATTTTGATATCCAGAGAATTACTGCGGTAACTCGATTGTGATGTCCAGATAATTACTGCGGTAACTCGATTGTGATATCCAGATAATTACTGCGGTAACTCGTTTTTGATGTTGTGATAATAACTGCGGTAACTCGATTGTGATATCCAGAGAATAACTGAGCTGACTTGATTGTGATGTCCAGATAATTACTGCGGTAACTCGATTGTGATATCCAGAGAATTACTGCGGTAACTCGATTGTGATATCCAGAGAATTACTACTCTTACTCGATTTTGATAACCAGAGAATTACTACGGTAACTCGATTGTGATATCCAGAGA
Organism: Pecten maximus; assembly: GCF_902652985.1. Classification (NCBI taxonomy): domain Eukaryota; kingdom Metazoa; phylum Mollusca; class Bivalvia; order Pectinida; family Pectinidae; genus Pecten; species Pecten maximus. The sequence goes on along the minus strand of NC_047032.1, from coordinate 18,321,181 downwards.
ATGACTGCGGTAACTGGATTGTGATATCCAGATAATTACTGCGGTAACTCGATTGTGATATCCAGAGAATTACTGCGGTAACTCGATTGTGATATCCAGATAATTACATCGGCAACTCGATTGTGATATCCAGATAATTACTGCAGTAACTCGATTGTGATGTCCAGATAATTACTGCGGTAACTCGATTTTGATGTCCAGAGAATTACTGCGGTAACTCGATTGTGATATCCAGAGAATTACTGAGCTGACTTGATTGTGATGTCCAGATAATTACTGCGGTAACTCGATTTTGATATCTAGAGAATTACTGCGGTAACTCGATTGTGATGTCCAGATAATTACTGCGGTAACTCGATTTTGATATCCAGAGAATTACTGCGGTAACTCGATTGTGATGTCCAGAGAATTACTGCGGTAACTCGATTGAGATATCCAGAGAATTACTGCGGTAACTTGATTGTGATATCCAGAGAATTACTGCGGTAACTCGATTGTGATATCCAGATAATTACTGCGGTAACTCGATTGTGATATGCAGATAATTACTGCGGTTACTTGATTTTGATGTTCAGATAATTACTGCGGTAACTTGTTTGTGATATCCAGATAATTACTGCGGTAACTTGATTGTGATATCCAGATAATCACTGCCATAACTTGATTGTGATGTCCAGATAATCACTGCGGTAACTCGATTGTGATATCCAGATAATTACTACGGTAACTCGATTTTGATGTCCAGAGAATTACTGCGGTAACTCGATTGTGATGTCAAGCTACAAAAATAGATGGGTTTATTCTTTCAATGAAATGAAATCAAGAAATTGGACACTTACGGGTTATTCCGGAAATTCAAGAGTTCTTCATCCTCGAAATATGAAAATAATTCATAGGTTCAAGCTAATGATAACTTCTTCGGGACTTTTCGAGAATTTCCGATGTCACCCGATTGTGATATCATGTTATACTGAAAATCAGAAGTTACCTGATTTATTTATTGGTAGTAACACCTGCATTTTCCATCGACACAGTGGTAGTTACCGCGACCATAGTGGCAGTTGGCAGAGGAAGGGCAGTCAGATTTGTTCACACATGCTAAAATACAAATGTGTTTCGAAATATGTGTACAGCATTGTATGATAAAGCATCTAATGGAATAGCAAGTTCAACTGGACAATTATATTATGACTTTTAAATAAAAGATATAATTCAACAAATTTTAATGGCGTAGTTCATGCATTTGTTTCAAAAGTCCATTTTGCTTTCAATATTTATTTGGTGAACGTCATCCTGTCAATAGCGTGGGGGCAGGCGGGTGTTGGTGTATCATAAAGGAGCGGAAGTGGTGCATGCTGGATGTGAATAAAATGAAACAAAAAACTATTTACTGCTTCCGGTGTTGGTGGTTTGAGACTCGCAGTAACAGGCACGGTTATGGCAGGTCAGGGCGTGGTTGGCTGCGCACATTGTTAATCCGTTTTCACATTCAGAATTGCTTCGGCACCCCTCTGAGTTTACACATGCTGATAAAAGATAAAGTCAACTTGTTAAACGAAATATATGCTGGATTATTTGCCTCTGTACAATTTCTTTCCGCTAGTCTGCATGTTTAACAAAATATCAATCGCAACATATCCGGGAAAATTTCCGGTAATACCCGGAAAGCAACTCATCTCGGGGGAATTTCCGGTAATAACCGGAAAGCAACTCATCTCGGGGGAAATTCCGGTAATAACCGGAAAGCAACTCATCTCGGGGGAATTTCCGGTAATAACCGGAAAGCAACTCATCTCGGGGGAATTTCCGGTAATAACCGGAAAGCAACTCATCTCGGGGGAATTTCCGACAATCTTCGGATATCAACTCGGACGGGATGCTTCGACTGACGAAATCTATACTGAATTTCCTGTTTTATCACTTTTTCTCTCGGCTAACATACGGTCATTAATATTTTAGTGATTGGAGAGTAGAAAAAACTACGACAAACAATCCAGTTTAACGTAAATCACACAAGTTCAGCTTGAAAAATGATTAAATTTGTCAATTTTCAACATGTGATATACAATTTCACAGAATATGTTTAAGATTTGGCGTTATCCGTCAATTTTACCACAAAATGATGAAATGTTTCTGTAAAAAAAAAAAAACAACAAAAAACCCAACAAAACAAAAACAGAAAAAAAAAAAACTCAAAAACTCACCGATGGTAACAGCCAAGATGGCGAGAGCGATGAAAGTTCTCATGGTGCTTGGTATGATTTCTTGTCAACAGAAGTTTAAACAATGGTGGTGGTCAGCTACTCTCCACTTTTATAGTGGTCAGTTTTATGTTTGGTCAAATGTCACGTTTCCTGTCTCTAATCGTCTGACCCCGATCGAGACGTGCACGTTTTCGGACAATCTGACGTAAGCAAGTGTCCAAATACAAGAATAGACTTTTATTCACACGAACTGTTAGAGTAAACATGCTTAAATTCCAAGGAAACTGTCGGATGTCATATTACATTTAATGTTCATCCAGGACAGCTGGACTCCACCATGGAATCAAACAGAGGTATTTCGTAGATAATAACCGATAGATCTATTATTGATTATTATTCAAACATAAACTAACATTATTATGTTAATTTATAAAGTAAATGACAGTTTGCTATCGTTGAAAACTCAGATTTAAAAAAAAGTTGAAGTGTGAACGTTTGTAATAAATAAGTTACAAAAATGTTCGAAATTAGAAATTAGAAAATGACGTTGATATAAATAGTAAATAAACCAATTTACTACATCTTTACACTCAACTTTCGATCAAAAATATGTGTTGAAAATCTTTCATAAAAAAAACATGTTTTATCAAATCAACAGTTACGGAAGCCGGTTACAATCTCTGCCAGGTTCCATTACGGTTAACCTTCATGTACTCTGGGAAATAGCGCCACATCAATAAAAACTATATATCGTAATTACTATTCAGTTATCTCGTAATTACTATTTAGTTACAGGTATTTCGTAATAACGACATAGCTAAGTCGTAATTACGACTTAGGTTTCTGGTAATTACGACACAGTGATCTCGTAATTACGACATAATTACTACGTATTATTTTGTAATTACGACATTTTATGTTATTCATTTCTTTCTGTTTAGTTATTTCGTAATTACGACATAGCTAAGTCGTCGTAATTACGACTAAAGTTTGAGGTAATCACGACCTAGGTTTCTGATAATTATGACATATTAATTTCGTAATTACGACATAATTATTATGAATTATTTTTCTAATTGTGACATTCTATCTTCTTTTATTTATATTACTTCCGTGGTGTTATAAAGAAATGATAATTGTTTCATGGTTTACAGAAACCAGTTAGTGCCACATGAAGTATTCTCGTAATTGCGACTTAATTATCTCGTTATTACGATTACATTATCTCGTTATTACTTGATTATCTCGTCAGTCTGACTAATTATGTCATAATTACGACTAAGTTGTAATTCCTAATTAGGAGATAACTATGTCTATATTACACAAATATTATAATTATAAAAACATCGAGCTTTAACACCAAAACACTCCCAAATATCTAAAGTTTTAACATCAAAATACACAAAAGTATCCTAAATACCTAAACCATTCCCCATTTCAATAGTCAATGAAGAATAGATTATGAATGCTCGTTTGTTTCCTTGGTTTATCACCCCTTGAAAAGTCAGGCTCATTATGAACAACTTACTGGAGACCTGCCGCGTGCAATCAAGAGGAATTATGATAAACTGTCTTGCCCAATGACACAACAACGACATCGCAGACTGGCCCATTTCTTAAGGGCGTATCTCACTGGCGGAGACGTCGCCGCGATTGCCGCGACTGTGCGGCGACCCGGGAGGAAAAAATGTCGTGCACTCTCACCAAGACGACATCAAGGCGACTTCCGAGAAGTTGACGATCAATTTGCACGAAAAGTCGCCGGGATGTCGCGGAAACGTCGCTGAGACGTCTCCTTAGTCGCGGCAGTATCGGCGATGTGAGCTTGGGGTGTGTCACATGGTCTCTGAAATACGTCGAGCAGCGTCGCGGACACGTTGCGGAGACGTCGCGAAGACGTCGCGGCAACGTCACCGCAACGTCTCCTCAGTCTTATTAGTCTTTATTAGGTCTCGGAGACGTCGCGGAGACGTCGCAAAAACGTCTCTCTAGTCGCGGACAAAATTAATCTCCATCAGTTGCGGCGACGTTGCAGGGACGTCTTGGAGACGTCGCCGAGACTTGCTGGAGACCTACTGGAGACTAAAAAAAGTCTCCTAAAAATCGAACATGTTCGATTCTCCCGCGACTCCACGGAGACTCGGTTAGTCTCCAGGAGACGTCGCAGCGACGACGCCGCGACTAGCGGAGACTCGAGTCGCCAGTAGATCGCCAGTTAGTCTCCAGGCCAGTGAGATACGCACTTTAGCTTCTCGAGAAACACAAACCGACACGGGTAGGGAGTGTCGAGGGACGAAACAACTTTATGATACAATTGTATATATTATTCAGCATTAACTTATCTCGGGCTTATAGTTTAACTACCCACAGACGTGTCTTTGTGATTATTGGGACGTATGCTCTGCTAGTAGTAACTTAATGTTTTAGTTGATTTTCATATTTTTCACGATGTTTGATATGTTCATGTTTTTGTAAATTTTATCATTTTCGTTATTTGTTCATGGTTTTTGTCAGTTTTTGTTATTTTCATGTATGTTTTTTTTTTTTTTTTTTTTAAATTTTATCATTTTCGTGATTTTTGTGATTTGTTCTGTGATTTTTCCTTCCTGATTTCCATATTTGTGGCCCTTAACATCACTTACAAGTCCTAGAAGGACAAAGCACTTGTATGATGCAGTTCTATAATTCGTAATTCGGCATATGCTCCTGTACATGTAACTATAAACAACCTTCGTTATCTGAAACTCTGACAACTCGAATACCCTGCTTAACTCGAAGTATAAATTCTGTTCAAACAGTTACCTCGAATTCTCAGGAAATCTCGATATTGAACCATGACACTAAGCCGTCACTTTACACTGACATACATGTATACATATCCAACATTATGATATTGCATTTAGGTCAGTTTATCAACAAGCAAAGGAAAAACGGCAACACATTTAGTGTTAAGGTACATTTGTAGATCAAAAATGTATTTGTACAACTACAATTAAGACAAAATTCGATATTTGTGTTATTGTAATCTAATACATATGGATGATTTTGAAAATTGGATAGAACACCACCAACAGGCATTTGTAGAGTAAAGAAAAAAAATAGAATTTTGAGAATTGGAGAGATCCCCTTAAACGGTTTAAATAAAATGTATACATTTATTGAATTTGTGTATACATGTTTGTTTCATTTGAGCGTCGAAGAAGACGTGAAGGGAGACAAATTTGTGAAATTCTTGTCCGTCCGATTTACTAATACCTTCTTAATTTTGATGTTATAATGCATCTGAGAATATTTTAAAGGATCTGAGAAAAGATTAAATATTAATTGTTTATTCTTTATTCAATAAATAAATAAATAATAAATATACAACGAAAATAATGAATTCAAGAAGAAAACTCAGACGGTTTCCAAACGATTAGGTGTTCTGAAAAATATAAACAGACATATTTACTGATTTAGATTACTCGTAGTAATGTTTCACAATTACTGTCTTTAGATAAGATCGACACATGCTTTATCAACCTGGGAAAAAGTACTAACCGAGGATGAGGTCGGTGTTTAAATTTCTTGTTCAGAGCCAAGTTGTTCAAAAGTTGACTACCTTAGTCACTTAATTAGTGAAAATCTCATTTCTCCTTAACTCCAAACCTGAGTAGGTTAATAAAATCATGCATAACCTGAATGAAAATTCTATAAAAGCTATATTTTAGTCCTGTTATTATTAGAAGTTAATAAATGTATGTTTAACAAATAGCAATTGCAATATGAAACATATTTTGTATATCATTCCTTTTAAAGACTACACTGCCAAACAGCAAAATAGTTTTTCCACAAAAGATAACTGTTCTATTTACATTTTTTTGCTGTTAATCGGCTGTCATGTGACTGGGATGTATGAGAAAAAACGTACATTAATATTTTTGAAGCATATTATGCCAAGAAGTCGGAAATCTACGGGGTATTCCGAGAATTCCCGAAACTACCCAATAACAACTTCACGTTGTCATGAAAGCCGAAAGTTACCTTAGAAGTAGAAACATCTGCACTTAGCGTCGACACAATGGTAGTTACCGCGTCCGTTGTGGCAGTTGGCAGTGGAAGGACAGTCAGATTTGCTCACACATGCTAAAAATACCAATGTGTTTTAAAGTATATAACATATTAGAGTGATTCGGCATGTTTTTTTAACAAAATAAAACTTCATTTGGGTCAGTTTTTTTTAAATGTAGTCTCTATAAACCATTGCGAATACGTAACGGTGTGGTAGGGATCTATGTGGAGATGTCCCTCAGGATCCAATATGGCGAACGGGGATAAGCACACTGTAATAATAGGACCGATACCACAATTAAGCACTTCCGAATTAAGTCCACTCCACAGAAATTAATGTATTCTTGAAAATAATAATACTAAAAAATAAAAATGAATTTTTTTTAAACAAAACAATATTTAGTCAAAGCTGTCTTATGTGACCTTCCAAGGGAGGTAATAAAAGATCACAAAATGAAACAAAAAAGTATTTACTGCTTCCGGTGTTGGTGGTTTGAGACTCGCAGTAACAGGCACGGTTATGGCAGGTCAGGGCGTGGTTGGCTGCGCACGTTGTTAATCCGTTTTCACAGTCGGAATTGCTTCGGCACCCCTCTGAGTTTACACAGACTGACAGAGGAAAAGAAATTAAAGATATTACATTCCTTGGTTCATTTCTCTCCTCTCCGCTAGGTGGCGTGTTTAGCGAAATACAGACGGGATTATCTGCCTTTGTACCATTTCTCTCCGCTAGGCTGAACAACTAAGAGTCAATACAGCCTAACCTACATCCAATTAGACTAGTTAGAATATTTCGTTACTTTTCTATTTCAAGCTTAAGTTGGCTTATCTCTTTAGAATTCAGGAATGAAACAATTGTGAAGTAATATGAAAGAGAAATGAAAGCTGTCTTGACATTTGAGGAACTATCGACGTCTAGCGGACGCCATGACACGGAGTCAAATACAAACCAGGTTCTTTATCTCAGATTGAGCCATCCCTATAGCTTACATTAAGACAGGCCATTTACACTAAAACATGTGATAGTAAGGATTAATTGAAAAACAGTCTGCCCAAGCCTGGGCTCGAACGAGTGACCTTGATCTCTAACCGGGCACTCTACCTAGACTAAAAGGATATTTAATCTGCACACGACTAGGCTCGAACTAGTGACCTTGATTTCAAATCGGACACTTTTCCTAGATCAAAAGAAATTCAAACTAGTATGACCTTTTCTTCAAGTATAAGTGGTAACCATGGATTATGTTTCGAAAGGACAGCTTTGCATTAAACGTATGCGTTGTAAAAGCCAGTGATGTAGAATGTTTTAAAGATAAGCGTTACTTGTGAATTTTACCAAAATATTCAAAGGATTTCAAAACTGAAATCAGGAAATCTACGAAAAGTTTGAGTTTGATGCAAACATAAAAACGAAAAAATGAACCAATCAAAACTCACCGATGGTAACAGCCAAGATGGCGAGAGCGATGAAAGTTCTCATGGTGCTTGGTATGATTTCTTGTCAACAGAAGTTTAAACAATGATGGTGGTCAGCTACTCTCCACTTTTATAGTGGTCAGTTTTAAGTTTGGTCAAATGTCACGTTCCTGCGACTAATCTTCTGACCCCTGCTTGGACAATGCACGATTTCGGACAGTCTGACGTAATCCAATGTCCAAGGGCATGGCTCACACACGAAATAGACCACATCTGATTCACACAGACCTATACTGTAAACATGTTTAGATTCCGGGGAGACGACTTGATGCCATGACAAAATCTTCATCCAGGACAGCTGCTTGGACTTAAAAGCAAACAGACAAATGCGGCATACTATTTTAACTGTAAATGACTGACGAAAGCAAATATTGAAATTGAAATCAAGGCAAACATCTTAATGCGTGCTAGCGCAGTATATGTTTGTCTCTAAAACACATATATTAATAATACATACCAAGACAACTCAGGATTTATAGTGATGTTCCCAATTTCTTTTCTTTTTAAATAAAATTAAAGTTATAACTTTAAAATAACAGCCTTGCCGACGTCTGAACAAACTTGAACAGCCGCTGTTGTTGTGTGCAGATTGGTAAAATAAATAAAAAAAGGAATAAAACAAGCATGCGAGTTTTAAATAATTATTTATTATCAGTACAATTTTGTTATTAAGTTGCATGAGATTTTACACTTGACCGCGATATCTGTTTTTATCGCCAAAGATTCAAATAAGTTGTAACTTAACCTTAAAGAGGCTTGCCCGCAGAGAGATCAGAAAAATTGGCTAATAGAAAAAGATTTTTTACACATGACAGATTGTTGGAATTGTTGAGTTTTTCATTTTGTTTTCCTTATAAAACGCTGAAAAGTGATATTAAAACCTCATTTTTAAATATTATTTATTTAATCGCAACCCGCAATAAGTCTAATTTGATTGACACATCAAAGAAACAAGCACGTGCACAGTGCCGCACAGTGATAACTTCAAAGGCAGCGGCGATTTACAAAGAAGATTTGCCGTTATATTCCATACATTTCCCTCTCAGGTTGAGTTTTAAAACGTCTTTTAAATACATATTCTGTAATTGTTTTCAAGAAATAAAGTCGGAAAGCCTCTAATTTTGTCACATAGAAACGTGTACTGAAGTTTATTTAGTGATCGGAGATGTGCCGTTTACCGGTCCGTCTGCGGGTAAGCCTCTTTAATATTTTGATTTTGCTAATTGGAAGGTTAATATAACACATACCAAGTTTCGTCACCAAGCCTAGTATAGCACATTATGATTTACAGAAAATGCGCCACCTTATCAAAATCTGCAACAGATATTAAATAACTTTCTCAAATACGGTGTAAATAGTAAAAAGGTTTGTGGAATACTTTCTGGATAACAATGTTACCCTCATAGTCGGAACCCCAGGGGACTTTAAATCTGCTATGCCGTTTAAGTACATGTTCGAAAGAATCAGAATCGCCCTCTCTTATAACCCACGGGACAAAAAAAGAGACGATCAAGAGTCCTGTGAGTTTCCGATGGTGTGTTTTAAGCCATAACTATTTGTTTTATGTTGTTTAACATCCTAACAAAAGCTATGGTCATTTAAGGACAGCCTCCCAAAATCAAATTTCACATTCATTTTATTCTCTTTTCACATATTGACATGATGTATAGAGAAAAACATATTTACAATATAATATATACAATTATAGTAGTGTTCGTAGTTGATTCCCCTCACTGTTTCACAACAAAATATGTTCATTCTTATCAAGGAGGACAGATCATGTTATTAATTAATCTGATAAAAATACACATTTCCATTAGTTTTTTAACATTAGTTATATTCATTAGTTTGTTAAACTTAATAACATTTGGTCTTGACCAATAGTATTTGTCTATATATAAAATTTTGTGAGCAGATAACGCTGTACATTCAAGTAAATAATGAAATTCATCACTAATTTGTTGACCATTACAATGTGGACATTTTTCTTTCCTTATACTCAATCTGGTGCCATCTGCCAGTTTCAACAATAAATTTATGAATAGTAGTGCGAAAGTTGCAAAAAATTACTCTATCTTTATCAGGAAAAATATCTAAATAATTTTCAAAATTACAGTTATCCTTAAAAATTCTATAACATATAGCCTTTGATGAATTATGTACATCACTCTGCCATTTCTGTAAGTACTGGTCATAAAGTCTTAACTTAATAACATGTTTTAGCCACAGTGGATTACATTTAGAAGAATATTCATAATTGTATACATTTAAAACACTTTTAACAAAACTTATGTAAGGAACAGGTTTGTTATCAAAATGATTACAATAACAAAGATACAGTTTAATATTAATTTTACTTAATTTAGAATGAGTCAACTGTGACCAATATGTTATTACTCTTGTTTTTACTGAATTTCAAGTGGCGTTGTACCAAGTTCGCCATAATATAATTAGGAGCACTGTTCTTTAATCCAAGTAATAATTTACAAAACTTTAAGTGTACACGTTCAATTACTTTGAGGTCAGTTAAACCCCAAATCTCGCATCCAAACAGTAAAATTGGTTTGCCAATCTTTTCAAATCAGTCATATATACAACGAGTCGATAAGTTGTGTTGTCTACATTTCTTAATAACATCATACATTGCTATAGTAGCCTTTTTGATATTGTATTTTTTTCGTTTCATTAAAAGAACGTATACGACAAAATATCGAGCCCAAATAGGTGAAGTTATATATCCACGTACTCTATCACCTCATTATTAATTAAAAATTCAATTCTATTGTTTCTACGTCCTTTATTAAAAAACATACATTTTGTTTTTTTCTATATTAACTTTCAATTTCCATTGTTTACTGTCAATTGCAACAGCTGGACAGTACGGTATCAACAAATATACAATATAACTTGCTTTTCATCATTTGTGTCAAATTAATCAGTGAGTTAAGAAAAAAAAATATCATCAATTGTCGAATAATTTTTACGGAACCCCGACTGGTTTTCACATATTAGGCCGACATTCTCAGAATATTTCTGTAGCCTTTGGTTTAGTATACTAGTAAACAACTTCCCCATACAACTAACGATTGTAATCGGCCTATAATTTTTAGTACACTATCAATACTACCTGTTACCCATTTGGTGGGAAATTACCACTGTTGAAAATGATATTGAATATTTTTACATACAAATCGGTCATTTTCAAAGCGGAATGTTTGATATATTCGTTTAGGACTCGCACAACTAAATCAGCCAATCAGCTGGTGGAACTGAACCAAGTCCCCGAGGAACAAATGTGTTTCTTAGGTTTGTAGCTGTTTTCCTGAGTAAATAACATATGAAATGGGTACTTTCTATATACGAGAATAAAGAGTAGGGTCTTGAGGTTTGGAAAATCAAAAATATACACTCCTACTAAAAATAGAATGACGTAGGATTCGAGGTGTAAAGAGGCGGGAATTCCCCAGGTGGGGGTACCCAATTGTACTGTTAATGTCAGGGTTACTGTCTTTCGAGTACCCGTGTGCTCTTATATGCCATTAAACTTATACAATTACAACATGTATCCGATAGAAAAAACTTCAAACTTTAATTTGATATTTTCATATCATTTGAACTTCAAACGAGCGAATAAAGGGATGGGGTCACTAGTAATAACATATGGTAAATTATTTAGTTGTGTGAGTCCTTTATAATATTGTCATCAGAGCATGACTTGTTATTTTTCAGTGATCTAATAGCTTTTTCGACCTCATCCTTTGTTATATCAAAATTTAAAAAAGTCATCAACACCGTCATCATAACCTACAGGTACATCAGTATTACCATCATCAACACTAGCATTGAAGAACATATCTATAGGTATTGTTCCTTTTGGTTTTCTTTCCCCCGTCATCTTTCAGTAGCTTCCAATAGTCTCTTGGATTTTTACTTTTCATAACTTTCAACCTTTTGGGGTTACATGGTTCACATATACTGCCCATCAATAAATGATTTGTCTCTAAGTAAAACTACTTTCTTCATATCTTTTTTTCCCTTTTTTTTCCCCCAATCCATCAAGGCCTCCCAAACTAAACGTCTCTGCACTCTGCATCCTTAGGATGTACTGTTAATTCTAAAATCTGTCATTTGAATGCAGAAAACTTTTTTGATTTTTTTGATTTATTTAAAAAGGACCTTTTATAACAAAATATGTGGGAAAATCCTGTTTATGTTATGTTTATTTACGCTATGTTGTACTATGTTATGTCATGATGCTACATATGCAAGTATATTTGTTATGCCTCGCTATGTATGTATATATGTGTGTATGTGTGTGTATGTAGGTATGTAGGTATCTATGTATGCTTGTATGTATGTATGTATGTATGTGTGTGTATGTGTGTATGTATGTATGACCTATCATAGCGTACACAATGATCTTTTGAATGCTGTGGGTGCGAGTGTGCAAGTGATTGTTTGTTGATGTCTATTTATGTATACCATGTAAAATGTTTGAAAATAAAAGAAATATAAAAAAAAAAAAAAAAAAATTCCCCCTCGTTTTTGGACCGGATACAGCCTCTTTCTGATGTCTTCAATTTCTTTTGGATATTGCTTATTAATTCCAAACTGGACTCCCTTTAATTTCACTGCATTTTTTTCACATTTGTTAGATCTCTGTAATGGACGAACTTGGCTATGATGGAGCGTGGTCTCCCACCCCTGGTGCTACCCTTGTTTCCAATGTGATGTACATATGCCATGGGGATATCACGGGTATTTTCAATTTTCAAATTTTCATGTATAATTATTTTTACAGTTTCCTCATAGTTTTCACTATTGTCATTTTGGACCCACACTTTTTCTTGGATATCCGAAAATACAAGGTTGTATTTCATGCACCTACATTGAGCTTCTAGTGCCTTTTCCTTTATTTCTTCCATCGAAACTCTCATATCGTCAAGTTCATCGAAAATTTCATGATCGGTTTTGTCCAATGAGTCAATATCCTTTTAATTTTCATGACATTCCGCCTAGTGGTATCATTTGCTGCCTTTAATTTGTCCATAATATTACTAGTGACTTGCATATCACTTTCTATATCCAGAATTCTTTTACTTGCCACCACCAGCTCAGACCCCCTGCGTGATGTGTATGTGCTTTGAGGCTGGGGTGTATGTTCGTGTTTGTCTCTTTGTGATAGCGTAGGATTGATGCCGACTTTATAGTGCTACCTCACTGAAACATACTGCCGAAGACACCCGAAATGACACCCCTTCGGGTCAAATTATATAGGGCGTCATTGTCTACAGCAACAGATAGGCTTCATTTTATTAGTAAATAACCCTGGGCAAGAAACGGAGCCTTGTCTTACACAGATAGTGAGTGGTTTCAAGATTAGTTTAAATAACCCACTGATTTAGTTATTGACCCATGATAAAATATTCCTCATGAATGTAGCTTAATCTGAATAAAAAAAAAAAAACAAAAAAAAAACAGAGAAAAATGACATTCAAATGAAACCGTAAATAAAACTCAAAATCGACAATTTAGAAGATTTACATAGAGACCCTTGAAAAAGTACCAGGAGGGTTAACTGTTATTCTGATTCTAAGTCAAATCCCGGTACAGTCTTATCATGGCACAAGTATCGAACAGTTAGGGCTTCCTATCGTACAAGTAAATATGTCAGAACACTTAGGGCTTCGTATCGTACAAGTAAATATGTCAAATCACTTAAGGCTTCGTATCGTACAAGTAAATATGTCAGAACACTTAGGGCTTCGTATCGTACAAGTAAATATGTCAGAACACTTAGGGCTTCGTATCGTACAAGTAAATATGTCAGAACACTTAGGGCTTCCTATCGTACAAGTAAATATGTCAGAACACTTAGGGCTTCCTATCGTACAAGTAAATATGTCAGAACACTTAGGGCTTCCTATCGTACAAGTAAATATGTCAGAACACTTAGGGCTTCCTATCGTACAAGTAAATATGTCAGAACACTTAGGGCTTCCTATCGTACAAGTAAATATGTCAGAACACTTAGGGCTTCCTATCGTACAAGTAAATATGTCAGAACACTTAGGGCTTCCTATCGTACAAGTAAATATGTCAGAACACTTAGGGCTTCGTATCGTACAAGTAAATATGTCAGAACACTTAGGGCTTCCTATCGTACAAGTAGATATGTCAGAACACTTAGGGCTTCGTATCGTACAAGTAAATATGTCAGAACACTTAGGGCTTCCTATCGTACAAGTAAATATGTCAGAACACTTAGGGCTTCGTATCGTACAAGTAAATATGTCAGAACACTTAGGGCTTCCTATCGTACAAGTAGATATGTCAGAACACTTAGGGCTTCGTATCGTACAAGTAAATATGTCAGAACACTTAGGGCTTCCTATCGTACAAGTAAATATGTCAGAACACTTAGGGCTTCGTATCGTACAAGTAAATATGTTAGAACACTTACGGCTTTCTATCGTACAAGTAAATATGTCAGAACACTTAGGGCTTCGTATCGTACAAGTAAATATGTCAGAACACTTAGGGCTTCCTATCGTACAAGTAAATATGTTAGAACACTTAGGGCTTCGTATCGTACAAGTAAATATGTTAGAACACTTAGGGCTTCCTATCGTACAAGTAAATATGTTAGAACACTTAGGGCTTCGTATCGTACAAGTAGATATGTCAGAACACTTAGGGCTTCCTATCGTACAAGTAAATATGTTAGAACACTTACGGCTTCGTATCGTACAAGTAAATATGTTAGAACACTTAGGGCTTCGTATCGTACAAGTAAATATGTTAGAACACTTAGGGCTTCGTATCGTACAAGTAAATATGTCAGAACACTTAGGGCTTCGTATCGTACAAGTAAATATGTTAGAACACTTAGGGCTTCGTATCGTACAAGTAAACATGTCAGAACACTTAGGGCTTCCTATCGTACAAGTAAATATGTCAGAACACTTAGGGCTTCCTATCGTACAAGTAAATATGTCAGAACACTTAGGGCTTCGTATCGTACAAGTAGATATGTCAGAACACTTAGGGCTTCGTATCGTACAAGTAAATATGTCAGAACACTTAGGGCTTCGTATCGTACAAGTAAATATGTTAGAACACTTAGGGCTTCGTATCGTACAAGTAAATATGTCAGAACACTTAGGGCTTCCAATCGTACAAGTAGATATGTCAGAACACTTAGGGCTTCGTATCGTACAAGTAAATATGTCAGAACACTAAGGGCTTCCAATCGTACAAGTAGATATGTCAGAACACTTAGGGCTTCGTATGGTACAAGTAAATATGTCAGAACACTTAGGGCTTCGTATCGTATAAGTAAATATGTCAGAACACTTAGGGCTTCCTATCGTACAAGTAAATATGTCAGAACACTTAGGGCTTCGTATCGTACAAGTAAATATGTCAGAACACTTAGGGCTTCGTATCGTACAAGTAAATATGTCAGAACACTTAGGGCTTCCAATCGTACAAGTAAATATGTCAGAACACTTAGGGCTTCGTATCGTACAAGTAAATATGTCAGAACACTTAGGGCTTCCTATCGTACAAGTAAATATGTCAGAACACTTAGGGCTTCGTATCGTACAAGTAAATATGTCAGAACACTTAGGGCTTCGTATCGTACAAGTAAATATGTAAGAACACTTAGGGCTTCCTATCGTACAAGTAAATATGTCAGAACACTTAGGGCTTCGTATCGTACAAGTAAATATGTCAGAACACTTAGGGCTTCCTATCGTACAAGTAAATATGTCAGAACACTTAGGGCTTCGTATCGTACAAGTAAATATGTCAGAACACTTAGGGCTTCGTATCGTACAAGTAAATATGTAAGAACACTTAGGGCTTCCTATCGTACAAGTAAATATGTCAGAACACTTAGGGCTTCGTATCGTACAAGTAAATATGTCAGAACACTTAGGGCTTCGTATCGTACAAGTAAATATGTCAGAACACTTAGGGCTTCCTATCGTACAAGTAAATATGTCAGAACACTTAGGGCTTCGTATCGTACAAGTTAATATGTCAGAACACTTAGGGCTTCGTATCGTACAAGTAGATATGTCAGAACACTTAGGGCTTCCTATCGTACAAGTAAATATGTCAGAACACTTAGGGCTTCGTATCGTACAAGTAAATATGTTAGAACACTTAGGGCTTCGTATCGTACAAGTAAATATGTCAGAACACTTAGGGCTTCGTATCGTACAAGTAAATATGTCAGAACACTTAGGGCTTCGTATCGTACAAGTAAATATGTCAGAACACTTAGGGCTTCGTATCGTACAAGTAAATATGTTAGACCACTTAGGGCTTCGTATCGTACAAGTAAATATGTCAGAACACTTAGGGCTTCGTATCGTACAAGTAAATATGTCAGAACACTTAGGGCTTCGTATCGTACAAGTTAATATGTTAGAACACTTAGGGCTTCGTATCGTACAAGTTAATATGTCAGAACACTTAGGGCTTCGTATCGTACAAGTAAATATGTCAGAACACTTAGGGCTTCGTATCGTACAAGTTAATATGTTAGAACACTTAGGGCTTTCTATCGTACAAGTTAATATGTTAGAACAATTAGGGCTTCCTATCGTACAAGTAGATATGTCAGAACACTTAGGGCTTCGTATCGTACAAGTAAATATGTCAGAACACTTAGGGCTTCGTATCGTACAAGTAAATATGTCAGAACACTTAGGGCTTCGTATCGTACAAGTTAATATGTCAGAACACTTAGGGCTTCGTATCGTATAAGTAAATATGTCAGAACACTTAGGGCTTCCTATCGTACAAGTAAATATGTCAGAACACTTAGGGCTTCGTATCGTACAAGTAAATATGTCAGAACACTTAGGGCTTCGTATCGTACAAGTAAATATGTCAGAACACTTAGGGCTTCCAATCGTACAAGTAAATATGTCAGAACACTTAGGGCTTCGTATCGTACAAGTAAATATGTCAGAACACTTAGGGCTTCCTATCGTACAAGTAAATATGTCAGAACACTTAGGGCTTCGTATCGTACAAGTAAATATGTCAGAACACTTAGGGCTTCGTATCGTACAAGTAAATATGTAAGAACACTTAGGGCTTCCTATCGTACAAGTAAATATGTCAGAACACTTAGGGCTTCGTATCGTACAAGTAAATATGTCAGAACACTTAGGGCTTCCTATCGTACAAGTAAATATGTCAGAACACTTAGGGCTTCGTATCGTACAAGTAAATATGTCAGAACACTTAGGGCTTCGTATCGTACAAGTAAATATGTAAGAACACTTAGGGCTTCCTATCGTACAAGTAAATATGTCAGAACACTTAGGGCTTCGTATCGTACAAGTAAATATGTCAGAACACTTAGGGCTTCGTATCGTACAAGTAAATATGTCAGAACACTTAGGGCTTCCTATCGTACAAGTAAATATGTCAGAACACTTAGGGCTTCGTATCGTACAAGTTAATATGTCAGAACACTTAGGGCTTCGTATCGTACAAGTAGATATGTCAGAACACTTAGGGCTTCCTATCGTTCAAGTAAATATGTCAGAACACTTAGGGCTTCGTATCGTACAAGTAAATATGTTAGAACACTTAGGGCTTCCTATCGTACAAGTAAATATGTCAGAACACTTAGGGCTTCGTATCGTACAAGTAAATATGTTAGACCACTTAGGGCTTCGTATCGTACAAGTAAATATGTCAGAACACTTAGGGCTTCGTATCGTACAAGTAAATATGTCAGAACACTTAGGGCTTCGTATCGTACAAGTTAATATGTTAGAACACTTAGGGCTTCGTATCGTACAAGTTAATATGTCAGAACACTTAGGGCTTCGTATCGTACAAGTAAATATGTCAGAACACTTAGGGCTTCCTATCGTACAAGTAAATATGTCAGAACACTTAGGGCTTTCTATCGTACAAGTAAATATGTCAGAACACTTAGGGCTTCGTATCGTACAAGTAGATATGTCAGAACACTTAGGGCTTCGTATCGTACAAGTAGATATGTCAGAACACTTAGGGCTTCCTATCGTACAAGTAAATATGTCAGAACACTTAGGGCTTCGTATCGTACAAGTAAATATGTCAGAACACTTAGGGCTTCGTATCGTACAAGTTAATATGTCAGAACACTTCTAAATGAGACCGTGATGTCGACCACAAAGCTCCAGTTTTCCAGTCAGTAGTTAGTTGGACACCGGCCACAGAAATCGTGGTGAGTCCGTCATCTAATACCTTAGCGAAGATTTAGGAATAGAGAGGAGCCCACTTATTTGCATATCGTTTATTTGAATAAACCGCTTATTTGCATAAAATTCTTGTATAAGACAAAGGATTAAATTTGAACAACATTGACTTAATCGAACTTATTGTGGTCGATTCTGAATAGATTTATTTAATCCCGTTGTAGTGGTTGTAACTTAGGATCGAAGGTCATTCAACCCAGATCTCTATGGGAAAAAACCCAACAACAACATCGCACTGCGGTCGTTAAATGTCATAGCCACCATCTACTACAAGGTTAACCTACTTCAAAATGTCATTGGTTACTCACGAGTTGTTAAACCCCACAATCAGACCATGCAACCAACCAAGCAAGAAACAACGAACAAAACCTGGGATCGAGTACGTGAACTAATTAAACAAATTATTACACTGTTTGTGTGGTTGGTACGTATCGTTGTAGTGGAGAGGATGTTTTTGGCGGTTTTTTTTCATATTTAATAATATGTATATAAAAAATTGTTTCTCTCGTGTGAAAATTCTTAGAATATATCAGTGTTGATATCAATAAATCATACTATTTTAATTCAGTGTCTGAGGAGGGGAATAAGTCTGTGAACGATTTAATTGAACCCCACATCTAGGTACATACACATGTATGTACATTATATTTATAAAGGAAGGGACACGACCACTTCCTATTTTGAGTTTCTCGGAATATCTACTGGTTAGATAAGGCAGGTACAATTGCTATCATCTGAGTTCGGCTGTCAAATTTCAGAGCTGATATGGAACGAGGTCATCTATAGACGTCACACGTTAAGTAATCCCATTATCTGAAGAGAACATCACTGGATGTTAGCTCGTTAAGTGTTGTCGGGTGGCTCAGTGGTAACACAGTAAAAATGTCACCATCTCTTCACTTCTTTAAACAAGAAATATCTTTAAAAAAGATAAACGGCATAGTTTTAATGCTGGTGGTTATAATGTAAAACTGCTGGTGAAATAAATTAACGAACTAATGAGTTTCAGCACGGATAACAAAATTATATCAGTTAAAATTATTTTTGGTGATAATAAGACTGCATTTGAATCATGAATACAATTCAATTTAAGGTGTCATTTAATGAGATACATCCACTCAATCAACTTTTATTCAATCTTAACTTTGTTTCCTTTTTAACTGCACATTGACCAATCAGATTCTTCATCTTGACCAGTAACGTCACCTGTCGCGTCATAAAATTGGTTTAACGACAAACAGACGGTGGATCACGGACGACGGGTGGTTTTAACTAAATCATTAAATGACAATTTTTTTAAAACCAAAGTTTTTTTTATGAAAAACACAGGGCTTAAAACAGTATCCGATTTGGAGATGTGGTCATCATCGTCGTCATCGTCGTCATCGTCGCTATCGTCGTCATCATCATACTCATCAAGGTATTTGTTGATTATATCAATGTCAATTTAATGCGTGTGGATAGCCATCATTGCGCATTATTTGTTGACCTTTAAAGGAACTGATAGATATTTGTTGAACTCAATCGCCGTGTCCACTGCTACGCATGCGTGTACCGATCCCTGTTTACCAAGAAATACGGCGTCATTTGTTATGGGATAAACGGGCTGATGCCAGATGTTTGCATGGATCTGAACTCCAAAAGACCCATCGAAATAAAAAGCTACGAAATCTTCCGGTTTGACGTCATCTCCAGGAAGAGCCAACAGTGCGACGAAGGCATCGCCATTTTGTGGAAAGAACACCTGGCCTCCGTCTGGATGGTAATTAGCTTCTCTTGTTAGTACACGTTTGCGATTCTTTGTATCAGCTTCCGGTGGAAGTCGTCCTGTGATGTAGTCCCCACCAACTGCCTTTGTTGACAGCTTTACAAAGGTCCCCCTCCCATTTGTAGATGAAGTCTCCACTGACGATGCCTCCACCATATCCGGTGTTAGGACACAACTTCCGCCACCCATTAACAGGCCATGGAGTAATCTCAACTTCCGTTTTCTCAAAGTCGGTAACAATAGTTCCATATCCTTTCAGTGTTTCTGTGGTGGCTACGACCAGAGGAACCGGATGTGGTTCATCGTATTTCCGGTCATGCGCATCGTCATAACTCGCATATCCACTCATGTCTTTATTGTAGTTCCCTATAAAGCAGAAGAAAATATATATACTTATAACCCCGTTGCATTTATTTTCATGTAAATGAAATGGTTCGTTTCATAATAACATTTCGTAATGATAACGTTTCATATTGTGCTAGCGCACAATATGACGTTTGTTTGCAAAGCTCTGGCATCTATATCGACCATAGACACCAAAAAAGGAGAGTTTAGTCCTTAAATAGACTTTTATGTATAAGTAGGAATTTCAATTGAAACATATTTGTATAACGTTAGCGACGCCAATTTAGGACGACTATATACTATATACTAAATGTAGACTCTGTGGACATAACTGGTCCATAGTCGTGAACTAGTCACCACAGGAACTAGACACGAATGCCAACAAGGTCCATTTACATTATTGGCTGATAGCAATATTTTAAACCAATGGAAATCCTTGTTACAAAACAGGATTTAATCATTATCAAAGTGAAGAGATGATTATCATGAAACTCACTGGGACTGAAAAAAATGAGAAACTACTCACAGGTCCCCAATTACAGTTGAATTTGACTACTATAACCAATTTGACTACTATAACCAATTTAACTACTATAACCAATTTGGCTACTACAACCAATTAACCAATGGTACATATATTAGATAAGCTGTGTATTGGGGGAATAATTACAATCCTCTAGAAAGATCGACGGTGTACTTATGTAGGTAGGTAGATATTTAGAATAGATACAAGAAGTTTGGAAAATTAGGTCAGAATTTCAATCGGCCATTACTCCCTAGACTTTATATATAGGTATTTTATGCTAATACTATTTTGATTTAAGACTAGACATGTCTCTTTGCACTCAGTAAACGTTATGGAAATGAGAAAAAACAGGCCTAAGACAGGGGGCACATTTGAAAACATTAGCTTAAAACGAAGAACTTTTGAAGAAACTCTTGTTATTAACAATATAAGTAGCTACTTTTGTATTGATCCGAAAGTTCATCTTTTTATAGGTTCAGCTTTTAACAACAAATTAACTATGTCAACTGTAAACAAAATCGATAAGATTTACATGGCATGTACTCAGCTACATGTTAGTTTCTAACTAATCATGTTTTATGGCACATCTATATAAAACATACCTTTACAAGTTATCAGAGTCTTTGTCTTCCGAACAACGTGTTATATCGCTATAGAAAAAACTATGGAGCTGCTTATACCCGCGAGGGCTGTGCAGACGGCTCTGTACAAATGCTGTAAACAAGCTAAAATCAAAATGTCAAGGACATGTGTTACTGTCAAGATATCCGGCCGGTTTTATAGTTGTCCAATATTTCCATATTACTATCATACATTTAATCGGCTCGACCTTTTAACCCGGTGATCTTGAGAACCGGATGCATTATCACCTGGTAGGTCCGTCTGTTAACATACATGTACCCGATTGTATAGTGGACGTGATAAATAACTCGTCAGACGAGGCCAGTACCTGTGGTCACAGGCGTCTGCATCTAGTAAGGACATACAAATTGTAAACATTGTAGTACAAAAAAGAGAGAAGAAGATAGCCCCTACTCCTACTGTATCAACGATGTAGAGGCAATTTCTTATAAATACTAACCTGATGCAGACGTCTGTGGTTAAACCACACGAAAATGTCTTTTCTTTTCCGGATCTTTTTCGCTTCTAGAATCGGAAAAAAGATTAACGCGTGGTTTTGATATGAATATGTATATCTTATGATGTTCTTAATATGATGATGATCATCTCATGTATGGTAACATATTGTTGCTGAGTTAACTGGGTGGTGGTGGTGGTTTTGAGTGAGTGAGTGAGTGAGTGACTATCCTTTATGTATCAGTAAAATCGGAAAAATAAATAATAAAAAAAAATGTTCTTAATATACGTAAATATAGACTGCCAGTATTTTCCTTTTACCACTGTGATCTGGGGAGACTGAGTCCTTGTGAATTGCTGTTGGATTCCTGGTTTACACACAAATGGCGGGTATATAATTAACCAATTTACAACAGACGGCCCATCAACCGGTGCGTGTAATACGTAGTAAACCAGGGTTCCGTACTATGGGCGCATTATAATAATCACGAGGTCGTCCGTCTGTCCATCAGTACTTTCGTTTTCAGAGATAAGTCAAGTTATCTTCAACGGCTGATAATTATGGCCCAGACGTAACTTACACATATTTGACCTTTGACCTTGAGGTCAAGGTCGCAATGACCAACGACAGAGCACTCCACATCATCAGTACGCGATTAAGGTATACAGCTACTTTCATTCAGATATCTTAATTGGTTTAAAAAATATTGTCCGAGCAAACATTATACGGGGAAAATGCACTCATGTGACATTTAACCTTGATGTCAAGGTCACAGTTATCTACTGACATCGCACTGCGCTAATTGATGCAAGCATAATGCATATGTGGTCAAGATTCCTTGAACGGTTTAGACGTTATGATCAGGACAATAAACAAAGGAAAGAATAAGTTGAAGAAGATATTTCACTGTCAGGTTACATATTATGGTAAAGTTTATTATATGGTCAACATCACGATTTAGCTTCGCATTATAGCTGACCGAGTCAGTTATTTCAATTTTTTTTTTTTTTAATGCTCAGATATAGGCTCATAGATATATCTTAATATTATATGTATATAGTCCAACTTCTCATTCATATTTCATTACCATACTTTTACATTTCTCGTTATACATATCATACAAACGTGGTGTTCATAATTTCATCCTCGAAAGTAATAATCTCTCTCTCTCTCTCTCTGTCTCTGTGTCTGTCTCTCTCTGTCACTGTCTCTCTCTGTCTCTGTCTCTGTCTCTGTCTCTCTCCTTCAAACACACACACACACACACACACACACACACACACACTCACACACACACACACACACACACACACACACACACACACACACACACACACACACACACACACATCCTTGCACACACGTACCCTTAAAACAGAAGCAGAAACTCTATACTAACGGCAGCATACTTGCATATACGTGCTTGTTTATACACAGACCCACACAAAAATAGAGAATACTCACAGTAAAAAACACCATCACCATCAGTACACACGCAGCGTCTATATCACAAATACGCCCTTTTCATGTAAACATAATACTTTCATTTACCCATCTTTACACATAGATCATAACTTTATGTTTTAGTACATTTTAAGAGCTAATAAGCTCGCAGAGCCATGTTTATCATCATTGCACATTCTCTATTGATTCTTTTAATCATTTTTTTAAATTCGTTTTTTACATGTTACTCGTTTAAATACATTGCTATGCTTTTCAATAATTTTATATCTCTATATCATTGTAGGAGTAATTTTCTCTCAAGAAAATTTTTGAATAAAGACACAATTGAACAACTGTCTACCCTTCTATTAGAGATGTGGTAGTGTTTATATATTGTATAACCAATCAGGGACATAAGAATGTTAAATTCTTTGTACTTCTTATCAACAATCTTATATCCTATCACGATGTAATACATATTTCTTAGCTGAACATTGTAATTATGTTTTTGTAAAAGATCATGTATCAAATTCCACAATGGGTCTACACATTGACATTCTATAAAATAGTGTTTATAATCATCCTTAACTTTACATATACAACATTCATCATTATCAATAATATTCCATCTTTTAAGTAAGATTCCATTTGGAAGAATATTATGGAATAGCTGCCATTTGAATTTTTTTTCGTTATTCTCTATTAAGATATCATTGATAAATTCAAATAATTCATGAAAAATCAAACCACTGCTTTCTAACTTAAACAAATCTTCCCACATACCTCTACAGTATGACTCTGATTTCTTTTTTCTTATAAATGCCAAGTAAAGAAACTTATTATTTACCTGATCAAGTTTTACACCCACTCCTTTATCAAAGACTAATAAATCAGAGTCAGTTTGTACATTTACCCGTCCATTATCTCCCTTGATTTTGTCCTTCCATTCTTTAGGAATAGCTTTCTTTACCTGACTTACCTCACTTATCCAGTCTCTCGTTTCTTTTAATTGTTGGTATTTTTTTTATTTCATTTATACTATTCATTATAAATTATATCGTTGATAAAAATTAACCCGGACTCCGGTAAGTTTGATGTGCTTATTTCCCCAAATGATCTCTCGACAAATATCTGTAAAGTTATAATCAACGATCGGCGCGTTATTTTCTCTAAGTTTCAACCATGATTGTAGGATGTTCATATAAAAATATGGTACATCGTTTTTTGGAAGGTTGCGTATGTGTCCTGGGGACATACGAAACAACACAGTGGTGCCACCAAGCTTTTCCAAATAATAATTTGGAATCACCTTCCAACAGGCGTCTACAGGAGATACTAACCTTTGTATCCAAGCTACGTTTAGAACATCAATATGGGATTCAATATCCCGTATTAATAAACAGCCTTCCGATTTGTCACTTATCATAACACTACGTTTAACACGCTCCGGCCCATTGTTCCAGATAAAACAATATATTTTCCTTTCAAGCTCCTTTATTTGTTCTTTACTTACGTATTGGACACTTGCTAAGTAGGTTATCTGTGGTAGTATTATAGCTTGAACAACGACAGATTTTCCTATAATGGTCAATTTTCTTTTTTTCCAGTTTTTGATTAGTTCATCAATGCTTGTAATTTTATCTGCCCAATTAAGATTGGAACTTACCTTTGAGTTTGTGCCGAAGTACATTCCCAACGACTTAACTTACTTCACCCAATTAATACCCATAAACATAATTATTATCTTTGTTTTTGTTACAGCCTAAATACAAACCTTCGGTCTTAGATTTATTTAATTGTAGATCAGACACTTTTCCGAACTGCTCAACGATTGATAACGCTCTTCTGATGTCCCTATACCTCATAAATAAAGTAGTGTCATCTGCTAGTTGGGAGATTTTCATATTCCTATTTCGAATACTGATACCACTTACATGAACATCTGTTCTTATTTTTTGAGCTAGTAATTCAGCAGCTAGTACAAAAATTAAACATGATAGAGGGCACCCCTGTCGGATACCACGTGACACAACTTAACTTCCGGTCAACCAGTTATTGTTTTTAACGCAGCCTTTGATATTGGTATATAACACCTTAACCCATTTGATGAAAGAACGACCAAAACCAAATTTGTCCAAACAGCTAAACATAAAATCCAACCCTATCGTATCAAATGCTTTAGTAAAATCTAAAAAGAGTAGACAAGAGTCAATATTGAATTTAAACTCCAGTATCAGCGATTCGTGTACATTATAATTATTTTTTCTTTGTTTTCATGGTAAATACTCAAATGTGATTGGTCGAAAAATTCTTTTCATTCTTCTATGAAAGAAATTCCAAGAATGGCGCGACAAATGTGACGTCACAATACGACAATTGACGTTGCGTATTGATTTTAGAAAAAGAATCCCATTTAAAACCAGTAAAATTGTACATAAAACATGTTTTAAATTAGAAAATCATTTTCAAAAATTAATTATAAGCGTTGATGTCATTTTTTTTTTTTTTAGTTTCATTGGGGTATGAAACAAATTTTGTTTGCAAACTTCTGTAAGAATCCGCTACGCGGATTCATACAGTTTGCAAACAAAATTTGTTTTTTAGTTTCATCGGGGTATGAAACAAATTTTGTTTGCAAACTTCTGTAAGAATCCGCTACGCGGATTCATACAGTTTGCAAACAAAATTTGTTTCATACCCCGATGAAACTTAAAGAATGACAGCAATGCTTAAGTACATCACAAGGCGCACGCTTCATGTATCTTCTAGTTATTGTTAAATTTACGCATGTACAACTATTTTGAGTATGTAACAAAATCATCACAATAGGGGCTGCATGTAGATCAGTCATCACAATAGGGGCTGCATGTGGATCAGTCATCACAATAGGGGCTGCATGTGGATCAGTCATCACAATAGGGGCTGCATGTGGATCAGTCATCAACATAGGGGATGCATGTGGATCAGTCATCACAATAGGGGCTGCATGTGGATCAGTCATCACAATAGGGGCTGCATGTGGATCAGTCATCACAATAGGGGCTGCATGTGGATCAGTCATCACAATAGGGGCTGCATGTGGATCAGTCATCACAACAGGGGCTACATGTGGATCAGTCATCACAATAGGGGCTGCATGTGGATCAGTTATCAACATAGGGGATGCATGTAGATCAGTCATCACAATAGGGGCTGCATGTGGATCAGTCATCACAATAGGGGCTGCATTTGGATCAGTCATCACAATAGGGGCTGCATATGGATCATGGAACGCACACCGTCATCACCTTCAGATTTTCGGAGAGCTCCGTGGTGTCGCGCGTGATCTAGTTTTGTTTTCCGCTTGTCCTGATATGGTATATCTTAACTGAAGATCATAATGTTTTCCAATGTCTCAATGATTGTTGTCAGTTGTCGCAATATTTCACTTTCGATGTGTGTTTTGACATCTGACATAAGCTTTGGCTGTGTGTTGTGGTACCCGATATAAGCTTTGGCTGTATGTCCCTGGTATAAGCTTTGGCTGTGTGTTGTGGTACCCGACATAAGCTTTGGCTGTGTGTTGTGGTACCCGACATAAGCTGTGGCTGTTTGTTGTGGTACTCGACATAAGCTTTGGCTGTGTGTTGTGGTACCAAACATTAAGCTTTGGCTGTGTGTTGTGATACCCAACATAAGCTTTGGCTGTGTGTTGTGGTACCCGACATAAGCTTTGGCTGTGTGTTGTGGTACCCGACATAAGCTTTGGCTGTGTGTTGTGGTACCCGACATAAGCTTTGGCTGTTTGTTGTGGTACTCGACATAAGCTTTGGCTGTGTGTTGTGGTACCAAACATTAAGCTTTGTCTGTGTGTTGTGATACCCGACATAAGCTTTGGCTGTGTGTTGTGGTACCCGACATAAGCTTTGGCTGTGTGTTGTGGTACCCGACATAAGCTTTGGCTGTGTGTTGTGGTACCCGACATAAGCTTTGGCTGTTTGTTGTTGTATCTAGCATAAGTTTTGGCTGTTTGTTGTGATACTTGTCGTAAGTTTTCACTGTTTGTTGTGGTACAAAAAAAATTATCTGGAATGTTTAATGATTGCACTTTCATATTTTTAATATGCCATTTTCCTGCTTCACCAATATTTTAGCGTTTACGTCACAGGTTATTCCATATTAACGGTCCTGTTATCGATATCAAGATTTTCTGTGACATCGACTACTGAAAATGTACAATGCAGGGTTTCTGGAGATGATGAGTAGGAAGACACGAGACGGTATTACGGTAAACAAAACCCTCGTCAGTAAATATTATATTTAATTCTGCTATATAAAGCTAGACGTGTCCCAAATGCTTGTTATTAATATAAATGGTATTCTCGTTTGTTTCACTACACCAGTTCCTATTTGGAGAACATTACATTATCTGGATTAGAGCTATAATTAAAAGGCGAGTTAAGTAGCTCTTGCAATGACGTCGCTCGGGGTAATAATTGAAAATGGACAGACGACGTATGCTACTCCAGGCGAGTTAAATATAAACCATCTATTTGTCATGGAATCTTGGATATAATTATGGTTCATTGTCGATGACCTTCTACACCTTAGAAAGTTGAAGTTAGAAAATAAAAAAGATAATACTAAAACGTGTACTATATCAATTGTTTTACTCAATAAAAAGCAACAACTAGCTGGCGGGTTATTTCGAAATATTTATATTTCCACTCAATTCAGACTCAATGAACCTACCACAGTTAACTCGAGTCATTTTTCAATGAACTATATCAAGTCCGGCGTAGGAATACATTTGTCGAGCTTGGACTATATTTTTTTAATTCCTTTTCAAAAGTGATCATATTAATATGAAATAAATTCCTTTAAAACTAATATTTGTTTTAATTCGCTATTAAGTTTGTTCACGAAAGAAATCCTAAAAGTATTAACCATATGTAGACGAAGAGTGATGACGTACATTTCGGTAAGTTCCGTGGTAGACTTGCACAAGTCCCTATTTGTCAAAGACAAAATATTGTACAAAATATCAAAAAAATATAAATATAAGGATTGAATAATGTTATGTTGAGGTGTATGGGGGTATAAACCTCAATAGGTCTTGAGACAAATTTTATGAACTGCGAAGCATTTCAATAAACGTTTTTTATACGTGAAATATCAACTACATAGAATCAGATCACTTCATAATCATTTTAATTATATTATAGATTTCAGTTGAGGAGGTGAAGGATCAATTCTGAGGTTTAACCTCAATAATCTCCAGTCTATATGTAAACAGACATTGAAAACACATCACAACGTCACGATAATCACTTTTCAAAAACCAAGGACACTCCAGGCACACAAACCATCTCTGCAAAAAAAAAAAAAAAAAAAAACCCAGGTAAAACCGGGGCGAAACCCTTGGTTTTTGAAGTCGTATTTTTCATGTGCGACATAACCCTGTTTAAATATATGATGAAGTCCTCTATGACGTGAACATTACGCTAATCAATATCAGAACATACGCTACTTACCCTGATGTGGGTAGGATATAATTACATTCAAAGTCAATTCCAAGTAAATCAATGGTTTATTTATAATTGAAAAATTAACTAGACAGAAAATATATTCAAACAACTCGAATAAGCCGCCATGTTGACACCGGGTATAAATCATGAAATGTGAAATTTGACATGCTGAATGATGGATTTCAATTAATTCGTACGAGTTGAATTGTCGATTCAAATAAAGGGTAAGACTTATGACGATGGATAATGAATGGTCGATTCAAATGAAGGGGAGACTCTGACTAGATGAATGGTGGATTCAAATGAAGGATACAAATTCTAACTAGATGAATGGTGGATTCAAATGAAGGGGAAATCCTGACTAGATGAATGGTCGATTCAAATGAAGGCGAAATCCTGACTAGATGAATGGTCGATTCGAATGAAGCATACACATTCTGACTAGATGAACGTATTATCAATAACTAATTTCACTTAAGGACGGCCTCCCTATGTGCGATATCCATGCTGTGATGTGCAAAGTGAGTCTATGTCTGATTTGGGAGGCTGTGGTATGTTAGTGTTCCGTCTCCTTCTGATAGCGCGGCGAAAGTGATGCCGACTTTATAGTGCCACATCACTGCAGCATACTGCTGAAGACTCCCAGCAGGCCACCGCACCCGGTCACATTTTCAGATTCAGACAACTGATGAATGCAAAATATGATGGTTGGCTGATTCTAACAACCGGAAGTAGTTGGCGTAGTTAATTAAAGGAGATTGAACTTGACATTGGAAAAGTGGAACGGCGAAATACAAGTTAAAAATTTGAACCGGAAGTTGAGATTGATCGACAGAAGTGTTAATTACAACAATTGATGTGATGATATAGTGTAGGTATATCGGATTAAGGGTTTGTTCGGACAGTGAGTATATCGGATAATTAGGGCTTATTCGGATGGTCAGATTATCATATTTGGTATTTATCGATATAGACGTTGGGTAAATTCGGATAGGGTCAGAGTTCATATCATGATAGCTGAATTTGTTTCAATATTCTCGAATATTCAATAATCAACCGATCTTATTGTCAAATGTCAGAGGAACTGATAGATATTTGTTGAATTCGTTTGCTGTGTCGACACATACGCATGCGTAGATAGCTCCTTGTTTACCGAGAAACACGGCGTCATCTTTGATAGGGTAAACGGGCTGATGCCAGATGTTCGCATGGATCTGGAACTCCAAAAGACCCATCGAAATAAAAAGCTACGAAATCTTCCGGTTTGACGTCATCTCCAGGAAGAGCCAACAGTGCGACGAAGGCATCGCCATTTTGTGGAAAGAACACCTGGCCTCCGTCTGGATGGTAATTTGCTTCTCTTGTTAGTATGCATGTGCGATTATTTGTATTCGCTTCCAGCGGAAGTCGTCCTGTGATGTAGTCCCCACCAACTGCCTTGTTGACAGCTTTACAAAGGTCCCCCTCCCATTTGTAGATGAAGTCTCCACTGACGATACCTCCACCACTTCCGGTGTTAGGACACAACTTCCGCCACCCATTAACAGGCCATGGAGTAATCTCAACTTCCGTTTTCTCAAAGTCGGTAACAATCGTTCCATATCCTTTAAGTGTGTCAATGTTGGCTACGACAAGAGGAACCGGATGTGGTTTGTCGTATTTCCGGTCATGCGCATCGTCATAACATGCATATCCACTCATGTTGATTATACAAAGGTGACTTTTCTTTATCTGAAAATAAAATTATTTAATTTTAATAACAACTTAAAACCACGTTTTGATTTTCATTTAATTGTTTAGATTTATTTTACATATTTGAAGGCATCCGGGGTGATAGGATTGCATGTATGAACATATATCAGACGGCGTGAGTTCAGCGAAAATCTAATATCATGTCGGTATTTGAAGCACACATAATTTACGATTTCCCGATTTGAAATATGTTTACTTTTATGATGAGTAGGGATCGATGAGACCTTTTGTTGTTCATTTTATTCTCTTTTCACATGATGTATAGAGAAACATATTTACAATATAATACATACAATTAGTGTGGTGTTCGATACAAAGCACTGTTTCAAAACATAACATTAGCTTTGGCTGTATCGCTGACCGATGCACGGCCTGTGATTTCGGCCTTCTAAGGAGCGTAACCGCCAGGAAAGTGACACTCACCCAGATATCTTCACATGAGGACAAATCGCGGACTCCGTTTATTTTGGCTATCATGAAAATTTACCATTCAAGATATATTTATTGGAACATTTTATTTTCGTTATTTACGCTAGTTCAACAAGAATAGCCTGAAGAAAATACCACAGGGAGTTGGCGCAAATGCCCTTTCCACGTTCATATACTGTGTTATATTGACAGTAGGTATGGAATCTGTAGTCCCTGAGCATCATCATCATCGATAGTATCTTAATGGTCAGTTTTTGTGGGAGAAGTTCACTGCTCTTTGAAATTATCACAAACATGTTGCATGTCACAATGATTTAAAGAACGAAATACTATGCAAGGGAGACAACTCCCATCCTAAACGGTGAAAGAAAATATCGATTCCATCTTTTTCTTTCTTTAAATTTTGTAGCACAATAACAAATACGGCATTTAGGGCGAACAAGGACCGATTTGTACCGAGAGCCATGCATACTTTATTCAGAGTTAAGTACACAATATGTCATACTCTTGTATGTTAAATATTTTCGAAATCGTACACAATTTTGTTGATTTGAATTTCAAAATTGTAGGCGTAAAATATTAAAGAAGGCATCGCAATAATTTAAATTTCCTCGCGCCTAATGCGTGCCAACTGCCAACACGAGATATTGTCATATTTTTTTAATTTTTTTTTTTTGGATAAATTATGTGAAATTTGATCAGATTCTGTTTCAAAATGAAGCTGATAAGAGTGATGACATAAGTTTTCTATGAACTGTAACTGTGACCTTGGCCTAACCCTTGGTACTCTGAAACACGAACCCCTTCGGATATAATTGTGTTATCATCTAATACCACAATAGTGGTTACAATTCATTCGTAATATCTCCGCCGATTCCGGTACATTTCAGGAACCGAATCTGCCGAGATGTCGTGTGACGCAACAGATCGGTAAAATTCCGTCTCTGATCGGAAGTTTTCGTTCCAAGTATTGACAGAATTATATCAAATTCCGTCTCAGATCGGAAGTTTTCGTTCCAAGTATTGACAGAATTATATCAAATTCCGTCTCAGATCGGAAGTTTTCGTTCCAAGTATTGACAGATTTATATCAAATTCCGTCTCAGATCGGAAGTTTTCGTTCCAAGTATTGACAGATTTATCCGGGAAGTTACGATTTACTTGAAGATATTTAGTTAGATTGTTTTTAAGAAATGTCCTATAAAGTGACATCCTATCACGTCATTACACACTCCCAATCGACGGCTTTATGTCAAGTCACATCACTCTCTCTGCGCTATCTCGACCACAACACGTACCGCAGTTTCAAAACCATTTTTATAGGTACTTATATATATATATATAGATATATATATACACACAAACGCGATCCTGTCCAACTTTGGTTGAAAGCGTTAACATACTTAAATAGAGATCAAACAGCATACATTAACACAATATTACATGTCGTAGGTACCAAACTAGCACCATCATCAGAAAATGTCTGCGTCACATTGCCTTTAAAGCGACGTAAACGGATTAAAACACGCAATAATTCCACAATGGATGCACACCGTACATTTTTGCTACAAAACTTTTTTTTATTAGATTTTTGGGATATATTTCATGGTGCATTATAGTGCATGTGTTTAAAAACTAGGATTGTAAGCATTCTGGATCTCGGAAATATGTCATCAGGGGCTAAGGTTGTGGTTGGGACGGAGATGGAGGACCGACCTACATCTTATCCTTTAGGGCTATCTCGCTCCCTTCGACTGTGTGATTCCCATTCCATTTCTTTTTCAGTACTTCTCACAGAATTAAAATGTGGTGTATAAATTTACAGCCGTTTCCAAATTTGGAATCCATTGACATGGTCGTTTGTTTTCCCGGTTTTCGACATGGTACAGAGTTTTAGAGCTGAAATTCGTTATGCGGCTGTGTAACAGTATTTAATTTCATGACAGATCATATTTAGTTTCAAATAATTTTACTTTAGTATTACCATTTTTTAAGATTTAACATAGTTGACCCCTGTGACCTTTAAATTGTATGTCAATGTCAGTAATTTGAACATACTGGCCCAATATCATGACCAATGGCCGGTTGGATATGGAGGAAAAGTTGTAACGACAAAGTTGACACCGGACCGACGAAAAGATGTATACGAGATCCGAATTTCAAAATCTGCTTCTGGTTCATTCCGTCGATAAAAAACACTAGTGACGAGTTGCAGGAGGAAAACTAAAATTACATTACAGGCGATGGAGATATTTTGACGGAATGAATTGCTTAGTGATTACGGACGGACAGACGATCACAGGTACTTGTGGACATGATTATGATGTTTTCAATCAAAATGTTACATTATAGAGGAGTAAATTATTTTATTACAATCGCATGCTTAATTTGTTAAAAAATTTGTATCGTACCTTGGCCTT
This sequence comes from Pecten maximus, assembly GCF_902652985.1. Lineage (NCBI taxonomy): Eukaryota > Metazoa > Mollusca > Bivalvia > Pectinida > Pectinidae > Pecten > Pecten maximus. The sequence goes on along the minus strand of NC_047032.1, from coordinate 18,287,906 downwards.
ATAAACACTAAGACCAAGGTACGATATAATTTTTTTTAACAAATTAATCATGCGATTGTAATAAAATAATTTACTCGTCTATAATGTAACATTTTGATTAAAAACATCTTAATCATGTCATACAAGTACAATGTACCTGTGCAGACGACGCATGCATAAGTTCACTTGCTCTTCGGGCAGGTGTGCGAAAAATATTTAATCTAATAAAGGGTACAAACTATTCAAATTTTGGACATTAACTGAATCAGAGACGTTTGGTATACACGTCTCTGACTGAATATATCAATTTTAGTTTTGCACGTGGCAAGGTAGGGGCATTGGCGCTGGTTCTTCAAAGGCTGGAACTGCTCCGGGATATAAAGTTACGGGGTAGGAAATAGCATGCTACACACAATAATGTTACAATGGGGCTGCATGCTTCTCTCAGATTGGACATAAACGATCATAGAGAGATACCACCATGCTTGTATTTATGTTACCAATTACGTCCAAGCAACTAATAACTACATGTACTTCGCCCAGAACAGACAGACAGTATACTTACGAAAAACAGTTGGAATGCGCTGCGCGTGCCAAAAAATGGAAGCTTGAAGTGTAGCGGGAATTTATACCCCTAAAATAAATATCCTATGTAATGCTATCTAAATCTTTTGTTGTTTACATGATCGTGTACTGAAAAGTCTGTCTCTGTTTATCTGACAGATAACAAATATCAACAATTAACGTTATAAAGAGTCAATACCAAACAAGGGATACTTTAACTGACAGATAACAAATATCAACAATTAACGTTATAAAGAGTCAATACCAAACAAGGGATACTTTAACTGACAGATAACAAATATCAACAATAAACGTTATAAAGAGTCAATACAAAACAAGGGATAACATCTTCAATAGCAGTGCCACATGTATTACAAAAGGTTTTTCTTTTCTTTATATTACAGCTATAATGCATTTGAAATGGGCCTTTCTGTATCATTTTGGAAACATTGATGAATTAAAAAAGCAATTTACAGGAATGAAGAACATTTTTTAGTATTCCATTGTGGAAGGAGACATAACTTAATATTGATTATTTTCTATTGATATTAAAAAATCATTTATCAATTCATTTATTGATATTGATAAATAAATATAATTATTGGATAATAGTAAATGTCTTTTTTTTCCCCACAATGACTTGCCATTTCCTCATTTTTTTGGAAATGCAATGTGTTTTCATGAACAATACACAAGTCTACTTTCACTATTTTGTCATTTTTTTCCCATTACTTTTATCTTCATGTTACAATGATATATATACATTGTACTTTCATCAGGGACGTACATACAAGTCTATGCATGTCACTGCTTTCATCAACATTATTATTTTTACTGAAATTGTGCAGGTAAACATATCTCCTATTATCCAGAGTTATGTTCCCTTGTCGCAAATCAATATTATAATGGTAGTGAAAATTCTTTCAGTTCTCCCATTATACAGAGTTACATTCCTTTGAACCAACAGTTCTCCATACCAAATTTACTATCTTAATATATAAAATGACAGTGAAAATTCTTTCAGTCTTTCAGTACTTCATGTTACAGAGTTACGTCCCCTTGTCTCAACAGCACCCCAAACCGAATTAAAATCTCAATATAAATCCTGGTCGTTATTTATTATTTTTTTTTAATTATACAGAGTTACGACCCTTGCCCTAACAGTCCTCCAGATCAAATTTATCATATCAATATAATTATATAATGGCCGTCATAATTATTTCTGTCGGGCTTTTGTACAGAGTACTACATCACAGTATATACATTGTATAAATATTGTAGTCAAAAATTAATTTAGCACTTTTTTACACAGAGTTATATCCCCTTGTCCGAAAATGTCACCTCTATGTACCCAAGTACTGTCCCAGGGCTAATATTACCCTATTTTTTTTTTCTTCTTTTGTGAACATCTTTTGATACACAAATGTCTAGTGAAGACTGTCAGCCAGTCAAGTCTTTCATGGTATTGGGGCCAGAGGATACTCGGGCTATTGTAATACTGTAAACCTTAATTTGATATGCAGTGATGTATTAGGTCTTCTGGTCATGTGGTGTTATTGTACAGAGAATAAATAAAGGTGATGTTTAAAGTGATTTAAAATGGTTACAGGGAGGTAACTCTTAATTCAAACACAATTTACAGTAGCATGTACATTGTATGACTATTCACCCTTGAAAATGCCTCTCTTAAACATCATTAGAAAGATTTGAAATAAGTGTAAAGAAAATTTAAGCTCAGCATGTAAAAGTTATCGTGGTAAATACTAGCCACAACATATCCTGGATGGAGAGAAATTCTCTTAAGCATTATCGGTTGAGCTTAAGACAAGTAATCCAGAGGTCTTGGGTTTGATCCCTTTTTGAGAAACTTAAGTAAAATTTATGAAGTGCTATGCTACATTATTATCGTGAATTTATATCGGTGCCCATATTGGGACTTGGCAATTATACTGACTAGTGTTACTTGTGAAAACTTTCCCGTATTTTCAGGAAAATTGAGAAGTTTTTCCCTGTTGGGGTAGCATGTAACCCTGGTAGATACCAGCCAAGATAAAATTTCACAAATAACTGGGAAATAAAAAAACATTCAATGATAAATTATTGCTTCCCATGTTTATTGAATTCTTTTCAAACATAATATATGACTATATTGACAAATTAAGTATCATTTGGAAGTACAGACCTTTCACCCCAACTGGAAGTGAAAAGGTATGAGGTCACCTGCCCCACCACTTGGGTTTTCTCTGGGTACTTCAGTGACTTTCCTCCCACAGTAAGACCCCTTGAATGCTTCCATCGGTCCATTGGCCAACAAGAGTGATTAATGTATAATTTAAAATTGGTACAACTTACTGAAAATAAATAAAAAGTTTACAAGAGCTATCAGGGCTTTTTCTGAGGGCTATTTGGGGCCGTTAATGGGCCTTCATTGCAATTGGAATGATTTCATTTTAAAGCCAAATTCCCAAAATATGCAGTTTAATTTACTGCTGAAAAAAATCTTTCCCAATTCACCAATTTTCCTCCAAAAAGGAGACAAAAAGGCCCCATCTCCTAAACCAGTGAGAAAAAGCCCTGGCTATATATATCCAACCACACACCTCAGATCTTCAGAATCACCAAAGGTTACATTTATCTGATATACAACCAATTCAGCTATAATGATCACCGCCATGTAATTATAAGTATATACTGTAAATCACTTAAATTTCGTGAACAATTTATTTTCCTGTTAATACATGAGGAGAGTCAATCCCAAATTAAAATCTGTCGTGATTCTTTGTACCAAAATTACACCTTGATGGCGGCCCAACCATTGGTTACTGAGATAGTTTCACAAACGTTGATCTATATAGATCTAGAAATGACTTTGAATTTGCAAATGATGAGCTTTTAGAATCAATAATAGGAGTCTTGTAGAGGCCATGATTCTAAAAAGCTCATCATTCGCAAATTCAAATTCATTTCTAGATCAACGTTTGTGATATCATGTTTTCACGAATATATATGTCTGAAAAGGTAAGTTTGCGAAATAAAGTATTTGCAAAATCTAAGTGATTTACTGTTTATATTATATATATAAATCAGAATATACAATTCTTTTTGTTTTCTGTTTGTATAACATTTAACTGGTAGCAAAAATCATTATTTAGGAGAAAGGGATTATCTCAACCATATATTACATGTACAAGTATATTTTCCCAATAATATCATCCATGTATACGTATCAATGCATTAAGCAGTAGTCTAATAGATAATATTTGTACCTGGATCGCAATATACATTTGCATACAACTGTACATGGATGCAAATTGTACACATTTTAAATATTTATCACAGTACAACTACAACAGGAAATTCAAATCTTTATATATATTTATCCTGCAACTGCCACCACATTGTCGGAATACACCCACCATATATATTTTTGCTGTATACGGTAGTGACGGAAAACAGCTGTATTTTGATATCGGTTATAATTAGCACGTGCATCGATTTGATAAGCCTACTCCTAATTGCAAGCTTAAGTACAACAATGTTTAAAAGGTGAACATATTTGGATCATTGTTGATACTGTTTCACTTCAAAATAATGATTTTTGATGACTGTTGCAGGATAAATAGAATACATGGTCAGTGCCTTAAAATATAAGCTGTATTTTTTGCTCGTGACATCAGAAAGACAAAATAGACAGGCCAAGGCTCGCCACTTTTGTCTTTCTTACCAAAATACAACTTATATTTTAAGACACTGACCATGTATTCTCTATACATATATATAGATTAAATAAACAAGCATACTTGGATAATTGCTAAAACCATACATGTCCCCTACTATACTGCCCTAAAAAAATAGTAAAAGTGACATTGACCCAAAACTTGAATTTGTCAAAGATATTATGGTCCTTTATCATTGTGTGAAGTTTGATCAAAATCCATCAAGGAAGGAAACTTCTAGCTGTAGAGCACTGACAAACTTTGGCATTACATACATACTGTAACATATATATATATAACAGGAGAAGAAGAAAATGTAGCAGCCAGACTGGGGTTCGAACCCCAGACCCTCTAGTCTATCTAGACGGACACTCTAGATCTACCACTGAGCTACCTGGTCGCCAATGGTCGACCCAGTCCAGTTCCGCTACATATATATATATATATATATATATTTATATTTAAAATCATTTATGAGACCTTAGCAAAATTACCTGTGTTAATTATATTTTTTTGTGCCTACTCTAAAGAAGTCTAAGTTTTTTTGACCATTTTCAAGAAATCCTTGTCCATAGATACAATCTTATTAAAAACTAATTAAAAAATAAAAAAATATTTCCCCATCTACCTTCCCTATTTTTTTCTGACATGTTATAGCAGAAACACATGTATCATTTTTTTAAGCCTGACATCTTAACTTTTGCTAGAACCAATTAACAATTTTATCGGGGATCATAAATATATGTAAACTTTGACATAGATTTGGAGGTGGGCTGATTGGAATTGTACAACAAAGAAATATCTATTTTAAACTGTAATAAACATGAATACATGGTGGGTTTATAATTATGGGAAGATAATTGAATACAATGTATAATACATGTTCATCGCATCTCCATTAAGTTCTCTTCTTTTTTATATGCTGTATTACAATATGTCTTTGCATGTTAAACTTGGTGAAGAACTCGGAGCCACATAGATCACACTTGTAAGGCTTGACAAGGGAATGCGTCACCTGATGTGTTCGTAGGTTGCTCATTTGATTAAATTTCTTTTTACAAACGTCACATTGATACGGCATTGAGTTTGTGTGAATACGTCTGTGAGTCTCGAGATTTCCTTTCCGACTAAAATCCTTCCCACAATCCTCACAAGTATATGGCCTGTCACCGGTGTGAATCATCATGTGTTTATTCATGGCACTGCGGTACCGAAATGTACGGCCACAAACTTCACATGAAAAAGGTCTCTCCCCATTATGGGTACGATAGTGCATATTTAAACTACCACTTGCTGTGAAGGTTTTATCACAAATATCACATTTGTATGGTTTCTCACCGGTATGTGTAAGTTTATGAGATCGCAGTCCGGAACTTTGGGCAAATCCCTTGTTACAGAGTTCACACTTGTAGGGTTTAAAACCTGAGTGAATTCTAAAATGGACCTTAAGTAAATATGGTTGACTGAATGTCTTGCTACAGATCTCACACCGATTGTCCAGATTTCCGTTTGGTCCATATAGAGTAGGATCTAGGTCCTGTTTCTCTGTAAGGGCAGCAGTACATGGGCTTATAAGACTGGGCTCCCCATTTTCACTTCTGTACAAAAAGTGAGAACTGATCAAACTTTCTTTACTTTTAAATAAATCAACATCCAATCCGGAAGAACTCTCCGCCTCTGTTCCTTTATAGGGTGTGTCTTCTTCATAATCACAATCCATTATACCATTTTCATAATTTTTTTGCAATACTAAATTATTTTTTAAATTACTTTTTTCCTCAACCACAAAGGTATTTCGCTCTGTTGTCACACCATTTGAATCACTAATACTTTTAGCATCAAAAGCATTTGTTCCATTCATGGATGATGATGTGGAGGGGCTTGACTGGTCATGAATATGAGTTGAGTTATCTGTACCAGGACCTGTACTAAACTCCTCAGAATCTGATTGACCATCAGAAAAACCATCTTGATTTGAATTTTCAGATTCGAATGACTGATAAATTTCTTTGGTTCGAACGATGATGGAATCAGTTGGTTCATAACTCCCATTGAATCCAGTTTTAATATTCCGAGAATTTTCGTCATATATTGAACAGTGAGATAATTCCATAGCTGTTTCCTACAATCTTATCCAGCTGAAGAATTATCTGTGGCGTTCCTCTTCATTCTGGGCTGAGATCTAGTTCCTTTATCAATTGCTTGTTCGATAGGATAGTCATCTTCAGGGTATAAATGTGCCATTACCAGAAGTGTCCTTCGAGACAAATGTCATTTCAGGACCAGAAATATACCTAGAAAAGAAGAGAAAGAAAAGAAAATTAGCAGCTCTCATGTGAGCATGGAGTCCACAGGTGAATTATCAAAAAGAAATATGGCTTAATAACAAACGTCCAACACAATGAAATTAAATGTTTTTGTTGAGAAACAAATGTATAGGATTGATGATTGTATATTTAACAGGAGAAAGAGAAAACGTAGCTGCCAGAGTGGGGTTTGGACCCCTGACCCCCGAATTGTAGATGGCCACATCCACATGCTGGTTACCTATGATCGATCCAGTCCAGTTTGGCTACATTCCTCCCTCCTTTTTTCAAGTCTTTACCCCAAGACCACAAGTTCTGGTATCCCCTTTATAAGCGTAGTACAAATGCTTTAAACACGGTTTGCAAGCTTGACAATTTTGTAACAGGAAAAAAGAGAAAATGTAGCAGCCAGAGTGGGGATCAAACCCAGAACCCCCCGAACTCTAGACAGACACTCTACCAACTGAGCTACCTGGTCGCCGATGATCAACCTACAGTTTCGCTACATATACATATATGTATGTTGATGTTCAACGTACATTATGTGAAGAGAGTGCTAAATAGTATATTGAATTTTCTAACGAAACAATACATAGTTTGCACACTGATAAGAATGTTGTTTCTCTTTTGCAGTAGGAGAGGATTTCGGGGACTCATTAAAACTAGGCATCTTATAAACGTATTCAATATTATATGTATCTTGTTACCAGTCAGCTCGACGACGATCGAGGGGATTGTGACGTCGTTAGGTCATGTCTGGTTGACCCTGTCATTGTCGCAGATCCAGTTCCAGGTGTTTATAAACAGATTCGCACGAGCATGCCTGGGGCGTAATCTCAGCTATATATTCGGGTGTCTGGCTCACTCAGTGGGCAGTCAAACAGATTTGTTTCCGGAGGTGTGCCACATTTCAACAGCCATTTGCTTAGCTGGGTAGACGTTCGTTATAGCAGCAGTTGGGTATACAGTAGGCATAATGTTAGGTGGCGCAGGAGTCAAGCTCCTATAAGACTATGACCAAGGGAGGGGTCAGTGTGCTGGTATGATGTATAGTTATTTGTGTGTGAGAGCAAGAGAATATTTTAATCTGTACATAGTTCATCGTCCCAAATTGAATATTAACTTTAGAAGCCTGGAGTTTGTTATCTCTTCAATAACCAACACTGTGTTAGAACCTGACTGAACCTTGGTTGATAACACTAGGCGATGCAGGACTTCTAATAACCGGACATACTAATAACCGGAGCGGTGTGTGTTTCGCCCAGAGCCCAGACTCATCCTACTACACTTTTCTCACTCTTGATAGAAAAATAAACTTGACAGTTTCATTGTACTTTCTCTTTGTACACTGTGTTTGTACACATTGGTTGGGTGTCTTTTTTTACCAAATGTGAATCTGACCCCCTTAAAATGTCTCATAATGTTATTTGAACAAATTCAAGATCCTGACATACACCAATTAAACTATTCTAAAATGATGTAATTATAGCTTTGACTGTTTATCAGATTTGAGACTCTCTCGACTTTCACAGACAGTCTATACCATACATCTACCTGTGCATGTTATCAGTCAAAGACCCGACTTCGAGCCGGGGCACTTGCCAGTGCTTTCAAGTGCTTTCACATACATGTATGTATTGTATGCATGTAAATGTGTGTATTACTGTACATATGTATCGGACATCTGTCAAAGTGCGATGTCGGGACCAGAGGAAGCTCGGGCTATCAGAACAAGTAAGGTATTTCTATACTCAGGCTAGCCATACACTAGTGACATGTCAATGTTTTGTAACGTGGCCCTGTAGGCAGACATTGTGACACTATCATTGACTGGTAGGCCTAAATCCTAACCGGTACTGTACCAGGATGAAACCGGGATGACTTTACAACACGTATATTATCAGCGTATAATAGGCCGACCTGATTATAACAGCAGATTTTCGTAAGGATAATGAAATCAAACATTCATCTTGAAATTGAAGTGATTCGTGCTTACTCTAAATACGGTAATCTTTAGCTTGCGTCTCTGAAAGCTGGCGTTATCTCATCAAGCATTGATTGTTGTTGTTTTTCTTCTAGACCTAATAAAATTATTACTTCATCACAATGCATCCCGGATATTCTGATATCACATTAATTTACGACACGGAAAGGAACGTTGCGATCCGGAATTTGTAAAAAAGAAGAAAAATGATATAATACTACTCTCCTTGACAAGACACTTGACTGATGTGCGTGTGAGACAAATCATTCAGGCGAGGGGTTGCGGCCCCCAGAAGCTATCCAAGAAATGGTGCAAAATCCTGCATTCTGAGAAAGTTATCTAGATCTACATGGTAGACTACATTTATATATAATTTATATTTTGAGTATGTTTTTTTTTTTTAATTTTTATTATTATTGTTTTTCAAATCTGATTTTTTTCTCATGATACACTGTTTAGGATGTACGTAACCAGAGACTTGTATATCACATTTATATGATATACAAGTCTCTGACGTAACAAAGGAAACAAGGCGACAAAACAAAGCTAACCAAGAAATGGCGCAAAGTCCTGCAATCTGAGAAAGTGATCTGTGGTATATATAATCTATATTTTCAGTGTGATTGTTGTTTTTTATTTTTACTTTTTTTTTTTTATCTGATTTTTTTTTCTCGTGATAAACTGTTTAGAATGTAGGTAACAAAGGAAGCAAGGCGGGAGTCTGAGGGCCGCCCAGGTCCCTATAAGCTCTTGACAGAGTAGTGTAATATCATCAAATTCCGGGCGTTTCTAGACCATGGCCATATTCAATTTTTTTCTTTTCAGTTTTTTCTTCAGGATATTAGTTTCCATGATTAACTGTTCTAGGGTCAAGAAAATAAGGCGGGGGTCTGAAGGCCATACTTAATTTTTTTCTGAATGAACTTTTTAATGTGTAGTAAAAAGAAGAGAGGACAGGGATCTGGGGGCCATCCCAGAAGCTCTTAATAAAATGGTGTATTATCATCATATTTTGGAAGCTTCATGATAACATTTTCCGTACTTTAATTTTCGCGATTTTCTTAATGAAATTTCAGGATTAACTGCTTAAAGAGCCTGGGACATTAAAGAAAATAAAGCGGGGACCTCGGAAAACCTCAAGACCGATTGGTTTTAAAATGGAGCTAATAAATCGATAATATCTGCTGTGATTATCTTTGAAAGTGTATTTGTCTACACATACTTCCAAAAATGCAGAGTTTTCAGATTACATAGAACAGGTAAGATCATTTTCTCTCTAAATTTGTTGTCGTTCATTCTTTGTTTTAGATTTGCAAATGCTAAGGCAACAGGATATTGTTTTGAGTTTTCTAGGTGTCTTACTGAGGGTATAAAGTGTACATGTAGACATTCTATACGGAGGGAAAGTGACAATAGAAACGACTGAAAATTGTAAGGGAGGCTGATAAAAGAAAGCTATTTGACAGAAGAAATGAGTGATATATCAGCCCCATATGAAAAACAGAAACAATTTTTTGATGTAATTGTTATTTTACATAAACATAAAGAAATAATTAATTTTCTTTGTTTTCATGGTAAATACTCAAATGTGATTGGTCGAAAAAATTCTTTTCATTCTTCTATAATTAATTTTTCTTTGTTTTCATGGTAAATACTCAAATGTGATTGGTCGAAAAATTCTTTTCATTCTTCTATGAAAGAAATTCCGAGAATGGCGCGAAAAATGTGACGTCACAATACGACAATTGACGTTGCGTATTGATTTGAGAAAAAGAATCGCATTTAAAACCAGTAAAATTGTACATAAAACATGTTTTAAATTAGAAAATCATTTTCAAAAATTAATTATAAGCGTTTATGTCAATTATTTTTTGTTTCCTTGGGGTATGAAACAAATTTTGTTTGCAAACTTCTGTAAGAATCCGCTACGCGGATTCATACAGTTTGCAAACAAAATTTGTTTTGTGGTTATTTCATAACTACTAGCTGCTACATTTTGATGTTTTTTGTTGTCCTATCACAGACCACAGACGGTGTTTGCGTGAATACCGTTTACAAAATGTTACCCTACGCCTTTTTCTGATTCAAATCAGTAGCGCGTGAGCCCACTTCTGGCACCAGTCGCTGCCCTCACTCTCCTTAACATTAGCCTTAGCATGGTGTGTATTGCCCTTTGAGGGATATTGTTCCACTGCTGAGCGACGCTATATTGGGACGTTGACGCACTTCATAACACCTCGCGTTGTCCTGCTGCAACGTAAGGTTACTTTGATGGATAAGATGAAGAAGAGAGAGAGAGAGAGAGAGAGAGAGAGAGAGAGAGAGAGAGAGAGAGAGAGAGAGAGGTGTTTTCACGCCTCGAGATATCCTTGCCCATACCATAACAGACCCGCCCCGGATATGTAGCTTTTCGTGACGCAAGCGTCAGAATATCGCTCACCATGACGTCGATAGACACGTGTTTCGTCCATTTGACTTGTTAAGCATAAAGCGAGACTCGTCAGTGAACAACACGCGTCTCCAATTGGCTAAATGGAACCGATTAGGTGCATACGCAAGCAGCCACTGCATTCGCCAATGGCGTTACCTCTACGTAAGTGGCGGACAAACATATGGACGTCGTGGTCTTAAATAAGTGCTGACAACTTGACTTGCCGTCTCCGTCGCCGTAACGGTCGACCGATTTTTAACTGAAGAACATTTTAACAGTGCACGGAGGTTACTGAAGCTCAGTGTGAAATTGAATTGAATTTAGACCATGTGTCTAAATGTATAAGAAAAGCCGAACTTGCGTTTCTTCTTGAAAGATAACTACACATCTACGTAGTTTAAATTATGACAATGGAATAGTTACATGATAAAGTGAACTTAAAAAAACAACAACATATATATAGGGTCTAGTAAGTAATAACGACGGTATAAACCAATATAGGTACTGGACATAACTTAGCAACACAAATGACGAAGGCAGACAACTTTTTGACTCGTGCCCTGACCGGGCCTCGAACTCACGATCTACGGCACCCAATCGCCTAGCCAGAAATCCCCGCAGCCTATACCGCTGCGCCACATCGGCGTTCTTAAAAAGAACGTTTCAATGGCGCAGTGATGGTCGGCCCGATACCCTGACATAATCATTGTGGAAGTCATCTATAAGATGATATGAATACCTGGATCGCAATGTATCGATTTAACGAGGACAAACCATCGAAAAAGAAAAAGAAAAATATGTGCATGGCTACTCGTTAACAAGGAAATAAAACCAGGTACGCCGGAGGAGTCTTCTACTTTATCGAGGCCACCTGTAATACAATCTAGGTACAATTACAATCTCAAACGAGTGTTAGGCTTTTTAGTGGAAAAGTCAGTTAACATGTATACATTCAAATTTTGAAATGGTGATGCCTTATTTTTTATCGGGTAGACACTTACAGTTAAGAGACAGTATAGTTGCGAACGTAGCGAAATTAAATATCCACGAATATGACAAATAATGCAGCATTTCGCCGCGCTGATACGCTTTATTTTATTGCGAAATAACGATAATCTTCGTTTTGACGCTCTGATGAGTGCATCAACGGTAATCTTCGACCTATTGCTGAGGAATATAACGACCATAGTATAATTCCTAGAGAAATTTCTATATACTTACGTACTCAAAGCTGACTTTCTGATGACCGAGCCATTCAATAGCCCTCCCAAATTAGAAATATGTATCAATTTCGTGGTCACCACACCAGGACAAACGAACGCTAATATGTTAAATTACAAAAGTCAGTGCTGCAAACATTCAGGGGGAAACTTGTCATCGTTCTTCAATGATGAAAGGGGATGTGTCAGGGCGACCCGATATCCCCATATATTTTTTTTCTCTGTGCAAACATATCAATTTTTAAATTGCGACATAATGAAAATTTAAGTTATCGAAGTCAATAACAGTTCGATCCTACTCTCACAAAACGCAGATAATCTTTGGCCTTAAACAGCTCTGATATCTCTCTAAAAGAATCTGTTAATGAATTACTTCATACGCTAAATTATCTGGTTTTGAAATTAATATTTACAAAACACAGGTAATCTAGATAGGTAATAAAATGGTTAGTGATGGTATCTTTCTACCAAATCTTAATTTGCAATGAGGCAAACACATATTCACACTATAAGGGATTGAATTCCATGTCAACTTACACGAGATACCAAAACTGAATTTCGATAAAAAAACTTACTTTAATTAAAGTCACTGTTAAAAATCTGGAAAAGAAGTATTTTGACTCCTATCGGTATAACCTATTTTGCTAAATCGCTTCTCATTTCTCAACTTAACCATCTTATTAGTTCACTTCCTAATCCTGACGAACAGTTTATTTCAACCCTAAATTCTATTCTTTTTTTAAAAAATTTTGTGGAATAGGAAAACAGATAAAAAAATTGTTATGAAAGGTTATCTAAATGGTGGTTTGAAAATGATAAATATAAAAGCTTTTATAGACTCATTATAATATCTTGGGTGAGAGGGCTTTTTCAGACTTTATAGGCAAATGACAAGCTATTTAGAAAAGATACATTAACATTGATTTACTAGCCAATTGTAGCAATGATTATGTGCAGAAATGTGCAAAAAAGTGTAGTAATATATTCTGGATTGATGTGTACAAAGCCTGGTACAATTTAAATCTATCAATAGAAAAAAATAATTGCCTTATGGAAGATGCTTTCTTAAAAACACCATTATGGTTTACAAAAATATATCTGTTGGCCAGATTTATACATGTAATAAAACATTTTTATGATAAATGACTTGATATCAGATCATAATGCTGGAAGTTTTCACACTCGTCAAAAGATATTCACACATATCAAGTAAAAACAAATTTTCTTCAGTATAATAGCCAGCACTAAGACAGTTGTTATCTTCAAATGAAATCCCTGTTGTAAAAGTCCCACATCCTTGTTTGCCGATGAACAGAGAGTTAAATGTATTCTCGAAAATCAGAAAAGGCTAACGCACATTATGTTGTTTGCTTGCAAAGCTCTGGCATTCAAATATATCATAAATACCATACAAAAACAGTTCAATGCTTAACTAAACATCAGTGGGCTTATAAGTGATCCAAAACAATTTGCAATAGAACAGCGGTCGATTACCAGCTCCTCGTGTCAAATATTGTGGAATATTACACAGACACCCATGACATATTTGTATACTATATAATAAAATTTTGCACATTTACTACAGCTCTGAATGTCGTCTGTTGCTTCCGACTATGACAAGCTTTCCCTGTTAACCAAACAGAATCATATCGTTCGCAACTCAAGAGTCGTTCATTGGGGCCTAAGGAAAGTTTGCCTGAATTTGGGTATTCTACGACTAACACAGCTGGCTTATCCAAGCGTAGAACGTGGGCTATGGAAAACTTTAGGAAAATACGCATTTAGCGATGCTTTAACTTGCTCCGATATCCGCTTGCGAGTTCAGCAAAGTAGGTAGAATACTCTTAACGATGCTATCCGTACAGCTGTGGATCTTGATGCGTTTGAGAAAGCTGAACGAGTCAAAACAGATTACAAACGATTTGCATGGGGTACAGAGACGGAGGAATGTCATCAGATCCACGATGACACCGATTCTAGAACTAAAAGAAGAAATTGAAGAACTGAAACGTCTACGCCATCGGCGGCAACGTACCGAAAAGGATTCTACCTGTTACAGTTGTGGCCAGAATGGTCATTTTAGCGTAATTATCCGAACAAAGATGGGATGAAAGGCGACACAGATAAAACGCCGGGTCATCTAAACCTCAGTTCTGACTATCAACAACCTCAGACTGGCAAGTATGTGTCCGCAATTGTTAACGGAACAGAGCCGGATTAACTTGTGGAAACTTGCGCGACTATAACTTTGATTTCTTCCGCACTTTTTGATTCAATTGCTGTAGAAATAGAACATGATTTGTATCCAATAGAAAAAGATGTGCTCCCGGCCAATGGAAAACCGTTTCAAAAACAGAGATGAGGCCGTATTTGAGCTCGAAATTGCGCAAAAAACGTTTAGCTTCAGTGCAGTGATCGCAGATTTGACATTAAAAGGTATTCTCGTGTTAGATTTTCTAGGCCACCTAAACTGTCAGGTCGATGTCAATCAGAATCCAATTATTAGCAATTAACATCAACGGCAGAATTGTCCCATGCACACTCATCGGTATATTTGACTGTCCCATGTCCATTTAGAGAAAACTATTACGATATCTCCTCGCCATGAGTAGTAGTCACTGCAGCATTGGCAAAAGCAAGTCTCACTGACATACTGATTCGGTATTGAAGAACCTCTGGAGGGGACTGGATTAACTTAGGATTGACTCTAGTGTTAGCATGTAACGAGGTCCAAGTTAGGTTAATGAACCCTTCCGGCAACTCTTAGGTGTGTCATAGGGGTACAATAATCGAGGATCATGGAACATCACAATAAATGGATGTGAAAACCAAGAACGCGTCCTTGATCACTTTGATAAGCTTTTTACATAGACAACAAATAGACTGACAAAAGAAAGAAACTGGTGCTGTCAAGTCGTTGCTTTGTAAGTGCGCCAACCTATTCTCCAAAAGTTATCAATATCATAGTCAAAACCTGTCAAACAGGAGCCAAGAAACCAATCAAACAGCCACCCCTTCGATTGCCTTACCATTCTCAACAGGAGGCAGACGTGCAAGTTAATGAAATGTTACACCGGGGAATTACTGAACCGTCTACTAATCCGTGGGCATCTGGGGTAGTCATAGTAAAAAGTAAGACGGAAGTCTTCGATTTTGCGTCGACTATAGGAAACTCAACGATGCAACTGTTAAAGATACCTAACAACCCGAATCGACGATTCGCTTGACAGACTTGGAGAGGCCAAATGGTTGTCCACCTTGGACTTCTCGTCGGGGTACTGGCAAATTGGTATGGACGCCAAAGACAAACCAAAGACAGCTTTCGCCACTAGGAAAGGTTTATATCAGTTTACAGTCCTTCCATTTGGACTTTGAAGAGCTGACCGGATACAAATGAGCGATTAGGAAATGACGTAAATTAAGGATACATCTTTTAACGTATAATTAGGTGTAATTTAATATTAATTATCGATTTATCGATGAAAGTATTCAAAAATTTATAAATATTGATATTTTTGAATTTAAATTAAATAAAAATAAACGCACTGAGCGTCACTGCAATAACTATGTTAAAAAAAGAAGAAAAGAAAAGAAAGCGGGATCAAAACCTGCAAGAATCTTGATTTGGAAGTACAATTGTATGCAAAACTCCGTAATGATGGTAAATCAAGTCATGCTTGGTAATTTTTTTTTTATCTACAGACCTTATGACCTTTTTATTTATTTCCAATGTTAGAGATTATATCTGGGAGTGATTTCTGATAAAGAAGGGGCATGTCCAACATGTGTTAGCTCGACAGTGTAACCTTTCATAAAACTGTGCATGTGATACTAAGTATTTGTTATATCTGAGTCTCGATATGGTTGGGTCGAACATTAAATATAATATACTGTACATATCAGATCAGAATCTACCATTTTAAATAAACGAATTTGGATATTTTTTACACAGATCAAGAAGACGATCACCATTATGGTCTACATGCTTATTCATCATTCATTACAATTATGGGACAGGTCACAAACAGAACCCTACACGACTTCGCCAAAGACGTCCGGGCTACCCACCATGCCATCTAGCGCTGTGATACATTGTATGTTGTAATGATTTACCAACATATCCCTGTGTCTAGGAAGATAAGGTATGTAGTGTAAAACAGAGACAGAATATAGATCAATTCCAGTGAGTGTGTGTAACACGACAATCCAATATGTCCTTTCTTTGGGTGATGCTACTGATGGGAATGATTTACAATGCTATAGCTCAAGATCCAACACTGGAACCGCATACGTTGGAAATATTTAGACGACTTGACCGCGACGACAAACTGATTTCTGAAATGGCTAAGACAATTGCTGAGTTAAGGGAAGATAACAGGGGCTTAAAGAGAAAGTTTGATATGATGTGGAAGTTTTACACCCGGGATCTCAACAATAAACGTGTAACTGATGATGAAGATAATACACCACAACAGTTCACCGGAGACGACGCAAACAATACCTCGTCACGTGGCAAACTAACAGGTATGCTATGGGGGTAGGAATGTACGTCATCAGTTTCTTCACAAATACACACTTTTGGCAGGAAAAATATCGTCGGTTCGGACACAGGGGCATGTCTAGTCTTATATAAAGAAATAACTATTTATTAAGACGAGGGAAGCATCTGATCGCCATTGAAATACTGACCTATTTTTTCAAACTTAATTTTTCCGTACAAAATCTCCACCTACATATACCCACATAATCCTACGGCAGATCTCTGTAGAAGACTTCAATCTATCGGTTCATATATATTTTATATACGTAACATTCATCGAAGTAGTTGAAATCCAACTTTAATCGAGGACGTGCTACAAAACCTCCCAAAGTGCTTGTTGGGCACACGACCTTCACCTCTTGTGGAGCCCCTCGGCTGATGCGATTGCCGCTATGAGAAGCTCCCGTAAAGTATCGAATAACAACAGTTCCGGAGTTAATAATGTTTTATTTTTAAATATCAACAATATATACAGCGGGTTAATTCCAGAAATTGAAGACGATTTTCTGTCACATGATAATTGCATTTTTCACACATATGCATCAGTATTTCATTATTTAATTTTAATTTATTTCTATGGTATAATATGGTAACATAACACAGCAGCGACGTGTCTATTTACTGCGATTCTATGACGAAAGATTACGGCATAGAGAAAAGACCAGGCTTACCTAGACATCATAAGGATAATGCAATCGTGGGCGCCAAGATGGGAGTATATCTATGTCAGCGCCCGCCTCAAATGACTTTTATTTTTAGACTGATCTAAAAATGGAATGGTTGATAGGCGGTCACCTGGATTTAATTAAGTGAAGTTTGTTATGCATTTCAGACATGTGTTTGTAAGCTCTCATTGTTTCCATATAATCAAGAAGAAGACGAGAAATGTCAGAAAAGTAGAGTAAATAAGATGTCAGTCTTAATTATTAAACAAATATTATTCTAATGGTGGCACCAAAATCCTCTGAAATCTCCTATTGTGTCCGTTCCCAGCCGACAGAAGTAAATACACGTTTCACTTCACCAAAGTGTATCACAACACTTTTTTTGTGTTTCAGTTGTTGACCGGGTAAGTCCAAGTTTCGCTCCTACTACTGCCTTTTTCGCCATACTAGGGAGTGATTTGATCGACCCAAGTGAAAATTACGTCATTCCTTTCCACAATGTTGTCACGAATATTGGTGGGAATTTCAACACCCATGGAACAGGAGTGTTCCTCTGTGAGATTCCCGGAACTTACGTTTTCCAATGGACAATATGTGTCAGAGGCCACCAAATGGCATTCGGTGTACTTGTGAAGAATGGTTCTCCGATATCAACTGTCACTAGTGGGAGAGATGAAATAGAGTACTCCTCAGGGACGGGATCTGCCATCATCGAACTAGACCCTGGAGATGATGTAGTTTTAGAAGTTAAAGACCCCAGAAATTCCGCTGATATTTCTGGAGGATTTACAACATTTTCTGGCTTTCTGCTGAAATAACTTACAAACCTTTATATATGCCGATATTTACACTTTAAAACATGTCACGACTCCCATGAAATAAAAGAACTAACGGACTTGCAATAATGAATTAGTGTTTCTTGTGTTTATTGAATAATTTTACAATGAAACTATGTTTAATGCCATCTTCATGGGTCATTTATGGGGTTAGTGACTGCCTACTCATAGGCTGGTCGAGCACAATTTTAATTCAAATTGCACTTACTGCAGACGCTGTTTTATAAGTAAGGTTTGATAGGGAGATATGTCTTAAGTTTTAAATGAAATATCTCGGATTGTCATCCTTTGGTACAAAAGTTATCGCCCATCGTCGGTGTGTACTTTATAAACGACCAGGTAAAAAACAATGTTTGTTGACTTAACAACAAAATAACCAATATTCTTCCCAGAAACATTTCATGAATTCAATGTTCCTTACACCAATGGGCATTGTATCGAGGTTTCACTGTTTGTAAACAAGGGGTAATAGATCTAGGTTTTACTATAAAAAAGGCATCACGAGCTATATCAATGTTTGGCTATAAACGAGGGGCATTTTATCAAGGTGTGAATGTAAACGAGGGGGCATTTTATCAAGGTGTGAATGTTAACGAAGGGCATTTTATCAAGGTTTGGCTGTAAACGAGGGGCATTATATCAAGGTTTGACTGTAAACGAGGGGCATTATATCAAGGTTTGACTGTAAACGAGGGGCATTATATCAAGGTTTGACTGTAAACGAGGAGCATTTTATCACGGTGTGAATGTAAACAAGGGGCATTATATCAAGGTTTGGCTGTAAACGAGGGGCATTATATCAAGGTTTGACTGTAAACGAGGGGCATTATATCAAGGTTTGACTGTAAACGAGGAGCATTATATCAAGGTTTGACTGTAAACGAGGGGCATTATATCAAGGTTTGACTGTAAACGAGGAGCATTATATCAAGGTTTGACTGTAAACGAGGGGCATTATATCAAGGTTTGACTGTAAACGAGGGGCATTATATCAAGGTTTGACTGTAAACGAGGAGCATTATATCAAGGTTCCACTATAAACAAGGGGCATTATATCAAGGTGTGAATGTTAACGAAGGGCATTTTATCAAGGTTTGGCTGTAAACGAGGGGCATTATATCAAGGTTTGACTGTAAACGAGGGACATTATATCAAGGTTTGACTGTAAACGAGGGGCATTATATCACGGTGTGAATGTAAACGAGGGACATTTTATCAAAGTTTGACTGTAAACGAGGGGCATTATATCAAGGTTTGACTGTAAACGAGGAACATTTTATCAAAGTTTGACTGTAAACGAGGGGCATTTTATCAAAGTTTGACTGTAAACGAGGAGCATTTTATCAAGGTTTTGCTGTAAACGAGGGGCATTATATCAAGGTGTGAATGGAAACATTGGGCATTATATCAAGGTATGACTGTAAACGAGGGGCATTTTATCAAGGTTTGGCTGTAAACGAGGGGGCATTATATCAAGGTATGGTTATCAACGAGGGACATTTTATCAAGGTGTGAATGTAAACGAGGGGCATTATATCAAGGTTTGACTGTAAACGAGGGGCATTTTATTAAGGTTTTGCTGTAAACGAGGAGCATTTTATCAAGGTTTGACTGTAAACGAGGGGGCATTTGATCAAGGTTTGACTGTAAACGAGGGGCATTTTATCAAGGTTTGACTGTAAACGAGGGGCATTTTATCAAGGTTTTGCTGTAAACGAGGGGCATTTTATCAAGGTTTGACTGTAAACGAGGGGCATTTTATCAAGGTTTTGCTGTAAACGAGGAGCATTTTATCAAGGTTTGACTGTAAACGAGGGGGCATTTGATCAAGGTTTGACTGTAAACGAGGGGGCATTTGATCAAGGTTTGACTGTAAACGAGGGGCATTTTATCAAGTTTTGACTGTAAACGAGGGGCATTTTATCAAGGTTTTGCTGTAAACGAGGGGCATTTTATCAAGTTTTGACTGTAAACGAGGGGGCATTATATCAAGGTTTGACTGTAAACGAGGGGGCATTTTATCAAAGTGTGAATGGAAACGAGGGGCATTTTATCAAGGTCTGGCTGTAAACGAGGAGCATTATATCAAGGTTGCACTATAAACAAGGAGCATTATATCACGGTGTGAATGTAAACAAGGAGCATTATATCAAGGTTTGACTGAAAACGAGGAGCATTTTATCAAGGTTTAGCTGTAAACGAAGGGCATTATATCAAGGTGTGAATGGAAACATTGGGCATTGTATCAAGGTTTGGCTGTAAACGAGGGGCATTATATCAAGGTATGGTTATCAACGAGGGACATTTTATCAAGGTGTGAATGTAAACGAGGGGCATTATATCAAGGTTTGACTGAAAACGAGGAGCATTTTATCAAGGTTTAGCTGTAAACGAAGGGCATTGTATCAAGGTTTGACTGTAAACGAGGGGGCATTTTATCAAGGTGTGAATGTTAACGAAGGGCATTTTATCAAGGTTTGGCTGTAAACGAGGGGCATTATATCAAGGTTTGACTGTAAACAAGGGGCATTATATCAAGGTTTGACTGTAAACGAGGAACATTTTATTAAAGTTTGACTGTAAACGAGGGGCATTTTATCAAAGTTTGACTGTAAACGAGGGGCATTTTATCAAGTTTTGGCTGTAAACGAGGGGCATTATATCAAGGTGTGAATGGAAACGAGGGGCATTTTATCAAGGTCTGGCTGTAAACGAGGAGCATTATATCAAGGTTCCACTATAAACAAAGAGCATTATATCACGGTGTGAATGTAAACAAGGAGCATTATATCAAGGTTTGACAGAAAACGAGGGGCATTTTATCAAGGTGTGAATGGAAACATTGGGCATTATATCAAGTTATGGTTATCAACGAGGGACATTCTATCAAGGTGTGAATGTAAACGAGGGGCATTATATCAAGGTTTGACTGTTAACGAGGGGCATTTTATCAAGGTTTGGCTGTAAACGAGGGGCATTATATCAAGGTTTGACTGTTAACGAGGGGCATTATATCAAGGTTTGACTGTAAACGAGGGGCATTATATCAAGGTCTGACTGTAAACGAGGGGCATTTTATCAAAGTGTGAATGTAAACGAGGGGTATTTGATCAAGGTTTGGCAGTAAACGAGGAGCATTTTATCAAGGTTTGGCTGTAAACAAGGGGTAATTTTATCAAAGTTTGACTGTAAACGAGGGGCATGTTATCAAGGTTTGACTGTAAACGAGGGGCATTATATCAAGGTCTGACTTACAACGAGGTGCATTATAATAAGGTTTGACTGTAAACAAGGGGAATTTCATCAAGGTTTGGCTGTAAACGAGGGTCATTATATCAAGGTATGGCTGTAAACGAGGGTCATTATATCAAGGTTTGGCTGTAAACGAGGGGCATTATATCAAGGTATGGCTGTAAACGAGGGGCATTATATCAAGGTTTGGCTGTAAACAAGGGGCATTATATCAAGGTTTGGCTGTAAACGAGGGGCATTATATCAAGGTTTGACTGTAAACGAGGGGCATTTTATCAAAGTGTGAATGGAAACGAGGGGCATTATATCAAGGTTTAGCTGTAAACGAAGGGCATTATATCAAGGTTTGACTGTAAACGAGGGACATTATATCAAGGTTTGACTGTTAACGAGGGGCATTATATCAAGGTTTGACTGTAAACGAGGGACATTATATCAAGGTTTGACTGTAAAGGAGGGGCATTTTATCAAAGTGTGAATGTAAACGAGGGGTATTTGATCAAGGTTTGACTGTAAACGAGGGGCATTTTATCAAAGTGTGAATGGAAACGAGGGGCATTATATCAAGGTTTGACTGTAAACGAGGGGCATTTTATCAAGGTTTGGCAGTAAACGAGGAGCATTTTATCAAGGTTTGGCTGTAAACGAGGGGCATGTTATCAAGGTTTGACTGTAAACGAGGGGCATTATATCAAGGTCTGACTTACAACGAGGTGCATTATAATAAGGTTTGACTGTAAACAAGGGGAATTTCATCAAGGTTTGGCTGTAAACGAGGGTCATTATATCAAGGTTTGATTGAAAACGAGGGGCATTATATCAAGGTGTGAATGGAATCGAGGAGCATTTTATCAAGGTTTGACTGTAAACGAGGGGGCATTATATCAAGGTTTGACTGTAAACGAGGGGCATTATATCAAGGTGTGAATGTAAACGAGGAGCATTTTATCAAAGTGTGAATGTAAACGAGGGGCATTACATCAAGGTTTGACTGTAAACGAGGGGCATTTTATCAAATTTTGGCTGTTAACGAGGGGCATTATATCAAGGTTTGGCTGTAAACGAGGGACATTATATCAAGGTTTGACTGTAAACGAGGAGCATTTTATCAAATTTTGGCTGTAAACGAGTGGCATTTTATCAAGGTTTGACTATAAACGAGGGGCATTTTATCAAGGTTTGGCTGTAAACGAGGGGCATTATATCAAGGTTTGACTGTAAACGAGGGGCATTATATCAATGTTTGACTGTAAACGAGGGGCATTTTATCAAAGTGTGAATGGAAACGAGGGGCATTATATCAAGGTTTGACTGTAAACGAGGGGCATTTTATCAAATTTTGGCTGTTAACGAGGGGCATTATATCAAGGTTTGGCTGTAAACGAGGGACATTATATCAAGGTTTGACTGTAAACGAGGAGCATTTTATCAAATTTTGGCTGTAAACGAGTGGCATTTTATCAAGGTTTGACTATAAAACGAGGGGCATTTTATCAAGGTTTGGCTGTAAACGAGGGGCATTATATCAAGGTTTGACTGTAAACGAGGGGCATTATATCAATGTTTGACTGTAAACGAGGGGCATTTTATCAAAGTGTGAATGGAAACGAGGGGCATTATATCAAGGTTTGACTGTAAACGAGGGACATTTTATCAAGGTTTGGCTGTAAACGAGGGGCATTATATCAAGGTATGGTTATAAACGAGGGAAATTTTTATCAAGGTGTGAATGTAAACGAGGGGCATTATATCAAGGTTTGGCTGTAAACGAGGGGGCATTTGATCAAAGTGTGAATGTAAACGGGGGAGGGGGGGGGGGGGGGGGGCTGGCATTTTATCAAGGTTTGGCTGTAAACGAGGGGCATTTTATCAAGGTTTGAATGTAAACGAGGGGCATTATATCAAGGTGTGAATGTAAACAAGGAGCATTATATCAAGGTTTGACTGAAAACGAGGGGCATTATATCAAGGTTCCGGTATAAACAAGGGTCATTATATCAAGGTTTGACTGAAAATGAGGGGCATTATGTCAAGGTTTGACTGAAAACGAGGGGCATTTTATCAAGGTTTGGCTGTAAACGAGGGGGCATTATATCAAAGTGTGAATGGAAACGAGGGGCATTATATCAAGGTTTGACTGAAAACGAGGGGCATTTTATCAAGGTTTGGCTGTAAACGAGGGGGCATTATATCGAGGTGTGAATGGAAACGAGGGGCATTTTATCAAGGTTTGGCTGTAAACGAGGGGCATTATATCAAGGTGTGAATGGAAACGAGGGGCATCATATCAAGGTTTGACTGCAAACGAGGGGTATTATATGGAGGTTCGACTTTATGTAATTCACATAATTGGTATGTGACGAGTCTTTGAATTGTTTTTGCTTGGATAAGTAGGAGTGCTGTTTGACTAGACTATATATCATATCAATGTATCATAGTTATAAAGAATGATTCTAAATAAATCATCACGTTTAGTCAAAATTATGCTAATTGGGAAACTGTTCCACTACTTTACCCCCTTCATAACTCGACCCGACCTTAATTTCAGGCCATATCGTGACCACCTAGCCTCAAGGTATATATATAATAAAAAATAAAACTTACCGGTTATAGACACCAGAAGGCCCAAATTGGCACTCCTTCTTTATTTCAATAACTTAAACCTCCTCCATGCTAGCTAATCACAATACCAAAAATCATTAGCCTAAACAATAGATAACAATGGAAAATGTAACAATATAAGTGTAATACATGTATATATAAATGGCACAATACATTACATGTGCATGTACATGTATCTTATTCAGGTATAAAAGATAGTTTTAAAGCATATCGTTATTGACAAAAATATATATGTACATGTAAAGCAACATTTGGAACGTCAAATTCTTGCAGTCACGTGCTTTTATATTGGAAATGAATAATTGAACAACAAAATAATATGATATGAGAAGTGCATGATAAGAATGTACGTCAATCATGAAAAAGTTTTTTTTTATTTCTTTTTTCAAATGAACAATGCCATAAGACACCTACAATGTATAAACTAGATGCGTAGGAATACGTTTCAATTACGAATCTCAAAATAATGTTGTCGTGTAACAGAACGTCACGTGATAACATATCATGATGTTATATATCCGGTCCGGTTTCATCAACGTTCCTTAAAGTAAGGAAACCTGCTAACTAAAATTTCTCCACAGGAAGAAATTTATGAAATTTAATGAAAACATCTTAATTAAGGAACCTTTTCTTAATTTTTTATTGCTTACCTTTCATTTTTTTTTTAGTTAAGGCATTTTCTTAAGCTAAGGAATATTAATGAAACAGACCACTAATGTATATGAATTACATGTATATTCATGTTTACAAAATTACAATTTGTCAAAAATATATCTGATATACCCTTTGCAACTTTACTAACTTTTACTGTAATTTGCATATAATTACACAATGACACAGGAATCTCATAAAAACGTGAAATCGAACGTGATCATACGAGATCGTCCAGAGCTTCCGTTAAGTCCGCCATTATCCTTGTCTTCAACAGAGGGTCCTTTTTGTCCTTGAATAATTTCCGGCCTATGTTATGATAACTTTCCGGGGCCTGCGGAGATACACCATTGACACATATTTTTAGATAGGCTATTCTCGATTACTGTTCTCTTTATTTTATCCTTGATAAGAAACTTTTAGTAATATTCGTTCCATAAATAATCATATCGTAATAAACTATATCCCCTTAAGGTATAATTCATGTGTGGCTTATCGCATGTCTTTTACTAAATTCATATCTAAATGTGCTATATTCGCATGTGCGCTCATTGTACAAACCTTTGGACCAAATTAATTACATTTGCATTAACATTTTCAATCCATAAACTACCCGCATATAAAAAAAGATGTACCAGGCACATCCAAAATAGTTGACATGTACAGTACGTTATCGGATGAAAATACAGAATTTGTATAGTATAAATCCAGAAAAATGCTAAATTTACATTTGACTACGATGTCCACGATTCATTACCGAGAAATACAATCTTACCTCGTCTTTCATCCTAGCAAGGTACAAGATATCTTTTGGTCTAAGCAAATTGAATCGGTCTCTGCAATATCAAAGAATGAATTATCAAGATGAATACCTAGTTTAGTGAATCATCACTTATTATGCTGATGGCATCCTAGTACATGGTAATGAGTAACACGTTTTTATCTAACTAACTTCGCCGTCAATTTTATCCGACATTAGGCCTCTTGACATTCAAACATATAAATTGTATTTGAAAACAGATAGAAATGGAGAAACAAATATTTCAAGGATAATTCTTTATTTTGTTGTTTAGTCAATAAGATATTACAGTAAATATTTTGTTAAGTTTTCTACATGGCGATTAATAGTATTTCATCGGACAGTTCTCATCACACAAATATAACGAAGGCATATATTGCATATAATGTTCATTCCGTAAAATGTACATTCTGTAAATTGTATGTAACCGGAAACCGAAAGTAATGGTAATATAAATGAAATCGGCATGGTTGTCGTGTAAAGAAGGTGTTGCTAGGTAATCGAGCTTAATCTGACTATTTATATCGCTAAGTAATCTAACAACATACACAATCACCAATCAGTTGACGATTCTATTTATTATCTTACCTTGGTAGGTTGTAGTTGTCGAGCCACTCCTGGAATGTCGACTCATTAATGTCTCGGAATTTCTAAAAGATTAGAGGAATATATTCAATATAACTTAAAATCTGTAGTGACTTTAACATTGATTCAATACTTTCATGGAGAACCTTTGTTCACTCAGCAAGAGAGGCATGCTTGGAAGGAAGAAATGGAGAGTTTGGCGGGAAGGGGTTGGGATGGGGTACGACGTCTACGCGACTACGCTTAGCTTTTTTCTAAAGTGCCAAGTTGTTTTGATAAATCGCACTTGTTGTTCCCCGACAGAATTATCTGTATATCAATATAAATTATCAAATGGTACGATCAACATACATGTATATTTCAACATTATAACTGGGATCAGGGACATTGTATAAGAACAACATTAAACTATATTTACCATTGTATGGCACTGCCACTATATAACCCTACCAATTCAGTTGTGAGTTCACCAGCTTATGAACTGCCAACTGAAATTTGAATTTGAAAATTAAAAAAAAATCGCACGACAAATAAAAAATCGCAGATGGTAAATATAAGCATTGAACGGCTTTCAGTTGACATTCATAGTCAATATGAATGCCAACTGGACAGAGGACTATGAATGCCAACTGAAAGCCGTTCAATGCTTAAATGAACTATTTTGTACCTTTCTAGACATGCGCGGTGCCCGGGCGGAAGTCACGACATTTCGGCTTGCCGAGGGAACGGAGGATGGTAGCTGTAATGGCGGAGGTATAGGCACTCCTGTTTCGGGAGAGGCAGCTTCCAGTGGTTGACGTCTCCAATTCTCAACCTCTCCTTTCCGATAGGCGAGATGCTTGAGTTCAGGGAGGAGCTTGGCCATAATATTCTTGAATGATTTACCACCAAAGTCGTAGAAAAACATCCCAGCAGTCATTATACCAAGCCAACCATCCGCTTCGTAATCCTTTTCTACTTTCAGTGGTATGATGCTTTTATTTAGCTTTCCGGCATATGCTGCCTCTGAGATAGATTGAAGAGATCGATCATTACGCCCACATTCCTTGGGTATTAAACAGGAATGCATTTTCAGAGCAGGCGGTTCAAATATTTAAATCATTATTTGACATCAAAATTGTAGTCGATCATGAATATTTCGCCATATTGTAATTTGTTTAAGTTATAGTCTAATTAATGTATTGAATATGTGTATTTTAGCTAATTCATAACTGTCATAGCTAATTGTATATCGAGATAACAAATGATACAAAGAAGGTTTCATTTGATATACATTACATATGTTTCCAAAACGAAAATATAACTGGAATCCTCGATGTTTATTGTAGATGAATACAAGTCTCAAAGTCAAACCTCTGCGGCAGTACTCGCTCATCTTGTAGCTCCGAGACATTGCTAGAAGTACGATGGCAGCATTTTCGACAGCCTCTGCCATTCTCTCGTAAACGTCCCCTCTCATTTGGTCAACGTCCATCCACACCGCAAAATTATTTTCCTCTAGCTCTGCCCGGATATCCAGTAAAAGCTGGCGCTGTTCTCGCGAATAACTTATCATTATATGTCCTCGTGTTTTCTTGGCAAACAGAGTGTGCACTGCAAAAGAATAACCGATCTTTAATAATTTCAATTTAGCCAAAGAGGCAAGAATTTTACTGGATATATGTTCCAACATGTATTTTTTTTTGCCAAAAAAAAAAAAAAGAAGAAAAATATAAAAATAAATAATAATAATATTAATATATGATTTCAGTACAAAAGAAGTTATGAGCAGAAACACTTTTGCAAAGTTTAACTTTGTTTCATATCAAAGCTATTACTGTAAACGGACAAATTTCAGCGGTAATAATATTTTCGCGATTTTTACGTTGATAGCCTTCCGATAAATCATGATTTCTCTGATAACAGTTTCTGTACATCATTTTCTACAACAGATACTGTGGCTACGTCAATACTCCATTTCGCTTATCTATTTTGATTCAGATGTGCGCCAAAATTTGAGTACCCAAGAAAATACTACGTTTGCAGTATGTATAGTTAAATACAATGTGGTATAAGGACATCCAGTAGACCCTAGGATGTATATTCGATCGATCTTGACTCCCCAAATTCAGATTTGACTCTTCGGAGTGAGAGAGCCTGTCCATTTGACATGATTTGAACCATCAGATTTCTGAGAAATAGTGATTTGACTTCTGCTACTGCTAACAGGGTCAAATGGATAATCTAAGTATGGTGTACACATACTTCGTATATCCCGAGAAGTCTATACTTATGTGTAACATACCCATAGGTCCATAAATTGGCGACTCTCGCAATGGCCTGGCCATTGTCCAGATTGTACCTCTCGCTATTTCTCGTATCTGTTCGAATGTGCAATCTGTGCTTAGTTTGAAGAGAAGCGGGATCGTTTCCCCCTCGCCATTCGCTATCATTGCCGTCTGGGCCTCTGGCTCGAAGGCCAGCTGACTCAGTGCAGTCACTGCCTCTGTCAAAATATAAAAGCCCTCTACATAAATCACAAAAAACCCAAACATTCAGGTATGTGCTTCTTATGTGGGGACACCAAAATAATTATTTCGTATTCGAAATGTTCGATTTATGGTAACCATGTACTGATGATTGAATTATTGTCTTTACGAGTAAATTTTGAAACGCTACATCGGCGACAAAAGATTAATCATGATCATCTGAAAAAAGAGAAAGTCTGTTTTATATTTCACACAATAGTACAAACATTATATATCTTACGCTATTACAAATTTACCACTCTCAAAACTAGAGCTTCTTTTTTATCTTTGAATTTAAAGTAAGCACGTTTGCATCCGGAAGAAAACCTCTTATACTCTATCGCCTCTATTTGGTATTCAATTTCTCTCTAATACGCGATCACGTTGGAAGCTGTTATTGGTTTTATTCGTTTGTTGGTGTTAATTAATTAAGTGAATTTGTACAAATACCATATATGATATTTTATGGCATTTTAATGTGGCAAAAAGTGCATTACTGTTGGCGGTATAGCATTTTTAAATATATTGAGGGTGTACTTGGAAAAGAATGTCTCACTAATTATAAAAGTAAGTTATATACTTACCGAAAAGACATATTTCTTCGTCAATCCTCGCCAATTGAACAAGTACTGGCAACGCACCTAAGTTCACTAAAAGCACCTTGTTGGCATCAAAACAGGACAGCTGGCGCAGCACTAAAAGAGAGGAAGTACCACTTACATAAAAGAATAATTATCAATATGAACCTTCGATGAGGTCAATATGTTGTTACATCAACCTGTAAAGGAAATACTAACCGAGCTAAAACCCTATGTTAATATTTCTTCTGTCAGGTTCAAATACAAATGTTACACAATATCAATCGTAATCAAAGGTCCTCAATCTTTGTAATTCATTTATACGTAATAATTTATCACGGATTTGATAATAACCCCTTGTATGAATTGTTATCTATAATCTTAAAATCAAGTGGGTTTTCTTCGGGCACTAGTTTCTCCTCCCAGTAACACTACTGTGTGCTTCAATCTGGGCCAACAAAAGAGATTGATATTAGTTGCTATAACTTGTTTTATATTTTTTTAAACTAAATTATAACCAAAGCATTTTCGGAATCAATTGCCGTAACCGGTACTTGACCGAGATACTTGTATGTATGACGGATGTCGTCGATGAAGTAGAAGACGTTTACTCCCATGGAACATCTGGTCTAATTCTCCTTTAATAGTTTCAGGGGCCTTCATGCAAATCTATTTTTGTTTGTATTTTGCCCTTTATTTTTTTGTCTATTTCGAGTAAGAAGTATGATTACATCTTAAAGTCGATATTTATGACGGGGAAACTTACCACGACCACATTCAAACGCAAACCATCCGTCACTTTGCAAGTCGGGATGCTTAATCGCCTCTCTCAGATGTTCTATAAATAACTTAACCCATTTGTAATTGTTTTCATCGCGAAGGACCGAGTCAATGTCTCCTTCGTCCATGACGTCAGCAATAGCAGCCACCACCATCATACCATGCTCGCGATTGAGATCAGGGCACAGAAGAATTTCCTTGATGAACGGAATGAAACAAATAACATGTCGGACACAGCATGGGCATTACAGGTGAAATTTCCAAGTAAACCGAATAGACAATATAGACAAAACAGTAACCCATCAATCACCCATACGATACCTGTACACTCTCACTGAACACATATACGATACCTGTACACTCTCACTGAACACCTATACAATACCTGTACACTCTCACTAAACCTCTATACGATACCTGTACACTTTCACTGAACACCGACACGATACCTGTACACTCTCACTGAACACCTATACGATACCTGTACACTCTCACTAAACCTCTATACGATACCTGTACACTTTCACTGAACACCGACACGATACCTGTACACTCTCACTGAACACCTATACGATACCTGTACACTCTCACTAAACCTCTATACGATACCTGTACACTCTCACTGAACACCTATACGATACCTGTAGATTATCATTGAACACCTATACAATACCTGTACACTCACACTGAACAACTATACGATACCTGTACACTCGCACTAAACACATATACGATACCTGTATACTCTCACTAAACACCTATACGATACCTGTACACTCTCACTAAACACCTATACGATACCTGTACACACTGAATGAACACTTATAAGATGCCTGTACACTCTCACTAAACACCTATACAATAATGTACACTCTCAATGAACACTTATAGGATACCTGTACACTCTCACCGAACATCTATACGATACCTGTACACTTTCACTAAACACCTATACCATACATGTACACTCACACTGAACACATATACAATACCTGTACACTTTCACTAAACACCTATACGGTACTTGTACACTTTCACTGAACACCTATACGATACTTGTGCACTCTCACTAAACACCTATACGATACTTGTGCACTCTCACTAAACACCTATACGATACCTGTATACTCTCACTGAACACCTATACGATACCTGTACACTCTTACTGAACACCTATACAATACCTGTACACTCACACTGAACACATATACGATACCTGTACTCTTTCACTAAACACCTATACGGTACTTGTACACTCTCACTGAACACCTATACGATACTTGTGCACTCTCACTAAACACCTATACGATACATGTACACTATCACTGAACACCTATACGATACATGTATACTCTCACTGAACACATATACGATACCTGTACACTCTCACCGAACACATATACGATACCTGTACACTCTCACTAAGCTCCTATACGATACCTGTATTCTCACTGAACACCTATACGATACTTGTACACTCTCACTGAACACCTATACGATACCTGTACACTCTTACTGAACACCTATACAATACCTGTACTCTCTCACTAAACACCTATACGATACATGTACACTCGCACTGAACACCTATACAATACCTGTACACTTACACTGAACACCTATACAATACCTATACACTCACACTGAATACATATAAGATACCTGTACTCTTTCACTGAACACCTATACGATACCTGTACACTCACACCGAACACCTATACGATACCTGTACACTCAAACTGAACACCTATACGATACCTGTACACTCTCACTGAACATATATACGATACCTGTACACTCACACTGAACACCTATACGATACCTCTACACTCTCACTGAACACCTATACGATACCTCTACACTCTCACTGAACACCTATACGATACCTCTACACTCTCACTGAACACCTATACGATACCTCTACACTCTCACTGAACACCTATACGATACCTCTACACTCTCACTGAACACCTATACGATACCTTTAAACTCTCACTGAACACCGACACGATACCTGTACACTCTCACTGAACATATATACGATACCTGTACACTATCACCGAACACCTATACAATACCTGTACACTGTCAGTGAACACCTATACAATACCTGTACACTCTCACTGAACACTTATACGATACCTGTACACCCACAATGAACACCTATACGATACCTGTACAGTCTCACTGAACACCTATACGATACCTGTACACCCACAATGAACATCTATACGATACCTGTACACTCACACTGAACACCTATACGATACCTGTACACCCACAATGAACATCTATACGATACCTGTACACTCTCACTGAACACCTATATGATACCTGTAGACTCTCACTGAACACCTATACGATACCTGTACACTCTCAATAAACATATGTACCATACCTTTACACTTTCACTGAACACATACGATATCGGTAGACTCACACTGAACATCTATACGATTTTGGTGCTCTCACATTGAACATCTATACGATTTTGGTGCTTTCACATTGAACATCTATACGATTTTGGTGCTCTCACACTGAACATCTATACGATTTTGGTGCTCTCACACTGAACATCTATACGATTTTGGTGCTCTCACACTGAACATCTATACGATTTTGGTGCTCTCACACTGAACATCTATACGATTTTGGTGCTCTCACACTGAACATCTATACGATTTGGTGCTCTCACACTGAACATCTATACGATACAGACACACCCACATCGAATACTTATACGGTACTGGTACATTTATATTGAACACCTTTATGTTATTGGTACATTCGCATTGACCATCTAACCGGAATTGTTGACTTACCTTAAGGACTTTGATGATACAGGACGAACGGACAGTTGTAGTGACAGTCGTACAACACATACAGGAGTTGTGTACAAGTCCAACAAACGTGTACATATGGTTAGCCTGTTCCTCCTGTGAACAATACAGAACAAACGTGTACATATGATTAACCTGTTCCTCCTGTGAACAGTACAGAACAAACATGTACATATGGTTAGCCTGTTCCTCCGGTGAACAGTACAGAACAAACGTGTACATATGGTTAGCGTGTTCCTCCTGTGAACAGTACAGAACAAACGTGTACATATGATTAGCCTGTTCCTCATGTGCACAGTACAGAACAAATATGTACATATGGTTAACCTGTTCCTCCGGTGAACAGTACAGAACAAACGTGTACATATGGTTAACCTGTTCCTCCTGTGAACAGTACATAACAAACATGTACATATGGTTAGCCTGTTCCTCCTGTGAACAGTACATAACAAACGTGTACATATGATTAGCCTGTTCCTCATGTGAACAGTACAGAACAAACGTGTACATATGGTTAACCTGTTCCTCATGTGAACAGTACATAACAAATGTGTACATATGGTTAACCTGTTCCTCCTGTGAACAGTACAGAACAAATGTCTACATATGGTTAACCTGTTCCTCCTGTGAACAGTACAGAACAAACATGTACATATGGTTAACTTGTTCCTCCTGTAAACAGTAAAGAACAAATGTCTACATATGGTTAGCCTGTTCCTCCTGTGAACAGTACAGAACAAACATGTACATATGGTTAACTTGTTCCTCCTGTAAACAGTAAAGAACAAATGTCTACATATGGTTAGCCTGTTCCTCCTGTGAACAGTACAGAACAAACATGTACATATGGTTAACTTGTTCCTCCTGTAAACAGTAAAGAACAAATGTGTACATATGGTTAACCTGTTCCTCCTGTGAACAGTACAGAACAAACGTGTACATATGGTTAACCTGTTCCTCCTGTGAACAGTACAGAACAAACATGTACATATGGTTAACTTGTTCCTCCTGTAAACAGTAAAGAACAAACGTGTACATATGGTTAACCTGTTCCTCCTGTGAACAGTACATAACAAACGTGTACATATGGTTAACCTGTTCCTCCTGTGAACAGTACAGAACAAATGTGTACATATGGTTAGCCTGTTCCTCCTGTGAACAGTACAGAACAAACATGTACATATGGTTAGCCTGTTCCTCCTGTGAACAGTACAGAACAAATGTGTAAATACATGTATAAGAGG
The DNA here is from genome assembly GCF_902652985.1 of Pecten maximus. Lineage (NCBI taxonomy): Eukaryota > Metazoa > Mollusca > Bivalvia > Pectinida > Pectinidae > Pecten > Pecten maximus. Next base: position 18,253,807 of record NC_047032.1, on the reverse strand, counting down.
GGGCTGTCCCAATAACCTGCTCTCTGGATTGGAATTTGTGATTTTGTGATTGGTTTTATTTATCTAAAAAAGTAATATATCATTGTAACAGTTCTTTTTCAGAATATCGACTTTTATATCTTATCGTGGTTAAGATGACTCATCCCTGATATCAAACTATGGTTTATACATTGTAACTATATACTTACACATATGACAATTAAATAATCAAAATTTATTGATTGATATATATTTACATCTCTCCCTTTTTCTGCTTAGTTAACTCTGACTGCGGTAAAATAGCGTATACGCAGTGAAAAAAGGCTCAGCAAATTAATAAGCCTTGGAATCGGTACCATAATTATGACGTCGTCTATTTGTGACGTTACCGGAATGTCAACTTGACGGCGCCATTTTGAAAGGACTGATCTACACAATTTTAGCGTTTTCTCCTGTTACCCGATGATCTCTGCACAAAAAGCTAACGTCAAGTGAGTATTTTGTCAAAAAACTGAATATTACGGAAATAAGTGCATATTTAACTTCTCCACGAGGTAAGCTAACAACACATGGCTGAAGCGTACAGTTCCAAGAGAACATTTGACCACGTCACTACTAGGCCTAAATCAGTGTCAATACACGCTGTGCTTGAACACCATAGTTAATCTGAGACGGAATTGTGACGATTGTGAATACATGTATATCAAATAATTAAAACATAAAAGGTGTTAAACAAAAATGTTGAGTTGTTTCCTTTGATTTTGTCAATAATATTGGTGTCTTTACGTAGATTCACTGGAACTATATTTATAGACAAGTTACAGGTATATGCATGTTCTTATGTACAAATGACATTTATAAAAACATGTTATTGATAGATAAATTACCTTTTTGTGCACAATGACCTTTCCAGTCATATACCTTTCATATGACATTTCCCAACTTTGAAGATAAATGATCTTATAGACAAGTGATATTTACTGACAAATTAAACTTATTGATAAACAACCCTTAAAAAACATAAAAAAAACGATTACTGTAATGACATGAATCTTGAAACTCGGCTGGTTTCAAATTCCGTACAACCAAACACTTATGTATTTACGTACCGAGAGTTGACCCTTGTGAAGAGGTTCCCGCCACAATTCCAGTGCCTCCCGTATGTAGGGCAGCATGCCTTTGTATTCCATGCACGTGCGACACACGGCCGCTGAGTAGTTGGCCATGTCATTTAAAATGTCCACGCATACTTTCGCCGCCTCAGACAGCCCAGGGAGAACCGTCTTAGATTCCAAAATTGTCTTACAGAAAAATCGAATTGTTCCATTTTCTTCTAATTCGTCTCCAATAACTTGACCTCTCTCAAATTTCTCCTTCCTTGTAGACGCCACAAAAAAGATAAGATTGTTAAGATCGCTTAGAAACTTTCTAGCGACAGAACAAAATACACGGTTTTTATCCGGACCGAAGTTTGGGTCTTTTATTATAGATAACAATCGATCCTGTGTTTTATGGATCACAGTGGTAAAGAACTCAGCGTCATTCTCATACCGGGGCGGTTCTGTAAAGACTTTATTTTCCAGTTGTGTGATATTTGATAGTGTCCTCTTAAAGTTGGTTTTCTTTGCTAGATACTGGTCGAGCTCCTTGTCTACCATTTTTTATAGTAAGGAGGATCCGGATCTAAAAATAACAAAGGGTACCGGAATAATAACGAAACCAATATTCAATGGAAAAAAAGAAGAAGAAATATTTGCAAGTCTATGACCAGGTGGTCTGGGAGGGCGAACGTCTTCTGCTTCATGGATGTCACCTGCCATCAGATCATCTAGGTGAAGGCTGGATAAAGTTAAATTCTCAAATGACGGAAAACGAAAAATCTCAAATAAGATCATGATGTCAACTATAGTTATATTAGTATCTGAGTTTTACCCCACCCGGTCACATTATACTGACAACGGGCGAACCAGTCGTCCCACCCCTTGTGTGCTGAGCGCTAAGCAGGAGCAGCATCTACCATTTTTAAAGACTCTGGTATATCACACACACACACACATATATATAATGTATAGTGAAACATGAAATTGTAATCATTATCTCTTCAATTATGATTGAAGTCAGATTGTATGACTTGTCTGTTCACTGAAAAGTAAAGGACATAAGGTTTTGAACGATGTCATACACTTCAAATATGACACTTAAATATCGCATTTAACAGAATATGTTCCCGTGATTATACAATATAGTTGTTGATAAGGGCCAGTTTTGATTTTTCGTTTTGTCGCCATTTTTCGCGTTGTCGGCATGCAATATTCGTTAAACCTTAAAATCATAACAGAAAACATTTGTTCGCCTCACACGGTAAGGTCAGTGGGCAATGAAGATGTCCCGTCAAGAGGAACACTGTACATGGTGGTTTGTGACCTTAAACCAGGTCAGTATAAGTTGCCTCCCCTGGTTGTCATTGACTCGATGTAAACAAAGGTAGATACATGTACCCCAAATGACATGCTATATATAAATATACATATTCTGAAATAGATTGAGTATGTATATATTTCAATACTGTTTTGGTGAATGATTCAGATATAAACTATACATATATATAAAACATTGTTATATTGAACGATACGGAATTATAGGAACCGCACATTTGTATATTATACGTACGATCTTGGTAAATCGACAAATTCACTAGGCCTAAGTTACACATGTACACCGATTCTTATGATAACTTACCTTACAGACTAATACTAATTTGTATAATTCATTCCGTGTATCTACCATGTATACGGTCAAATACACACGTGTGTCGTAAACTCGAAATCATTACTACACAGTTCTTTAGCGGTATGTTTATCCGGATATAGAAAGCGTGCACCGACGTGTTATAAATAGCCTCGCTATCTATATTTACTGTTTACTTGTCACACACATGAACGACCGCGATCAACTATGTAAAGGGACTATTACCTTAGATTTCAACCTCAGGAATTGTAGAATTCGGCCTATGAATAATAAGACATATCAATCATTAAGCGATACACGCGCCTACACCGTCAACTTTGTTGTTTTTATACCTATTTCGTAACGTATCGTTAAAGGAGAGAGAAAGTAATTTTACTCTCCAACTGTTGAGAGAAATTTATAGTTCTTAAAACTATGAAAATAATCATAATATTAATTATTATAATGATTAGATATATTGATTCATTTAAAACTGTTTTAGTCATATATATTTAGATATTTAGGATCTACAACATATATATGCACTTGGAAAATAAACGACCTTCAAAGAGAATATATAATTACACTAAAAACGTACATTGTTCTATTTACACTGTCATAATCGTAATTAAGAAAATATTGGCGATTGTTTAACGCCAAATCATTGCCATCGTACCGGTAAAAATTATACATAAAGATTTAAAACGTACAAAAATCTCATTGCTCAATTAAGGTAAAATAAGGTTCCTTGCATTTTTTTTGATTTCACATTATAAAGTTATATCAATTAAAACAGACAATTTATGTGAGGAAATATAGAAGATCATAAACGTTTAGATTTGGCAATGTTCTATTGTTAAATTTTTAAAGCAGACACTGTGCGATATCTTTGAATTAGTTACATCATTCCCCGTCTTTGTAACAATTAATGTACGTAGATGTACATCTACATGCATTATACATTACACACATTATACATCATACACATTATACATTACACACATTATTCATTATACACATTATACATTACATACATTATACATTACACATATTATACATTACACATATTATATATTACATACATTATTCATTACATACATTATACATTATACACACATTATACATTACACACATTATACATTACATACATTATACATCATACACATTATACATTACACACACTATACATTACATACATTATACAATACACACATTATACATTACACATATTATACATCATACACATTATACATTAAACACATTATACATTACACACATTATACATTACAAACATTATACATTACACACATTATACATTACACACATACATTACACACATTATACATTACACACATACATTACACACATTATACATTACACACATTATACATTACACACATTATACATTACACACATTATACATTACATACATTATACATTACACACATTATACATTACACGCATTATACATTACACTCATTATACATAATATACAGTATACATCTACATACAGTATACATCTACATACATGAAACATAACATACATTATACCTTAAACATATTATACATTACATACATTATACATTACATACATTATACATTACACACATTATACATTACATACATTATACATTACACACATTATACATTACACACATTATACATTACACACATTATACAACATACACATTATACATAACACACATTATACATTACACACATTATACATTACACTCATTATACATAATATACAGTATACATCTACATACAGTATACATCTACATACATGAAACATAACATACATTATACCTTAAACATATTATACATTACATACATTATACATTACATACATTATACATTACACACATTATACATTACATACATTATACATTACACACATTATACATTACACACATTATACATTACACACATTATACATTACACACATTATACAACATACACATTATACATAACACACATTATACATAACACACATTATACATTACACATATTATACATTACACACATTATAAATTAACACACATTATACATTACACACATTATACATTACACATATTATACATTACACACATTATACATTACACACATTATACATCAACACACATTATACATTACATACATTATACATTACACACATTATACATTACACACATTATACATTACACATATTATACATTACACACATTATACATTACACACAATATACATTACATACATTATACATTACACACATTATACATAATATACAGTATACATCTACACTGTACATACATTATACATAACACACATTATACATTACATACATTATACATTACATACATTATACATTACACACATTATACATTACACACATTATACATTACACATATTATACATTACACACATTATACATTACACACAATATACATTACATACATTATACATTACACACATTATACATAATATACAGTATACATCTACACTGTACATACATTATACATAACACACATTATACATTACATACATTATACATTACATACATTATACATTACACACATTATACATAACACACATTATACATAACACACATTATACATAACACACATTATACATTACACACATTATACATTACACATATTATACATTACACACATTATACAACATACACATTATACATAACACACATTATACATTACACACATTATACATTACACTCATTATACATAATATACAGTATACATCTACATACAGTATACATCTACATACATGAAACATAACATACATTATACCTTAAACATATTATACATTACATACATTATACATTACATACATTATACATTACACACATTATACATTACATACATTATACATTACACACATTATACATTACACACATTATACATTACACACATTATACATTACACACATTATACAACATACACATTATACATAACACACATTATACATAACACACATTATACATTACACATATTATACATTACACACATTATACATTACACACAATATACATTACATACATTATACATTACACACATTATACATAATATACAGTATACATCTACACTGTACATACATTATACATAACACACATTATACATTACATACATTATACATTACATACATTATACATTACACACATTATACATTACACACATTATACATTACACATATTATACATTACACACATTATACATTACACACATTATACATTACACACATTATACATTACACACATTATACATTACATACATTATACATTACATACATTATACATTACACACATTATACATTACACACATACATTACACACATTATACATTACACACATACATTACATACATTATACATTACACACATTATACATTACACACATTATACATTACATTCATTATACATAATATACAGTATACATCTACATACAGTATACATCTACATACATGAAACATATCATACATTATACCTTAAACATATTATACATTACATACATTATACATTACATACATTATACATAACACACATTATACATTACATACATTATACATTACACACATTATACATTACATACATTATACATTACATACATTATACATTACACACATTATACATTACACACATTATACATTACACACATTATACATTACATACATTATACATTACACACATTATACAATACACATATTATACATTACACACATTATACATTACACACATTATACATAACACACATTATACATTACATACATTATACATTACAGACATTATACATTACATACATTATACATTACAGACATTATACAATACACATATTATACATAACACACATTATACATTACATACATTATACATTACACACATTATACATTACATACATTATACATTACACACATTATACAATACACATATTATACATTACACACATTATACATTACACACATTATACATAACACACATTATACATTACATACATTATACATTACATACATTATACATTACAGACATTATACATTACACACATTATACATTACACACATTATACAATACACATATTATACATTACACACATTATACATTACACACGTTATACATTACACACATTATACATTACACACATTATACAACATACACATTATACATAACATACATTACACACATTATACATTACACACATTATACATTACACATATTATACATTACACACATTATACATTACACATATTATACATTACACACATTATACATTACACACATTATACAACATACACATTATACATAACATACATTACACACATTATACATTACACACATTATACATTACACATATTATACATTACACACATTATACATTACACATATTATACATTACACACATTATACATTACACACATTATACATTACACACATTATACATTACACACATTATACATTACACACAATATACATTACACATATTAGACATTACATACATTATACATTACACACATTATACATTACACACATTATACATTACACACATTATACATTACACACATTATACATTACATACATTATACATTACACACATTATACATTACACACAATATACATTACACATATTATACATTACATACATTATACATTACACACATTATACATTACACACATTATACATTACACACATTATACATTACACACATTATACATTACACACATTATACATTACACACATTATACATTACACACATTATACATTACACACATTATACATTACATACATTATACATTACACACATTATACATTACACACAATATACATTACACATATTATACATTACATACATTATACATTACACACATTATACATTACACACATTATACATTACACACATTATACATTACACACATTATACATTACATACATTATACATTACACACATTATACATTACACACATTATACATTATACACATTATACATTACACACGTTATACATTACACATATTATACATTACACACATTATACATTACACACAATATACATTACATACATTATACATTACACACATTATACATAATATACAGTATACATCTACACTGTACATACATTATACATAACACACATTATACATAACACACATACATTACACACATTATACATAACATACATTATACATAATATACAGTATACATATACACTGTACATACATTATACATAACACACACTATACATAACACACATACATTACACACATTATACATAATATGCAGTATGCATCTACATACATTTAAGCATTGAAATTGATTTTTTAAATTTTCATCGGGGTATGAAAATATTTTTTTGCAAACTTTGTAAGAATCCTCTATGCTTAATTACATACATTACACATATTATACATTACATACAGTATGCATTACACACATTATACATTACACAGATTATACATTACATACATTATACATTACATACATTATACATTACATACATTATACATTACACACATTATACATTACATACATTATACATTACACACATTATGCATTACACACTCTATACATAATATACAGCATACATTACATACATTATACAATAATTAATTTTTCTTTGTTTTCATGGTAAATACTCAAATGTGATTGGTCGAAAAATTCTTTTCATTCTTCTATGAAAGAAATTCCGAGAATGGCGCAAAAAATGTGACGTCACAATACAACAATTGACGTTGCGTATTGATTTGAGAAAAAGAATCCCAAATAAAACCCGTAAAATTGTAAATAAAACTTGTTTTGAATAAGAAAAAGACAATTAACTGAAATTATTTATAAGCATTGAGGTTGATTTTTTAAATTTTGATCGGGGTATGAAAAGGATTTTTTTTTTGCAAACTTTGTAAGAATCCGCTATGCTTAATTACATACATTACACACATTATACATTACACACATTATACATTACATACATTATACATTTCATAAAATGTACAGTATACATTTACATCTACATACGTTATACATCTACATACGTTTTGAAAAAAATCTGCATTTATTCAGAAAACATGTGCCTTGAAAAACTGTCTGTCCTCGATCTAATCTGCATTAACACATTCTTTTTGTTTCGTAAAGTACCGGGCGATTGTTTATATAAGAAACAACTGTGGTATTCTTAAATGTTTCGTTTGGAAATGAAGTGATAAAACATTGTAACTTAGAAACGTTATGAATTTAAGGGACATCCTTATCTTTATTCATTATGTATATATTTCCGGTAACGAAATAAAGAAAAAAAAAGTATTGTGAAATTGAAGAAATTTCTAAAACTGTAATGAAATTTTATCGTTAAATGATTAAAAGAATCTAAGTAAATATAAGTCTTCTAATTTTGTAAACCCCGAGATAAAACAAATCTTTAGATAAGAAAATATAAATACTGTAGATATGATCTCTAAGGAAATTATCGTATTCAAACGCATACAAAATGGTAGTATTTATTTTATTATACTGAAATATTAAATCAATCATACATTGGAGCTGTTTACCTATAATGAAGCGACGAGAAAAATACTTTTTTGGATACCTGTTCCACACTCGTCAACGGAAAAATACACACGGATTTATACAGTAAACCAACGGACACTCACCAGTACCTTCGCCCGTCCAGTTGTCATCAATCCCACCCCACACTACAAGGAGCATTCCATATTCCCATATTGTGAGAATCAGGCGTATCGTCTCCGACGACGATGACTTCAGACGTCGTTGTGTAGAGCTTAGATCCCATCTTTTCAATAGAGGGTATGGAGCAGCCCTGACTGATCGTGAGATTGATAGGGTGACAGAATTGGACACGGCGAGTACACTGGAATACAAAGCCAGACCGAAAACTGGAAGAGTACCTTGTGTGATAACCTTTCATCCCAGCATGCCCGCATTGCCAACAATCTTCCAGAAACACTTGCACATCGTGTTGTCGTCCAGCAAACTCTAGGGTGTTTTCCCGGAACCCCCTATACTAGCTTACCGCAGACCAAAAACATCAAAGATTTGGTAGTCAGTGGTAAGCTACCTTCACCATCTCATGCTACAGCCACTGGCTGTTTCGAGACATGTAGCAGTAAGAGGTGTAAACTCTGTAAGTACACTCACAGCACCAATTCATTCAATTGTGAGACTAATGGACAGAATTACGCATCCTCCAGTCGGTCTCCTGCACATCGGCCAATGTTATATACCTTATTACGTGTGCCAAGTGTAGCATTCAGTATGTAGGGGAGACCAAAACACCATTGAATCGGAGGATAAACAACCACCGTTGTTCCATCAAACAGAAACGCCAGGACTTGCCAGTAGCGAGACATTGCAACATGCCGGGCCACTCATGGCATGACATGCAGGTGGTACCCAATTGACCACTGCAGGGGTTGGAATGACCAGCAACGCCTGAATAGGGAACGACATTGGATCAACCAACTACAAACCGGCTACCCACTCGGTATGAATGAGAGATAATCCTCCACATGTTACGTATTTGAGGGACTCTCACAATAGAAACTCCTCACTATACATGTATGTCAAAACTGGAGATTTAGTCGCCTCTATCATTCATTTGGAGTTCAAATGATGGAATAAATATTTATTCCACATTATAGTTTGATGTTCTCGTCACACACACAGATATTGTGCACAGGCTCATAGCATATAGGAGCACATGGGTTATCAAAGGACCTTACAGCGGACGAGGGAAACCCCCATCGGGAATTCGCGAAACGAATGAATTCCTCCAGGGACTCTCTACCGGATGTCAACTTGATCTCAATGTCGTCAATGAATCGAAACCAGATGAGTGGTTTCGATTGGACTGCTATTAGTAGCGTTGACTCGAGATGGCCCATAAACACATAAGAAAAACGCGTCAAAACGCGTAAGAGGGTGCCATTTTGGTGCCCATTGCCGTACCACTAACTTGAAGATAGTGCTCTCCGTTGAATATGAAGTTGTTCAGCGTGAGTACTAGCTTAAGAAGTTCCACTAAGCTTTCTGTTGAAGGATGCTTATTCCGCCGAGTGCTCCACGCAGAACGGCAGGCTATGATTCCGTCCTCATGTTGGATGTTGGCGTAGAGGGAAACCACATCCATGGTGACCAGGAGTGTATCATCAGGTAGATTACTACATGGCGTTTTTTTAAGATAGTCCGTGGTGTCTTTCAAGTAAGATGGCAAGCTCTCGACATGAGGTCTCAAGTGAAAGTCGTTAAAATTCGAGATTTATTCTGTATGGTGGCCAATCGAATTGATGATGGGTCGACCTGGGTTACCAGCCTTGTGGATTTTTGGAAGGAGATATACATTCCCTGCTCGTGGGGAATCGCAGTGCAAGAATTCAGCTGTATCCTTGTTATATACATAATGTTTATAGATATATAACATAGTAACACAAATGACGAAGGAACACAACTTTTTGACTCGTCCCCTGACCGGGCCTCGAACTCACGATCTACGGCACCCAATCGCCTAGCCAGAAATACCCGCAGTTTACTTATAAAAGAACGTTTCAATGGCGCAGAGATGGTCGGCCCGATACCCTGACATGATCATTGTGGAAGTCGTCTATAAGATGATATGAATACCTGGATCGAAATGTATTTACATACATGGATACGAATTGTACATATATTATATATATTTCTCTCGGTACAACTACGACAGGAAATTCAAATCTATATCTTCGGATCACCAACACATAGTGTATATGATACATTGTGCTAATAAATAGATATATAACTTAGCAACACAAATGACGAAAGAAGACAACTTTTTGACTCGTGCCCTGACCGGGCCTCGAACTCACGATCTACGGCACCCAACCGCCTAGCCAGAAATACCCGCAGCTTATACCGCTGCGCCACATCGGCATTATGTATACATATATATATATATAAATGATGCATACAAAGGTATATCATTGTCAGTTATTGTCGCTTACTCTAGGACACAAATCCAGAATTATATAATGGAGTCCCACATCAGACGCCAATGGTTAACAGGAGGTGCGTGGTTCGACGCTCCATACCCAAGTTGGTTTGTGTTTCTGTGGAAGCTGAGAAACGGACTGGTCTGTGTTGTCGTTGTTGTGTCCTTGAGCAAGACACTTTACCCTAATTGCTCTGGATGGCATGCGACGGACATCCCGTATGCTGTTTCGTTAGGCAGTCACCAACTACTACAATGAGCCTCACTCCGGTAAGCTTGTTAATTATAATAACATGCTAAATGTTTAACTTTATCAACTAATTAAAATGTAAATGCATAGAATACTGTAAAATGCTCTCAATTGAATATGTTGACAGTTTAACAATTCTAGTGATATATAAAATATATGGAGCGAACGAGTACTTCTAGTGAAGTTAGTTTTATCTTATATTAATAGTGATATAAGTATTTGCAAATACAAGTTCTTATCTTTCAAACATAGGTGCAAGAGTGTACCGCCGTTTAACCAAATGTCCCTTATGCCCCAATTGACCTTCCCATATGCGTGTCCCGATCTAAATGCAATTTGTTACGGTGCACCAACACTGCACCGTCAGCTAAAGTTGTAATTCCTTTGATTACACGTGTAGAAGTATTCTGATATTAACGTTCCTACTTTGATAGGCTGTCTGTGATAAAATACTTCTCACTCGCGAAAGTGCCTTTTATTGCGACCATTTGATATGTTATCAAGAGAAAGATGCAGACAGAAGTTGACAAACTAGTCAACATTAAGCTATTTGAATATAATTTACTTGATAGCCCGTGTCAATTTAAGATGACCTGAAACGTGCGTGACATAGCACGTAATCGAACTCCTTGAAGTCATTTATTTCAGAAATAATTAACGATGATTCGTGTATTATTGCAGGATATATAACGAGGACGAGGATATTTTGCAATTGAATTAATAACGAAGGCCGCAGGCACGATCTACGGCACCCAACCGCCTAGCCAGAAATACCCGCAGCTTATACCGCTGCACCACATCGGCATTATGTATACATATATATATATATATAAATGATGCATACAAATGTATATCATTGTCAGTTATTGTCGCTAACTCTAGGACACAAATCCAGAATTATATAATGGAGTCCTACATCAGACGCCAATGGTTAACAGGAGGTGCGTGGTTCGACGCTCCATACCCAAGTTGGTTTGTGTTTCTGTGGAAGCTGAGAAACGGACTGGTCTGTGTTGTCGTTGTTGTGTCCTTGAGCAAGACACTTTACCCTAATTGCTCTGGATGGCATGCGACGGACATCCCGTATGCTGTTTCGTTAGGCAGTCACCAACTACTACAATGAGCCTCACTCCGGTAAGCTTGTTAATTATAATAACATGCTAAATGTTTAACTTTATCAATTAATTAAAATGTAAATGCATAGAATACTGTAAAATGCTCTCAATTGAATATGTTGACAGTTTAACAATTCTAGTGATATATAAAATATATGCAGCGAACGAGTACTTCTAGTGAAATTAGTTTTATCTTATATTAATAGTGATATAAGTATTTGCAAATACAAGTTCTTATCTTTCAAACATAGGTGCAAGAGTGTACCGCCGTTTAACCAAATGTCCCTTATGCCCCAATTGACCTTCCCATATGCGTGTCCCGATCTAAATGCAATTTGTTACGGTGCACCAACACTGCACCGTCAGCTAAAGTTGTAATTCCTTTGATTACACGTCTAGAAGTATTCTGATATTAACGTTCCTACTTTGATAGGCTGTCTGTGATAAAGTACTTCTCACTCGCGAAAGTGCCTTTTATTGCGACCGTTTGTTATGTTATCAAGACAAAGATGCAGACAGAAGTTGATAAACTAGTCTACATTAAGCTATTTGAATATAATTTACTTGATAGACAAGATCGTGTCAATTTAAGATGACCTGAAACGTGCGTGACATAGCACGTAATCGAACTCCTTGAAATCATTTATTATGAAACATTTTCTAGTGATTAGCCTTTCGTATACCACAAGCAATATTGTTGATGGGATTTAGACAAATGTACACTTTGTAATCTTTATCAGGCAAATAACCAGTGAAGCGAGCGGATTTGTTTGGAATTTGGAATGCTCAGAGTTTTTAATCAGTTCAACAAGTCTTTTCGGCTACATTCGATTCGGTTATATTTTTTAAAAAACCTTTATATAGATGTGCGGTAGTCTACGGACCCCTCGTCTCCTGCCCTGCAGGTAGGGCGTAAGAATTGTACCTGCTGCCACCATTGCATGATCGTAAGAGGCGACTAAATTTGGGATCTTATCTTTTCTCTTCTTTCTTAACAACTTTCTTCTTCCTAATGCCTCCCTTGACAATGCCTCACTTTTGGCTTTTAGTTGAGCGTTCGCCCCTGTGAGGAAGGCTTTGGGTTCTGTCCCCTGGCCGAGACATACCAGAGTCTTTAAAAATGGTAGTTGCTACTCCTGCTTAGCGCTCAGCATATTAGGAGTGAGACGACTGGTTGGCCCGTTGTCGGTATAATGTGACCGGGTGGGGTGTGCTGCTGGGTGTCTTCGGCAGCATGCTTCAGTGAGGTAGCACTATAAATCGGCAAAAGTTCCGGCCTATCACAAGGAGACTTCACACGAACATACCGCAGCTTCCCAAAACACACATACGCACTCACCACACGCATGCATGTTGCACGCACGGGAGGCCGTCCTTAAATGACCTTAGCTGTTAATAGGACGTTAAACAAAATAAACCAAACCAAACCCCTCGTCTCGATTTAGAAATGCCTGCTCGCCAGTTGCAGGTGATATAGTTTGCTCTTTTCACAAGCATGATTACCAACCCGAGGGAAATGTTAAATGGTACATGAGCAAGTGAGAACGAGATGCTTTCAAATCAATTCGGCTATTTTTTGTTAAAAACCTTTACATAGATGTGCGGTAGTCTACGGTTGCTCCTCGTCTCGATTTAGAATGCTTGTCTATTGCAGGTTATTTAGTTTGCTCTATTCACAAACATGTTTATCAACCCAAATTTTATTGCAATAAAACAAAGTGCTTAATGATACATGAACAGGTAGGGACAAGATGTCAATCAAAGATGTATGAATGCTAGATTGCAGAAACACAGAACCCATGTACATGTACGTGTAGGCTGAGACGAAGAAGAAGGAACATGACTGCAAATAAAAACCTCGAGTTTAAATCTGAGATACCCAAATGACAATGTGCATTAATTATAAACAGTATGTTTTAAACAGGTTCACTCAACTAATGTAAAATACTCACGTGTTGCTTTCGCCTGCTAGTTAGCAGACGTCTTCAGCACTTATGATAGGGGACAGGCTTAGTAGTATGTAGTCAACTGAATGAGGATTGTCCCCAAGTCATGTGACTGAACAAGGCTGCGAAGAGGATGTTGCGTCTTCTGTCCTGGTTGAGATCTGTCCTGCAGGCCGAACTTTATATAGCCTCCTTTACACCACGTTGGAATCAATTAGGGTCTTGGTCTAGCACCCTAATATTGCCCGTCTGGAACTTGTAGGCGTGGTCCCGCATGTGAGCCCCACCGGAGAGGACACTCTGTGGTGTACGTCCTCCCGTTTCCAGAGTGGTCTCTCTGTCTCCCCATATAGGTCGATGGACAGTCAGCACATTTAATGTGGTAGATGACACCTGGTTTGTCCATGGTAGAAGATTTATCATTAGGTTCACCAGCACCTCACGGATGGTATTAAAGGGCTTGGTGTGGACCATTACTCCCACATTGCGTGATTTTCTGTAAATGACTTCCTAAACCCCTCCTACATATGGTCATGTGATATGTCCCTTGGGTGGTTGCTGACCCCCAGGACCCCCCACCCCTGGATCTGCTAGTGCAGTGGTACTATTTATAGTCAAATTAATGATGGTTTCTTTGCAATTTACATACAATGACTTACCCAATACATTGTACTCGATAATAATAGTATATATTCTTTGTATTCACTTGTGTTACATGTGCTAGATACAAATGTACAGTTGATTATCATTTTATGCCATACTGCGAAAGATTTCATGTTATTTATATATTATAGATGGTACATATTAAATGGATAGCTAGTGCTGAATTGTTTATCTACACCAGAGTATGATAATGGTAAGTTGTATGTTTTATCTATATGTATATATCAAATTGTCATAAAATGTTGCCTTGTACTAACCATTGCATACAAGTTTATGAAAAAGGACGCTTCTAAGTTTGATAATATGTCCGATTTCATTTGAACTTTTCAAAGAAAATATGTTTAAACTAAACTTAACTTGGGAACCAGGTGATGTTTCCTGCCCATCACATCCTCACAATCACACGAAAGTTCTTTTGAAGTACACGTAGTTAGTATATGGATATTCAAAAGTGTGGCTTTCTAATCCATCTGAAACGCATACTTGAGCACATGTTGTTTGGGTGTCTGCTTGGTTTCTATTGCTTTCCCCCCGCTGTTAATGTACAGTGATATTTTATAGGGATAGAAAATTTTACAGATAATTTTAATATCATCAGGACACACTTTATTGTGTGGAACAGGAGGTAAACACAAAGCACAATGATACTGTTATGATTGACAGCAAAGCAGGCATCGTATATTGCAATCGTATAATGGGAATTCGCCGTTTGAAATAACCATGTGATAATCTCCCACATTCAAGGCCGTAAGAGATCACTTAAATATCGTTGCGGCCAGTGCGCTAGATCAAAAATAAGTGAAGATAGTATTTGGAGCGCAACAACTACATCTCCTTACCTGACTGACTCTCTACCGCTTCAGTAAAGAGACTCATGTGTTCTCAGTTTAGAGTCCTCGATGTGGAGCTTGGACATGGTGAAACTATTACACTACTTATACAATGATAATAACACAATGTTCAACGTATACTATCAAAACGTTTAATAGAATCCAAAATTCATACACTGTTCATATAATAACACTCATCCTGCAGTGATATAAAGAATGACATTATATGAAACTATTTCAATGGCATAATACACAGTATTACACTCACATATCGAGTACGTACACGTTAAAGCTTCCTGTCAAAAAGGTCAGCGATAGTTTAGTAATCAAAAGAGCGTCACTCTTAAAACGTTTCTTTGACAAATATTACTGAAAGTTTAAAATGATTAAATACATACTGGAGTTACTTTCATGTAATTGGTAGTTCTAAATGTATTTGTTTTATTCTAAATCTGGTCCAAACACCAAAGTTGTCAGACAGATTGTGAATAAAATGTAGGGTAAGAATCCACCAATCACATATACACATACCAGTATATCTATAAAAAAAACAAGTGCAACGTGTCTGTATAAACCGGGTGTATAGGGACTATGGTACATTAGATGGGAAGCTGTACCTGGTAAGACAAGTGTGTAGTAAGGTAAGTATATGTATAGACATATCGTCAGCTGGTTCATTTACAATAGAAATATTATTAGCTAGGATTATATATAAAAGCCAAATAAAACCTTCATATATAACACGCGTCATTTAAAATGTCTGTAAAATTACACTTGACAAATCAATAAACAACATAAAACATATTTTCATATCATACCATTTTAAAAATCTGCATCGGTAATTGCACATAATATGATGACATCAATGTTGTGCTCAAAAGCGTTGCGACAATGCATGGCCAGAACAGAATGATGAAAATCTGATTTATTTATTTAAAGAGGTTTTAGAAGTCAACTGTATTAAAATGAATTTCTGTGATTTGATAGACGTGCAACCTACAACATTTGATTGATTGATTTAAGTGGGATGTGGCAATAATCCGGATACTATACCGACATAGCCAGAATGGTGATACATATATGTCTTTTTTTCCATGCGATCATGAAATCAAGCACTTGTTGATAAGCAAAGAGAAACGTCAGGGCGTTAGTAAACGCGCGACACGACCAGACCACACTTTCAGAACTGTCTTTTAAGCGTCAGTCTTCCTTTTCTTCATTAGAATATTTAAAACATATTTTACAGAAGTATACTCTACGTTAACGTCTAAGTATCAATTACATGTACATACAAAAGAAATAATAACAATTTAATCTTAAGATTATTATTGAAAAAGACTTTCTATTAAGGCGGTATAGAGGGGAACACAGGAATTCTACTAGTTATTCACGAAGAAAACAATATTCTTGATATGCTGTTGATGATTTTGAAAATGCTTTTGTTTTTGTTTTTGGTTTGGATGGTTTGGTTCTATTTGTTTAACGTCCTATTAACAGCTAAGGTCATTTAAGGACGGCCTTCCATGTTTGCGATATGCATGCGTGTGGTGAGTGCGTATGTGTGTTTTGGGAGGCTGCGGTATGTTCGTGTTAAGTCTCCTTAGGATAGGTCGGAACTTTTGCTGATTTATAGTGCAACCTCACTGAAGCATACTGCCGAAAACACCCAGCAGGACGCCCCACCCGGTCACATTATACTAACAACGGGCCATCCAGTCGTTCCGCTTCCAAAATGATGAGCGCTAAGCAGGAGTAGAAACTACCATGTTTAAAGACTCTGGTATGTCTCGGCCAGGGGACAGAACCCAAAGCCTTCATCACAGAGGCGAACGCTCAACTGAAGACCAAAAGTGAGGCATTGTCAAGGGAGAAAGAGAAAAGATAAGATCCCAAATTTAGTCGCCTCTTACGATCATGCCATGGGGGCAGCAGGTCAAATCTTACGCCCTACCTGCAGGGCAATTATGTATTTGGGGTTTCATTGAAAGAGAATAAAAATTTCTACTATAAAGTCAATAAGAAGCAAACATCTTCTTTGTAATTTCAAAATTGTATATGCATATATGAATTATTTATACCATTTTATGACTATATTCACTCATTTATTTTTGGATTGTTATCGCTGAAATTCAATATTTTCGAATTTCCAAACATGACAAATTTTGAAAAATGTAATTCGTGTATTGTCGTATGTTTAAATTCAAATCCGAATAAAATTACAAACTATCATCAGATAAATCACAGATATACTTCACAGTCTGAAGCGCAATTGAAAGCAACTATGCTACAATGAACATAGATTGTAGATATACTGTATGGAGGACAAAAATACCAGTAAAATACTTTGATTTTAATACAGAATAATCTGGGAAACCCGTCAAATAACAAAAAAACTACTTCATAATGTCTGTACTTACGCTTTTGTAGTTACGCTCCAAAAAACACAATACGCACTCTATATGCATTATATGTATACTCAGATGTCATCCTGTTAAGAAATGATCCCATCTGGCATATTCATTGCTATCCATTAAATTATTTCTACCTTACCAAAAAATTTCTTAAATATTTTCATGCTCTATTAAAGCGACTATTTCCTTAGAACTTAGATTTAGCCCCAAGGAAACATGGAGGTCGGCCTATAAAAATAAATTTTCAGTGCAACTTCCGAAAACCGAACCTTCTAAAAACCGAACACCTCTGAATACCGAACGAATTCGCAATGTACGGAATGGTTCCTTCTTTATTATAGTATTAAAAAACTTCCAAATATCGAACCCTCTGAATTCCGAACACCGGACCAATTTTGTGTCCGGTCCCTGTTAAAATATACGAAAAATTACTTCTGAAAACCGGCCTTACCTGAGCGATCATGCCACGAGGTATACATATAGGTGATTTGTAAGGTATCCAATACATACCCCGAGGGGTATTATGATGATAGTGTACATGGTATAATCAACACGATAATTATGAAACAATACCACACTTCATTGAAGCATGGCGGATTGTTTATCTTCTCAATACAAGTAGAGCTATAGAAAGCCGGAGTTTCGCATTTAATATAAATGAGGCCCAAAGTGGGTGTTTTTACAGGGTCATTAATATACACACTGAAAGGAAGCCAGTGTCCTATTTGTTTTTATACCGATGTCGGGATACGACCGGTATCGAGTGATCGATTGTAATTAATATTAAAACAACACATCTTCACACACTTTCATATAATTCGAATTCCGTTTTTGTGAAATAATTAGCATGTATACTCAAAACAAATGTAACAGAGATTGGGTAATTGTGCTTAGTGAAGATATCATGGTGCGAGAACTGTGTAAGAAGAAAAGTCTACATTGGACACGTTTTTGCTGAGGCATTAGACATTGACAAAATCCTGTGTGTTTTTTGTTTTTTTTTCATTTCATGGATTTATTCGTTCAATATCACTTTGTGACTTTTTTGTTTCATACAATACACGTAATTCGTTGGGATTTGTTATAATTGAACTTCTAGTGATTTATAGATATTATCCCGATACATAAGTGACATAAAGTCTGTGCGCCATTTATTCTTGGATTAACTACATTATGCAGAATATAAGTGTGTACAGTATCGTAAGACGTAAAATATTTTATTTCAAAGAACTTGACTTTTCTTTCCAATGCGTTTCATAATGAAGGCAAATGCACAAGTTTGTTGTATGTGTTTATTTGAGATTGAAAATACATATTAAATTATTCAAAATGTTTTACGTGTTTGGTCTTTATTATAATGTGTCAAATACATGTACCCCTTATCGGGCCCCACCACATGGCGAAGCTTCAGTCGTACGTAACAGAATGTAGGTCGATCGTGAATTGCAGTTACATGTACAAATACTGTATATAACTACGGTTATAGTCATTTTCATTTATTAATGATCTGCAATATATGCATTGATTTACTTCCATGATATTCATATTCTTCAAAAAAAAAAATTATCAACGTACGTTCAGTAAGCTTAGTGCCGGTTTTACCATCTAGTAACAAAACATCGTCGGGTCAATTATATCCGGAATTCGACCGGGTCATTTCGATCAACTTCTCAAAACCGAACCCTCTGTAAACCGAACAAATATCCATGTCCCGTGCATGTTCGGTTTATAGAGGTTCCACTGTACAGTCAAAATAAAGCGACACACGAGCCTATACCGTCATATTTGCTGTTTTTTTTTCATATTTTCGGCTATACACTATTATTCACTTCAACTGTTGCTTGTAAACATGATCATGCTCGATTGTTTACGAAGAAAGCCGAATCAGTCATGCTTCATCTTGTTTCGAGGTCATTTACTTCCGTCGAAAATAAAACACGTGTTTTCCCGAAGATATGAAGGAAAGGCCGAATTGGCCCAGTTTCCGATTTGGTTACGACCGGTATTATATGAATTATATCAAGGCCGCTCTGTTTACTTTTTAAAAAACAATATCAATCGGAATTAGTACAGTCACTTCCTATTTTAGGAAATAAATAGAAAGTGTTAGTTTTACAGTAACCTCTTGGAAAATCTCTTTTTCTCCTAGAATTTTTTAAACATAGTCTCACATGTGATATCAAAAACATACATCTATTAATAATGGGGTTGTATAATGTCTTCTGCATGCTAAATTACACATAAAAAATATATAGATTATGTATTATGTATTCCTATCACTGACATGTCATTGACAGAAGTTATGAATGAAAATTAAACGTCAAAAGGTCTCATGATATTAGCCATACGAGTGAATTGTATTTTATACTCCTTCAGGCACTATTATATATTAATTCTATTTCATTTAAGGTGTTATCTTCAAAGTCATTGAAAACATTAGATTTGAAAAGTAAAAAAAAAAACACAAAAAAAAAAAAACGCAAAAAAAACCCCTTTCATATTGAATTTCGTGAGTGATAAATTATATAAGATTTAAAATAAAAATGCAGTTACAACACTTTTGCTGATTTTATATCATCTTTATTTCATTCAATTTTTTCCCATGTCAAGATTTCGTAACTTTATATTTCCTTTAAATTTCAAATAGTGCTGGTTGTTTGTTGCATCCTATGAAATTTCTTTTTTTCAGAGAGAAATGAAAAGTGGCTTAAACATTTATGTCCTGTTCAACATAATACAACGAGACGTATCTACATATAAGTCAGCCGGCCTTGGAAGTTATTGTTGTATAGTTTACAAAAATGAACACGAGTGCTGTTTGCTTTTAAAAATGAAAAAGATTTAAAAAAAAAAAAAAAAAAATACAAAATCAAAATATTCGTATATTTCGCTACTGGAAGCTATTATTTCGTGGTTGTCTCAGCCTGGACTAGTCCGCGAGTATCAAACTTCGAGCAACAATTCATGTATATAACTACGAATTTAGCGAAATTATATTCCTTGCCAATATTGCCGAGTATAAAGTACATGCAGATGTTATTCTTTGGAAGTGAGAAAGGAACAAATAATTGTAACGCCATCGATTATGTAGAGATTCCCAACAATTGACGGTTGTTTATCATGTTTATCAAACTCGAGTTAATTAATTTTTCAATCTAAATAAATCTAGATGGTCATTCTCACTACGTTACATGAACATCTAACAACATCCCATAAGGGGTCACGTTCTGATGACCTTTGAGATGTGTGTATTTCACCTTTCAGGGCGAATTGTCAATTTGTCGATGACCTCAAAGCAAACAATTTCGTCACAGCAAACATCTGAAGCAAACCATTTCGGTACAGCATGTACATAGCTCTGTGGAACGAAATGACTTGAAACAAATTGACAGATTATGCAAGCTATGCACTCTAGTCATGCTAATTCGGACATATAAAATGCACTTCCAAGATTCTGGAAGTAGTCATTTGATTGGCTAATCCAAAAGTTCATCCCGACGTGACCCCTTATGGGATGTTGGGGGAAGTGGGGGTGTCACTTTTGGTTCGCTACGATTAAAGCAATAACTCGCTTCCTCGTGTAGTTTATTTTACCATTATCAAATTCTCTTTCGTACGACTTAAAACCTAGATCCATGACGACACCCTTCTCACACAATTATGCAAATAATGACCTCGGCCAATCCACAAAACGTGTCAATGTTGATCATTTGAATGACAGACGACAAAACGAATAAGTGAGAGCAGTAAAAGTAGTCTGTGGTCAAAGGCCAGAGGTTAGCCAATCAGATTTGTTAGAGGTCATCAATGACCAATTGAAAGCTTTCAAATTTCAGTTATGAAACAAGCTTAGTTATGGATAAACATTCCAATAAATACAAAATAGCATTTCATGTCCATCCATGACGTTATAAAAAATTAACAAAATGCTATCCTAAGGGAAAGTTTGATACAAAAAATTCGTAAAACATCTCCAACTTGCAAAGTCTGGAATATATTTGCATTTGAAACATAAATGTAATATTGATATATTCCACAAAGTTTGGCCCAGACCAAAACACAGGAGGTTAAACATTTGGTAGTAAAAGCTGCTTTAAGAGGTTATTAACTTTATGAGATATTTTCTGTATGCAGTATCGTATGTTAAAACTAAAACAGCTTTTGGTTTCATAATGAATTGCAGAATCAAACAAGAACAATGTCGACGAGATTCAGCGGTGATCCTACATGGACCAAGCCAATGCCTGTCAATGGGCAAGGGATCTTCACCTTCGATATCACAAGGAGCAGTCCATTCAGGATCGTAGTGACCAAATCGTCATCAACTGACAGCATCAGGCTCACTATTGGTAGCAACTTCGCCGAGTTTGGGATGACACAAAACCATATATACAGCAGACTTAAACGAACCGAACACCCAGACAGCGGGTATGACGAAGAAAGGGAGATCACCTATTGGTTCAGTTACAACAGGGATAGCCTCGTTTTGAAATACGGCAAGGGCTACACAATGGAGGAAACCACGTGCCTTCAGTACGACTTTCTTGCAGGAGCAACGCCTGCTGAACAAGATAAAATAAGATGTCGTTATCATGGTTTCTTCAATGCGGAGGATCAAGGTGTGGTGCGACTGTACGATTGTTTAGCATCTACATCGCCTGATCGTACGTATCTGGTTACATCATTTGTAATTTTACAGGTAACCGTTGACCGAAACAGTTACATGTTTCCTTTTCCGTAAGTTATTAGATTTTATCTAAAATTATATTGTTTTAATTGTTATATAACCATGTGTATGATAAAACAAGATATAATTGTATGATCAGTGTTCGTTTTGAAAACAGTTCTATAGCCAGAGGACATTTTCTTTTTTCAAAATAACTTTCACAAAAGTAATTTTTAGGTCACCTGAGACGAAGTCTCAGTTGACCTATTGCAATCGCCTTTTGTCCGGCGTCGTGCGTCGTGCGTCGTAAACAATTTACATTTTCAACTTCTTCGTAAAAACTGCTGAACTAAATTCAATGAAATTTACAGGAAGCTTCCATGGCTGAGGGTGAACCAAAATTGTGAATTATATGGTCCCCACCCCCCAGGGGCCTGAGGGGCGGGGCCAAAAAGGGTCAAATTGACTGAAATTTCAAAAATCTTCTTCTCTACTCTCAGATATGGTAGAATCAAATACTTTTCATAGATGGAAGGGTCTTAAGGTGCTTTACCAAAATTGTGAATTTCATGACCCTGGGGTCTCACGTTTGCCCCTGGGGAGGGGGTAAACTTTACTATAGTTTATATAGGGAAATCACATTTTTGACTATTATTTGTTGGATATCTATTGGAATTCATTCTAACTTGGTTCAAATTATCAGCATGGGATGACAGTTTGATGGTATGTACATGTTGGCCCTGGTTGACCCCCAGGGGCTGGTGGGCGGGGCCAAAAAGGGTCAAATTGACTGAAATTTCAAAAATCTTCTTCTCTACTCTCAGATATATTAGAATCAAATACTCTTCATAGATGGAAGGCTCTTAAGGTGCTTTACCAAAATTGTGAATTTCATGACCCTGGGGTCTCACGTTTGCCCCTGGGTAGGGGGTAAACTTTACAATAGTTTATATAGGGAAATCACATTTTTGACTATTATTTGTTGGATTTCTATTGGAATTTATTCTAACTTGGTTCAAATTATCAGCATGGGATTACAGTTTGATGGTATGTACATGTTGGCCCTGGTTGACCCCCAGGGGCTGAAGGAGCGGGGCCAAAAAGGGTTGTGAATTTCATGACCCTGGGGTCTCACGTTTGCCCCTGGGTAGGGGGGTAAACTTTACTATAGTTTATATAGGGAAATCACATTTTTGACTATTATTTGTTGGATTTCTATTGGAATTTATTCTTACTTTGTTCAAATTATCAGCATAGGATGACAGTTTGATGGTATGTACATGTTGGCCCTGGTTGACCCCCAGGGGCTGGTGGGCGGGGCCAAAAAGGGTCAAATTGACTAAAATTTCAAAAATCTTCTTCTCTACTCTCAGATATGTTAGAATCAAATACTCTTCATAGATGAAGGGGTCTTATGATGCTTTACCAAAATTGTGAATTTCATGACCCTGGGGTCTCACGTTTGCCCCTGGGTAGGGGGTAAACTTTACTATAGTTTATATAGGGAAATCACATTTTTGACTATTATTTGTTGGATTTTTATTGGAATTCATTCTAACTTCGTTAACGTTATCAGCTTGGGATGACAGTTTGATGTACATGTTGGCCCTGAATGATCCCCAGGGGCTGATGGGCGGGGCCAAAAAGGGTCAAATTAACTGAAATTTCAAAAATCTTCTTCTTACAACCCAAATAAGGTAGAATTAAATACTCTTCACAGATCAAAGGGTCTTAAGGTGCTTTACCATAATTGTGAATTTCCTAGCCCTGGGGTCTTGCGTTTGCCCCATGGGAGGGGATAAACTTTACTATAGTTATAGGGAAATCACATTTTTGACTATCATTTGTTTTATTTGTTTTGAAATTCATTCTTTCATTCAAATTTACTGAAATATTTCAAAAATCAGGTGACCGTTAAGGCCCATGGGCCTCTTGTTCAATTAAATGACTGGAAGTATAAATATGTAAAGGTCAAAGTTATCAGATTGAAAATAAGTCTTTCATATATCATCCATTTCAGCGAAAGAAACTGAAAATAAAGTTGTCTTCCGAAAAAACCCATTCATTTACAATCTATCTCCTCTTGTCCTGGATAGCGCACAAGCGACTCTATTCACGCTGGATAACAACAGTTACACCCTGACAGGTAAGTACAAATATGATTTATAGTCATGTCCACGGTCCCTATGTCATCAACATTTCTTAACTTTATGAAATCCCACAACTTAAAATTTCCCCATAAGAAAGGATTTTTGATTTTAATGAAATGCATTACTGAAGAAAACTTTCCTTAAATCCTGAAATACTTTAATATGGGAAATAATGAGGTTTTCTTAAGATATGGAATATTCATGTGGACCTTCAGTTTTATCAATGTACTTTGACTTAGGGAAATTCCTTATCTTACATTTTCCCATTACAAAATGCCATATTTTAAGATTTTCTTTAAATACAACAATTCTTTCCTATGGTAAACTTTAGTGGAAGTAATTGTTTGATGAGTATTTATTTTCACTCTTCATCAAAAGGCCGAGAATCTAGTGAAATTATATCCCCGCGAAAATCATGCTACAATATATATGTAATGTAGTTGATAGTATCTCTATTTACACCATTTAATCGCAGAAGATCAATTATGTCTTATATTTTATCGTAGAAATAAAAACACTCATTCCGGAAGGGTCAGCGTCTTCGGCGCACCCACCATACGGATCTAGGTCAAATGCGAGTCAAATCACAATCTCAAATGAGAATTACTAGCGTGATGATGACGAAATATCTACGTAGGCATATACATAAGCATCGAAAATGTTTGATTTGAAATAGCATCGCAGAAGGAAATCAGGCTCTTTAGATTTACGATGTACAGACTTTGGCTAATCCAGTAACTCAATACACTGTTTACATTTGTAGGCTTTCAAGTAATTTCCAAGAAACAATCAGTAACTAAGTTGATGTTAATTTCAGTTAATTAATTGCTCATTTTTTTGTACTTTTGCATTGGACAGGAAGTCTTCCCGCTGCATGCAAGGAGCTGTACGACAACATCCGTAACTGCGAGTTAAACTGTCCACCGGAAGTGGATGATGTTCTTCTCTCTGACGCCATCAGGTTCAGTATCGAAACCGACGGCTGCCTCCTCTTTAACAAGCTGAAGGAGAAAGCTGGGGAATTCGGCCCAGGAAGTGGAGCAGAGGAGACTTACCTACGGGTGACGCTAGGACATTGTTTCGGGAACTCTCCAGGAATACCGTACGTCCTCGAGATTTGGCCGTCAAAACACTACAGTCCAATCCATAACCATGGGAACGCGAACGCTGTCATCAAAGTCTTGTTTGGCCAAATAAACATTTCCATTTACAACAAGCAGACGACAGAGCTTGATGCAACTCCTTTGAAATCTTTTAATGCCTGCAAAGGAGATGTGACATGGATTAGCAGGGATTGGTTCCAAACACACAAGCTACGGAACAATACCGACGACTTTTGCGCCACCATCCAATGTTACAATTACGACGCAGGGGACACAACTCACTGGCCATATTTCGAATATGTCAGTGAGAACAGCACCATTGAAGAGTTTCTGCCGAACTCTGATTTTACCTTTAAAGATATGCACCACAAGGTACTTGATGAATATCGACACGGTTGCAGCTCTGTAAATGAATCGCAACACTTAGGGACATACGGCCAGTGTCAGAGGCTGTATAAACGTATTATCAATGTAAAAGATGAGCGGAAATCACAATAACACTACACTGACATTATTTTATGACTTTTTGATGGAGATAGACACTTCAGTCATCTTGCTTTAGCTATGTATACGGTTTATGTATAAGGTGTAATTCATTGCTGCCGCATTGATATATAAATAGACCATAAACATTTTAACTATATGGTATATTTAGTGTACACGCTTCAAGATATTGCTATCTACAAATATGTGTACTGGATGCGGCTTGTTTGGTCTCTATAGCCAGAGCATTGTCCCGCTCCAGAGCTGTGTGACGTCACTCTAAATATTAATTCCGGCTTCTCTCTAAAAAATATATTGTAATCTGTATGTTTACAAGTTGCTTTCATCACGGCCTTTAATGAAGCATGCTGATGTAAAACAATTAGGAAAGGTCTTTATTATTTTTTTGAACTTTACAATATTAATAACAGACCGGATCACAGCGGATCTACGGTTCATAATCGGTCACACATTCTGTCACTTTGAATGGTTCCCATCCTGAACTAGGAATAATTTGGCAGTTTGAGGACTGTTTACATTGGACTGATGTGCTAGCTTACAATCCGCGTGACAATTTCACACCAATACCATAACTTAATTAGTCATAAGCGTTATATCTCCACTGGACATTGTTTTGTTTTTTATTTTTTAAATAAAATAAAATCGGTCGTTACAATTGTCTTTCTTATCTATTACTGTAAAGCAGGCCCAGTAGAAACTACAAATGTACTTCGCGGGCATTACATTTCACGCAACAAAGCCTTTTTATCATTTCGTAAAAAATAATTCTAACTTCACCTTGGTGTGTATATTGTATCACACAACTACCTCTTATAATTTTTAAATAAGCAAACATAACTACCTTAATTATGACCTTTGACACTTTATTCTAAACAAATGACCTCTGAAATAGAATCAGGTATAGGACTTTGGTCCTAAGATTATTTTACCGTGTTGTAAACACTAGCCGAATCTAGATGTGTGAAGATTTCAAAAGTGTTAAAGTTGGACCTTTAAATCGTTGTAAAAAATCACTGAAATATACAATCGGGTGTCGTATTTGATGTTATGATACGTTAGTGTAAATGCCAAATACTAGTACATCTGTTGATGGGGTGTCTTGGACACAAGCTTTTGGCGTTTAATAATTGACAACAGAGACAGTGATTGCTCCGAGGTCCCCTTTTCAGACCAGAATGCAATACAATTTCATTATCTGAAATTTCGATGAATCAAATACCCTGGCTACCTCGAAGTAAACATTCAGTTCCGGCATCGATTAAAACACTGTATACAACATGAAATGATCGTATGCATTTTCTTTTGTGGTTTTGCGCTTTCAAATTATTTCGTGGTTGCAAATTTTCGTGGTGGTATGCATATGCATCAATAATAGAAAAAAATAATACAACAATTTCCGTTGTATTTATATTCGTGGCTCAATAACAACCACGAAAACAACGAAACTTTTACAGAACCTCAACTTTTGAGATAATAAATATCCATCACGAATGTTTGACAATGCGTTATTCGAAATATTGAGATAAGAAACCCAAATTTTAAGATAATAACTAAACATTTTGATCGGCTATCTCGAATACAGAATACAGTAAAATTATTCCGTTACTTGCAGATACAATGACCCGTCAATATTGAAACTTGTACCTTCGGATATACACTGTATAAGAAGCAAATCAGATTGGATGGTGCCAATACCCACAAGAAAGGGGCTCTCATGCCATTGCACCATCAGGTATTTTCGTGGTTTCGATCACAGAATAACATGTCATCAGTAACATAAACAGTAACATGTTTATGTATCAGCACGATGTGGAAAGAGAATACTAATATAATTGATATGCTGAAAAAAGTGAAAGATACTATATAAACAGTTACATCAAATTAATTACCAGAATTGACTAGATACCGAATTAAGTTACATTAGCCTATAATCAACCATGCCATCTCTGTGCATTTTTGTGGGAAGATCAGGAACGATTTTTTGTGACATAATCATCAACATATGTAAATCATATTGTAGAGAATAACTTTTTTGACTATTATTTTTTTTTTTAAATTTTTTGTTGGAATTAATTCTATTGGACAGTTTGGTGGTATGGTCATATTGGCCTTGTCTGAACCCTAGTGGCTGATGAGTGGGGCCAATATGGCCGACTTACATGTACCTGATATATTTCAGAGCTCAGGTGGCTGTCGAGTCCTATGCTCCTCTGGATTTAGTTTTTTAAAGCAATATCAATATGTGACACTAAAAGAGACACTCAATATATGTTCTTTCAATAAATATCACTGCAAAAGGTAAACTATGTCTCAATAACTTAAAAGCAACGATAGCGATAGAGTTTTTATGTTAATAACCGTAGTGACTGATCAACGACTGATCCGAGACCATGATGACTAAATTAGATACTCTGATCACAAGTGCACATTGGGCAACATTTAATGGCTTACAGATTCCAAATTGAAGTTCCAATATAACCTCCTAGCTACTTTCAGCCGCAATTTGGTAAAAGAAAAGACATAATCTCGAGCTGATGCGAGTTTTAAAGACTTTGTATTGTTAAGCTTTTAAACGATCATGCACAGAACATACTCTCTAATGCTTGATAAGAAAATGTTACACGGAATCAGCCCGAAACAAATTCATGACGGTAATAAAAAGAGACGATTATAGGGCATTAACATATAAACACCGCATTTATTGAGACATTTCCGTGCTTAGATACATAACAAAGTAACACTCATTTATTATATTGTCATCACTGATATTTATACGGTCGCATACAAATAAGTATATTATTTTTGTTTTACAGTTCATAAAGGGAAGGCGGATGATCATGTAATAAGACTGTATGAGTTATCTCCCTTCTGTGTGTAGTGAGATTTTCTGGATCTTGTAAGGAGTTCCGTTTTGTAATTTAGAATAAGAAAAAGAATGAAACAAATCCATGATTGAAGCAGCAACGTGTTGTTTTAACCTCTCCAGCCAATTCAAAAACGACGGCTGATTCCCCTTTAACCCGCTACATGGTGGCGAATCCAAATGTAAAGGTTACGGGAGAAATGCTGATATGTGTGATCGGTAAATTGAACTGTTACGGAATGTGACTATTTCACTCATCGTTGGTTGTATGGCTTAAGCAATGAATTTCTTGTATTTAAGTGCAGTGAGCCCAAACTTCCTCGTAGAGACTTAAGTATTCAGCAACATGACATTCCAACTCTAACTGAAGTTAGATGACTTTTATTCAATACTTTTTCACCAGTGATGGAAGCTACTCAAGAGTAGAGATGATGCGCTGTTATTTAAAACCATTGACAGTTTACCTGATACTCTGAAGATCTATGTGAAGACGACACATCCTAACACGCATGGGACAGCAGTCCATGCTCCAATAAAGGAAGAGGCTTTGGATAAAGGATATCTTCATCAACAACACAATTTGTACCCAAATCTTCAACACCGCTTGTACAGAGTAATGTCTTGTCTTGTCCTTCATATTACTATGAGTCAGCTTACATGCGGTTTTGAAAAAAAAACCTCAATGTTTCTGAGGCCCTATGCCAATGATCAGTGGACATCCCTATCTCCAAACAATATTCGCACCTGTTGTCGATGTACAGCACCTGTGCACCTTAGCAGTGACTGGCGTTGGATGAAGACCTCGACACCTAACCACTCTACGCTGTGTCGACTGTGTATTCAAATTGGTCATGAAGTTACAGATTGTTCCTAACTTGAAAAAAAACAGTAACCAAGCTTATTGATTGATAAACGTGTACCTGTTTCAATTTCACGGCTTATTATTTGCCATTTGGAGTTAAGAAAATGGTTTGATGAGGGAGAGCACTCGCAATACCATGACTATGGGGAATATAATTAGGCTTTTGACCAACATTGTGGGGAATAATCGGTTTTATGGGGATTCCTCTGATTCCCCATAAATCCAAGCACTATTTGAAAAGAATCCGGATGCGAAAATTTGTAAGTTGCCGCCAAAAGTTGAAAATGTGCTATTTTTAGAACAACTAGCAAATTCGTTCTCTCCCTTCGAGCAGTGATCTGTTTGCACCTCGCGCATTAATTACTACACATTCTGTATTTTTATAGGAACTTATGTATTTGTTTTCCGAATCTTTAGCTTTAACTCTTCATTCTGGTATCAATGAAGTACCTACTTCAAACGGTGATTCCTCAATAAATCCACACAAACATCAGCAAATTATATCTTTAAGGGACTTGGTTCAGGTGAAACACCATCTCAGTGGCCGATAGGTTTATTCTTTTCCCGCCAAAATTTAAAATTATGCAAAAAAAAAAAAAAAAAATCAAGTTGAATGTTTTTGTCCAATACTCTGACACATACTGACTGTATAATTATTACACCCACAGTACTTTTTATATTCCTGCATTATGTATCATGTCCTGGACATGATGGTGGGCCGGGAAATTGTGGCCGTCAGGAGGAAGCTGACACTTGTACAAGAGCAATTATGGAAATGTGATCGAACAAAAACTGTACCCATGTTTACTACGGGAAGCTCAGCAGAAGGAATTATGATGAGGGTCTCAGACAAAGATGTAATGTATACTTACAATCACGTGATAATTACATCATGTCCTGACCAGCAAACCAGTTTCATATCAAGTGAAATGTATGCACGGTTGCTCTCAGATGAATTTAAGTGGTATTTTTCGGATTCCCGTTGTCAATCATGGACCAGCTACTCAAATAAATAATTCGGGGTTTGATATGGATTTTGTGCGTTCGTTTGCATGTAGTTGTTGACCACGTGCGGCCAATGAGTTGGTGAGTAGACCCCGATTGCATAACTGACCGATAAATGTTTGAGGGATCAGATCGTACAAGGTCATTGCCATCTTGTCCCTGTAGGAGATAAAACGTCAGCCTACGCATTCTTACAATGGAGGATTTCTTTCGCATCTGCGGAAAGAAAACTCGTTCATTCTCTCAGTCATGTCCAATTCCTAGTGTACTGTCTTCTCAAGTCCTTTTTAAAACAGATATCCGAGAGGTTGAAACAAATATATGGGGATACAGATATTCTCTCATCATATAGTATCAACACTTCTATATTCCATACAGCAGAAAGTACGCCTCAATTTGTATGGGGAGAAAATAATACATTTCTTTGTTTCCTGCTGTGTATAACAAATTTTGGCCACGTGGGTGAACGCAGGATATTTTCCTAATTACTTTATAAACAAGAACAATATGTTCCTTGGGAAAGTTCATGGTGAAAATCAACAAAACCTGCTTCGTTTACTTGTTGAACTCCGTGATATGACATTGGGTCGTCTATCAATAGGAACTTTCTTCCAAACATCTACGGGAGAGTATATTCAGAGTGTTACAAATTGGAGCCTAGGAACTTGCACTGCCTACAACAGAAAAATCAGAAAGAGAAACTGATATTACAATATTCTCACAGTCCTTGTCTTGTGTTGGTACAACTGATGTACTGCCCGCTTTGAAATTTCGGAGCAAATCAAAGTAAGAAATGGATGAATCCATTGCTTACATTAGTACGGTAAGTACACTCTCTTTTAAAGGGATGGAGGCATTTAGAGAAACAAGCTACTCTCGGAGGAAAGAAACAGAAGTATAAATCTCTAGGGAAATGTAAGAAGTATATATCACCACTTGCCGTAGTTTGTACAAGTCCAGGTCTACTGACATTGGCAACCTATCACTACCAGACTTGAAATTACATAAAAACACTGGAAATGTGTGGACACCTGATTTCCTCGTGGACATTTTTCGTTTGGAATATTAGTGAGAAGGATCAAGACAGATACGAACATCTCTACTGTGGGCGCGGGTACAGTCTTCTATACAAATTTTAGCAAGCATGTGTGTTATACATGTTTATTACAGAAACATCTTTGAATTTCTGTCCAGTTCATTTACAACAAGAGTTAATGAAACTCCGTGATTCTAAACTTCTAATCCCACCACTTCCTTACGCCGTGTTCCTGACCTTCCTGTGTTACCATGAGCTTAACGTTACAATAAGACGTGACGCAACACTGATTGAACTTCAAGCCGTGAAGTATGACGAGTACCAGGGAGGAAGTAAACACTGGACTGTCCACAACCTCTTAGGAATCTGTTACGAAATGGTCGGTGACATACGCAGCGCCTCAGGGAATACAAGGACTCTCTGGGTGGTACCAGAGCTTAGCAACATGAAAATCCTGCAGCGACTGGAGCATTCACAATAACGAGAAATTGATTTTCCATATTGTTTTTAGATATTAGGCACAGAATCATTATCACTGAATTGTACTGCACGTAATGATTCAACATAATACCAAGATTATACCAAAATTATACGAAGATAATACCAAGATTATACCAAGATTATACCGAGATAATATCAAGATAATACCAAGATTATATCAAGATAATACCAAGATAATACCAAGATTATATTTAGATAATACCAAGATAATACCAAGATTATATTTAGATAAAACCAAGATCATATTTAGATAATACCAAGATAATACCAAGATTATATCAAGATAATACCAAGATTATATCAAGATAATACCAAGATCATATTTAGATAATACCAAGATAATATCAAGATTATATTAAAATAATACCAAGATAATACCAAGATAACACCAAGATAATAGCAGGATAATACCAAGATAATACCAAGACTGAGATAGACATTCCTATGTTTTTACAATTAGTTAACGCTGCGCGAAGATAATCAATCCCACATTTAGATAAAATCTGAATGCCCATTTTTTTCCATAATTTCTATCCTTTTACCATGTCATTCAAAAATTCTTCTGGCCCATCTAACCTTAAGAGCTTGTATATTTATCGTAACATAAACTATATTTAGATCTCCTTCAATACAAGTTTGTACAATTAACTATTTCCTAACTTTATCTGTTTTACTATTCCTTAAGAAGTTAAAAAGGCCTCAGTTAAGTTTTGTTTAAGTATTACCAGGATTCGTTAGAGCTATACACATACTATTGAACTATGGGATAAGTAAATATTTGATTATACAAATTCTTCCTAAAGGAGATCTACGGCACCAACACTTGATGAGAGAATAGCGATTAACAAGTGTTTTTGTAATTATTTTTATTTTTATTTACAAGAGCTCATTTTAGATATGTTTTTTTTTCAATAACTAAGGACCAAATTAAGATATATTATGCCACTACAGCAGGACTTCTACAAGGAAGAATGTTCTATGCACACTCTGACATTACGCTATTTGTGATACTATTACATGTAGATCTATACGTCAGCCACTAATTAACAATAGTTCACGGTATCCTAAAACCACCACATTACTTAGGGACTTCAGTTCGACAGGTGTCGTGAAAAGGGAGCTAACCGCAAAGTCTAATTTCGTCATGACAGTTTGTCCTAGCACATGTTATTGGTAGTTGTTGAGTCTGATGCTTAGTGTCACAGTAAGGAAGAAGTCCACCATCTATATGATGCTTATGAGGTATCTTCTCATTACATAGGCTAGGTGAAATAATTGTTCTTCCGTTTGTGAAACGCAACTCCGTACCATAGTGTGGTATGTGTCGGGAGATTTGTTGCCTTGAAAAAGAAAATAAGTATGGTCAACAAAAGTCTATATGTTGCACAAAAGATAATATATCAAGTTATTTAAATTATGTTGTTTCCCCATGCTTCTGAATACAAGTGCAGACAATTACTAATGTAACCCAGGTAAATATCATGCTCCCATCTGTCTGCTAGTTTGTGTTTCCCCTGGAAACCTACCTTTCTAACTAGCACTCTGTCCCCTACTTCTATGGTACACTCCCGGACCTTAGTGTCATACCTAGCTTTGTTTTGGTCAGCCTTATGACCAGCTTCCCTAGATGCAGCTTGGTATGCATACTTTAGCTTCTTTCCGAGTTTGTAGACATATGAGTCATGGCCGGTCACCCCCATCGCTGTCCTGACCAATGCCTAGAAAGGCATCTATGGCAAGCCTAGGGTGCCACCCAAACATTCAGAAAGTAACTAGAGTATGCATACCAAGCTGCATCAAGGACTCTAATATCCTCTATTATAGAACATTACACAAGCTGTTACCTCTCTTCGTTGTATAGCATTTTTCAGAAATGTTTATTTACATCATCGTTTTTGTTTTAAATTGCATTTGGCATGGGGTGTTTATAACAAGCAAATCAAAAGATACAAACATATTCAAATATATCATGTTGCTTAAACGCTTTGTCTACCATAATTTCAAACCGAAAATAACAATGACAAATAGTTGAAGTGTATTTGTTTATTAATAGAGAAGCAGACTATACTGTAAGAGTAATTTCCCTTTCATTACTTAACATTATATGAAAGCTTCGTTGATCATGACCCAGTTATAATATATTGCTTAAGTTGCATGTTGGCATTAATCTGCAGTCAGGCAATCCAAGCGATTGTTTATTGTCACTTTTGGATGAATTTCTAAGTCTATTGGCGGATTTCCGAATTATTTGTCAAGTATTTAATTTTCAACTTAAAAATTAATATTATATACAATGTACAATTGTAATAATGTAATATAAAATTACGGAGAAGTGAGAAAATCAATACTACGATATTAATAAACCTGGAATTTGACAAGCTGGTGTAAAACTATGACAATATAATCCAGACTTTCTTAATCTGGGTGATATCCCACAAACAAAACGATCCAAACACTGGAAAACCAATTGAACAATATTAAAATTACTCTATGCCCGAGTTTTCTTTTACAAACTAGTTCTAGTGCAAAGCTAAGATTTTGCTGATATCAAATATCATAAATAAACAAAGTGTTACCAAACAGATATACTTACATAATTGTTATTGTTCATATATACGTTTGGATTATACGGTATAACATCAAAGTCAATGTCGTGTTTCTATGTATAGTTATCGCGGCGACACAAAGAAAATACAACCAAAGGGATTTCACTTAGAGTTCAATAAAGGTCCTTCTGTAGTTTCTGGTTTTCGTGTGGGAGGTCCTCGAACACCCCATACGAAGAACTCTTAGTGCATTTTCCTGTCTTTACCACCTCGAACTTGTTCCGTCTGTTTGTAAATTTGCAAATAACATCCCTGTTGTTTAGGGTCGAAGTTACCAAGTTTTCAAATCTCCGATCCTTTCAGTCTTATGCAGTGATTACACTGCCTGTTGTTCGAGATCTTGTTTTATCCAGTAATGCAACTCTCTCCAACGCTCACGAAGGTCGGGCTTCGAGGCAATCAAAAGTAACTTACTTTGGTTATTTCCTTCCTCTAGGTCAAAGTCACGACCCTCTAACATATCTACCAATTCCATGTCTTTCCTCGACTATCCTCCTTCAGGGCAGATCGTTTACTGTCCAGTATTTTCTTTGACTCCATCTTGGAAAGATTCCTGCCCAGTTTATCATTCCCACTATTCAGGTTTTCCTGATGCACTGCTGGACTATCCTAACACCTTTGCTGGCGCCTATCGAGTCAAATGTTATAGTATTATTGTTATTTTCAGAAAACAGAAAAATCAGTAAACTGTGAATACATCATTGTGAAGGATTGTTATGTACGATGGCCGACAAGAGCCTGGCAAAATGAAATGAAAAAACTGTAACACTTTTTTTCATGGTACATTTTTTTCACATCTTTTTGTACCATTGTATGGTACAGAAAGATGTGAAAGCGGAGTTGAAATGAGTCAGTCGCTTTTGTATCTTTTTGTACCAAAAACCGGCCGAAAACAGCCATGGTACAGAAACATATGAAACGGCCAGACATAAGGGTTACTGAGTTTGACAAATGGCTCCCAGATAAAGCTGTCATCACATAGCCTGCCAATTAGTATCCGGAATGTCTGGCTACTGGATGATCCAATCGTCATGTATATTGATGTTGGGCTTGCAAAATGATCAGTTGTCTATTTTAACTTTTAAATTACTTTTCATTTTAAAAACGTCTTTAATAATTTTTCCAGTGACGAATTATTTGTACTTACATTGTCAATGTATCCAATCTGCCTCAACTTCTCGAGTAAAAGAAACTAAAGATACCAATGGGGTCCGTTTTGGGGAAATGGGACCATCAATTTTATTACGTAATAAAAACTTTTCGAGTAAAAGACACCGATGGGTTTCGTTATTACGCTTTAAGCAGTGAAATATCGAAAAGTAATCATTCTATAAAAGTGATATTTAATCAAAACCCTGCATACAAACTACAATGGAAAAAGTTAAAAGATGATCCGGTATATTTTGCTATGAAAATGTAATAAACAGCATATCTAACAGCATCTTCAATAATACCAAATGTGTTTCACTCGTGTGACTAATATTTTGATATTTTTCACTAATGCGCAAATATCGAAATATTAGCCCCACTCGTAAAATATAGTTGGTTTTACTGAAGACATCGAGGAATATATATATTTTGTAAGACTATTAGAGAAATGCTGTAATGTTTTTTCAATCGTTCAATTGTTTATCTCTAAAATAGAAATGACGACATTATACAGGTTTATTTCAATAATTTTTAGCCCCTAAGGTACACCCCAATACTTACACTAAAGTTTCGACTCGATTTGTGTGTCCTCAGAAGTGATTAATAAACTTTGCGGCTTGTTGTGACGGTGTTATCAAACCTTTGCTATTCGGGGTCAGCCCTGGTCATGGTGTTAGATAACGACATTCCGATGTTCTGATGGTACAGTTTTTTCACATCTTTTTGTACCACGGATGGTACAAAAAGATATGAAAAAACTGTAACGTTTTTTTCTTGGTACACTTTTTTCATATCTTTTTGTACCAAAAATGGTACAAAAAGATATGAAAAAAGTGTAACGCGGTACAAAACCTTTCACATGATACAGTTTTTTCATTTCATTTTGCCAGGCTCTTGTCGGCCATCGTAGTTATGCATACAGAACTCCAAAATAGTCACTTCATAGTTTGGCGGAGTATATATGACTTAAAATAGCTCGTCACTTGAGAATTTGTTACAGTCTACATGTATTTGGACCTCCCCTAGTGTAGCACATTTTTGGAGGGGTAAGGGGGGTGGGGGAGCTAGATGAAAATTCGGTAAAAATGACACCCCGGTGTTCGTATATATGACCACCAGTGAGGTCATTTTTACCGAATTTTACTCTAGCCCCACAAAACGTCTCAAAATGTTCTAAACACACTAGGGGAGGTCCAGATACATATAGACTGTAACAAATTCTTAAGTCCCTTTTAAGGATCTGGTATCATAACCGGTATAGCTTTAGTTTGACTTCAGTCAGAATAGGAGACAGAGGTGGCAGACACGGGTAAAGGAGGCCGGTGTCTCGTATCCAACAAATGCTTCTTCCTCTTCGTTTGAAAACTGGGTAGGTGAAGAATATCTTCAGTCAACATGGTGATGGAAGAGGAAGTATTTCTTACTAAATAGATTTTTAAGGTTTCATGTCTTCCATCTCTTCTTTAGTCAGATATACAGTAGGACGGATTTATGATTTTGTCTGGCGTTAATGGCACGTAAGGAAGCATCCCATTCCCATTAATTAATGAATTAAATCTTAGGATTTACCATGCGTATGATTGTTGATGTCCACTCAATTATGACGTCACCGCATCTGTGTATGAAACTATCCCATATATAACAGAGCTCTCACAGAGAACTAGTTATATCTAGTACATGTATATGTATCTGTCTTCCATATAGTACAAAGATATTTCAGGGGTCTGTAACATGGTAGAAGTACACGTCTTCCAAAAAGTACAGAGCTATCACAAGGGGTTGTGACATAGTAGATATCTTTGTCTCCCTTATAGTACAAAGGTATCGCAAGGAACTGTAACATGGTAGGTATACTGTACATACCTGTCTCCAATATATTACATAGCAATCACAGGGGACTGTAACATGGTAAGTATATTGTACATACTAGTCTCCAATATATTACATAGCAATCACAAGGGACTGTATTTTGGTTGGTATACTGTACATACCTCTCTCCAATATATTACATAGCAAACACAGGGGACTATAACATGTATGTATTCTTACATACCTGTCTCCAATACATTACATAGCAACAACAGGGGACTGTAACATGGTAAGTATACTGTACATACCTGTCTCCAATATATTACATAGCAATCACAGGGGACTGTAACATGGTAGGTATACTGTACATACTAGTCTCCAATATATTACATAGCAATCACAGGGGATTGTAACATCGCAGGTATACTGTACATACTAGTCTCCAATATATTACATAGCAACCACAGGGGACTGTAACATGGTAGGTATACTGTACATACCTGTTTCCAATATATTACATAGCAATCACAGGGGACTGTAACATGGTAGGTATACGGTACATACCTGTCTCCAATATATTACATAGCAATCACAGGGGACTGTAACATGGTAGGTATACGGTACATACCTGTCTCCAATATATTACATAGCAATCACAGGGGACTGTAACATGGTAGGTATGCTGTACATACCTGTCTCCAATATATTACATAGCAATCACAGGGGACTGTAACATGGTAGGTATACTGTACATACCTGTCTCCAATATAGTACATATCTACCACATGGGACAGTAACATGGTACATGTATGTATGTCTCTCCACTTTAACTACCACAGGGGACAGTAACATGGTACATGTATGTATATCTCCCCGCTATAACTACCACAGGGGACAGTAACATGGTACATGTATGTATGTCTCTCCGATATAACTACATATACCACAGGGGACTGTAACATGGTACATGTATGTATGTCTCTCCGCTATAACTACATGTACCACAGGGGACTGTAACATGGTACATGTATGTATGTCTTTCCGCTATAACTACATGTACCACAGGGGACTGTAACATGGTACATGTATGTATGTCTCCCCGCTATAACTACCACAGGGGACAGTAACATGGTACATGTATGTATGTCTCTCCGATATAACTACCACAGGGGACTGTAACGTGATACATGTATTTATGTCTCTCCGCTATAGCTACCACAGGGGACTATAACACGGTACATGTATGTATGTCTTCCCGCTATAACTACCACAGGGGACAGTAACATGGTACATGTATGTATGTCTCTCCGCTATAACTACCACAGGGGACTGTAACATGGTACATGTATGTATGTCTCTCCGCTATAGCTACCACAGGGGACTGTAACATGGTACATGTATGTATGTCTCTCCGCTATAGCTACCACAGGGGACAGTAACATGGTACATGTATGTATGTCTCTTCGCTATAGCTACCACAGGGGACTGTAACACGGTACATGTATGTATGTCTTCCCGCTATAGCTGCCACAGGGGACTGTAACATGGTACATATATGTATATCTCTCCGCTATAGCTACCACAGGGGACTGTAACATGGTACATATATGTACATCTCTCCGCTATAGCTACCACAGGGGATTGTAACATGGTACATGTATGTATATCTCTCCGCTATAGCTACCACAGGGGACTGTAACATGGTACATATATGTATATCTCCCCGCTATAACTACCACAGGGGACAGTAACATGGTACATGTATGTATGTCTCTCCGCTATAACTACCACGGGGGACTGTAACATGGTACATGTATGTATGTCTCCCCGCTATAGCTACCACAGCGGACTGTAACATGGTACACGTATGTATGTCTCTTCGCTATAACTACCATAGGGGACTGTAACATAGCACATGTATGTATGTATCTCCGCTAAAGCTACCACAGGGACTGTAACATGGTACATGAATGTATGTCTCTCGGCTAAAGCTACCACAGGGGACTGTAACATAGTACATCTATGTATGTCTCTCCGCTAAAGCTACCACAGGGGACTGTAACATGGTACATGAATGTATGTATCTCCACTAAAGCTACCACAGGGGACTGTAACATGGTACATGTATGTATGTCTCTCCGCTAAAGCTACCACAGGGGACAGTAACATGGTACATGTATGTATGTCTCTCCGCTAAAGCTACCACAGGGGACTGTAACATGGTACATGAATGTATGTATCTCCACTAAAGCTACCACAGGGGACTGTAACATGGTACATGAATGTATGTATCTCCGCTAAAGCTACCACAGGGACTGTAACATGGTACATGTATGTATGTTTCTCTGCTAAAGCTACCAAAGGGGACAGAAACATGGTACATGAATGTATGTATCTCCGCTAAAGCTACCACAGGGGACAGTAACATGGTACATGTATGTATGTCTCTCCGCTAAAGCTACAACAGGGGACTGTAACATGGTACACGTATGTATGTCTCTCCGCTATAACTACCATAGGGGACTGTAACATGGTACATGAGTGTATGTATCTCCGCTAAAGCTACCACAGGGGACTGTAACATGGTACATGAATGTATGTATCTCCGCTAAAGCTACCACAGGGACTGTAACATGGTACATGAATGTATGTCTCTCGGCTAAAGCTACCACAGGGGACTGTAACATAGTACATCTATGTATGTCTCTCCGCTAAAGCTACCACAGGGGACTGTAACATGGTACATGAATGTATGTATCTCCGCTAAAGCTACCACAGGGACTGTAACATGGTACTTGTATGTATATCTCCCCGCTATAACTACCACAGGGGACAGTAACATGGTACATGTATGTATGTCTCTCCGCTATAGCTACCACAGGGGACTATAACATGGTACATGTATGTATGTCTCTCCGCTAAAGCTACCACAGGGGACAGTAACATGGTACATGTATGTATGTCTCACCGCTAAAGCTACCACAGGGGACTGTAACATGGTACATGAATGTATGTATCTCCACTAAAGCTACCACAGGGGACTGTAACATGGTACATGAATGTATGTATCTCCGCTAAAGCTACCACAGGGACTGTAACATGGTACATGTATGTATGTTTCTCTGCTAAAGCTACCAAAGGGGACAGAAACATGGTACATGAATGTATGTATCTCCGCTAAAGCTACCACAGGGGACTGTAACATGG
The DNA here is from genome assembly GCF_902652985.1 of Pecten maximus. Lineage (NCBI taxonomy): Eukaryota > Metazoa > Mollusca > Bivalvia > Pectinida > Pectinidae > Pecten > Pecten maximus. The sequence continues at coordinate 18,211,467 of NC_047032.1, read as the reverse complement.
TACATGTATGTATGTCTCTCCGCTAAAGCTACCACAGGGGACTGTAACATGGTACATATATGTATGTCTCTCCGCTATAACTACCACATGGGACTGTAAGATGGTACATGCATGTATGTTTCTCTGCTAAAGCTACCACAGGGGACTGTAACATGGTACATGTATGTATGTCTCTTCGCTAAAGCTACCACAGGGGACTGTAACATGGTACATGTATGTATGTTTCTCTGCTAAAGCTACCAAAGGGGACAGAAACACGGTACATGTATGTATGTCTCCCCGCTATAACTACCACAGGGGACTGTAACATGGTACGCGTATGTATGTCTCCCCGCTATAGCTACCACAGGGGACAGTAACATGGTACATGTATGTATGTCTCCCCGCTATAACTACCACAGGGGACTGTAACATGGTACACGTATGTATGTCTCCCCGCTATAGCTAACACAGGGGACTGTAACATGGTACATGTATGTATGTCTCTTCGCTAAAGCTAACACAGGGGACTGTAACATGGTACATGTATGTATGTCTCTTCGCTAAAGCTAACACAGGGGACTGTAACATGGTACATGTATGTATGTATCTCTGCCATAGCTACCACAGGGGACTGTAACATGGTACATGTATGTATGTCTCTCCGCTATAACTACATGTACCACATGGGACTGTAACATGGTACATGTATGTATGTTTTCCGCTATAGCTACCACAGGGGACAGTAACATGGTACATGAATGTATGGCTCTCCGCTATAGCTACCACAGGGGACTGTAACATGGTACATGTATGTATGTCGTTCCGCTATAGCTACCACAGGGGACTGTAACATGGTACATGTATGTATGTCGTTCCGCTATAGCTACCACAGGGGACTGTAACATGGTACATGTATGTATGTCTCCCCGCTATAACTACGACAGGGGACTGTAACATGGTACATGTATGTATATCTCCCCGCTATAGCTACCACAGGGGACTGTAACATGGTACATGTATGTATGTCGTTCCGCTATAGCTACCACAGGGGACTGTAACATGGTACATGTATGTATGTCGTTCCGCTATAGCTACCACAGGGGACTGTAACATGGTACATGTATGTCTGTCTCTCCGCTATAGCTACCACAGGGGACTAACACGGTACATGTATGTATGTCTCTCTCTCCGTTATAACTACCACAGGGTACTGTAACATGGTACATGAATGTATGTATCTCAGCTATAACAACCACAGGGGACTGTAACATGATACATGTATGTATCTCTCTCCGCTATGGGTACTACAGCCGACTACGACATGGTTAGTATACCTGTTTTCGATTTAGCCACCACGGGGGACTGTAACATGGTACATGTATGTATGTCTCTCAGCTATAACTACCACAGGGGACTGTAACATGATACATGTATGTATGTCTCTCCGCTATGGGTACTACAGCCGACTACGACATGGTAAATATACCTGTCTTCGATTTACCTACCACGGGGGACTGTGAAATAATACCTGACTACCATTTATAAGATAATACTACCATAAACTGTAACATTGTACATGGATCTTTCCCTCATATAACTATCATAGGGGATAGCAACATGGCACTGGAAACAATGCAGTCTATGTGACCATAATTGACACCCAAAACGAGACAGCAATCCATGCCGCGCATGAATATATTCACCCACCGGAACTACTTGTAACTAACGTAAATCGGTTTGTTATGTTAATTAAAAAGTATCAAAAAGACATTTTATACAAAATTGTTACACAAATGATAAAAGAGTTGAACAGACTTTGTTTTTTTCGTATTATTTCAATGCACTTTTTTGTTTGCCAATCTGCACGTGACAAATGAATTTTGAAAAAATAGCTGTTCTATTTGTCGAACCCCATTGACGAAATCGCTGAATATTGGCATTTTTATGCTAACTCAATTTCATTTTTCAAAAATAACAAAACGAATATGTCGAGAATGTAAATTTCAGCATTAAACTGTTTTTTTTGGTGTCTATGGTCGATATAGATGCCAGAGCTTTGCAAACAAACATGTCATATTGTGCACGTTAAATAATGCCAGATTCCGATATAGTATATAACTACCACAGAGCACTCTAACATGATACCTTTCTACCATATAGAACATAAATACCACAGGGGACTGTACCATTCAACACACACCTGTCAGGGGATTGTAACATAATCCCTGTACACAATATAGTATATAGCTACCACAGGAGACTGTAACATGGTATTTATCTACCGTATAGTTCATGTCTACCACCGTGGAATGTAACAGTGTACATAGCTACCACGGGGGGCTGTGATATTGTACATAGCTACCACAGGGGACTGTAATATAGTGCATAGTTACGACATGGGACTGTAATATAATGCCTAGCTACGACATGGGACTGTGATATAGTACATAGCTACCACAGGGGACTGTAATATAGTGCATAGCTACCACAGGGGGCTGTAATATAGTACATAGCTACCACAGGGGACTGTACCATTGAAAACACATCTATCAGGGGATTGTAACATAATCCCTGTACACAATATAGTATATAGCTACCACAGGGGACTGTAACATTGTACATAGCTACAACAGGGAACTGTAATATAGTACATAGCTACCGCAGGGAACTGTAATATAGTACATAGCTACCACAGGGAACTGTAATATTGTACATAGCTACCACAGGGGACTGTTATAATGTACATAGCTACCACAGGGGACTGTAATATTGCACATAGCTACCACAGGGGACTGTAATATTGTACATAGCTACCACAGGGGACTGTAATATAGTACATAGCTACCACAGGGAACTGTAATATTGTACATAGCTACCACAGGGGACTGTAATATTGTACATAGCTACAACAGGGAACTGTAATATAGTACATAGCTACCACAGGGAACTGTATTATAGTACATAGCTACTACAGGGGACTGTGATATAGTACATAGCTACCACAGGGAACTGTAATAGTGTACATAGCTACCACAGGGGACTGTAATATTGTACATAGCTACAACAGGGAACTGTAATATAGTATATAGCTACCACAGGGGACTGTAATATTGTACATAGCTACCACAGGGGACTGTAATATAGTACATAGCTACCACAGGGAACTGTAATATTGTACATAGCTACCACAGGGGACTGTAATATTGTACATAGCTACCACAGGGAACTGTAATATAGTACATAGCTACTACAGGGGACTGTGATATAGTACATAGCTACCACAGGGGACTGTAATATAGTACATAGCTACCACAGGGGACTGTAACAGTGTACATAGCTACCACAGGGGACTGTGATATAGTACATAGCTACCACAGGGAACTGTAATATAGTACATAGCTACCACAGGGGACTGTACCATTGAACACACACCTGTCAGGGGATTGTAACATAATCAATGTCAGTAATATGATACATAGCTACCACAGGGAACTGTAACATAGTACATAGCTACCACAGGGAACTGTAATAGTGTACATAGCTACCACAGGAGACTGTTATAATGTACATAGCTACCACAGGGAACTGTAATAGTGTACATAGCTACCACAAGGAACTGTAATATAGTACATAGCTACCACAGGGGACTGTAATATAGTACATAGCTACCATAGGGGACTGTAATATTGTACATAGCTACCATAGGGAACTGTAATATAGTACATAGCTACCACATTGGACTCAATCTAATCAAAATCCAGATGGTCATTCCCACTCCGTTATATGAACATCTAACAACATCCCATAGGGGGTCACATTAGGGTGACCTTTGAGATGTGTGTATTTCACTTTCAGGGCGAATTGTCAATTTGTCGATGCCATCGAAGCAAACCATTTCGGCACAGCATGTGTAAAGCAATATGCTTTGATGGACGAAATGAATTGAAACAAACTGATAGATTATGCAAGTTATGCACTCTAGTCATGCTAATTCGGACATATACAATTCACTTCCAAGATTCTGGAAGTAGTCATTTGATTGGCTAATCCAAAAGGTCACCCCAACGTTACTCCTTATGGGATGTTGTTAAATGTTCATGTAACGTAGTGAGAATGACCATCTAGATTTTAATTAGATTGCATTGGACTGTTATAAATAAGTATATGTATACTATATTGTATTGGTGACTGTAGCATGATATTTTCTCCCCATTTCGTGAAAATTGCATTGCCCGTTCATCATGCACTATAATAATTCAGTCACAAATCTCTTATGAGTGTTTATATTTTGTTCATTTGGTTGTAACGTCTGTCACAAAGATGAATTTTACGTAGGCGCATTGCGCAATAAACATAATACTGCCCCAACACAATCCCCAACACAATCCAATGATTTCGGGGTATGCAGACACTTAATTATAAATGCTAATTCCCCCGAGATAGAGTATATATCACCGGAATTCGTATAGGTGACCGGATTTAAAAGTACAAAGGAGATCCGGGAGGTACAATTGTAGCTCCAGAAAGCTAACAGGGTTACATAAATATGCGTATTTATATACAAATAATAATTTTGTAGATTATCCGATACCAGCATATTGTGTGGTAGGAAATATAGAGGTTCAGGGCCTACATGTACATATATATTCATGTAGGAGATTTATACTTTACACTCACAAACAAAACATGTCGACAACAATAGAGTCCACAGTAGTTCGATTATCTGGAATCTATTCTGGATTCTAGACACCGATATGATACTCTAAGGTCTAATGATTTCATAGAACCAATCATCGGACTTCGGCAGAATGAACATCCTTCTGACAATAACGTAAAGCCATGCGAGAGGAATGCTCGAGTCTCTCAATGACATTCGTGTTAACCCCACCTCAACACCTCCTACTCATATACAGTATTGTATTTATGCGCGATAAGGGCTTTTACAGGTATTTGAATTGAAAAATGGGGGTGGGGATGGGGGATCATCTTTGTTTTCAACAAAATAACACTTTTGTAAAATACTGAAAAAGTAAAATTTGTGTTTAAATCGTATGTTGTGTGCTCATTGTTAATCATATCACGAAGAACTATATCGTGTTTTGCTGGATGCATATGTTATTGGGGAGGTGGAGTGGGGACGGGGATGGGGGTTGGGGGGAGGGTGGGAGGGTGGGGGGGGGGGTGGGGGGGGGGGGGGGGGGGGGGGGTAGCTCAGTTGGTTAGAGTGCCGGTCAAGCAACGTGCGATGCAGTTCCGAGAGGCGTGTTTGACGCATCCTAACCGTGTCAGTTTGTGTTCCTCCGGAAGCCTCCCGTATGTTGTTTATTTAGGTAGTCAGCAACTACTACACGGAGACCCGAAAAAACCTCAAAATGACTCTTATAGTGATAATAATCAAATACATGTACAATTATTATGTAACTAAGACACTACTTATGTAAGTATAAGTGTACTCTATACCCAATATCAGAATATCTAGTCTAAATCATAACGCAACTTTTTCATTCCGAACTATTTCATAAGTCATATTCGATGCTTGCTGAATATGCCTGTTGGTTCCGTTGTCACCATCCTAGTTTTCATTTTTGAAAATGTACCTCAAACAGGTATTGACATAGATTTGTATGGCGGGTGCCGTTGATAAAGTAGAATATTCTTACTATTCCGGAACACCTGGTTCTATTTTCCTACTACGTTTCCAAGGGTTTCCATTCAGATCTATATTTATGTTAATATTTGCCCTCGCTTAGAAATAGCCTACAATGGGAAAAAATATGTCGTTGTTTGCAAAGTAGCTTTTGGTTGGCTGATGTAGCTGCGTAATAGTTACATATAGACCATCAATAAAGGTGGAGCTCCACAGGAATTCAGTGTGAATAGTAATTGAAATTACAAGGATTATCTTGAATTTATGTTATGGAATTATAACACAAAAAACTGGAGGGAACTCTTATCTTCAATCGCTAATTAATTAAGTATGAAAAGTATTATGAGAGTACAATCCGGGTTTTTGTATAAATAACAACTTAATATTTGAGTACGTGTATATATCTTGTGATCTAAACTACTTGGAAAGGTTTCCTATTATTGCGGAAGACATTTATAAAGTTCTCCAAGTGATTGGTCCACTGAGCAGACCTCTGAATTGGTTCAATACACATGCAGCAAACAGTATTGGTTGTTTCTTTTTCAGCATTGCCCAACCAACTATAGACTAATTAGCTAAACCATCTGTTTTACATAAAATTCAAGGAACCGTGACGTAGCGTCCTTTAAAAGCTGTGCTGTAAAATATCTCGCCCTCAACTTTCGTTACAACATACCTACTTAAAGCCGGTCGAAAGGTGAGCATATGTATCATTTTTCCTCATAGGCGTATCGTTACTTGTGGTTAGAAATATCTAGTCATTTCTTGTTTTTTTTTTATTGTTGCGGTCAATAATTGTAATCCCCTAGATAAGATGAATTACAATATAACAATAAAGTTCCGTGCCTCGTGCAGGGTTTGTATAGTCATTATAACAAATTGTCCAGATTGCTGTCCCCTAACGACAAATAGAGGTTACACAACGAGTGGTTGTTGGATATGGAATTTATTTCACACAAGTAAGTTATTTTTTAAAAGTTACAAAAGACACGAGCTTTAGCGAGTGTTTTTTGCAACTTTTAAAAAATAACTTACGAGTGTGAAATAAATTCCATATCCAACAATTTCGAGTCGTGTGACCTGTTTCTACCACAATAATATCGGCTTGAATCAAAGGGAAACGTGGCCAAGTATAATTTCGCGTATGCAAATAAAGTGTACCGGCGACGTCCGGGACCCGGTGATGTGACGTCATTAGATTATTGATGACGTCAATAACAATTGCAGCTTGGGTGAAAGTTCACCGTGTTAGCCAATCGAAATGCGTACAGAGTTTATACCACGTGTGGTATAAACAGATTGTTAATCAACGGCTGTAATGATTAACTGATGGTCTGAGAGTTGAATAACACGGGGTATTGTGGTAGAAATAGAGGTTACACAACGAGTGGTTGTTGGATATGGAATTTATTTCACACGAGTAAGTTATTTTTTCAAAGTTACAAAAGACACGAGCTTTAGCGAGTGTTTTTTGCAACTTTTGAAAAATAACTTACGAGTGTGAAATAAATTCCATATCCAACAATCACGAGTCGTGTGACCTGTTTCTACCACAATAATATCGGCTTGAATCAAAGGGAAACGTGGCCAAGTATAATTTCGCGTATGCAAATAAAGTGTACCGGTGACGTCCGGGACCCGGTGATGTGACGTCATTAGATTATTGATGACGTCAATAACAATTGCAGCTTGGGTGAAAGTTCACCGTGTTAGCCAATCGAAATGCGTACAGAGTTTATACCACGTGTGGTATAAACATATTGTTAATCAACGGCTGTAATGATTAACTGATGGTCTGAGAGTTGAATAACACGGGGTATTGTGGTAGAAATAGAGGTTACACAACGAGTGGTTGTTGGATATGGAATTTATTTCACACGAGTAAGTTATTTTTTCAAAGTTACAAAAGACACGAGCTTTAGCGAGTGTTTTTTGCAACTTTTGAAAAATAACTTACGAGTGTGAAATAAATTCCATATCCAACAATCACGAGTCGTGTGACCTGTTTCTACCACAATAATATCGGCTTGAATCAAAGGGAAACGTGGCCAAGTATAATTTCGCGTATGCAAATAAAGTGTACCGGTGACGTCCGGGACCCGGTGATGTGACGTCATTAGATTATTGATGACGTCAATAACAATTGCAGCTTGGGTGAAAGTTCACCGTGTTAGCCAATCGAAATGCGTACAGAGTTTATACCACGTGTGGTATAGACATATTGTTAATCAACAGCTGTAATGATTAACTGATGGTCTGAGAGTTGAATAACACAGGGTATTGTGGTAGAAACTGATTTTAAAGATTGTTAACGCATTGATTGTAAATTTTTCTGAAAGTTATTCATAGATATTGATACAAACTATTTTAGAATATACTTTGGATGGTTAGCATAAAAAAAACCTAATAAACATTTTAAAATGTGTAACACACCAAAATAGACGTGTTCCTTTGAAATATCTAAAATGAATGTAATCTTCGATGATATATTTTTTTTTTAATTTTTAATTTAATTTTATTCTGTCTAAAAATGTTTTAAGGTTATATTTTTCACATGATATCTGATATATATAATCCTTAGAATATTGTTAAGATGAAAATGTATGTCTGTTCCCAATCAAAATGTCAATTATCTTACAGCAACACATTTTGTCTATTTCACAATAAAGAAATACTGATATTTTGGTAACAAATAGAGGATTGAAAAGAGCGAAAAAAATGTCTACTTATTAGCTTAGGGTAGCAGGAATTTCTCTTCATGTCCATTCAGAGAGCAAGAGTTCTTTAGATTCGAAACCCCAGCTAGGGCAGGGTATTTTAATTCTAGTCATTAACCAGTATCCTGAAAACTTACATACTAAGTTACTTGTACTGTTTTTGTTTACATGTAAATCAGTGATTCTGTTACCGGTTTTATACCAGTTGGAGCGGTATTTTTGTTGATTGATCATCATCTAAATAAAGATTAAAGTGTTATCACTTTTAAGAACTTAAAACTTGAGCTGTATGACGTAAACAGGATAGCGTCCTTGAGTAATGAAATGTTAAAGAGGCTTGCCCGCAGAGAGATCAGAAAAATTGGCTAATAGAAAAAGATTTTTTACAGATGACAGATTGTTGGAATTGTTGAGTTTTTCATTTTATTTTCCTTATAAAACGCTGAAAAGTGATATTAAAACCTCATTTTTAAATATTATTTATTTAATCGCAACCCGCAATAAGTCTAATTTGATTGACACATCAAAGAAACAAGCACGTGCACAGTGCCGCACAGTGATAACTTCAAAGGCAGCGGCGATTTACAAAGAAGATTTGCCGTTATATTCCATACATTTCCCTCTCAGGTTGAGTTTTAAAACGTCTTTTAAATACATATTCTGTAATTGTTTTCAAGAAATAAAGTCGGAAAGCCTCTAATTTTGTCACATAGAAACGTGTACTGAAGTTTATTTAGTGATCGGAGATGTGCCGTTTACCGGTCCGTCTGCGGGTAAGCCTCTTTAACATTAATGTAATATACGTTCGCATTGGTGTTAGACAGGCACAATGAGCCTATCAAACAAAGCTGTTTGTGAGAAATGATAATTGTCTTCACATCTACCCGTCCAGGTAATATGATGTAATCCATTTCATATTTTCGCAGAAACCGGACATACAATATACCCGTCTGTCCGATATATGTAATCTGCGTATATATACATATACACGTATGTGAAGGTAAACCTAACGTCTTTGAACTTGAGAGGTATTTTTCACGGGCATATTGTTTTAATTAAACTTTAAAACAAATCAATACCGTTTGCAAAGTATCAAATGAAAACATTATCATTATCAAGCCTGTCTGTGTAAGTATACATGTTGTAAAAAGGTTAATTTTAATTTGAGAATATAAGAAGTGCGTTCCTGATTTATTTGATACAATATGTAAATATTAATCAAGGTATAGTCAAACCAGAATGACCTGTCGCGTTGACATTTTCGTGGAATATTCAAAGTGGGTAGCTCCATTTGTACACAGGTGTGTTAGCAAAACATTAGTTGGTTTGGTTTATTTTGTTTAACGTCCTATTAACATCTAAGATCATTTAAGGACGGCCTCCTGTGCGTGCGACATGTATGAGTGTGGTGAGTGCGTATGTGTGTTTTGGGAGGCTGCGGTATGTTCGTGTTAAGTCGCCTTGTGATAGGCCGGAACTTTTGCCGATTTAAAGTGCTATCTCACTGAAGCATACTGCCGAAGACACCCAGCAGCACACCCCACCCGGTCACATTATACTGACAACGGGCCAACCAGTCGTCCCACTCCAAATATGCTGAGCGCTAAGCAGAAGTAGCAACTACCATTTTTAAAGACTCTGGTATGTCTCGACTAGGGGACAGAACCAAAAGCCTTCCTCACAGGGGCGAACGCTCAACTAAAAGCCAAAAGTGAGGCAATGTCAAGGGAGACGTTAGGAAGAAGAAAGTTGTCAAGAAAGAAGAGAAAAGATAAGATCCCAAATTTAGTCGCCTCTTACGATCATGCAATGGGGGCAGCAGGTACAATTCTTACGCCCTACCTGCAGGGCAGCAGCAAAAACATTAGTGGCGAACTTGATTCTAGCTTGGCGTTTGTGCCGTTTGCCGGTTATGAGCTTGCAGCCATTCAGGTACATTCAAGCAAAGCGAATAAACATACGAATAAGCATATTTCCAAAGTATTATTAACATCGAACGCTTCAGAACATTCAAAATCAACTTATTTTGCAATATATATGACTAAAATAGCCTGACAAGCTCAAAACAAGTTGAAATTCCTTAACTTATCACTTAATCTAATCTTTCGGTTCAACATGACGCCATCTTGTTTGCCGGTGTGCCGGTGCTTCCAAACCGGCAGGAATTTACGCCGATCGGCACGTGCCGAAATTGTGCGCGCATATTCGGAAAACAATCAAGTAATTTTACCGCCTTTCCGCCTAGCCGCCGGCACCCGGGCACGTCAGAATCAAGTTTGCCCATTGAGTAGGAATACCACTGTGTCCAACAGGGTGCTGTTTTAGACCATTCGTTTTTTTTTACAATTTTATATTGTCAACACAGGGATTGTATCATTTATTTTTGATGCATGGTTTACACATATTCAAGTAACTATGTGATAATAGTTCACATATTAACAGTTTTGTCGCTAAATCTAGACCAGTAGAAATACAAATGATGCAGCTGATGATAAGGTTACATTATAAACAGATATTATAACAGATATACATGTATATATACAAAACACATATTTCTCCTAAATGACTATAGACTCGTCTGTTATCAATATGCTAATAAAAGTTCAATACGATAGGTCATTCTGGTCGGACTATAACAGAATCTATCAATTTTACGAAGGAAATATTTTTTTAAGCTCAGAATATCAGGTTTTACAATTATATTTCTATCAAGTTTAGAAGACTCTGTACGATTTTTAGCGATTAATCAAAATTTTACAATGTATAGTGAATATTCTTAAAATATGAGATATGTCTGTGTTAGTTTAATAAATTGGACCCATATAATGTTATGTAGCTTAGAACAGAACTGACCGAAAGTGTGAAAAAAACATCTTTGGGTACATAAATGCTAATATTACTATGAATGTATATGTTATGATAGGTATTGATAATAACGAATTAAGAGTTTGTGCGTTTTATATAACCTATCAATCACAGGGGCTTGGCACGATTTTCCAAATGATGGTCCATGTATATATATATATATTTATGTATTAGACACTATAATACATATATATATGGACCATCATTTGGAAAATCGTGCCAAGCCCCTGTGCTATCAATAGTATTACTTAAAATTAAGTTTATTTCGATTCATCTGCATACGTGTAGCAATCGTAAACAATATCAAAGAAACTACTGCATAAAGTGCATTGAATTTAAAAAAAAGTTTTGCATTTCAACTTGACATGTCATGTCAATTATTGATATATTTTAAACCGGATCTAGGGAGATAAGAGAATAAAAGACCGTCTACCTTGTCCTATTTATCACCACAAGCGGATGTACCCTGTGAGCCAAGTCACACGGATGTACGCCTACGCACGGGTCTATATTTACACCGTACATATTGAAATATTCGGGTTACAAAACTGTATACAGCTTTTCAATCTACATGCATATACGATATACATATATACAGTTGTACTAGCATCAGGTACATCAGGTTTAGTGCACAAACAAGTTAGTTCTACTGTAATACAATTTGAACACCTGTGTAGTACGATGTTAAAATAAAGTGAACTACAGTGTTAGTTCTAGTTCAGAAGCTAATGAACGTCGGATAGGTCACACTGACATAGCCTTATATTTTAAAATCGGTAGCTTGGTTTTTTTCTGTTTAATCAACTTACTCAAATACGCATTTAATATCTAGATAGTTCCGTTCTGTCCATAGTTAAGGCGTATATAACCGTAGAAATCCTACTCATTAAACGGTAATTTCTTTTTATAAATAGGGAATTGGGCTCAAATATAGCGATGCACGGGAAATTGTAACGCTATTATTTAGTACTGGTTAAGGTATTTTCAAAACATGACAGCGGACACTTTAAATGTAAGCAATACAGGAAAACTCTTATATATGATACATTTAAGGAAATCACGCCTGATAAGGTTCCTAAGCTTAGTTTTGTGTGAAACACTAACCTCTTAGTTGTTTAAGAATGTGATTTCTTATTGATCTGAAACACATACTTAGATATCTCGTCGCATGTTATACAGAGCAAGTTTGGTATTCGGTAAAATTTCCTGCCCGAATCCGCAACATAACTCGAAGTGTGAAAACACTAACCTCTTAGTAAGTAGGTATATCTTTAAGAGTGTGGCTTTATAATTCATATGAAACGCATACTTCAGAACATGTTATTGTTGCTTTGGTGTCTGTTTTGTTTCTGTTACTTTTATTTCCACTGTAAATTGACGGCGACGTTTTGTAGAGAGATAGAGAGATATTTTCACCGAGAATTGTCTTATTGATTGCATGAGGCTGTATTGTGTGCAGCAATAGGTCGACATAAAAGGCAGCTAATTAATTAGCTTAATTTATGCTTGCGAGAACTTAAGAATAATTTCGTTTGAAAAGTTAAATATTAAATTTCGATTTTAAATATTGGCCTGATGTCAGTCCGTATGTAATTTTGTTGAGTTGCGATAAGTAATGGGTAAGCATGAGAATAGTGGTACTATGTAAGGGGTAAGCATCTTTAACTGGGTAAGCATGAGAATAGTGGCACTATGTAAGGGGTAAGCATCTTTAACTTTGTTAGTGTTTGTAAACAAAGAGGTATATATTTCTGGACAATTTGATTGGTTGAAATTCTAAGTTAAATATAAAAATCATCTTGCGCATGCGCACTGCATATCAAGAAAAGAAAATCCTTTGTTCGCGCCAGTTCTTTTTCGTTATTCTTAGTGCTTTCTAGATAATTTTGAATTACCCACCCACTTTCCAACCCCATTACTTAGAACTTACATTGTACATTGTTATGTACGTGTTTAGAATTTATTTTACTTGTTTAGATGTTACTGGCGGATTTTTACATCCCCACTAGGGCGAAATGTTGTATAACCTACTTGTAGGGGAAAACATTGTACTTTGAATTTATAATGTGTTATGTAATTGATATAAGTTGTTCTATGAATATTATTAAATGTCACCTAGGGTGGCCATTTTCAATGTCTATATGTATTGTGTTATTTTTAAGTTTGAGGAACATAAAGTACAATAACGCGATAGACAATAAAGCAGGAATCCCACTTTGAAAGCGTACAATTATAAAGTGGAAACTATTACTCTCCTCAAACCATGATAACCACAATATTACAATGTTCAACGTATACTATCATACCTTGTAATAAAAGCCAAAATTCATACACTGTTCATACAATAACATTCATCCTACAGTGATATACAGAATTTTATAATACTATTTCAATGGTATAATACACAGTATTACATTCAATTATTGAATGCACGCAGTATGGTTTTCTGTCAAATATATCAGCATAGTTTTAAAATCACTCTGTTTAAACAACAGCGTAACCTCGTTTTAGACAACTGTTTCATTAAAGTTAAAAAATACTAATACTTGAGTTAGTGTGATGTTATTGGTTGTTCTAAATGGATTTTACACTCATATCCGGTCAAAACACAAAAGTGGGCAGATTGTGTTTTATGAGCAGGGGAACAATCCACCAATCACAAGTACACGTTACCCACATAAAACTGAGATAACGCGTCTATATAAACAGGGTGTATAGGGAATATTATACACTGGGGAATCTGCACCTTGCAGGACACGTGTGTTGAAAGGTAAGTACATGTACCGCCAGCTGGTTCATTTACAGCAGAACTGTTATTAGCTAGGATTTTACGTAAGACATATTGGTACCTTTAAATATCAATTTGATAATATGTATTTAAACATCTTTAGCGACAATGATCGTCTAGTATTTTTCAGTGATGTAAAAAATGTAAAACCACGGAAGGACTGCCAGAGTTATGTTTAGTTTTGTTTATGTTTGGCCATTGAGCAGATATTGTTATTTTAGGACGGCTGCTCCAAATGGTAAGATGTCTGGGAGGCGTGTGTGTATTTTGGGAGACTGTGGTATTTCCGTGTTTGTGTCCTTGTGATAGCGCCGACTTAATATTGCTACTTTTGTATATGAACCAACTTCACTGAAGCATATAGTCAACGACATTCAGGGAAATATATTAGCCATAAACAAATGTTTGATATTAAAAACATAGACGATAAAACAGTATATAAAGAATAAATACACACCGAGGAATATAATCTAAAAGAATAAAAAAACTACAAAATGTATATCGAGACACATGGTAAACGGGTATCGTGAGACAAGTCTTGATTAGATATCCTTTACTTGTAGTCATGTTAATTAATGATTGATGTTTAAAAGTTTTATCAATCAATATTTACTATGTTTAAAAGAATCATAAATATCATATCAAAACCAACATAAAGTGTCGTCCATTTAAGCAATGAACATAGGCTTCCCATGGTGCATTTGCCCAACATACATCGTGTCTTACTATTTTCGTCAATTTGAAAAAATAACCAATTACCGATTTTAAAGTGTCGTATGGCAAAAGTTCAGCTGAGAAAATGGTTCGTCGAAGAACATGATTATCGACATTTTGTGTTTCTTTCATCGGTTAATATCGTATATTTGATATTGAACATATCAAAAATTCATTTTTAGATAGATCAATTCAAGCAAAGCTATTTCCTTGTAAACTACAATTAGGGATTGAATAATGTTGTGTTGAGGTGTATGGGGGTATAAACCTCAATAGGTCTTGAGACAAATTTTATGAACTGCGATTTTGTACAATATTTTGTCTTTGACAAATAGGGACTTGTGCAAGTCTACCACAGAACTTGCCGAAATGTACGTCATCACTCTTCGTCTACATATGGTTAATACTTTCAGGGATTTCATTCGTGAACAAACTTAATAACGAATTAAAACAAATATTAGTTTTAAAGGAATTTATTTCATATAGATATGATCACTTTTGAAAAGGAATTAAAAAAATATAGTCCAAGCTCGACAAATGTATTCCTTCGCCGGACTTGATATAGTTCATTGCAAAAATGACTTGAGTTAACTGTGGTAGGTTCATTGAGTCTGAATTGAGTGGAAATATAAATATAATTGTGTGACGTCAGAGAAAAGACATTAGTTTACTCGACAATCTGTAGAACGCGACAAACAAACTGTTTAAGACAAATTTCACTGTCATTCTCAAAGACATGGTCGCGTCTAGCAGACTACAGATTGACATTTTTGCGGTCGGCCGCCATGTTTAGGTGTGGAAATTGAACACGCACAAATCGAAAATGGGGTCTCATTGCATCTGCCCACCGTGCATATTGCTGCTATTTTGACTAAAATAACATTAAAACCACCGTTGATTGTATAATAAACCAGGTAATTTTTGCGCATTTTTCGGGCGAATTAATTTCGCGAAAACAAAATCGTCGCAAAGCGAAATAAATAGCTTCGATAACAGGTGCGTTATGTATTTTATGACTGCATGAAAACGCGAAATTAAGAGAAGATGGTTTACTGCATAAATATTTACCCGCATGTTATCAGTAATCGTACCTAATTTGGTGATTTCTCGCAGAATTTCAATATTTCCAGTTGTTGTGAATTGTGTTACCATGTATGACACAATTATAAAAAGAAAATATATATCATTTGGGTATTGTCGTATGTTTAATTTCAAATCCAAAGAAAACTTCAAACTATCATCAAACGAATTAAAAATATGCTTTACAGTCTGAAGTGCAATTGAAAACAATAATGCTACATTGATCACAGGTATGTAGATATGTGGCGGACAATACCTGTAAAACACATTAATTTTATCACATAATTATCAGCAACGTGCCAAATGTGGCGTATACCTTTATGTCCTGTTCAACATAGTATAACAAGACGTATCTACATATATAGTTCAGCCTGCCCGGGAGGTTAATGTTCTAAGGTTTACAAATAGGCATGCGTTTGGGTTTTGAAATGAAATGAATATGAAAATTGCTCTAAATGAAAAAAAAAACACAATTGTTCTTCAGGAAGATAAATGGCCTACTAAGACTCAATGTGGACTCATACGGTACCGTAAAATTCGAACTCCAAATACATGAAAGTGAGGAAATGACAACTTTGTATAAGATCTCCAAAGATCGTGTGGGCACCATTATTCAGGATCGGTATAATAAACGGGATGTAATGGAGGCTACTATATACCATCAACTTCCTGTAAATATTTCATGTACATTTTCGCTGGGTGCTTATTTTTTATGTTTTATTTTTTTTATTTTTTTGATAACCGCAAATATAGCGAAATTGAACCCACGGCGAATATTACTCACTATACAGTACGTGCGGATGTATTCTTTGGAAGTTAGAGAAGTGAGAGGAAAAATGTTAAATACACCCATACATTTGACACAAGCAATTTGACATATATTTTTGTTCTAAAAAGGTTCGCCGTGACCAAAACCAAGAGGTCAAAAAATTGCAAGTAAGAGATATCATATAAAGCTAATAAATTTATTATACATTTTCCGTATGCAGAATCGTATGTTTAAACTATAACAACTTTTGTTTTAATATTACTTGCAGAATAATAAAACTGTTAAAAATAAGAACAATGGCGACAAAATTCAGCAGTGATCCTACATGGACCAAACCAATGCCTGTCAATGGGCAAGGGATCTTCACCTTCAATATTACAAGGAGCAGTCCATTCTTGATCGTAGTGACCAAAGCGTCATCAACTGACAGCATCAGGCTCACCATTGGTAGCAACTTCGCCGAGTTTGGGATCACAGAAAACAATGTTTACAGAATACTTGAACGAACCGAGCAACCAGACAGCGGGTATGACGCAGGAAGGAAGATTTCCTATTGGTTCAGTTACAACAGGGATAGCCTAGTTTTGAAATACGGCAAAGGCTACACAATGGAGGAAACCACGTGCCTTCAGTACGACTTTCTTGCAGGAGCAACGCCTGTCGAGCAAGAAGAAATCAGAAGTCGATATCAGGGTCTTTTCAATGCGGAGGATCAAGGCTTGGTGCGCCTGTACGATTCCGTTACCTTGCATTTGGTTGGCTGTTCAGTATCTATGTCCGCTGATCGTAAGTACCGAGTTTTATCAAATCTAATTTTACAGGTAGCCGATACAGTAAATGTAATTAAAATGACATTGCAATGATTATAACATAAACATGTATATAATGAAATATGACAGATAATCATATGATCAGTTCGTTTTGAAAACAGTTCTAAAACCATTAGGTATTGTATTTCAAAAATATTTCATTGAAATGAGTTTTCAATTGAATGCCAGGTGTTCTGGTAATGTAAGTAGGGCATGGTCAAAGTAATTAGATTGGACATCAGGTTTGAATATTTTCCATTTTAGTGATAGACATTGAGAAGAAGGTTGCCTTCCGAAAGAATCCATTCATCTGCAATCTATCTCCTGTCGTCTTGGATAGCGCTCAGGCGACCCTATTCACACTGGATAACAGCAGTTACACCCTGACAGGTGAATACAAATATGATTCATAGATGATTTAACGAAACGTATTAGTAAATGACTATTGGACGCCCATTTTTATTAAGTGTAGTCTGACCATGTCAGTATACAAAACAGGAAATGTATACAACAATTTTTTGTCCCGACCACACCCGCCATACAAATCTAGGTCCCGACGACACACGCCATACAAATCTAGGTCCCGACGACACCAGCCATACAAATCCAGGTCCCGACGACACCCGCCATACAAATCTAGGTCCCGACGACACCCGCCATACAAATCTAGGTCCCGACGACACCCGCCATACAAATCTAGGTCCCGACGACACCCGCCATACAAATCTAGGTCCCGACGACATCCGTCATACAAATATAGGTCAAAACCGGGTTAAATAATATTCTCAAAACGATATCTAGTATGATGACAACGGAATAAATAAGTAGGCATATAAACAAGCGTCATATCGCAGAAGGAAATAAAATGTTTCCAGATTAGATAAGGTTCTTTAGATATACAGACTTTAGCTAATCCAGTACCTCAATACACCGCCAACATTTGTAAGGTTCTTTTCTTGTACTTTTGCATTGAACAGGAAGTCTTCCCGCTGCATGCAAAGAGCTGTACGACAACATCCGTAACTGCGAGTTAAACTGGCCACCGGAAGTGGATGATGTACTTCTCTCTGACGCCATCAGGTTCAGTATCGAAACCGACGGCTGCCTCCTCAACAACAAGCTGAAGGAGAAAGCTGGGGAATTCGGCCCAGGAAGTGGAGCAGAGGAGACTTACCTACGGGTGACACTAGGACATAGTCTCGGAAATTCTCCAGGAATACCGTACGTCCTCGAGATTTGGCCGTCAAAACACTACAGTCCAATCCATAACCATGGGAACGCGAACGCTGTCATCAAAGTCTTGTTTGGCCAAATTAACATTTCCATTTACAATAAGCAGACAACAGAGCAAGATGCAACCCCTTTGAAAGTTTTTGATGCCTTCAAAGGAAACGTTACCTGGATCAGCAGGGATTGGTTCCAAACACACAAGCTATGGAACAATACCGAAGACTTTTGCGCCACCATCCAATGTTACAATTACGACGCGGGGGACACAACTCACTGGCCATACTTCGACTACGTTGGCGAGAACAGCACCATTGAAGAGTTTCTGCCGAACTCTGACTTCACTTTTAAAGATATGCGCCAAAAGGTACTTGATGAATATCGGAACGCATGTAGCCGGGTAAATCCACCACAATAGGGACATCCGGTCAATATCAGACACATTATTTAAAAAGTGTCAGAAATGTAGAAGATTGTTGGAAACCACAATGACACTACCCTGGCTTTGTTTTATGACTTTTTATGAATGGTGGGTTTTCGAAATGGAGTATCAAACTTAGTCATTCATACGGTTTATATCTAATATGCAATGTTAGCAGCTAGCACATTAATATCAAATATATCATAAACATTTTAACTACATGTATATACACCTTGTAGTATATTTAGTGTACACCTTTCAAAATATATCTGTCTACAAATATGTGTACTGGATATAAGTTGTTTAATTTCTATAACCAGAACATTATCATGCTCAAAAGCCGACTGTGTGATGTCACTCCAAATATTAGCTCTTGCTTCTCTTCAGAAGTGTATTGTATTTTGTATAATTAAAGTAACAGTTCCTTTCATCGCATTCCTTAAGGAAGCCTGTTGATGTAATAATTAGGAAAATGTCTTTATTGTCTTTTTAACATTACAATATCAGCAGAATGGTTCACGGCGGATGTGTTGTCCAATAACCATTCATACATGTTCTCACTTTAAATGGCTCTCATCCTTAATCAGGGAGAATTTTGTAGTTTGAGTAATGTCCTGGCTAACAATCAACGCGATATTTCCACAGAAGTACCATAATTTTATTACCTATAACCGAAAATATAATGCCAGTCTTTGCTTGATATCAATTTTTAAATACAAAACAAAATATAATCAGTCGTTACAATTCTTTATTTTCTATTACTTCATTGTTGACCCAGAAGGAATGTAATTCGAAAATGTTAGATTTCACGTATCATAATCTTTTAATCAGTTTTCAAAAAACGCTTCTTACTATATCTTTATGTTTATATTGTATATAAATATAAACAAGTATCTATTTTCGCGCTATATCATATGATCGCAAATTTAGCAAAACGAAATTTGCGAAAATTACCAGCAATGCAGTATACTACTACAATTATATGTTAAGTAAATGTTGTAGTAAATTAGTTGAGTTGGAGCCAAAATAGCCACACCCTTATAATAGAGTTAATATTTTTCTATTAAAAATGACCTTTGACCCCTTAACCTAAAAGATTACCATCAAAATGAAATCAAATGTAGAACGTTGGTCTTATGTTTATGGTACCATGTTGTAAACATGATCTGAATCTGTTGAAGCGTTCACGAAATGTTTTTATTTTAAAAGTGCCATAACATGAAATGATTGTATGTACTTTTTTCGTGGTTTTGTTGCGCTTTCAATTTCGTCGTGTTATAAATGTTTGTGGTAAGCACATGCTTACAAACAATGATAAAAGTTAACAATAATACTACAATATTCTTCATATCTGTATCCATGGTTACCAAAACATCATCAAAAACAACGAAAATTAAAAATACCACAAAATTTCTCCCTCCTTTTTTTAATTTCGAGATTTGGAGATAACAATCAGAAATAGTGTAAACGTTTTCAGGTAATGAGTATGTATCATGAAATTCTGAAAATACGTTACTAGATAATAACCCGAAATATTGTTTAAATTATTTAGGTAATTAGTATCTGTCATGAAGTTTTTGAAATACGTAGCTCGAATTTTTGAGATAAAAAAACCCCAAAAGCTTGAGATGATAACTAGAAATTTGCCATAAAAAAACACAGGTGGCATCAGAACGCTTCCGTTGCATGAAGATTAAAAGTCCCGTCGATATTGAAACTTGAACCCTCGAATATATAAGAAGCAAACCAGATTGGATGCCCCAATACCGAATTGTTAGTGGGGGCACTCAAGACATTTTGCCCATCACCTTGTTCACAGTTTCCATCTAAGTACAGCGTATCATTTATAACATAAATAATTAATTAGTACTTATTCAATAATCCGAATGTTTTTGGTTAATGACCGTAGCGACTAAACAACAACTGTTCTAAATTATATATATTGACAAAATTAGATGATCTGACAACACGGGAACATTGTATGATGTTTACTTACCGAAATATACGCAATTTAATTCAAATCCAAACCGCCTCACAGCTTCAGGTCGCCATCTTTGTTCAAATCAAAGCATCTGTGCGTTTTAAAAAAAGAGTCAGTACTGCAAAGCTTCTAAACGATCTTGTGATATAAATCTAAAGATTATAATAGAATCGAGATATGAATTTCAAGATGATTTGATTTCAATTACTTTTGCTGAGCGAGTTATAGCAATTACTTACGATGAAACTTTAATGTTGCATTCAATACTAATCACAATGTTTTTATCTTGACATTTTTTTTTTATTTCATTTCATTTAAAGTGTTGATTTAGATTTCCCAATAAATCCGTGGGAAATTACATTTGATGACGTAACGGGAAGCACACATGCTATTAGAACGTGACCCGGAAAACATGACGAAAATAACCACAGAGGATCATTGAACTTTACCGCATTATTTTCGCATTTGTTGAGACATCAATGTGTTAAAAGACAATGGAAGGTAACACTGTTCATAACTATCGTATCAAGTAAAACGAACAGTTATTGCACAAAGAGCAGCATTTGTTTCACCTAGTTAGGCTAGACCTACTTTCGTTTTACAGTTTACGGACATGGTCTTATAAATAATTCCTCTTCTCAACCATAGTCGAACTAATTACTTATCCGCGGGATTTTTCTATCAAGAATATTTGCACTTTTCATGTACAGTGTATCTTTGTTCACAATTAACTGGTGTGCAGGTCTGATCTGACTAGCTGCGATAACGTAGCTCTGGACGACGGACAGACAATTTCTGACAGATGGTTGTCGTCAGAGCTACGATTCCCTTCCATTGACGGTAGTGTTACAAAGCAATTAACTTCGAAAATGCTACAAAAAGCGGTTGCAATTTAACTTTGCAGTAATCTTTGGTTTAATTAAACATTTTTAATGTAATTTATCAATGTACAAACCTATCGTACAACTAAAAATCTTTAATTCGCACATTCCAAAATAACACTACTCGGAGTTGTCTCCATAATCCGCCATAATGCTTCTCGGACAACTCTCGCGAGGATGAAGCTACTACGATGAAAAAAGAGCATCATCAGAGATATTTAACCAAGTTTTGGTAAGGGGTTTGCAGACAGTGCATCTTCCTTTGTGTAATTAAAGAATGTTTGACCTTGCCCACCGAGGTATATAACTCCGAATATGTTTAGCTGTTGAAATCTCGCGGGAAATCTTATCAGCATCAATATATTTTAATTTTCATATAAGGAAATTGACCTTTACACTCATATCAAAGATGGCGGTATGTTTGAACTAATATTTTAGTCATGTAAATATATAAAAGAATATGATTCTTGACAACTTGACTACAGAGTAAGAATTAAGCTTTCAAAATCAATTGCGCTCCACATCATATTGTTTGTTGGCATGTTTTTGTGACAATTAATACATTTCTTTATTACACTGTAATACTGTGTTATATATCTCTTGGATCCACTCGAACATAGAAATATTTCGTTCATTTCCAAAATCTGTAATTGAAATAATTGTAGAACATATGTGTTTCTAGTAATAAGAAAACATTTGTTTAAACATTATATTTACATATTTCGTGTATCAATCCAAAAATACTTGTTGACATGATACTGCAATACATTTGGTCTGATTTCAATACACAGAATGTCAGATTTTATTAATCAACAGATCCAGTAACCTCATCTTCTAACAGGTCGAAGAACTTTGATGAGACTAATTCAGTATTCAGAGTAATATCAGTATTCAGAGTGTCCTCTTTCCCCAACACCGGAAGTTAGACACTGACAAGCTCTCATACAGTTGTTGACTTAACTTTAGGAACACATTCTGAAATGACAGATGATCACATGCTAAATTAAGGGTAAGATTTTCACTAACTTGAAGAGTTGTGCCCCTTTTTTTTCTTTCCTATAGATCTAGCAGTTTGCCATTCATATTTGTTTCCAATTGTTCTACACCTCATCATATACATCTGATGATATTTGAAAGTGGACGAAAAATGCAAAAGGTTATTTTATTGAGTCACATGTTGACTTGATTTCTCCAATTCATCCAGTTCAAGAAATCTGGAAGTTACAAAAAAGGTGAAACTTTACAAATCCATTTAAGTTTCCATGTAGGTAAGATTTTAAAATTTCATTGTTATGTACAAGATGTACTTGCTTATTAGTATACTTGAAATTAATTTCCTTTCTTTTGATAATATCTCTGTGGTTATAGTCCCTCACATGAGTCTTACATTTCTTTCTGTTAAATATCTTCAAAAGTTTCTTCTCATTTCTTTCAGTTTCCAGTTTCCTATGTACATCAATATTTTGCATGTATATAAATGCTCTCTGCTACTTCCTTTTTAACAATAATTTTAATGATTTTTTTTTTTGTGTTTAAATATTTCAGTATATTAGACCCCTGTGACCTTAAATGTAGATGATGAAGGTCATTAATTTGAATAAAATTAGTAGCTCTTCATCCCAACTTGTTTCACTCCGAATATCAATTCCTTGAGGTTCTTGGTTATCATAAAGACGTCGTTTTAACATTTTGAGCCTTGTGAACTTGAATATAGATCGAAGTAATACAGCCGCGACATTTTTTAGGCATCTGGGCCTCTTTGCTATAAAAATAAGATGTTTAAAGATTTTAGCCTATTTGACCCCTGAGACCATGAATTTAGATCAAGTTAATTAATTTGAATACAATTGCCTCTTGGTTAACGGGAAGATGTCGTTTAAATAGATATTATGCGATATGAAGCCAGACGTGCTTGATGCTTGCTGATAAGCCTAGTGATTCCGCTGTCCTCACTGAACAATTTACGGAGGCCGTCGCATGGCATCCAGAGCGTAAAAGCGTAAATTGCCTGGTCAAAAAAACACAACAACAACAGCACTGACCAGTCTGTTTGTTAGCTTCCTGGGAAACACAAACAGACACGAGAAGGAATCGTTGAACCACGTACCCCGGATCTTAATCTGAGCTGATGTGTCCGGTGTTCTAGCCGACAGAGCTATCGCGGCCCCCTGCACAGAGGAAGGTTTATAGAGGAGTTAATAAGAGTCTGTAATGCAGGCTTCAATGATTGCTGATTCTGAATCATATTATAAAATCATGCAATAATACAGTTATTCTCTGATCATGAAAGTCTAATTGTAGGCTAATTTCAATATAAATCAGAATCTCAAATTTTAATCAAAATGCAACATTTTCATTCGGAACAATTTCATTTGGTTATATTCGATTTTCTTATGCGATGTGAAGTAAGACGTGTTCGACGCTTGTTGCCTAGTGGTTCCGTTGTCCCCACCCTAGTTCTTCTTTCGTTACTTTAACTCAACCAGGATTTTACCTAGATTTATATGGTGGATGTCTTCGATAAAGCAGAATATTATTACAATACCGGAACACCTGGTCTTATTTTCCTTCTATTTTTTCAATGGTTTCCATACAAATCTACATTTATATTGATATTTTGCCCTTGCTTAAAAAATAATCATTACGAATAAAATGGTGTCTCTGTTTGTAACGTCACTTTTGATAGGCTAATATAGCGGCCTAATAATTACAAATAGCCCA
Organism: Pecten maximus; assembly: GCF_902652985.1. NCBI lineage: Eukaryota > Metazoa > Mollusca > Bivalvia > Pectinida > Pectinidae > Pecten > Pecten maximus. The sequence goes on along the minus strand of NC_047032.1, from coordinate 18,186,865 downwards.
TCGATAAAAAAAATGGATTTATATAAGGATTCATTGTGTAAAGTAAATGAAACTATAAGGATCAACCTAAACTTATTTTTGTAAGGATATAACACAATAAACTGGGAAGTACTCTAATAATAAATCACACATTAATTAGATATGATAGAAAAAAAGAATTATACAAATATGATTAGAGTACACTCCGGTTATTGTGTAAATAACTTAATATTAAACTGCTTCATTGTATATCATACATATGATCATGCTACTCGGAAGTGCGGTGATCTACATGACGTAGTAAGGTTTCCCGTAATTACGGAAGACGTCAAGTTGTTCTAGTTATTATACTTTCAAAGTCATCCTGGGGATGGTGATTGGTACACTGCGAAGACCTATGAAGTGGTTTACTATTGGTTGTTTCCTCTTCAGCTGGTTCAACCAATTATATTTTTATAAAAGTATTTATAATAATCTTATATCCTTCTCAAATAACTTGGCGATTGATATTTTTTCTGTATTTTCATTTAATCAACAAATCATATGTTTCGTACACAAATAATTTAATGTATTTACCAAGACAGAGAGAATATTTAACAAATTACACTAATAACAAGTACATAACAAATCTATGGAGTCATCTAGGTCATTTATCCATAGATTCCTGACGCATAAGATAGGGAATAATATGGATTATTTACCTATCCTATGTATCAGGAACCTATAATTCAGCTGTACATGAAAATATGAAATCCTTAAGTCACACAAAGTGCAAGTGGAATGTATGTTTCCATATATTATTTGCTTGAAACTATCTGAGTAAAACTACAAATCAAGTAAAGTAAAATCAAGTAATTTAGTTTGAATGTTACTGAACTTGAATAACTACCAAGTAAACTTCCATGTAAAATATTTACACTTACTAAATAATCTGATTTAATGTAAATAAAATATTTAGCTTATTTAAGTAATATTATCTTATGTAAGTTAATATTTACTTGATATAAGTAATTGGATCTACTGTAAGTAAAATGTTTAATTGTTTTAAGTACTCTTAACTAATGCAAGTAAAGTATCTGCTTGTCTTAAGTAATCCGATCTAATCTAATGTAAGTAAATATTTACTTGATTTAAGCAATATTATCTAATGTAAGTAAAATATTTACCCGATTTTAGATAGATGATCTAATGTAAGTAAATATTTACTCCATTTAAGCAATATTATCTAATGTAAGTAAAATATTTACCCGATTTTAGATAGATGATCTAATGTAAGTAAATATTTACTCCATTTAAGAAATCTGATCTAATGTAAGTACATCGTAAGTAATCACCTGGTGAATTTCATTAAACATAAGTAAAAAATTTACTTAATTGAGTTTATCATTATTTTCTGGAGCGGGAGATCGCTGTCATCGTCTATGGATATCCAATCCTTTCTGGAGGTGTTGTATGTGTTTAATATATTTTGTAATAAAAACAGACAAGACAGTGGACACCTTCTCTGGGCCATTATGGTATACGTCTATGTTTAATGTAGGTAATAATAATATATATTACAAAACCTTGGCTGAACATGGAATATACAAAATCATTAACGTGTTTGACAATTTTTGTGAAGATTACTTATTTCACCTATCATTTACTATTTGTTTTGGAACTTGGCTATAATTTAAGAGTTGGCCAGAATTTGGTACAACTAATATGCGATCGAGAGTGTTGAAAGATTGGATCTGTAAATACTATACAGCAAAACAAAATTGATATAGAAAAACAGACAAAGGTGTCCAGGAGTTTCTGGAACGAGGGATATATATTTCTGTTGGATATCCCACCAGTTATTTCACAATTAGAAAAGAAGACAAAAACCAATTAGATACATTTTCTAACCAAATATGTAATGTGAAAATGATTTATTCTTAAGGTGTAATTAGTCATACGTAATGTACAATTAATCTTATTTTGTCTGTGTGCATGATGGTATTTATAATATATTTTGGGAATAGATCAGCTGTGTATTAGATTATAAAGTTAAGACATTGACATTAGTCATGCAGTGCTAGGATACATTTCTTGAGGATGTTTTATCCAATGATATTCGAATTTCGAATTAAAATGTCTCTAGGCTCCTCGTGGGTTGGCTCTTGTAATTTTCCTGTCTCCTCTGCATTTGTATGTCTTCCTTCTATTTTTGTGCTTAATAACCACACATCTGCATGCTAATTCCTTTAGCTTGAGTGGGCTAGCATCTTGGGTTCAAGGAGACATTAAGAAATTCACTATACGGTTGTGACTATTGTTAATAATTTAGACAAAGTGTAACATAGCAGATGTTTGGATACATACCTAATTCTCAACTTTCTAGTACTATATAGGTATACAACAGGTATTTGAGCATTTGTAAGTATTAACCTGTGTGTCCAACAACTCGGTGTTTATGATTTTTAACAAGAATAATGTTTTTACATTTGCACTAATATTAATACAAATGTACGGGGAGTGGGAGATCAAAGATCTGTGAATGTAGTTTTGGTGCGGTTCTGTGATGCCAAGAAACGGATTCCACAAGAAATGCAAGAGCCCTGCCGCAAGGTTGTGTAACCAAAAATAAAAGGTGAACATTAAAATGCCTAGCTAGTTTCTGATGACGTCACGCCTTAGTGTCGAAACTAGCAAACATTTGGATTAAAGCCGGGAACCCCAGCTAGACGCTGCCATGCCCATCAAAAGATACCTCAAATTCAAGTTTATGTAATGGCAAGTGGCATGTTCTTAGATTAAAGTACAGTCTACATTTCATTATTATCGAATGCATAATTTAGTACTAATGGGATATTTTATCAGTATAGAGGAGAAATGATCTAAATGTAAATGTTGAGCGTAAATATATTGTGCATGTTGTATAATGTTTTGTGATGTGTTGAAATGTGCAAGGTCAATACAAATTTACTTTTTACCAAACTAAGATGGCGGATGTCATCGCAAGCCACTGCAACCCAAGACAATGTATATATAGGATTAGGTATACATATGTCTAACTGATATTAAGAAAAGACAAAATGTGAACAAAAAGAAAATATAACATCGATTATGACAGAACATCTATATTTTCATGAGTGCGAAGAACGATTGAAAAGTATCGAAATATTCTGTCATAGGAGTGAAAAAAAATGTTGTATTCAATGGAAAACCATATAATTTTTATTTTATAGCATTTTAAATGCTTGAAAACAAACAGATATCGAAAAATTAATACACTGTACTGTCAAAAAGTGCAGGAATCATTAACATGATTCATGACGCTAGAAAAGCTAACGTCAAGTGAGTATTTTATTAAAACGTTCTGATTGGTCAAAAGCGAAAAACTTCATATTTTCACTACTCATCGCCGCAGTGAAAATAAAACTTTGATCAATTGTATCCACTGGCAACATGCAATAAAGTACTTTAATTTTTAAGAGCTTTGTACCGGTTAAAGATAGCAAACCCTGCGTTGTATGGCGTAAACAGGATATTGTCCTTGAGTGATGAAATATTAGCATGAGTGTAACAAACGCTCGCATTAGTGTGTGGCAAAGACATAAATAACCTAAAAAAAACTATGCTGACTGTGAACAACGATAAGTGTATGTTTCTGAGTTGGGAGCGGTGTCTTAACCAGCATAGTGTTTCAATTCAACTTTAAAAAATCGATACAATTAGCAAAATATGAAAGTTGAAACTATCATAATTGTTAAGCCTTTCTGTGTAATCTTACATTTTGTAAATAAGGTTAATACTAATTAAGTAAATAAGAAGTGTGCTCCAGATTCAAAGAACATTTGTATTTTGTATATATAAAGTTAACAAAAGCTATACGAGAAACGTATCTTCTAGGTTAAGAAAATATTGGTTTTACTTTTTGTATTCAAATGTATAAGGCTCTGTAATTTTTTTATTTATAGATACACACTAGCGTTACAAAATGACAAAGGGTATACTATCTTTTGACTGTGTAAGTTGTAAATATGAAGAAATATGTGATATGTCTGTGTTAGATTAATAAATTAGACCTGGATATGATAAGGTAAATGGCTTAGAACAGAACTGATCGTCAAATGTGTAAAAAACAAATATGTATGAGTGCAAAACAGTAAATATTATGAATAATGTCAATATTTAAGCAATGAACAGTGGTTTTAATGTTGTTATTGTCGATATGGCAGCAAGATGTATGGTGGGCAAATGGCAGGGTTCCCATGCTACATTTGCCAACCATTGTTCAATACTTATATTTAAATTGTCTTACCATTTCCGTCAACTTTGAAAAAAACGGCAAAAAAAACGGCAAAAAAAAAAAAACGCCTTTTTTAATGTCACATGACCCACTGGGTGTTATAGCCTGAGGCACTGGGTGTTATAGGCGTATGGTGGCAACTGCCTCTTAGCACTGTGTCAATGGGGAAAAGCGGAGCAAATGTAAATATATCATTATGTGGATTGTTAATAGATAATTTAACCACAGTTAATACAAATAGCATTAGTGTTTAGGCGTTTGATATCACTAATCAAGTATTACTTTTACAAATAAGTTTGTGGCATCCACATACGTGTAACACTGATAAACAAAGAACAAAAAACTATCGTACAAAGTAATGGGTTGCATTTAAGCCATCGAAAACAACTATTGCATTTTTACTTGCTTATCATGTCAAGTAATGGTACGTTTTAAACAAGATTTAGGGAGATAAGTGAATATATTACCGTCTATCGTGCCTTATATATTACCACAAGTGGATGTACACTGATCATAGAGTATATAAACAATAAATATACACGATGAATAGAATTCAATGATTTCATGCTCAGCCCAGGTTTTGTAATATATACTATTATTACCAACATTAACCATAGACTTAGAGAAGATGTCAATGATTCAAATTACTATTCATGAAGTAATGGAGTGCCGCTAAAGACTTAAAACCTATATCGATTTACATGATGATGCGTGATGATGATGATATATGATGCATGATGATGATGATAATATGCTGATAATGATGCATGATGATGATGATGATATATGCTGATAATGATGCATGATGGTGATAATATATGATGATGATGCATGTTTACTTATAACGATGATGATATGTGATGATGATGATGATGATGATGATGATATGTGATGATGATGATGATGATGATGATGATGATATATTTTGATGATGCATGTTAACTATAATGATGATGCATGATGATGACTCATGATGATGATGATGATGATGATGATCACAGCATGTATGTGTGAGAGTGTGTGTATGTATGTTTTTTTTAACCTTTGTCATTCATGTCTATTGTTTAATATATGAAAAATCTTCAAAAAATAAAAGAGTTATAAAAAAAAATCTATATCGAAACACGTGACAAAAGGGGATCGTGACACGATTCCTTATTAAATACCCTTTATTTGTAGTCATGCTAATTAATGGTTGATAATTAAAAGTTTTATCAATAAACATTTAGTATGTTTTAAAGAATCATAGATATCATATCAAATCCCACATAAAGTGTAGTCAATATAAGCAATGAATATAGGCTTTCCATGGTGCATTTGACCAACCTACATCGTGCCTGACCATTTTCGTCAATTTTGCAAACTGAACCAATTACCTCTTGTGTATTTTTAGTGTCATATGACAAAAAATCCAGCTGAGAAAATAGTGCGTCGAAGAACATGATTTCCAACAATTTTTTTTCTTTCAACGTTTAATATCGTATATTTGACGTCAATCATATTAGAAAATAATATTTGAATTGATAATTGTAGCAAATTGATATCCCTGTGAACTGTAAAATCGTGTGACGTCATATACGCGGAAAGCATAAACGATGCGATCGGCCGCCATGTTTAGCTATGGAAATTGAAAGCGAACGAATCGAAAGTGGTACTCGAGAAGCAACCTGGGGTATTTTGAAGTGTCACTTGATTAAAAGTGGAGGCACTGCTCGAAATTGCTATTTTGGCGATTGTCTGTAACCTGAGAAAATGCATTAGTTGGCTCGACAATCTTAGGAACGCAATAAACAAATTGTTTTAGACCAATTTCACTGTAATACTCAAAGACTGGGTCGCGTCTAGCAGACGACAGCGTGACATTTTTGCGGTCGGCCGTCATGTTTAGCTGTGGAAATTGAACACGCACGAATCGAAATCCCGCGGCATTTGCCCACCGTGCATCTTGCTGTCATTTTGACTAAAACAACATTAAAACCACTGTTGATTGTTTAAGTGAACCAGGTCATTTTCGCGTATTTCAAATTAATAATAAAATCGTCGCGAAGCGAAATATATACATGTAGTTCCAATAACGATATAAAGCCTTGTTTCCGACATCCTAGATAATCATCAAGGCATTATTATCTTGGCAATTAAGCTAATAAGTCGACATATTTTTGATGATGTCGACATCTTCTCAGAAATATGTCGACATCTTTAAGTCGTAAGTCGGCAACTTGATGGCAGAAGATCTTTCATTGATATGATTTTTAATTGAATGCCAGGTGTTCTGGTAATGTAAGTCTGAAAAGCTCAAATTAATTAGATTGGAAATCAGTTTTTAATATTTTCCGTTTTTCAGATAGACATTGAGAAGAAGGTTGCCTTCCGAAAGAATCCATTCATCTGCAATCTATCTCCTGTCGTCCTGGATAGCGCATAAAAGCGACTCTACTCACATTGGATAACCACAGTTACACCCTGACAGGTAAGTACACATATGATTCATAGACGTGTCCCTGTCCCAATTCCATCAACATTTCGTAATCAAATCAAATCCCTCAACTTATGATACCTTACAGAAACATTTTTTTATTATTTACCGAAACATATTAGTAAAGGACTCTTGGACGCCCTTCTTTAATGAGTGCAGTCTGACAATGTCAGTGTAAAAAATGCAAATTTATACAACAGTCGGGTTTTTTTTTTTTTTTTTTTATATTTTTTTATTTATTTGTTTTTTTTTTTTTACAAATTTTCTAGGTATTGCTTTGGAAGGGTACATGTACTTATAAAAACCATCATTCAGAGTGAAAGCAAAAAGAAATCATTAATAAATGAAATTTTGATATTTTTATGTAATTTGAGAAATGATGTTATTTATGTATATCTTTCCAATGTAGTACCTAGATAATTAGTTGAATACCGCTGTTTGATGAATGAAAATGAAAATTTATACAACAGTTGTTTTTTACAAATTCTCTAGGCATTGCTTTGGAAAGGTTCTTATAAAAACATCATTTTAGAATGAAAACAAAGACCAGAAAATTAATAAATAAAGTTTTAATACGTACTGTTAGGTCAACGTCAGACATGATGTTGTTGTGTATGTAGGTTGTATGGGTGTTACGAGATCACATAATTTTACAATCTAGGGGAGATAATCTAACTCCATATGTATATGAGTTATTCCCCTTTGTAGTAATTCTTTTCGTTTGTACGATACATTTGAGGATTTCATAAAAAAAACTTGGAACTGGAAAGACGTTTATGGTTTTGTTTGATGTGTTTTTATGTAAATCTTTCCAAAGTAGAGAATCTACTGATATGATCAACGCACCCTTTCAAGATGGCCGTATAATAGTACTTAAGAACTTTTCTTAAATTATTTCATACTTGACTATAGACGATTAGACATTAATGAATTTCCTTTAGTTAAGGTCGTGTGATGTGGGTCTCGGTTTCACCAATGCTTCTTGAATTTAGGAAATTCCCCTCCTTACATTTCCCATAGGAAAGAATGGCAAATGTAATTATTATTAAGAAGATACCTTGTATTGCAGAAGAAATTAGAATGATATCAGGTTCTGTAGATATACATTGTACATACTTTGGCTAATCCAGGGCCCCAATACACTGTCTACGTTGTCTACATACTTTCAAGCAATGTCTGGTTCACAGTAAATAGTTTGGTTGCTGTAAATTTCAGTACATTTATGGTTCTTTCATTGTACTTTTGCACTGAACAGGAAGTCTTCCCGCTACATGCAAGGAGCTGTACGACAACATCCGTAACTGCGAGTTAAACTGGCCACCGGAAGTGGATGATGCACTTCTCTCTGACGCCATTAGGTTCAGTATCGAAACCGAGGGCTGCCTCCTCAACAACAAGCTGAAGGAGAAAGCTGGGGAATTCGGCCCAGGAAGTGGAGCAGAGGAGACTTACCTACGGGTGACACTAGGACATAGTCTCGGAAATTCTCCAGGAATACCGTACGTTCTCGAGATTTGGCCGTCAAAACACTACAGTCCAATCCATAATCATGGGAACGCGAATGCGGTCATCAAAGTCTTGTTTGGCCAGATTAACATTGCCATTTACAATAAGCAGACGACAGAACCGGATGCAACCCCTTTGAAATATTTTGATATCTGCAATAGAAACGTGACATACATGTAGATCAGCAGGGTTTGGTTCCGAACTATGAAAGGCCGTTCATGTCAAAAACTAGATAGATTTAACGCGTTAAACATCAAATTTTAACGCGTTAAGATTTAACTTGTTAAGATTTAACGCGTTAAAACTTAACGCGTTACCATTTAACACGTTAAATTTTTACATTTAACGCGTTAAATGCAGCTATAATTCAACGCGTTAAATACAGTTTTATCACGTTCATAATTATGTTAACGCGTTAAATCTTAACGCGTAAACTTTATCAGATTAACCAATCAGTTGCACCCTTGCATATCAGCTTTTGGGTGAAAGTTCTTCATGGAAGCGGGGAAACAATATGGAAGCTTCAAGGAGAGAGGTTTGGGCGGTGGTGCAAGAATGCTTTGGAGCTGTGCCAAGACAATCCCTGCCCGTCGGCGATATTGTCAGTGGGCATGTATAAACTAGTTGACAATGGTTATTTGTCCAAAAAATGAAGAGTCAACGTATGACTACTACGTGTGAATCCCGATGTCGGCGTTTGGTTTGTTTCGGTCTGCAGATGTTTGTTTTTTTTTATTATTATTTCAAACAGTTTAATGACAGAATATTACAGTACGCGTTTGTGACAGAATATCAACACATTAAAGAAAACGTTGATATTTCTAAAAACTGATTTAAAGAGAGACCGTATCAAAATATCCAATTTGTGCAATGAACCAACATTTTTTTTCTTCTTTCACTGTGCTTCATTCTTTTGGTCATTTGAGTAGATCTAGGTCTGTAAGATACATTGTTGTACACTACTGTATACTGTAACTGGTACATTCTGATGACGTCACATTGTTTACAGACGTTCCGAGTTGTGTCTGCACTCACCGACACGAAGGTGGAATTTTGTTCAGTGATTTGGTAGTTTTGTCATCTTTGAAAATTGATGAGATAATACAGAACATCACATATTATACCGTGTTATAAATGCAGCATACATTAGCCTACTTGTCGATAGTACGTGGTCGGCTGTCGTATGATCCATCATGTATGCAAATAATCATGTATTATGGGCTAAGAACTTGGACCAATACACAAAACCAGATGGAACCGGCGTACATTGAAAATCGTATAAAGTAAGTAAACTTTATCAATAGAAAACGAGATGTAGAGACTGTATTTATCACTCCAACATATATATACATTAGCCTACTTGTCGATAGTTTGTCTATCGTGGTCGGCTGCCATATGATCCATCATGTGTGAATATGGGGCTAAGAACTGGGACCAAAACCAGATGGCACCGTCGTATACATTGAAAAATCGTATAAACTCTATAAAATGGAGGGAAAAAGTGTCACCTTTGTACTAGGGTGTCTCTTGTGTCAGCATTACACCCCATGCCAACACGATAACAATAACTGACAGTAGAGTCAATGCATTCTCTCCAGAAAACTGGCTCTGGCAGCCATACTGTAAGTCCTTCAAATACTTATATATGCAACAAGGAATTCGATTGGTCTGTTATTTTAGTCATTTTAACGCGTTAAAACAAAAGCTACGACTTTTAACGCGTTAAACGAACGAAGCTGTTTATCACGTTAAATGCTAGCTAAGTAACAAATTACTAGTTTTAACGCGTTAAATGTTATGTTTAGCGCGTTAAATGCTAACGCGTTAAATGTATCTCGTTTTTGAAATGAACGGCCTTTCATACCGAACACACATGCTATGGAACAACATCAACGACTATTGTACCACCATCCTGTGTTACAATTACGACGCAGGGGACACAACTCACTTGCCATACTTAGACTACATCGGCGAACTCTGACTTCACATCGAAATGCAAACAGCCCTGCGAAAATCACAATAACACTACTCTGACTTTTTAAGAAGGTCGATTTTTCAAAATAGAGTACTCTTTCTGTAAGCCATCCATGCGGTTATTATCTAACATATAATTCAGTGCTTATATATACTACTATTAAACAGATCATAAACATTTTAACATGGAATATTTAGCGTACCCACTTCAAAATGCATCTATCAACAAATATCTGTACTGGATCTAGGTTATTTAATCTCTATAACCAGAACATTATCCTGCTCAAAAGCCGACTGTGTGATGTCACTCCAAATATTAGCTCTTGCTTCTCACCAGAAATGTATTGTAATCGGTATAATGAAAAAAAAAAAACAAGTTCCTTTCATTTCATCACGTCCTTTAAGGAAAACCTGTTGATGTAAAAATAAGGAAAAACGTCTTTATTATCTGTTTAACATTACAATATCAAGAAAATGGTTCACGGCAGATTTGTTGGTTCATAATCATTCACACATTCTGTCATTTTGAATGATTCACATCCTGAAAAAAGAAGAATTTGGCAGTTTGAGGATGGGTTACACCAATATGCTGGCTAACAATCAGCGTGACATTTCCACACCAATACCATAACTTAATTAGTTATAAACGAAAATTAATAATTATGTCTTCACTGGATATTGAATTTTATCTTTTTTTAATAAAACATTATCAGTCGTTACTACCGTTGTTTTTATTCTTTATTACATGCATATATATAGTTGTTCAATTTCATGCGACTAATACTTCGTGGTTGGCGCTTTCAAATTATTTCTGGGGTGAAATTTCGTGGTAAGCACCTGCAACAATAACGTTGTATTTATATTCGTGGTTTTATAAGTTTTCAGTAATGAAAATGTCTCTCTTTGTCACTTTGTCGAGATTTTGAGATAATAACCCGAAATATTGTTAAAACCTTACGAATTTTGGAGAATACGGAACTCGACATTTTGAGATGATAAACCTATTTCTTTGAGATCATAACTAGGAACTCTCAATGGAAATATTAAGATTGAAAAAAATACAGGGTTACTTGCAGATACCGTCAATAATCAAACGTGTACTATCAGATGTGTAAGAAGCAAGACAAATTGGATATGCCAATATATAAACCCAAATGGTAGTGGGGCTCTCTTTTTATGATCCAAGTTTTTCGCGGTTTCGATCACAGTTACACGTTAACCGACGCAGCCTGACATAGGAAGCCCCAACAGGGGTATACCATTAAGGTCAGGGGTGATTGTTTCCCCTATTCCCTGGGTCTCTGAAATATTACATTAATGTCTTTGATAAAGAATAGTCGTTTTTTCTCTACGAAAGTAATGGACAATTGCTTGAAGTGTCGTATTTTAAACCAATCGTTGATGTATGACGTCCTCAAAATATGTTTTTATTTATTATATGAAATTGCGTTACAAATAAAGTCAAACTGAATGAACCAGAAAGTCTCAACAAAAATAATGAAAGAAAATATGTTTCGAAAATGTTTATTTCGAACGATTTCATAAACGGGAATATATAAGATTCACAAAAAAAATATGCGAAACGCAAACAACGTGGAATACATAAACTATGGAATAGTAAATATGTAGTGTAGAAATAGAATACAGCATCTATACTAATAGAAGATATATATCAGTGTAATCATCATAACGAACTTTAACATCACAGTTAATATAGAACACAAATAATGGATTCTCCAATGGTCTTACAATCTAAGTCTGTGGTTCCCAAGAACACGAACGTTAACAACAATACAAATATACATAAATATTCCAAACAGAGACACACATATATATTTTAGTTCTCCGATTCAAATAAATCTTCCGCGTAAAGCCTCATCAAAATAGCACATCCATAGATATTTCTATAAACCTGTAAGTCATCACTCTCGTGAAATTCAACGAAAGGAATTTGATCAGTTATTAGTATGAATCATGGCTACTAATACATTGTATACTGCTGACATGTAATTTGTAAAATAAAGCTGTTTGCTAATTTCGGCAAAACAGAAGGAAACATGCATGAAACGAATAATTGATCAAGTGAATTCTGTTAAATTGCACCAGAGTAGTGAAAATTGTTATTTAGATGACCCATAGATTGCGCAAAAAAAAGACTAAATATTTCATAAAAATCTGAATACAAACACGCACAGCAAGGAACTACCCGAAATCAAAATCTGAATATATAACAGGAATACTTCAAACTACAGTACCACAAGTGTGAACTAACATAGCATACAACACTGTAATGATTTCATAACTTAATTAACGCTTGCACCGACTGCTCTGATGAAAAATGAAGTATGGAAGTGCTCTATTATTTTCTATAACGCTAAACCAGTATAAAAATATACCTCCCACGCACCGGTTATGCTTTGTGTAGCGTTTAACTGGTCAGACCATTTCCATTACAACAATTTCTATTCAACTCACTCATGCACTATATACAAAATCAGACCTTCGTTATTGTTATTTCAATGATGACATATAGATGTACTAAAAGCAAGCATTCTACAAACACATTGCCACAATAGTGACAAAGAGTTACAAAATTTAAATAAAGTTGCTCAACTTAAAATTCCCCATAAGACAACATTGAAGAATACAGGGAAAGTTCCTTAAGTTCTAAAATTGCCACATCTTGTACTCCGTACTATAAATAGTCCCACCTTTTTTTACTACAGAAAGTGACTTTGTTCAATTAATAGCCAAATCTTGATAACTCTATAACATAAATGTATAAGCGATTTTGTACTTTCAATAAATATTGTTAAGTCTTTACTATATATTATAATGAATTTTGCATTTTTTTTATTAATAGCCAAATCTCGTTAACTACATATGTAAATACTATCAAACCTCTTCTAGTTATCTTTCATCTATAAATAGTCATTAGATCTCGTTAACTGTGTACTATAAATAGCCACATAAAGTTAACTATGTATTATTAATAGACACACCTTTAAACTATGTACATACTATATATAGTCAAACCATATTTTTAAGTAACTTAGTCATGTTGATTTATATCTAGGTCAGTGCTGTGACTAATCACAATGGATGTGAAATTATAAATATTTTGCGAAATAAGATATTCCATGGTAACATAAAAACACCAAATACATAGAGGATATCTAACAGTGTATTCAGTAGTACCAAATATATTTCACGTGTGTGGCTAATGTTTTGATTCATGAGTGCGCAGCAAATATATTTAGTATTAATGAAGATACTGTAAGATATTCTGTTTATTACATTTTTATAGCAAAATATAACGGGTCGGCTGTTAAGTTTCCCCATAGTAGTCTGTAAGTGTTTTGCCGATATGCTAATATTAAAACACATGATATATAATTAAGAACTAAAAGACCTCCACCATATCACACCTACATAAAATATCATAAACCCATCACCACTTCGATCATATGTAACATTTATTCTTTGAATGTATTTAAACCGTATAATATCACAATATATAACAAATTTATAAACACCTGACTTTCTTGGATTAAGTTTAACAGTCATATCACATTCATTTTACACAGGGGCTTGGCACAAATTCTTCATCCACAGTGCAAATACATTTTTGCATCATATGTTAGTAGCTCTCCATAGAAGCAAACAGGACCATCTAGTTAATTTAATTGATCTATCTATTTTTATCTTTATCCTGTCTTTTCCCTGTCATGACCTCCATCTTGTGATATACGAATACATAATCATATGACAATGATATGATCTGTGGGTTTGGAATCTGTACAAGCCCCTGTGTTACCAGGCCCATGAAATCAACCTGAGAGGATAATAGTATCACAAATCAAATGACAGCTTGTGTAATGCAATAGATTTCATGTTATAATATGTGTGTAATGTATTCTGAGAAACAATATATTCTTCGTGGAGTTCAAATTTTGTGGTTGTGAGAAAATACTGTTTCATTGGTACTTGGCTTCGCGGATTGATAGAACCTATAAAACTGTCAAACATTAAATTCTTTTTATAAAATTTACATGTACATGTATATCAATCTCAACTGCTTCCATGATTATATACAAACATTTTCTCTACTTTCTTTCGTTAAAATATTGTATTCTTTTACATAGTTAGAGACATCCTCTGTATATGTTTGTAGGTTGATAAAAAAAATGTAATAAGAAATTCACTACCAGTTTTAACCGAAAATGTCATATCATCTTTTTAAACATATTAGTATTACTTCCTTATAATCTTATGACAGGAAAAAAAAACTGTTTTCGAAAGCAGATGACTATACCTAAAAAATGGCAAGGCACCAAGCAGATGACTACAGCTAAAACAAGCATTCTGTGAGTATTGCTAAACCAATACATGTCCACTACCAGCGCCCTCAAGTTAAAACTTTAGCCAAATTTGAGTAAAAAAGTTTAGCCAAAAACTGAAACATGATCATTTTATGAAAATAAGTTCATTCCAAACAATGTGTAAATTCAACTCTAACAATGTTTTCTGCCCCTAAAAGATATTCAGGTATTCTTTTGCATCCTAATACCATTATTAAGTGAATGGTGTGCCATTATAAAACTTTAACCAAAACTTTAACCTAAACTTTAACCTGAAGAATACAGAGAAAAAAGTTAAGTTCATAATATGTCAAAAATTTCAAAGCATGAAAATAATTTTTTCAGTTTTAACCATACAAAAGTAATGCCACACATCCAAAGAACCTCTATGCAAAGAATCAGCATACTTATACCATTATTAAGTGAATGGTGTGCCATTATAAAACTTTAATCAAAACTTTAACTGGACGGATGGACTGACAGACGGAGGCAAAACCTATAGTCCCCCCGGTTTCACCGGTAGGGGACTAATAAAAACTTTAGGTGTGTCAGTCAGTATATCAAAATGTCTTGTATCACATTATTTCATCACATTGCATAATACATTTCATATTATGTACATTTTCATATCTTAACTCTTAAAATGGGACGTTTTTTTACTTATAATCAGGGAAAATGGGGGGGAAATTAAAAATCATTATGACGTCACAACCAGTATATATCGTAAAATAAAAATATTTTTTACAAAATCTATCAAAAAACCCCAAACCAAAAATTGTCTTATGAACACCATGGACTTAAGTCCATTATACAAGTTTGTGTACACGTTATAATAGTAATAGCTAGTGCAGCTGTGATTGGTTGTTGGATTCCATAGTTACATGTATGTTATAATCAGAATTTAATATATACACTCTGTATTTGTCTTTATTTAATCTTATTTATCACAAATTCTGTAAATCTCATTCAACATATCATAATTGTCCCTCTGAACAAAACCTCTTCGGTTGAATTCAACATCAGTTTGAATATATATAAATGTTATGTGTAAACAAGAAAAATATAAGATTCCTTCTTCACTCATTTTCTGTCCTTTAACGTTCACAAAAATGTTGACTTCAACTGATATTTTTCCCTGTTTTTGATATATATTAAAATGACACGTGCCCACATAATCGGAAATGAATTTTAGGATTTATATTATCACAAAAGCCGCCGAAATGATGAAAAATGTCACCAAATTCATAACTAAAGATCGTTTAATTATATTTTTAAAAAATAATTTCTCTCACTAGATACATTTTTTGTACTGTTCAGGTTTATGATGAGCTATACTCGGACAATACAAGTATCTACAGTACATATATATATACATCAAACTGATTCAATAAAATCAAATGGAACTCCAAACAAATAGCTGATCCCAAAAAATGAAAAATTCATGGTTTACTGAACTGCAAAATTCTGAATTTATTTTCACAGAATTTATGCATGCTAAAATTGGAATACACTCCAAACACAGAAATGATTTCAAAATCAATACTGAATCAAGGATCTACATAGGAGGCTTAATACAGATCTCTGACTGATAGAACAATATATCAGCACATAATGCTACCAGGGTGTTCAGCTAGCCCTTGAGAGCTAGGGTTATGGTTAACCTGTAACCGAACCCAAACCCTTGAGAGTTAAAGCTAACGTTACTTAACCCAAACCTTTGAGAGCTAGTAGATTCGGGTTAACCTAACCCAAACCCTTGAGAGCTAAGGATTCGGGTTAACCTAACCCAAACCCTTGAGAGCTAAGGATTCGGGTTAACCTAACCGAATCCAGACCCTTGTGAGTTAAAGTTAACGTTACTTAACCCAAACCCTTCAGAGCTAGGATTAGGGTTAACCTAACCCAAACCCTTAGAAGTGGTTTATTTGAAGATAAATCTTTATAATTTTGACTATCTATAGCTGTTTTATCATCTTGTAACTATACTACAGTATATAAAAACAGGCCCCACTTTCATCAGAATCCCTTAACTGAAAGAAATTCCTTAACTTAAAATTGCATGCCCTTAGGAAAGCATTACAGAGTTTAGGGAAAGTTCCTTAACTAAGATGCTTACCCTTAAATCCAGTAATGTGTTTCTAAGAAAAACTCAAAGTTGAGATATTTCCTTAAATTAAGGAACTTTGATAAAACTGGGCCAAGTTACATCAGTCAGAATCATATGGACTACTTGATATCTTGATGGATGGAGAGAAAGAGGGACACAGCTATACTTTGGAAATTCACTATATCATGACAGTATCAATTCCTCCAAGTTTCTTCTTCAATGAAATCTATTTGTGAAAATACTTACAAAATGATTTGATATCCTCACTATATGCTAATGAAACAATAGCTTTGAAAAGAAAAATGGCTAAGTACATGAAAGTTAATGATGACTTTTGCACTAGTCCTTCATGTTTGTGTATGTCTGCAAAGTTGGTTAAAATATGTTAAAACTTTAAATGCACCAAAAATATGAATTAATTTAAAGCATGGCTACATCAAATCTAAGAAGCTGAATTCTAAAACTCATGCAACCCTTAACCCTTAATTCTTAACAAGTGAGTAATCGAACATCTAGGGTTTTGTTATCTGTTACCGAATACGTAGCAGTGAGGGCTCCCCAGATCAAAACCGACCACCTGGATTTTCTGTGGAATGTAATTTAACCGAACCCAGCTGGTGTTCCCTTCATATGAAACCTATGATCTAACAGGGCTCTCCTAATACCAAACCCTATATACCTAAAGTTTGTGTCTGTAATCAGTAACCCGGCACAGCTAGGGTTTCCACACAGTTTTCGTGCTGGCACCTCCCACACTCTCAACTGTACAAGGCCTCATTCTGGTACTTGCAGGTCTTCGACCTTGTCTAGATGGAGGTCTCCCATCAACTGAATATGGCTCACTCTCTGACCCTTGACCTCCATAAGTAATTTTTGTATAGTCTGTTGAGGAAAATAAAAATGGCTGCTTTGTCTTCTTGCTATCCCAGGGTGCATCAAATAAGGGTTCCTCTAGACGAGGTCCAAAAAGAGTTTCATCTACAAATGTGGGTGTGTGTTTTAGATGACGATATTTAGTCTTGGTAGATTCAAGTGTAGTGTGAGAAGGTTTCAAAGCGAAATTTGACTCTCGACTGGATTGAGAACCTGCTGATGTTGGATTTGAAGGAGCCCACAACAGAGGTCGCTGTTTCTTTTCCTTAACAACAGGAACAGGGTTGGCCCAAAGAGAGCTGTTTGATCCTTGTGTAGAATGCTGGTAAGAACTTTGTGTTGGGTGTTGGAAGTGATCTGTAGGACGGACATGATTGTGTGATGAGTAATTTTCTGAGCCAAACAAAAGTTCATCAGCATCTGAAGATTCTGCGACTTTATGATATCCACTCTTTGGTCTGCTATAACTCACATGACTCTGTCGTGACCTTGTCCTTGCTGAAGGGGGTCGTGATCCAGTGATCACAAAAGTGTCTGCCATTTTCTGTCTGGAAAAAATAAATAATAAATATGAGAACAAAAACAAAACGATTATCAATCTACTTCCTGAGCCAACAAATCTCATCTTTGTCTTGTATCTTTGTCTTTCTGCAGGCCACTTTAATATGCAGCATTTATCAAATTAATCTAATTTACAAAATTGCTCTAATGTGCTTCATATGACATGGATATGTTTAATATTTCAAATTTTGCCCGATGTACCAAACATATAACATACAAAAAATATATATACCTGTATCTACTAAAGTAAATAAGTGATACATGCAATATATACAGTTAAAGGAAATCTGAACGAGAGATGCGATTAATATGCTATTTTGAAAATATTATTTTGAGACAGACAATATGCATCTATGATAAAATACACAAGTCAGTTCCAAGGGCGATATTGACATCACAGCCCTGGGCGACATTAACATCACAGCTCTGGGGATTCCTGTGCTTTGTAAAGGTGTTTTTGTTTAATGTGTTAGATATATATAACAGCAATTATTACTTAAAGGTCACTCTCGGTCAATCAAATAAACCCCTAATATTTTAAATACGATATAGTTTGGCATTGAACAACATATCGTTGGGTCAATTCTCACAAAATAGTGGTATTTGCATCAGTGCATTCTATGTGTATTGGAGTATTACCTATTTGAGTAAAAAGTCAAGCCGGGGCATTCACACAAACACTTCATATAAGGAAAAAAATCTTCACTTTCCGTGAAGTTGATCTATGGAATAGTCTTCCTCGGGATGTAATAGATTTAACCGATGTTATAAAGTTTTAAATTGCTCTAGATGAGTACTATAAACGTGATAATAGAACTTTTAAAATTTAGTTTAAATGCTGTTCACTTGACACAGGAAGTATGTTATAATATAATTTTTGTTTTTATGTACTGATATGGATATATAGGCTCATGACCTGCATCCTTAATGTATCTTGTTTATCAAATTATATACAAGCTAACTACAATTAATGTACCAATTAAAACATACTCATGATACTGCCATTTTTTCTCACAAATGCCATCATCTGTTCCTTGGAAACGTACATTGTAACTAATGTATCTCTTTGGTAGTTTTGGTGCATAACAAATCATTGCATACTTACGTTTAGATTTTAAATAAAACTATTATATTCAATTCCAGTAGATGACATTCCTACGACAGCTCAAAATTGGCGAACACTGGACGTGCCATGACAAAATTGCTTAGCTTCAGTAAACATTTGCATCGGGGTCGATAATGTGCTTGGAAATGCAGTGTTTTATAAACTTCAATTCGGTCTAGATAAATTTCCGGAATATGTAAAAGAAAATACAAATGAAAATGTTTGAATTTTCTATATTTTATCAAGATTTTCAGTAAATGTTATCAGAGACCTATATACTAAATGTTATGAATGTGATAACTTTTGAATATCTTTATTCAGAGTAAACCACATGCACATACAATTTATAAACATATACATCATTCATTTAAAAAATAATAATTAAATGAAAATCTTGATATAGAAAATTCAAACATATTTTCTGATATCAACATTATTTCATGTAAACAAATAAATTTTTTTGTATAGAATAAGCTTGGATATATGAAGCAGAAAAGGGTAATTTAAGGTATACATCTATAATTATTATACTGATTACTTAGTACATTTGTATTTGCAAAGTTTCTGAGATTAGCCGTGGACAAATCATTTTTGCTATATATAATAAATGATAATGATAATGACATAAGAAATAGTTTTTGATAAAAACAAAAATAGTGAATAGCGAAACTAATGTACATGTATACATGTTCAGATTCCTTTGACGGCCGCGAGGACGCCTTTGTCAACATCACTCTCGCCCGAGGTTTTGTGTTAAGATTTGTTGCTAAAATATATATGATAACATTTTACATCAAACTTTAATCAAACTTTGTATTTCGTTATCATACGGTGGACATCTCAACGCACCCTACTGATCGTTAACAGGGTATTATTCTGAATTTATGGTCAAGAGACTCTGAAAATTAAAGCGATGTTGGGGATCTGTAACGTTTGATTTTTGGTAAGATTCGAGGGAATGTCCAGGGACCCGAAGGACCGTTGAATACCCCTAAAGTATGTCATCTCTGAAGCTTTGTCAATTGACTGTTAAATGTAATAGTCAAATTGGTTCAAGTTCAGTCGTTGATAAATATGACAGAAGTATTCTCTTCCAAATTTTAATCAAGTTGTTTTTTTCTGTATAAATATATAAGAAATTCTAGATGAATTTTCATGATTAGTGATTTTGGGAAAATTGTTATTTTGGAATGTTTCGATATGTATACTGTCTATAAATGAGCTTCCATGCAATGCATTTATGTACAGATTTGTTTGTTTATGTTCGAAGGGGCGGGGCGGGGCGGGGAATTTTTAGTGAATTTTAGAGTTTGCTTAAAAACTTCAACAGTACAGTTTTGTATTGTATGCCAAATATGTCCAATCTTATGTCAACAAGATACCGGGGGAAATCATAATCCGTATCAAATACATCAATCTCATATCATTGAAAGTACGTAACTATTGTTAAATATAAGCAATGTCAGGTCGTCCATTCTGATCTAACAGAGTTACTTCCCTTCGTGTCACTGAACGTATGAAGCATAACATACATAGATAACTCTGTAATAATTTATTTTAGTATTCATAAAAATCATAAAATTTATGAAAGTATGTTTTCGGATCTTATATTTTTGATAAATCTGTAACTGATTACTTCAGTTAAGTATTAATGAATGTAATCATGTATGCATTGGGTTACAAAAAGAGGGACATGGCCTAACAGTTCAGCTTCAAGTAATGAATCCGATTGTACAAGTGTAGATTGGTATAAATATAATCTGTAGGCAGTCTACTTAAATCAGTATGGCTAAACAGTAAATATGTAGATTTGAAGTCACACGAATTCCGGATTTTTTGTCCAGCTCGATTTTACTAATAACCATACTCCCCAATCAATTTTTATTTCAAAATGGTGAGTAGATCTATTCATTATAAATGTATACAAAAAGTCAAAATATTTATATAAGGCTGCTTAAAATGTATATATCTGTAACTATCGACATAATATTCAATTTTTAGATATTTTATCTATGATACCCAGAATGCATTGCACAGGAGGCAGAGAGGAAAATGGCGAGCTACATGTGCGTCTACAAAGCCGGGAAAAGGCTATTCCATAAACACGGGAAACGGCAATGAAAAACGGACCTAACACGTGATGCATTAGTAAAGGTCTTTTCGAAAGGTAATAATGATACACTGTCAATGCATATTTTTTTTATTAGAAATCTGCAATATCACCCTTTTGTCCGACCCGGTCTGGATGAAGACGAAGGAAGTACGTTTGTGTACGTTGTGCATACGAATTAATTGTTTGGCACTTTGCTAACGTCGGCCACACGTCTTGGTTTCTATAAATAGTGCATATTGTTATTTCAGTCATTACAGCAACTGTTAACGTGTTTTGTTGGACATAATGGACATTATGGGTGTTTAAACAGGGATTCGAATTTAGACGAGGTCAAAATGTCGAGAACGAGAATAATATTGTTTTATGTTTTAGTATTAGTCATTGATGCATTAACATGATAACATCATTCGTGTGAACGTTTTGAATCAATTGACTCATTTCTCACAAAGGACGAAATATGGAAGAAGGACAGGAGATGTGCTGTGTGTGTGCAAGGAACGGCAAGGCCAGCAAGCTGAAGATATATCAAATTAACTTTGATGAGGCCATTCGGTTCTGTGAAGATGACGAGGTAATATATTAATTAGAAAAGATGCCATTCTCCCTCTTATGAAATTTTAGCAAAACCAATTATTTCAGTATTTCAAGAATTGGTCACTCTAGTCCATATACTGACTTTTTATAAACATGTACACTGTTGTGTTGTATATGATACAACTTACCTGATTGCTACTTGCTAATAAAATATTAATGTACACATGCCATTATAATATAAAAGATTAACAAATTTGTTGTATTAACATCAGATTGAATTTCAACAAATAGTTCCTAATTATATTCTTCAACCTATGAAACCAAATTACTTAGTTTCACTTAAGACAGACAAGTGCTACTGGGCAGTACTTAGGGGTGTCATGGCTCAAAACCTAATATCAAAATGTTGAAGAAACCGGAAATTCTGTTGTGAAGTACACCATCGATTCATTCAAGTGACTTTTTGGATTTCACTTGTAAAATATTTTGGAAAGTTTACACCGGCTTTATATTATCCATTAATAACTGGCTTTATTTACACTTCATAACTTATTATATATTGAGCAATTAGCATGTCTTCCATATACTGTCAAGATAAAATGCCTATCATATATTTGCAAGTTAAAATATACAACAGATGAATCAATTATACTAGATTAATATGCTTATATTTTTGAGAAAAAAAAATCTTTTTAAAAGATAATTTTATAGTGTTGTGAATTGATGTTTAAATACTCTTGTTCCTTTTTTTTCAGTGTACATACCCTGCTGGTATGGATAATTCATCATGGGTCCTCAACAGAAAATTTTCAGAGCTGCAAGTCAGTAAGCCGTCAGTGGTAAAAAAGAAAAGTGTACCAGTACCACAACAGACACATCAATCTTCAATAAAATTTCCCAATTATAACCACGGAGCTCAAAAGAAAATATCCAATTCCAAGAGTCCAAAGAACCTTACTCCAGTGAAACCCACATTAAACACAAAACAAGGCCATTTGAAAACTGGACAGAATAACAATATGCATACTCCTCTTGCTTCATTATCAAAAACGGGACAGAGAGTTATATCCCGCAACAAGTTTCAGATGAAATCAGAGTCTCTAATTCCATTTCCTGCATTACAACTGTCTGCAGGAAAGCCCAAACCTGATACAGCAACTACAAAACAAAGGACAGGATGTGGACAATTCTTCAAATCTGTTACATCAAAAAAATCTGAAAAAAGTCCTGATGCAAGTAATTCCACTTCTGCCATGCAAACAACAGTAGATAAAGGTGATAAAGTTTGTTCTAGGACTAGAGATCATTTGATGGCATTTTATCCTCAGTGGCAGA
This sequence comes from Pecten maximus, assembly GCF_902652985.1. Lineage (NCBI taxonomy): Eukaryota > Metazoa > Mollusca > Bivalvia > Pectinida > Pectinidae > Pecten > Pecten maximus. Next base: position 18,163,665 of record NC_047032.1, on the reverse strand, counting down.
ATAAAGATGCTCTTTGCTGGATGGATGTCATACTGTGTTTGTTAGTCCACTGTAAGCAGGTTAACAAATTACAAAGCAGTGATCAAGATTCTGAAACCTCCATAGTTTGTACATTACTGAAGGCTTATGAACAAGCACTATCTTTGCTGAATAAAAGGTCAATCTCTAGGACTTCTGGTCAACCTGATGTTGACACGTCGGTGACAATATCAGATAATTCAAAGGTGAATTCCCACATTAACTCAGCATCTACATTATTGTCTGAGGAAAAGCTTGAAACGAGATTTCCAGATGAAGATGAGAACCACCTTGTCACAAACTCGGTCAAGAATGAGGAGGAAGTCAAAACCGGTGCAGGACTTAAGTTGCTGAAATCTGACTTTTTGAAATTGATGACATCTCATAGTGATTCAGAATATTCAAAAGTGTTTGATCTCCTTGGTGATGTTAGGGAGAAAATCTGGAACCTGCTTCATCCGCGCCTTCAGTGCAAAAAAGGCAAGAATGACAGTCCGGTGTTTGCTATCCCACTTTTGACAAAGAACAGTAAGGACCTGGAACATTTACTGTCTATCAAGTACAACTTCCATTTCAGCTGTACAAAATGTGGTCTCCAAGATGTTCGTCCCTACCAGAAAGTACTACCTACATTCCCTAACACTACAAAGAATTTTTCGATGAATGATCCGAAGTTCATACGACCCTGTTTCCGGTGCTTGGCTGATGGACAGACTATGACAATGGTGTTTGAAAGGTAATTGATTCATTTATTGTGTTCAATATTTCCAAAATAATTGAAAAATTAATGTTGTTCAAGCTAACTTTCATACTTTCATTATTTGAAGGAAAGATAAAGTATTAATGGAAAGGAAATAGGCATTTAATTGAATTGAGAGTTTATTCATAGTGGAATTAAAACTAATCATATAATAATTTAATTATTTTCAAATCTTGATAATTTGAAATTTTTATAGAAACAAGAATGGGTTAGTTATATTTGAATTGATAGCAACCTTTCAAATAGAAAAGAAAAGACCTTCATCTAAATTTTGATTTTGAATATTTTTTTTCTGTTTGTGAAAAAAAATGATTATCACTGGAATCCTAGTAAAACTTAAGCTGTGTTTAATATTGATTCTTTTTGTTTCAGACTGCCACCGGTCATCATGCTACATTTCCAAGAGGGTCTACACAGCAACAAGTTCTCGGGCTATGATTTCTACCATCAGGATCAACTTTACCAAGTCACAGGAGTAATTCAGTATAGAAATGACCCTGATCATTTCATAGCCTGGATACGTAATCCTAAAGGTAAGTCACTAAACAGTATTGTACAGACAGTATTGTACAGGTACCAATATTTTTTAATATTTCGAGTTTCAAATTTCTTAATATTGTGAATAATGTTTGTATTTAACAGAATACAAACATAAAACTAAAACTAGAGCTGTTACCGAGGTGGTGACAAGTAAACCCCCCGCTTTTCCACGATTGGTTTGGATACTTTGTGAAGCTGCCTTTTTATGGCATAATCACTTACATTGTCTTCAAATTTGTTTGATTTTGTATCCAGTAACTACTCAGCTGGCAGCCATTCCAAAAGGTCACGACAGATGATTCATTGAAAATTGACATTCGCATAGCCAGATCTCATAGCTGAACACTTGCTCTGTCGGATGAAACTCACCAATTTTTCTTGTTAAAAGTGGCATAATTTGTTTAAAAGGACTACTTGGGGAAAATCACAATTTTCGTTGCGGGGGGTATAACTAGGTTTCTCATATCTCAATTTTTTTTTATTTTCTTTTATATGGGAAATATTTCTGAGAAAATTTAAACAGAATTTGGACTCTGTGATTTTTACAGGCATATGCACAAATTCACTAGGCTTGCCATGTATAAAATTCTTAAACTCTTTCCAGTCATCACAAATTGAAAAATCTTTGGTGTAAATGAGAAGCACTAGGAAAAAAACCTATCATATATATATTGATACTTCATTTTTCTGTTATCTTTAAAAGATCTCACCTTAACTTTAAATAATTTTGAAGTTAAATTTCTTGTTTTATTAAATGGCATTAACATTCTATTTCATCTATTGCAGTAGAGCTCTGGATGGAATGCAACGACCTGAAGTCACCAATCTGTCAGTTTGATCAAAGCAGCCCCAACTTCCCAGCAGGCCAAGTCCATATCATGATGTGGGAGGCTGTTGGACCAGAGGATTGCAATGATGTCCAAGATAGCACAAAGATGGCGTGTAACAGGGATTCTGTTGGTAATGGTCATATAGAGGTATCCATGGATACCAGCATATCAAATGAGAATGACTTGATGTCATATGTTACAGGGAAAGTGGACAATATGAATTCTGTCGCCAGCTATTGTAGCAGTGATGCTGTTTCTACGCCAACCTGCTTGGGTTCACTTCCTACACAGAAGTCAATAAATATGACTCCCATAGGAGATTGCCATTTGCCAACGGTTGTTTCAGAAACTAACGGAACATCAACAGCCCACCAGGTTACATCAGCTAAACACACGGGGAAGGTAGCAAGTGTATTGTTAGACCAGATATTGAGTAGAGCTAATACTCAGAAGCCTGGAGATGTGAAAAGGTTTCAACTAAGAAATATTAATGCAAGTGCTCTACCTGGCGATAAGAAAGGTTATTATGGTGCTTCAAACTTCAGCAAGTCAACAAGTGTTTCAACACACACTGACAAAATACTCAACAAAACCAAGGATAATGTCACCCTCCTTCGAAATATGAGAAATCCTAGACCACCACAAGTTTGTAATGATTCCAGAGATCATCCTAATGCTGCAAACCTGCGATGTTTACCAGGTCAAGGTTCATTAAGTTTTCTAACTCGTATTCTTGGCAACAATAAAAGTAAGACAACAGTATCTCCGGTTGTAAAAGGGAAAGTTTTTGAAGGATACAAGTCCAAAACATTTGATGCAGCAATTTTCACTTCAAAGAGCAGAACCAAAAGTATGTCTGCTGAAGTAGACACAGAATCCTTGACCAGCAGACCAAACAGTCCTGCACTCAGCTGTCACAGTGACTCATTTGTCATCCAGAAAAGAAAATCTGAATTAGTGTCGGAAAATAATAAACTGCCAGCTCTGAAACGACGAAGGTCACAAGATACAAATTTCACCTTGGTATGTCCACAGGTCCGCATGAAATCTCTAAGTCTTGACACCGCTACATCACTGACAAAGGAACTACCAATCTCTAATGCATCGAGTAGTATGAACGACAGCATCGTAGAAACAGCCGCCATTGGCAGCCAGTGTAGTAGTAATACTGAGTTGCTTACCTCAGCTGTAAGGAATGACTGTACTTTTCAGGAGTCAGATATCCTGCAAAATCTCTACAGTGCCTTGAATATCGACATGCCAGCTAATACTGATGACAGCAAGTCGCCCATGAAAGCTGTCGGAACTGCACCGGTGGACGTTGAAAATATCCCAGACATTTCTGATCTAGACAATTTCATCAACACTAGCTGTGATTCAAGTATGGAAGACAACTTTGATGACTTTTTGTCTGAACTTTGAGTTTACAAATTTGGAATCAAGATTGATTTAAATGTTCTTCAGTTTATTTTAAAAGACAGGTTAAATTAAAGGCAGAAAATAAGACAGGTTAAATTAAAGGCAGATAACGTTATTTGGGAAGAACAAAACTGTATTATGTAAACTTATGAAATTTTCCTGAATTATTCCTTTGCCTTAGATATTTATATATGCAAAATCTTGTTTTTACTGGCATTTTCAGATAATTATTTTTTGAATAGCAGCAAACTTAGAGATTCATTGAAGTCATTTGGATTTCATTATCAGATTTGGAGGCAAATTTGAAACTTTTATTTTGTCTTTATTGAAAAGTTAACTTAAGAAGTTTCCCATTTGAAACATACTTTGAAACGATCATGCCCTCGATTTCCATGCTTGAGTTTTAAGTTGGAGTTTGTAAGTATATTTACAATTTTTCCTGTCATTTTTTTCAAATCCAGTTTATCATAAGATGCATGTTTTAGTAATTCTGAAGTGTATATAATTTGAGGATTGTTTTCCATATTGAAATGTTGCAAAGAGGTAAGTACTGAAGGAAGATTGGAATTTATCTTAAGAGTTTGCAGATTAAAAGAAAATAACATTGAGAGTAGCAAAAGAAAATTGATTATGAATGGAAATGTATGGTGAAATGTATAGTCTTACTATAAACAGTTAAAGCAGTAGAAGAATGAAAGTGAATTATAAAAACTTGAAAGGAACTTGTGTCCCCATGTTCATGTTCAAATACCCATTGTCACGATTCATATTTTGTTATTTTCTTTTTATACATTTGTTACTATTGTTGAACATTTTTATAGACTGTTAATTTTGAAATACAAATTGAAAAATGTGTAATAGTCAAGTTTCTTTTTAGAATTAATTCGGAACTAGAAATGGGAATCTGTGATTTGGTACATATATACCAAGCAAAAGGGAGGTAATTATGGAGTTGCATTTTGAAAATCAAGGTAGAGACTTGTCAATGACATAATTAATGTAAACCATCTTGGTTAAATGTATGCCAAATGTTTATTTGGATATTAGTTCCATGAATCATTGAACGCACAGACAACAGATGAAATATTTTGGTGTAGAAAACAATCCTTTAGGTTCTTGTGTCTTGTAATTGTTGAATATGGTAAAATGCATGACAGGTTTTCAATACTTTGGACTGTCAGGTTTTGTTTTCTCCCATACGTCATGGTTGCAATTTATAGCTTAAAGGGGATGAGGGTGTGTATAGTCTTTGGAATATTGAAAAGGTATTCCAGTTTCTTCCAATTTTCTCTCAATTGTTATCATTATCAATTTCAAGGAAAGGTTAGCAAGCTATATCCTGCTTGATAACATTTACCACATATTAAACTGGTCTGTTCTACCAACTCACGCCGCCCTGTCGTAAATATCCTAAGATGCCTGTCATGATACTACTGTGACATCATAAATTATTTATGATGTGATGATAAATGTGATGTCACACAATTGTCGCAGTAGAGAAAAACATAGCGTCTGAGTCAATATTCACTTGTATTATATTCAACTATATTAAGTTTTTATTTATATCAAAAATACGAGTTGAGATGATCAACAGAATCTAACACGTGTGGCTTTTTAATTTAATATTTAATTCATTAAATGAGTTCAATATTTGATATGCCGCAAGTCTGGTAAATGATATTGTACCAGGCTCGTAACATATTTACATTGTGCTCATTTCAAGGGTGTATGGTATGCTATACATATTCTCAAAAATCAGTATGAAGATATTAAAGTCAATATCTTGGAGATATCTTTAGTTTTAGCCCGAGGTGGTTAAATTGGTAAAATTATAGGCATCAAGTAGAAAAAAAGTTTGCAATTTTACCATTTTTTTTTATTTCATGAAATTAAGCACAACTTTTGAGTTAATTTTTATTTTATAGGAGAAGAAAAACACAACTTTGAATGAAGCTCGGATAATTATACATCCAAGCAAAGATACTTTTTAGATCTTGGTTTAAGTACATACATTAAGGGAAAGTATGGTAGGAACTAAAATTATTTGGTTGTATTTGAGATGTAGGGTTTGTGAGCAACATTTGATTTGTGTAGGTCTTTGATGGAAAAATATTGTTTAAGTTACCATAAAGATTGGTTTAGTATATTGCCAGTCATGGTTACTGGTGAAAAGGGCATAGTAGAGGTTACCGAGATGGCTAAAATTTCTCTTGGTATATATCTAGAAACTTGTCTTGAAATGACTCGAGTTTTATATCAAATAATTAATTTTGTATTTTTGTTATCTCACTTTCATTATTCGGTGACAAGTTGAGAACAACTGATGGATATTGCCTATGTGTCAGCGTTCCACCCCAGAACATTCATTTTTAAAAGCATAGAAGTCCATAATTGAACATCCCACACTCTTGATACTTAGTAAATATATTCATTAGAGGTGTAGGAGCGATGATACAGCGAAATGTGCGTGGTTGTGTTTATTTTCGCTTTTTCAATTTTATTATGTATTGGACTATCCCCCTTCCCCTTTTTTTGACATCAAAACTCAATTAACTTTGTTCAATGTTTTTTTTTTGTTCCATAAGTATGTATTTCACACTTGTCTCATTTATAATGACAAAATGACAATTCTGTTTTGGAAGTATTTTAATTTGTTTTCTGAATTTCCTTGGAACATCAAATCTTAATTTGTTGTGATAGCTTTTTGGAAATTTATTCAACTTCACATAAAATATCTACTGTTTGTGTATACAAGATGCAATGATTTGGTATTGCGATTTTATATCCTTAGAAGTTTCTGAAATCTTAATGTAATCATTTTGCAATGGCTGCTGCCAGTGTGCTTCATTGATTGCACTTGCTGATGCTATATTATTATGAAGTTTTGAGACCATTTCAATATGAAACTTACATGATCACAATTTTAATTAGGAAATGTAAATATGTTCCATTTGGTCAAGAGTCATTTTTTATTGTGTCAAAAGTCTGTTGAAATAATTTGTTAACAGTACTAGTGGTACTTTAAATTTATCAATTGATAATGATAACTTCTATGTAATATCCTTAGAACAGTTGTGCTTGTAAAGATATTCAATTGGATACTCATGTTAACCCTTGCCACTATTTAAATATGTTATTGTTTGTCAAAAGTCAAGATCGTGTCAAAAATTATTAATGTTCCCACTATAATAGCTAGGAAATGGAATATCTATGGAGTACTTTTTGGAATACAAATGAATCATGGGAATATGAAAAAAAAATTCAAGGAATTTCGATGAAGCTTCATACAACACCAATGTATTGATTCCAACATCAACGTCCGTCTCACATAAAACTGGAAGTTTGCAAGGTCATGATTCTCTTTGAAAGGAACATTCGTTGGTCTGTTTCTTGCTATCTTGATAGTCTGTATCTTGAACAGTTCTAGTTAATCAGGTCTGCTTCTACGTTTGACGTTTGACACGTAGTGCATTTACATGATGTCGTCTGTCTGTGGTTTTATAATGACAATGTGTAACGACAAGATGAAAAAGAATCCTTCCTTTTCTGACCTGTTCTTTCTCAAGATAGCTGCTAACATGGAAAGGCCCTTCGGTTTTGTCTGAACCTTGTGCCACAGAATGGCTGCACTAAAGAGTCGTCTGGTGAAGTGAAAAAATGCCTGTCCAAATTATCCGCTTCGATGAAAGTGCCAGTCCGTCTGTCCATTTACAGTTTCACGCCATTTCGTCATTACGTCATTTCTTGACACACTCTTAAACAATTGTTGTGATCGTACAGACATCAGAATAGTATTTGAATTGAAAAAGGTTTGATTATTTTCATTCTGTTTAAAAGGACGATGAATTTGTCCGTGGCCTGTGGTTTTTAGACTATCTCTTGTCCGTTCGCCAATCAACAATTTGTGAACTGTGGTCTTAGACGTTGGCATGAAAAGCCACCATTTCTACTTCAGTTTCTTTATTGGTTATATGAGGTCATGATGTCGTCTGATTGGTACAGTTAGTATTTACCCTATATACAAAAATGGTGTCGTCTTCGTGGTCATCTATGCTGAAAAAACGTTTGTTGTTTTTGAGGTAGTGTTCTTTGTAGGAAAAGTCGTCATAATTATGGAACAATAAGAAGACTACTGACAAGCTCAAGTCTGTTCGTCTAAAGATGGCTTCAATTTCGACCATCATTGCTTTATTTTCCTGAATTGTCGAAATGTAGGAGAACCATGCATTGGTACTTACGGGTTTTCGTCCAACCGTCGTCTGCTGAAAAGAAAACCATGCATTGCTTCTAATTTAAAGACTAGTCCGTTCGTCTACCAATGTTTCAAATCCAACAGTCGCTGCTGTGGGAAAGCCCTGTCATCAATTTGTCTAAAGTAAACCTTGTGCCTTTCACATAATAGCTTCACATCAAAGAGTCGTCTGTGGTAAAGTGATGTTTTAAATTCATCAATGGCGCTTTGTTCTAGTCGTCCCGGTTGGTGTAAGTGCCAGTCCGTCTGTCCTTTAAGTTATCCTTATATCAGTATCAACTCCAGTTTTATCTTTAGCAGATGAGATCACAGAAACAATGTAGTACATGTATGTGAATTGAAGTCGTCTGTTACTGTGAAAAATGTTTCATTTCCAGTCTTTTAATAGGACAATCTGTCATTGTCGTCTCCATTGGTGTGTGTATCATAAGTCAGTGCATGTTTGGTGGTAATAAGTTTTGCAGGACATTTGAAGTTGTCTTTTTATGGCACAAACAACTTGAGATATGAAAAAATCCAGTCCGTTCGTCTACTAGTGCTTAACGTCCAACAGTCGTCTACAGAAAAAAGTAGAACTACCAATGGTCTGCGGAAACAAAACGATGTAGAGCAAATGAAAAAAAAATCAGTCCTTTCGTCAACCACTGTTTCACGTCCAACGGTCGTCTACAGAAATTCTGAAAGTTCAGTCCGTTCGTCATAGAACAAAACCATGAATTACTACTCAAATGTTCGGTCCGTTCGTCAGAGAACAAAACCATGAATTGGTACTCAAAAGTTCAGTCTGTTCGTCATAGAACAAAACCATGAATTGCTACTCAAAAGTTTGTCTATCACTGTTTCACGTCCAACGGTCGTCTACAGAGATTTTCACTAGTCCAGTCCGTTCGTCAGAGAACAAAATTATGTCTGTTCGGCTACCATGTTCTCTCGTCCAGGAGTCGTCTGATTAGGAAAACACATCCACTGAGTGAAAAAGTCTAGACAATGCGTTTTCTATTTAATGTTTAGTTCGTTGGTCCAACAATACTTCACTCGGTTGTCTGATGTGATCAAAGTCGTGCAGTGCCACTAGAAGCCCAGTCTAGACTATTGATTCTCCTCCAGGAGTCGTCTGCTGAGAAAACAAATGCACTGCTACTGAAAAGTTCTGTCCATTTGTCTACCACTGTTATCAATATCATGCATATTTTGTCTTGTATTTTAATCAGTCGTCTACCGAGAGCAAATCCGTGCAGCGTAAGTAAAAGGTCAGCCTGTTTCGTCTGCCAGTTTCATGCGCAATAGTCGTCTGCTGAGAATGTGGGAACGGTCATCTGAATAAAACCTTTTAGAGCTTCTGGAATGGTCCAGTCCGTCCACCCACGAGTGGATTGCTATGGCGAAGTGTACGTCTGTCTGTTCGTCCATTAATGGAACATGGTCAAAATGTACATCGTGGTTTCTTAACCAGTCATTGAGATGGTCTTGTTTCGGCAATGTGATAAAGTCGTCTGCTATTGAATGCAACAAGAATTTTAAAAGACAAATTTGTCAAGCGCAGGGCTTCTGATTGGTATATTGATACTGACTTGTCATTTGCCTTTTGAAAAGACAATCCATACATGATATTGCCTGTTAAAGTCGTCTTCGGCAGGTAACAGAGATGTCTCGTCTCTAATACAGTATTAAGTGACGAAATTAACTCATCAGTGGTCTGCTGATGAAGAACTAAATATTTCAATAACAATGTTTGCTTTTTGACAGACATTAGTCCAGTTTTCTTTCTATATTCCTTCAAACCTGTCTGTAATTTTGAAATACTTGTACCGCTTTCATGATTAACAAGGTTGGACCAGTCTGTTCATCAAATATGCTTCGGTTCTTTAACCTTTCATTCCTTTAAAGAAAAAGACGAAAGAATACCACAAATTAACGTTCCAGTTATGAGAACGTTATATATAGACAAAGAAAAGTCTTCTTTAATCCCAAGCTGAAATATCGAAGCGGCAACCAAATTGAAGTGTTGTGAAGGCGTATTGTTAAACTCTGTAAATTATTGTCAAAATCTAATTAGCAGTTATAAGGTGTCTACATCGGGAAAGGAGGTTGCTGCCATGAACGTGCATCACGATGTACACTGAACGACTATCAGCGGATTCCAGTTGCGTGGAGGTCGGTGTTTGTCAAAGGAAGACCAGCAATGCCTATGTTAATAAGGACCAGACGAAGAAGCCCTGATGCAATGACGAAGATGATACCGAGATGATCCTAGCCACGGTAACATTGTTGATTTTTGACATGATCTTCATTTACTCTATGTAAATATATGTTTATTGTTGTAATACTTTCACATTAACTGATAGGACTTTGCGAATGAAAACGCATGAAGATAAATGCCATTGTAAAAATGAACACATCTGTAGTAATCTTTGATTCTCATTGTGAACATTCTTGTTTAAATAAGAAAGTTTGATTAAAAAGTTACGGCAATAAATGTATTGTTTCCATTCTTGTCTGGAAAGTAAACGTTGTAACTGATTATTGATATAAGATATTTGGTTTTGGGAAGATAACATTATCTCTTTGTTTCTTATTCATATTTAAATGTCTAAGAAAAATTAGCGTTTCCACAAAATAAATTAATATCGTTCTTGTTCTCCTTAACAGAGGTACGGTATATATAATACTTTTGACTTGCATACAGCCACCTACTTCACAACTACTCGACAGTAATTAGTACGTACAATGACATCTTTGTTATTTGGAAATTAATTTGTACAGTATGGAGACCACCCCCCAACCATAGTAAGAACTCGCAATTTTTTTTCATTAAGGATATCCATCTCTTTGAAATGCTCCAAAATCACTGCTGGAATTTTTACATATTTTAGCGTAGCAATATATCTCGTTTTCGGATTTATTTTGATCAAAAATAAGTTGAAGGTCACAGTGTATTTAGCTACATATTATAATGTGAACAATGATCTTGAAGAAATACGTCTAATAATCGTGTATAACGAATCCGAAACGATACAGAATGCCTCGGAAATAATCAATATTGATATGTCATTCAATCACTATTTCCCCGGATCCTAACGGGTCAAAATTGATGACTTCTCCAAACAGGTCAAACATTCATGCACCGTGCATGGTCGAATCCACTGTTATGATCAACATTGATACCGTTAAATGCATACACGACCTTTAAATAACTATATTGGATGTGTAACGCTATTATGTATAACCACTATAGATAATGAAAACCTACGTAACATGTATTATAAAAAGTCTTTGTAGGATTCATGTTAAACTAACAGCATATATACAATATGTACTTCTAACAGCGAATGACACTTAATGTCACTGTCGGAAAATATTATTGAAGATACAAAAGACCTAATGCAGTGCAAAACGATTCTTATGGTTTAAGCAAAACCACGTTGACGTGTCTCTGTTCGACATTTTCCTAGTTGTTTTTTCAAACATCCACCGAAGGTAAACAGTATTTTAAAATCCGTAGATATAGATTCATAGAACATGTTCTAAGGTATAATATTCATTAGAAACAATCACTGTTCAATTTTTGATATTATACAGTTAAAATCGCTTTAAGCGTTAACGAAATAACATTTCACCATCTGACGGATTTGAGAGCGAGCTGTGAATGTAAACTTTATTTGGTGTCATCTCAAAAGACTGGCCTATTTTCAAGGAGATTTCTGTTTACAATGTCGAACGTTCAAAATTAAGGATGTCGCCTGTGCGACGTAAGTATGTGGATGCGGTTGCATTCCAAACGTTTTAATAGTATATTTGTATATCTCCAGTATAGAGTATATCTCTGTTCATCTTTAATATACATAATAAAATTTCAGTATGCATATGTTTATAAGTAACAGTCCTCACAAGTATGCGCATGAATTATATTAACTCGGCCAAGTCGGCGAGAGGCAAAGTCGTTCCCAAGGTCCATATCGTGGAAATGAAGAAATGAATGCCTAATCTGCTGTCTAAGAAATGCATGGTCATATTACAAATAACCGCATGGTTTAAGTCAACGAAGAATTACATTTGTCTATTCCAACTGATGGTAGACCGGTTATGGAAATCACATCATTAAAAAAATCTTAAAAAATAAAATACTCAAGTATCCATTGCGTCATTATCAATGATTTTATATGTGGGTTACACCATGCGTATAAAACTTGTATCCTTATGTTATTAAGTATAAACTATAGACGAAATGCATTGATATCTTAACAGACCCCTTGCCTTTTGATGGACATGTTTAGTTGCAGTGTTTACATAATAATGTTAAGTTGAAGATACTGGCTCAGCAGATTTAGGGATGATGTTTCATCCCTTGCGTAACAAATGGCGTCATGCTTTCTGGATGGGAATATGATATACTGCCGCTTTTACTTTTTGAGACCGGTTTATTATCAGGGAGATTTATATTGATAAAGTATTCTACATTACATTAATTATTCTATTTAACACTTCGAATATCAATTTTGTGAGCTACATTTTGTAAACTGGTATCCGGATAAGGTCTCCCAGACCTTATTGTAATGAACAATTCCCGTGACTGACACGTGATCAAACCCTGCTAATTTTTATCGTACATAGTAGCCCTATGGGTTGGTAGAACGTAACGGCTAACCTTCAAGACCAGCTCCTTTTCAATAAATATTTTTCAGTAAGGAATCCATGACTCATTTTATAGCACATGGTCATATGTAACCGTAAAACACAAATATAGCTCGTATTCCCAGCACACTCACATCCGACAGTTAATGGAAATGTCTATAAGATATTCATACTTACAGCATCATTAAACAGCACATATATTAAAAATGAAAATGACAGAAAAACGGCCTTCATACATGTAACGATCAGGTAATCTCCGTATATGCATGGATAAGCATAATTACCTACATGTGAATGTACAAAAACTATAACAAACAAGCATTCTGTGAGTATTGCTAAACCAATACATGTCCCCTACCGCCGCTCTCAAGTTTAAACTTTAGCCAAATTTGAGTAAAAATGTTTAGCCAAAACTGAAACATGATCATTTTATGAAAATAAGTTCATTCCAAACAATGTGTAAATTCAACTCTATTGAGAATACAGAGAAAACAGTTAAGTCTATAATATGGAAAAAAAATAAAAAATGGAAATAATTTTTTCGTTTTTAAACGTACAGAAGTAAAGCGAACACACCCAAAGAACCTCTATGCGATGAATCAGCATCCTAATACCATTATTAAGTGAATGGTGTGCCATTATAAAACTTTAACTAAAACTTTAGCCTGAAGAATACAGAGAAAAAAATTAATATGGCAAAAAAAAACAAAAAAAAACAGATTTGTAACGGAGAATTTTGAAAATTTCTAAGAGGATTTCATCACGCATACAGGTACATATAAATATTCCCAAATTAACCATACCTGTATTTCTTACAACCATAAAAATACCTGGTATACAGTTGTAACGTTTTTGACTCGTCGTGAACCATTACATGTACATACACAGAGGTTATTAAACGGAATCATATAGCTGTTTTGTCAATCCTAGATTAATGTATTATGAGATTAGAGCCGAATGAACTTGAATGACCCCGCTAATCATATGTTGACGTATTGTATTTTCGGGTGTGTTTGTGGATAGCTGCATGTATTACAGACTAAACGTAAGGACAAAAATTAGGAAATTATTTTGAACTATGAATTTATAATTTCATTTAACTTTTTTTTCGTGACAAATAATGTTTTTTCTGTATATTTTTTAAGCTTGAATATCAGTCAGTAGGATTTGCGGTAAGAATATGTTTAAAATTCCCCAGATCTTGCCCCAATTCTATCCATGTAGAGTACTTGTATATGCCCTGATGTTACTGCCAATGCCTATAGGACTAATATATGTCCTAAATATAGGGGTTTGACAGATAGTTGACAAAATGTTGATCAGTTAATTTGATTTAAAGTCAAATATTTTGATGGATTTTTTTTATATTAAACAGATAAATAAATGTATAAAACGCCCCCCCCCCCCCCCCCCCCCCCCCCCCCCCCCCACCACCACCACCACCAAAAACAGCTCAAAATATAAAAAATAAAGAAAATGCAAGCAAAAATGTGAATAAGGTGTAAAATTAAAACCGTTGGAAATTCCTTTTACAAATGACGGATGTTAAGTAAAGATTACCTGGGGGTGTCTGTGTGGTTGACTGGCATGTTATGTGGTCCCCATGTGGGGATGTATGCTCTGTCGTTCTCCCGTCGTTGGTGGTGGAACTCTATTTGAGGACATCGTAGGCTAGGTAGACCCCGGTTCCTTCGGCGGAAGAAAGTGTCTGCATCCATGTTTAAATCCTTTTAGTCAGTATTGTCAGTCTTTGACTTTCAACGGAATAACAGTAAAATAATCAACATCCATATTAAGGTTTTGACTAGGTGTTTGGTTTTTCATGAAAACATCAAACCTTTGTCACCAAACTCCAATAATGTCTCGAGATCGATGGAGTTCATAGTATCTGTCGATGATTCAATAGTTTTTGTTTATCCAGTTATTGTGATGTTACCCTGAAATAAAATTGTAATTGTGTCATTTTTGTATTTCTGTCCATCTACCCTCGATATAAATTGCATTCAAACAATTTCAATTCCAAATTCGTTGAACTCTTACAGCAAATTAGTATAGACTGATCTGTTCTAATCTGTTGGCAAAATTACCTCACTCTTGTTATATTCGCTATCAATGCCAAGGTAAGATTTCCTTGTACTAACAACTGTGTATTGTTTACGTTTGTTATGAATACAATAAACAAGATTTTACACGGCTATGTAAATCTATTCGTGTGTAATGCTACCCTAGACGCCATATGCCCAATCAAGGTTGACAGAAACCGGTGACAATGCCTCAAAATCAAATTGGTTTGTTAGTGAATTACAAATAATGACAGATTAAAGTTTAAACCGGACCAGATGTATAATGAAACGGCGCCGTAGTGTGCATTGGTATATACTGTATGCCAATGCCTTTTGTGATTTCTTTCTTTCGCGGTTTCAGAGCTATTATGATAACTTATTGGTATATATTTTGACGTAGATCACATATAAACAAATATTCACATGCTAAAAATGTATTTCAAATTAATTGGTTGAAGTTTTTATATTGATCCTGATTTGTTATCTACAGTCAGTGGCGAAGCTATGCGAAATTATATGGACTGTTTTTTAAAATCAATCTCTCTTTTCCTTCCTTGTTTTTTTCTTTACTCATTTCTTTTTCGGAAAACAATAATGGATGTTTAGTCACACAATCATACATGGTAGCTATACCAATGGTTTATGTTGTACAGCATTTGATAATCATAAAACTGACAGTGTACGTGCTTTGTTAGATGTTGTTGAAATTGTTGGTGATATTAAAATAAAAATTCATGCTTTTCCGTCAACATTTACCCTAATATTGATGTATGTCCGTCAACATTCCCCTAATATTGATGTATGTCCGTCAACATCCCCCTAATATTGATGTATGTCCGTCAACATCCCCCTAATATTGATGTGTATGTCCGTCAACATCCCCCTAATACTGATGTATGTCCGTCAACATCTCCCTAATATTGATGTATGTCCGTCAACATCCCCCTAATATTGATGTATGTCCGTCAACATCCCCCTAAAATTGATGTATGTCCGTCAACATCCCCCTAATACTGATGTATGTCCGTCAACATCTCCCTAATATTGATGTATGTCCGTCAACATCCCCCTTATATTGATGTATGTCCGTCAACATCCCCCTTATATTGATGTATGTCCGTCAACATCTCCCTAATATTGATGTATGTCCGTCAACATCCCCCTTATATTGATGTATGTCCGTCAACATCCCCCTAATATTGATGTATGTCCGTCAACATCCCCCTAATATTGATGTATGTCCGTCAACATCCCCCTAATACTGATGTATGTCCGTCAACATCCTCTGGTATTGATGTATGTCCGTCAACATCCCCCTAATATTGATGTGCGTCCGTCAACATCCCCCTAATATTGATGTGTGTCCGTCAACTTTCCTAATACTGATGTATGTCCGTCAACATCCCCCTAATACTGATGTATGTCCGTCAACATCCCCCTAATATTGATGTGCGTCCGTCAACATCCCCCTAATACTGATGTATGTCCGTCAACTTTCCTAATACTGATGTATGTCCGTCAACTTCCCCTTTATACTGATTTGTGTCCGTCAACATCCCCCTAATATTGATGTATGTCCGTCAACATCCCCCTAATATTGATGTATGTCCGTCAACATCCCCCTAATATTGATGTATGTCCGTCAACATCTCCCTAATATTGATTAGTGTCCGTCAACTTTCCTAATACTGATGTATGTCCGTCAACATCCCCCTAATACTGATGTATGTCCGTCAACATCCCCCTAATACTGATGTATGTCCGTCAACATCCCCCTAATATTGATGTATGTCCGTCAACTTTCCTAATACTGATGTATGTCCGTCAACATCCCCCTAATACTGATGTATGTCCGTCAACATCCCCCTAATACTGATGTATGTCCGTCAACATCCCCCTAATATTGATGTGTGTTCGTCAACATCCCCCTTAAATTGATGTATGTCCGTCAACATCCCCCTAATATTGATGTTTGTCCGTCAACATCCCCCTAATATTGATGTATGTCCGTCAACATCCCCCTAATATTGATGTTTGTCCGTCAACATCCCCCTAATATTGATGTATGTCCGTCAACATCCCCCTAATATTGATGTATGTCCGTCAACATCCCCCTAATATTGATGTGTGTTCGTCAACATCCCCCTAATATTGATGTATGTTCGTCAACTTTCCTAATACTGATGTGTGTCCGTCAACATCCCCCTAATATTGATGTGTGTTCGTCAACATCCCCCTTAAATTGATGCATGGCCGTCAACATCCCCCTAATATTGATGTATGTCCGTCAACTTCCCCCTAATACTGATGTATGTTCGTCAACTTTCCTAATACTGATGTATGTCCGTCAACATCCCCCTAATATTGATGTGTGTTCGTCAACATCCCCCTTAAATTGATGCATGGCCGTCAACATCCCCCTAATATTGATGTGCGTCCGTCAACATCCCCCTAATATTGATGTATGTCCGTCAACTTTCCTAATACTGATGTATGTCCGTCAACATCCTCCTAATATTGATGAATGTCCATCAACATCCCCCTAATATTGATGTGTTTCCGTCGACATCCCCCTAATATTGATGTATGTCCGTCGACATCCCCCTAATATTGATGTATGTCCGTCAACTTTCCTAATACTGATGTGTGTCCGTTAACATCCCCCTAACACTGATGTATGTCCGTCAACATCCCCCTTAAATTGATGTATGTCCGTCAACATCCCCCTAATATTGATGTATGTCCGTCAACATCCCCCTAATACTGGTGTATGTCCGTCAACTTTCCTAATACTGATGTATGTCCGTCAACATCCCCCTAATATTGATGTATGTCCGTCAACATCCTCTGGTATTGATGTATGTCCGTCAACATCCCCCTAATATTGATGTATGTCCGTCAACATCCCCTTAATACTGATTTGTGTCCGTCAACATCCCCATAATACTGATGTATGTTCGTCAACTTTCCTAATACTGATGTATGTTCGTCAACTTTCCTAATATTGATGTATGTCCGTCAACATCCCCCTAATACTGGTGTATGTCCGTCAACTTTCCTAATACTGATGTATGTCCGTCAACATCCCCCTAATATTGATGTATGTCCGTCAACATCCCCCTAATATTGATGTATGTCCGTCAACATCCCCTTAATACTGATTTGTGTCCGTCAACATCCCCATAATACTGATGTATGTTCGTCAACTTTCCTAATACTGATGTATGTTCGTCAACTTTCCTAATACTGATGTATGTCCGTCAACATCCCCCTAATATTGATGTATGTCCGTCAACATCCCCCTAATATTGATGTATGTCCGTCAACATCCCCCTAATATTGATGTATGTCCGTCAACATCTCCCTAATATTGATGTATGTCCGTCAACATCCCCCTTATATTGATTAGTGTCCGTCAACTTTCCTAATACTGATGTATGTCCGTCAACTTCCCCCTAATATTGATGTATGTCCGTCAACATCCCCCTAATATTGATGTATGTCCGTCAACATCCCCCTAATATTGATGTGCGTCCGTCAACATCCTGTGGTATTGATGTATGTGCGTCAACGTCTCCCTAAAATTGATGTATGCCCGTCATCATCCTCTGGTATTGATGTATGTACGTCAACATTCCCCTAAAATTGTTGTATGTCCGTCAACATCCTCTGGTATTGATATATGTGTGTCAACATCTCCCTAAAATTGTTGTATGTCCGTCAACTTCCCCTTTATACTGATGTATATCCGTCAACATCCCCTAATACTGTAGTATGTTCGTCAACTTTCCTAATACTGATGTATGTCCGTCAACATCCCACTAGAATTCATGTATGTCCGTCAACATCCCCCTAATATTGATGTATGTCCGTCAACATCCCCCTAATACTGATGTATGTCCGTCAACATCCCCCTAATACTGATGTATGTCCGTCAACATCCCCCTAATATTGATGTATGTCCGTCAACATCCCCCTAATACTGATGTATATCCGTCAACATCCCCCTAATACTGATATGTACGTCAACTTTCCTAATACTGATGTATGTCCGTCAACATCCCACTAGAATTCATGTATGTCCGTCAACATCCCCCTTATATTGATGTATGTCCGTCAACATCCCCCTAATATTGATGTATGTCCGTCAACATCCCCCTTATATTGATTAGTGTCCGTCAACTTTCCTAATACTGATGTATGTCCGTCAACTTCCCCCTAATATTGATGTATGTCCGTCAACATCCCTCTAATATTGATGTATGTCCGTCAACATCCCCCTAATATTGATGTATGTCCGTCAACATCCCCCTAATATTGATGTGCGTCCGTCAACATCCTGTGGTATTGATGTATGTGCGTCAACGTCTCCCTAAAATTGATGTATGCCCGTCATCATCCTCTGGTATTGATGTATGTACGTCAACATTCCCCTAAAATTGTTGTATGTCCGTCAACATCCTCTGGTATTGATATATGTGTGTCAACATGTCCCTAAAATTGTTGTATGTCCGTCAACTTCCCCCTTATACTGATGTATA
The DNA here is from genome assembly GCF_902652985.1 of Pecten maximus. Taxonomy (NCBI): domain Eukaryota; kingdom Metazoa; phylum Mollusca; class Bivalvia; order Pectinida; family Pectinidae; genus Pecten; species Pecten maximus. The sequence goes on along the minus strand of NC_047032.1, from coordinate 18,144,610 downwards.
TCCGTCAACATCCCCCTAATACTGATGTATGTTCGTCAACTTTCCTAATACTGATGTATGTCCGTCAACATCCCACTAGAATTCATGTATGCCCATCAACTTTCCTAATACTGATGTATGTCCGTCAACATCCCCCTAATATTGATGTATGTCGTCAACATCCCCCTAATACTGATGTATATCCGTCAACATCCCCCTAATACTGATGTATGTTCGTCAACTTTCCTAATACTGATGTATGTCCCTCAACATCCCCCTAATATTGATGTATGTCCGTCAACATCCCCCTTATATTGATGTATGTCCGTCAACATCCCCCTAAAATTGTTGTATGTCCGTCAACATCCCCCTAATATTGATGTATGTCCGTCAACATTCCCCTTATATTGATGTGTGTCCGTCAACTTTCCTAATACTGATGTATGTCCGTCAACATCCCACTAGAATTCATGTATGTCCGTCAACATCCCCCTAATATTGATGTATGTCCGTCAACATCTCCTCTAAAATTGATGTATGTACGTCAACATTCCTCTAAAATTGATGTATGTACGTCAACATTCCTCTAAAATTGATGTATGTCCGTCAACATCTCCCTAATATTGATGTATGTCCGTCAACATTCCTCTAAAATTGATGTATGCCCGTCAACTTTCCTAATACTGATGTATGTCCGTCAACATCCCCCTAATACTGATGTATGTCCGTCAACATCCCCCTAATACTGATGTATATCCGTCAACATCCCCCTAATACTGATGTATGTTCATCAACTTTCCTAATACTGATGTATGTCCGTCAACATCCCCCTAATATTGATGTATGTCCGTCAACATCCCCCTAATATTGATGTATGTCCGTCAACATCCCCCTAATATTGATGTATGTCCTTCAACATCCCCCTAATATTGATGTATTTCCGTCAACATCCCCCTAATATTGATGTATGTCCGTCAACATCCCCCTAATAGTGATGTATGTCCGTCAACATCCCCCTAATATTGATGTATGTCCGTCAACATCCCCCTTATATTGATTAGTGTCCGTCAACTTTCCTAATACTGATGTATGCCCGTCAACTTTCCTAATACTGATGTATGTCCGTCAACTTTCCTAATACTGATGTATGCCCGTCAACTTTCCTAATATTGATGTATGTCCGTCAACATCCCCCTAATATTGATGTATGTCCGTCAACATCCCCCTAATATTGATGTATGTCCTTCAACATCCCCCTAATATTGATGTATTTCCGTCAACATCCCCCTAATATTGATGTATGTCCGTCAACATCCCCCTAATAGTGATGTATGTCCGTCAACATCCCCCTAATATTGATGTATGTCCGTCAACATCCCCCTTATATTGATTAGTGTCCGTCAACTTTCCTAATACTGATGTATGCCCGTCAACTTTCCTAATACTGATGTATGCCCGTCAACTTTCCTAATACTGATGTATGCCCGTCAACTTTCCTAATACTGATGTATGTCCGTCAACATCCCCCTAATATTGATGTATGTCCGTCAACATCCCCCTAATATTGATGTGCGTCCGTCAATATCCCCCTAACATTGTTGTATGTCCGTCAACATCTTCTGGTATTGATGTATGTGCGTCAACTTCCCCCCTAATATTGATGTATGACCGTCAACATCCCACCTAAAATTGATGTATGTCCGTCAACTTTCCTAATACTGATGTATGTCCGTCAACATCCCACTAGAATTCATGTATGCCCGTCAACTCTCCTAATACTGATGTATATCCGTCAACATCCCCCTAATATTGATGTATGTCCGTCAACATCCCCCTAATATTGATGTATGTCCGTCAACATCCCCTAATACTGATGTATATCCGTCAACATCCCCCTAATACTGATGTATGTCCGTCAACATCCCCCTAATATTGATGTATGTCCGTCAACATCCCCCTAATATTGATGTATGTCCGTCAACATCCCCCTAATACTGATGTATATCCGTCAACATCCCCCTAATACTGATGTATGTCCGTCAACATCCCCCTAATATTGATGTATGTACGTCAACTTTCCTAATACTGATGTATGTCCGTCAACTTCCCCCTAATATTGATGTATGTCTGTCAACATCCCTCTAATATTGATGTATGTCCGTCAACATCCCCCTAATATTGATGTATGTCCGTCAACATCCCCCTAATATTGATGTATGGTCCGTCAACATCCCCCTATATTGATGTGTTCCGTCAACATCCCCCTATACTGATGTATGTCCGTCAACATCCCCCTAAATGTTGTATGTCCGTCAACATCCCCCAAAATCTGATGTATGTCCGTCACATCCCCCTTTTATGATGTATGTCCGTCACATCCCCCTAATTGATGTATGTCCGTCAACATCCCCTATACTGATGTATGTCCGTCAACATCCCCCTAAATTGTTGTATGTCCGTCAACATCCCCCTAATACTGATGTATGTCCGTCAACATCCCCCTTATATTGATGTATGTCCGTCAACATCCCCCTAATATTGATGTATGTCCGTCAACATCCCCCTTATACTGATGTATATCCGTCAACATCCCCCTAATACTGATGTATATCCGTCAACATCCCCCTAATATTGATGTATGTCCGTCAACATCCCCTAATATTGATGTATGTCCGTCAACATCCCCATAGTACTGATGTATGTCCGTCAACATCCCCCTAATATTGATGTATGTCCGTCAACATCCCCCTAATATTGATGTATGTCCGTCAACATCCCCTAATATTGATGTATGTCCGTCAACATCCCCCTAATACTGATGTATATCCGTCAACATCCCCCTAATATTGATGTATGTCCGTCAACATCCCCTAATATTGATGTATGTCCGTCAACATCCCCATAATACTGATGTATGTCCGTCAACATCCCCCTAATACTGATGTATGTCCGTCAACATCCCCCTAATATTGATGTATGTCCGTCAACATCCCCCTAATACTGATGTATGTCCGTCAACATCCCCCTAATATTGATGTGTGTCCGTCAACATCCCCCTAATACTGAGGTATGTCCGTCAACATCCCCCTAATACTGATGTATGTCGGTCAACTTCCCTAATACTGATGTATGTCCGTCAACATCCTCCTAATATTGATGTATGTCCGTCAACATCCCCCTAATATTGATGTATGTCCGTCAACATCCCCCTAATATTGATGTATGTCCGTCAACATCCCCTAATACTGATGTATGTCCGTCAACATCCCCCTAATATTGATGTGCGTCCGTCAACATCCCCCTAATATTGATGTGTGTCCGTCAACTTTCCTAATACTGATGTATGTCCGTCAACATCCCCCTAATACTGATGTATGTCCGTCAACATCCCCCTAATATTGATGTGTGTTCGTCAACATCCCCCTTAAATTGATGCATGGCCGTCAACATCCCCCTAATATTGATGTATGTCCGTCAACATCCCCCTAATATTGATGTATGTCCGTCAACTTTCCTAATACTGATGTATGTCCGTCAACATCCTCCTAATATTGATGAATGTCCATCAACATCCCCCTAATATTGATGTGTTTCCGTCGACATCCCCCTAATATTGATGTATGTCCGTCGACATCCCCCTAATATTGATGTATGTCCGTCAACTTTCCTAATACTGATGTGTGTCCGTTAACATCCCCCTAATACTGATGTATGTCCGTCAACATCCCCCTAATACTGATGTATGTCCGTCAACATCCCCCTAATATTGATGTGCGTCCGTCAACATCCCCCTAATATTGATGTGTGTCCGTCAACTTTCCTAATACTGATGTATGTCCGTCAACATCCCCCTAATACTGATGTATGTCCGTCAACATCCCCCTAATATTGATGTGTGTTCGTCAACATCCCCCTTAAATTGATGCATGGCCGTCAACATCCCCCTAATATTGATGTATGTCCGTCAACATCCCCCTAATATTGATGTATGTCCGTCAACTTTCCTAATACTGATGTATGTCCGTCAACATCCTCCTAATATTGATGAATGTCCATCAACATCCCCCTAATATTGATGTGTTTCCGTCGACATCCCCCTAATATTGATGTATGTCCGTCGACATCCCCCTAATATTGATGTGTGTTCGTCAACTTTCCTAATATTGATGTATGTCCGTCAACATCCCCCTTAAATTGATGCATGGCCGTCGACATCCCCCTAATATTGATGTATGTCCGTCAATTTTCCTAATACTGATGTGTGTCCGTTAACATCCCCCTAACACTGATGTATGTCCGTCAACATCCCCCTAATACTGGTGTATGTCCGTCAACTTTTCTAATACTGATGTATGTCCGTCAACATCCCCCTAATATTGATGTATGTCCGTCAACTTTCCTAATACTGATGTATGTCCGTCAACATCCTCCTAATATTGATGAATGTCCATCAACATCCCCCTAATACTGATGTATGTCCGTCAACATCCCCCTAATACTGGTGTATGTCCGTCAACATCCCCCTAATATTGATGTGCGTCCGTCAACATCCCCCTTAAATTGATGTATGTCCGTCACCATCCCCCTAATACTGATGTATGTCCGTCAACATCCCCCTAATATTGATGTGCGTCCGTCAACATCCCCCTTAAATTGATGTATGTCCGTCAACATCCCCCTAATATTGATGTATGTCCGTCACCATCCCCCTAATATTGATGTATGTCCGTCACCATCCCCCTAATACTGATGTATGTCCGTCAACATCCCCCTAATACTGATGTATGTCCGTCAACATCCCCCTAATATTGATGTGTGTTCGTCAACATCTCCCTAATACTGATGTATGTCCGTCAACATCCCCCTAATACTGATGTATGTCCGTCAACATCCCCCTAATATTGATGTGTGTTCGTCAACATCTCCCTAAAATTGATGTATGCCCGTCAACTTTCCTAATACTGATGTATGTCCGTCAACATCCCCCTAATATTGATGTATGTCCGTCAACATCCCCCTAATATTGATGTGTGTCCGTCGACATCCCCCTAATATTGATGTATGACCGTCAACTTTCCTAATACTGATGTGTGTCCGTTAATATCCCCCTAATACTGATGTATGTCCGTCAACATCCCCCTAATATTGATGTATGTCCGTCAACATCCCCCTAATACTGATTTGTGTCCGTCAACATCCCCATAATACTGATGTATGTCCGTCAACATCCCCCTTAAATTGATGTATGTCCGTCAACATCCCCCTAATACTGGTGTATGTTCGTCAACTTTTCTAATACTGATGTATGTCCGTCAACATCCCCCTAATATTGATGTATGTCCGTCAACATCCCCCTAATATTGATGTGCGTCCGTCAATATCCCCCTAAAATTGTTGTATGTCCGTCAACATCCCCCTAATACTGATGTATGTCCGTCAACATCCCCCTAATACTGATGTATGTCCGTCAACATCCCCCTAAAATTGTTGTATGTCCGTCAACATCCCCCTAATATTGATTTATGTTCGTCAACTTTTCTAATACTGATGTATGTCCGTCAACATCCCCCTAATATTGATGTATGTCCGTCAACATCCCCCTAATACTGATGTATGTCCGTCAACATCCCCCTAATATTGATGTATGTCCGTCAACATCCCCCTAATATTGATGTATGTCCGTCAACATCCCCCTAATATTGATGTATGTCCGTCAACATCCTGTGGTATTGATGTATGTGCGTCAACGTCTCCCTAAAATTGATGTATGCCCGTCAACATCCCCCTAATATTGATGTATGTCCGTCAACATCCCCCTAATATTGATGTATGTCCGTCAACATCCCCCTAATATTGATGTATGTCCGTCAACATCCCCCTAATATTGATGTATGTCCGTCAACATCCCCCTAATATTGATGTATGTCCGTCAACATCCCCCTAATATTGATGTATGTCCGTCAACATCCCCCTAATATTGATGTATGTCCGTCAACATCCTGTGGTATTGATGTATGTCCGTCAACATCCCCCTAATATTGATGTATGTCCGTCAACATCCCCCTAATATTGATGTATGTCCGTCAACATCCCCCTAATATTGATGTATGTCCGTCAACATCCCCCTAATACTGATGTATGTCCGTCAACATCCCCCTAATATTGATGTATGTCCGTCAACATCCCCCTAATATTGATGTATGTCCGTCAACATCCTCTGGTATTGATGTATGTCCGTCAACATCCCCCTAATATTGATGTATGTCCGTCAACATCCCCCTAATATTGATGTATGTCCGTCAACATCCCCCTAATATTGATGTATGTCCGTCAACATCCCCCTAATACTGATGTATGTCCGTCAACATCCCCCTAATATTGATGTATATCCGTCAACATCCCCCTAATACTGATGTATGTCCGTCAACATCCCCCTAATATTGATGTATGTCCGTCAACATCCCCCTAATATTGATGTATGTCCGTCAACATCCCCCTAATACTGATGTATATCCGTCAACATCCCCCTAATACTGATGTATATCCGTCAACATCCCCCTAATATTGATGTTTTTCGTCAACATCCCCCTAATACTGATGTATGTCCGTCAACATCCCCCTAATACTGGTGTATGTCCGTCAACATCCCCCTAATACTGATTTGTGTCCGTCAACATCCCCATAATACTGATGTATGTCCGTCATATCCCCCTTAAATTGATGTATGTCCGTCAACATCCCCCTAATACTGGTGTATGTTCGTCAACTTTTCTAATACTGATGTATGTCCGTCAACATCCCCCTAATATTGATGTATGTCCGTCAACATCCCCCTAATATTGATGTATGTCCGTCAACATCCCCCTAATATTGATGTATGCCCGTCAACATCCCCCTAATATTGATGTATGTCCGTCAACATCCCCCTAATACTGATGTATGTCCGTCAACATCCCCCTAATATTGATGTATGTCCGTCAACATCCCCCTAATATTGATGTATGTCCGTCAACATCCCCATAATACTGATGTATGTTCGTCAACTTTCCTAATACTGATGTATGTTCGTCAACTTTCCTAATACTGATGTATGTCCGTCAGCATCCCCCTAATATTGATGTATGTCCGTCAACTTCCCCCTAATATTGATGTATGTCCGTCAACATCCCCCTAATATTGATGTATGTCCATCAACATCCCCCTAATATTGATGTATGTCCGTCAACATCCCCCTAATATTGATGTATGTCCGTCAACTTTCCTAATACTGATGTATGTCCGTCAACATCCTCCTAATATTGATGAATGTCCATCAACATCCCCCTAATATTGATGTGTTTCCGTCGACATCCCCCTAATATTGATGTATGTCCGTCGACATCCCCCTAATATTGATGTGTGTTCGTCAACTTTCCTAATATTGATGTATGTCCGTCAACATCCCCCTTAAATTGATGCATGGCCGTCGACATCCCCCTAATATTGATGTATGTCCGTCAATTTTCCTAATACTGATGTGTGTCCGTTAACATCCCCCTAACACTGATGTATGTCCGTCAACATCCCCCTAATACTGGTGTATGTCCGTCAACTTTTCTAATACTGATGTATGTCCGTCAACATCCCCCTAATATTGATGTATGTCCGTCAACTTTCCTAATACTGATGTATGTCCGTCAACATCCTCCTAATATTGATGAATGTCCATCAACATCCCCCTAATACTGATGTATGTCCGTCAACATCCCCCTAATACTGGTGTATGTCCGTCAACATCCCCCTAATATTGATGTGCGTCCGTCAACATCCCCCTTAAATTGATGTATGTCCGTCACCATCCCCCTAATACTGATGTATGTCCGTCAACATCCCCCTAATATTGATGTGCGTCCGTCAACATCCCCCTTAAATTGATGTATGTCCGTCAACATCCCCCTAATATTGATGTGTCCGTCACCATCCCCCTAATATTGATGTATGTCCGTCACCATCCCCCTAATACTGATGTATGTCCGTCAACATCCCCCTAATACTGATGTATGTCCGTCAACATCCCCCTAATATTGATGTGTGTTCGTCAACATCTCCCTAAAATTGATGTATGCCCGTCAACTTTCCTAATACTGATGTATGTCCGTCAACATCCCCCTAATATTGATGTATGTCCGTCAACATCCCCCTAATATTGATGTGTGTCCGTCGACATCCCCCTAATATTGATGTATGACCGTCAACTTTCCTAATACTGATGTGTGTCCGTTAATATCCCCCTAATACTGATGTATGTCCGTCAACATCCCCCTAATATTGATGTATGTCCGTCAACATCCCCCTAATACTGATGTATGTCCGTCAACATCCCCCTTAAATTGATGTATGTCCGTCAACATCCCCCTAATACTGGTGTATGTTCGTCAACTTTTCTAATACTGATGTATGTCCGTCAACATCCCCCTAATATTGATGTATGTCCGTCAACATCCCCCTAATATTGATGTGCGTCCGACAATATCCCCCTAAAATTGTTGTATGTCCGTCAACATCCCCCTAATACTGATGTATGTCCGTCAACATCCCCCTAATACTGATGTATGTCCGTCAACATCCCCCTAAAATTGTTGTATGTCCGTCAACATCCCCCTAATATTGATTTATGTTCGTCAACTTTTCTAATACTGATGTATGTCCGTCAACATCCCCCTAATATTGATGTATGTCCGTCAACATCCCCCTAATACTGATGTATGTCCGTCAACATCCCCCTAATATTGATGTATGTCCGTCAACATCCCCCTAATATTGATGTATGTCCGTCAACATCCCCCTAATATTGATGTATGTCCGTCAACATCCTGTGGTATTGATGTATGTGCGTCAACGTCTCCCTAAAATTGATGTATGCCCGTCAACATCCCCCTAATATTGATGTATGTCCGTCAACATCCCCCTAATATTGATGTATGTCCGTCAACATCCCCCTAATATTGATGTATGTCCGTCAACATCCCCCTAATATTGATGTATGTCCGTCAACATCCCCCTAATATTGATGTATGTCCGTCAACATCCCCCTAATATTGATGTATGTCCGTCAACATCCCCCTAATACTGATGTATGTCCGTCAACATCCCCCTAATATTGATGTATGTCCGTCAACATCCCCCTAATATTGATGTATGTCCGTCAACATCCTGTGGTATTGATGTATGTCCGTCAACATCCCCCTAATATTGATGTATGTCCGTCAACATCCCCCTAATATTGATGTATGTCCGTCAACATCCCCCTAATATTGATGTATGTCCGTCAACATCCCCCTAATACTGATGTATGTCCGTCAACATCCCCCTAATATTGATGTATGTCCGTCAACATCCCCCTAATATTGATGTATGTCCGTCAACATCCTGTGGTATTGATGTATGTCCGTCAACATCCCCCTAATATTGATGTATGTCCGTCAACATCCCCCTAATATTGATGTATGTCCGTCAACATCCCCCTAATACTGATGTATGTCCGTCAACATCCCCCTAATATTGATGTATGTCCGTCAACATCCCCCTAATATTGATGTATGTCCGTCAACATCCCCCTAATACTGATGTATATCCGTCAACATCCCCCTAATACTGATGTATATCCGTCAACATCCCCCTAATATTGATGTTTTTCGTCAACATCCCCCTAATACTGATGTATGTCCGTCAACATCCCCCTAATACTGGTGTATGTCCGTCAACATCCCCCTAATACTGATTTGTGTCCGTCAACATCCCCATAATACTGATGTATGTCCGTCATATCCCCCTTAAATTGATGTATGTCCGTCAACATCCCCCTAATACTGGTGTATGTTCGTCAACTTTTCTAATACTGATGTATGTCCGTCAACATCCCCCTAATATTGATGTATGTCCGTCAACATCCCCCTAATATTGATGTATGCCCGTCAACATCCCCCTAATATTGATGTATGTCCGTCAACATCCCCCTAATACTGATGTATGTCCGTCAACATCCCCCTAATATTGATGTATGTCCGTCAACATCCCCCTAATATTGATGTATGTCCGTCAACATCCCCATAATACTGATGTATGTTCGTCAACTTTCCTAATACTGATGTATGTTCGTCAACTTTCCTAATACTGATGTATGTCCGTCAGCATCCCCCTAATATTGATGTATGTCCGTCAACTTCCCCCTAATATTGATGTATGTCCGTCAACATCCCCCTAATATTGATGTATGTCCATCAACATCCCCCTAATATTGATGTATGTCCGTCAACATCCCCCTAATATTGATGTGCGTCCGTCAACATCCTGTGGTATTGATGTATGTGCGTCAACGTCTCCCTAAAATTGATGTATGCCCGTCATCATCCTCTGGTATTGATGTATGTACGTCAACATTCCCCTAAAATTGTTGTATGTCCGTCAACATCCTCTGGTATTGATATATGTGTGTCAACATCTCCCTAAAATTGTTGTATGTCCGTCAACTTCCCCTTTATACTGATGTATATCCGTCAACATCCCGTAATACTGATGTATGTTCGTCAACTTTCCTAAAACTGATGTATGTCCGTCAACATCCCACTAGAATTCATGTATGCCCGTCAACTTTCCTAATACTGATGTATGTCCGTCAACATCCCCCTAATATTGATGTATGTCCGTCACCATCCCCCTAATATTGATGTATGTCCGTCAACATCCCCCTAATACTGATGTATGTCCGTCAACATCCCCCTAATATTGATGTATATCCGTCAACATCCCCCTAATACTGATGTGTGTCCGTCAACATCCCCATAATACTGATGTGTCCGTCAACATCCCCCTAATATTGATGTATGTCCGTCAACATCCCCCTAATATTGATGTATGTCCGTCAACATCCCCCTAATATTGATGTATGTCCGTCAACATCCCCCTAATATTGATGTTTGTCCGTCAACATCCCCCTAATATTGATGTTTGTCCGTCAACATCCCCCTAATATTGATGTATGTCCGTCAACATCCCCCTAATATTGATGTATGTCCGTCAACATCCCCCTAATATTGATGTATGTCCGTCAACATCCCCCTTATATTGATGTGTGTCCGTCAACTTTCCTAATACTGATGTATGTCCGTCAACATCCCACTAGAATTCATGTATGCCCGTCAACTTTCCTAATACTGATGTATGTCCGTCAACATCCCCCTAATATTGATGTATGTCCGTCAACATCCCCCTAATACTGATGTATATCCGTCAACATCCCCCTAATACTGATGTATGTTCGTCAACTTTCCTAATACTGATGTATGTCCGTCAACATCCCTCTAGTATTGATGTATGTCCGTCAACATCCCCCTAATATTGATGTATGTCCGTCAACATCCCCCTAATATTGATGTATGCCCGTCAACATCCCCCTAATATTGATGTATTTCCGTCAACATCCTCCTAATATTGATGTATGTCCGTCAACATCCTCCTAATATTGATGTATTTCCGTCAACATCCCCCTAATATTGATGTGTCCGTCAACATCCCCCTAATATTGATGTGCGTCCGTCAACATCCCCCTAATACTGATGTATGTCCGTCAACATCCCCCTAATATTGATGTATTTCCGTCAACATCCTCCTAATATTGATGTATATCCGTCAACATCCCCCTAATACTGATGTATGTTCGTCAACTTTCCTAATACTGATGTATGTCCGTCAACATCCCCCTAATATTGATGTATGTCCGTCAACATCCCCCTAATACTGATGTATATCCGTCAACATCCCCCTAATACTGATGTATGTTCGTCAACTTTCCTAATACTGATGTATGTCCGTCAACATCCCCCTAATATTGATGTATGTCCGTCAACATCCCCCTAATATTGATGTGCGTCCGTCAATATCCCCCTAAAATTGTTGTATGTCCGTCAACATCCTCTGGTATTGATGTATGTGCGTCAACATCCCCTAATATTGATGTATGACCGTCAACATCTCCCTAAAATTGATGTATGTCCGTCAACATCCCCCTAATATTGATGTATGTCCGTCAACATCCCCCTTATATTGATGTATGTCCGTCAACATCCCCCTAATATTGATGTATGTCCGTCAACATCCCCCTAATATTGATGTATGTCCGTCAACATCCCCCTTAAATTGATGTATGCCCGTCAACATCCCCATAAAATTGATGTATGCCCGTCAACATCCTCTGGTATTGATGTATGTGCGTCAACATCTCCCTAAAATTGATGTATGTCCGTCAACATGTCCCCTTATATTGATGTATGTCCGTCAACATCCCCCTTAAATTGATGTATGCCCGTCAACATCCCCATAAAATTGATGTATGCCCGTCAACATCCTCTGGTATTGATGTATGTGCGTCAACATCTCCCTAAAATTGATGTATGTCCGTCAACATCCCCCTAATATTGATGTATGTCCGTCAACATCCCCCTAATATTGATGTATGTCCGTCAACATCCCCCTAAAATTGATGTATGTCCGTCAACATCCCCATAAAATTGATGTATGCCCGTCAACATCCTCTGGTATTGATGTATGTGCGTCAACATCTCCCTAAAATTGATGTACATGTATGTCCGTCAACATCCCCCTAAAATTGATGTATGTCCGTCAACATCCCCCTAATATTGATGTATGCCCGTCAACATCCCCATAAAATTGATGTATGCCCGTCAACATCCTCTGGTATTGATGTATGTCCGTCAACATCCCCCTAATATTGATGTATGTCCGTCAACATCCCCCTAATACTGATGTATGTCCGTCAACATCCCCCTAATACTGATGTATATCCGTCAACATCCCCCTAATACTGATGTATGTCCGTCAACATCCCCCTAATACTGATGTATGTCCGTCAACATCCCCCTAATACTGATGTATGTCCGTCAACATCCCCCTAATACTGATGTATGTCCGTCAACATCCCCATAATACTGATGTATGTCCGTCAACATCCCCCTAATACTGATGTATGTCCGTCAACATCCCCCTAATACTGATGTATGTCCGTCAACATCCCCCTAATATTGATGTATGTCCGTCAACATCCCCCTAATATTGATGTATGTCCGTCAACATCCCCCTAATATTGATGTATGTCCGTCAACATCCCCCTAATATTGATGTGTGTCCGTCAACTTTCCTAATACTGATGTATGTCCGTCAACATCCCACTAGAATTCATGTATGCCCGTCAACTTTCCTAATACTGATGTATGTCCGTCAACATCCCCCTAATATTGATGTATGTCCGTCAACATCCCCCTAATACTGATGTATATCCGTCAACATCCCCCTAATACTGATGTTTGTTCGTCAACTTTCCTAATATTGATGTATGTCCGTCAACATCCCCCTAATATTGATGTATGCCCGTCAACATCCCCCTAATATTGATGTATTTCCGTCAACATCCTCCTAATATTGATGTATGTCCGTCAACATCCTCCTAATATTGATGTATTTCCGTCAACATCCCCCTAATATTGATGTGCGTCCGTCAACATCCTCCTAATATTGATGTATTTCCGTCAACATCCCCCTAATACTGATGTGTGTCCGTCAACATCCCCCTAATATTGATGTATTTCCGTCAACATCCTCCTAATATTGATGTATTTCCGTCAACATCCTCCTAATATTGATGTGTGTCCGTCAACATCCCCCTAATATTGATGTATGTCCGTCAACATCCCCCTAATATTGATGTATTTCCGTCAACATCCCCCTAATATTGATGTATGTCCGTCAACATCCCCCTAATATTGATGTATGTCCGTCAACATCCCCCTAATATTGATGTATGTCCGTCAACATCCCCCTAATACTGATGTGTGTCCGTCAACATCCCCCTAATATTGATGTATGTCCGTCAACATCCCCCTAATATTGATGTATTTCCGTCAACATCCTCCTAATATTGATGTATATCCGTCAACATCCCCCTAATACTGATGTATGTTCGTCAACTTTCCTAATACTGATGTATGTCCGTCAACATCCCCCTAATATTGATGTATGTCCGTCAACATCCCCATAATACTGATGTATGTCCGTCAACATCCCCCTAATACTGATGTATATCCGTCAACATCCCCCTAATACTGATGTATATCCGTCAACATCCCCCTAATACTGATGTATATCCGTCAACATCCCCTAATACTGATGTATGTCCGTCAACATCCCCCTAATATTGATGTATATCCGTCAACATCCCCTAATACTGATGTATATCCGTCAACATCCCCTAATACTGATGTGTGTCCGTCAACTTTACTAATACTGATGTATGTCCGTCAACATCCCCATAATACTGATGTATGTCCGTCAACATTCCCCTAATACTGATGTTTATCCGTCAACATCCCCCTAATACTGATGTATGTTCGTCAACTTTACTAATACTGATGTATGTACGTCAACATTCCCCTAAAATTGTTGTATGTCCGTCAACATCCTCTGGTATTGATGTATGACCGTCAACATCCCCCTAAAATTGATGTATGTCCGTCAACATCCCCCTAAAATTGATGTATGCCCGTCAACATCCCCATAAAATTGATGTATGCCCGTCAACATCCTCTGGTATTGATGTATGTGCGTCAACATCCCCCTAAAATTGATGTATGTCCGTCAACATCCCCCTTAAATTGATGTATGTCCGTCAACATCCCCCTTAAATTGATGTATGCCCGTCAACATCCCCATAAAATTGATGTATGCCCGTCAACATCCTCTGGTATTGATGTATGTGCGTCAACATCTCCCTAAAATTGATGTATGTCCGTCAACATGTCCCCTTATATTGATGTATGTCCGTCAACATCCCCCTTAAATTGATGTATGCCCGTCAACATCCCCATAAAATTGATGTATGCCCGTCAACATCCTCTGGTATTGATGTATGTCCGTCAACATCCCCCTAATACTGATGTATGTCCGTCAACATCCCTCTAGTATTGATGTATGTCCGTCAACATCCCCCTAATACTGATGTATGTCCGTCAACATCCCCATAATACTGATGTATGCCCGTCAACATCCTCTGGTATTGATGTATGTGCGTCAACATCTCCCTAAAATTGATGTATGTCCGTCAACATGTCCCCTTATATTGATGTATGTCCGTCAACATCCCCCTAATACTGATGTATGTCCGTCAACATCCCCCTAATACTGATGTATGCCCGTCAACATCCTCTGGTATTGATGTATGTGCGTCAACATCTCCCTAAAATTGATGTATATCCGTCAACATCTCCCCACAATTGATGTATGTCCGTCAACATTTCTCCTAATCATGATGTGTGTCCGTAAACATCATCCTAATATTTTTTTTTATATTATGTGACTGACTAGAACCATTACAAAAGGGCAAAATCAGAACATTGTTTAGTGGTGATCTTATTTCAGCGCTTTTCGCGTTGAAATCTGTCCACTAAAGTTTATATCGACGAGGTAGCACTCTAAAGTAAACAAGACCAGCGGCATTTGCAAAATGGACAAAATCGGTTAAAGAGTCTGTCATTGCGGCCATTCACGATTGTGGCTTTAAATTGATAGATCATCCGTCTTATTCACCTGATCTCGATCCATTAGACTTTCAGCTATTTCCAAAACTGAAAATAGCTATTTCAGGCACCCTAACCCTTACGCTTACGCTGGATCTGTATTTCGAACATATATTTACTATTTGAATGTTATACACTGTACGGCTATATCACTTCTTAAATTTGGTATCGACAGTGATTTTAGTTAATGTTGTCTCGCCAAGGCATCATTGGCCACAGAATGGAGTGAATTTTCCAAGAACACCGCTATATTCCAGTGCCTACATCATACTTTGATGTAGATATAATGTCGTAGACTGCTTTTTCGTGCGATTCAAGATGTATTGACACTTGCCGCAGATGTGACATGCGAATTTCCTATGATTCTGTTGTTTCCCGTTGTCTACGGTGTCTTCCTGGTAGAATTGTTTCGAACATGAGTTTTAGTTAAACGGATATCAGAACATGACAAGAGGTAGAACAAAGGTGCTACAATGGGGGCATCAGATCGATTTTGGTCGCGTTTATACCGCGCAAATCCTAAACATTTACTAGGATAAAGCACAGGTGTCTGGTTAGTGTTTATCGCAAAAAATATGAGCTCATTCTCCTACTATATCAACAAGGTGTAACACTTCAAAATCGGACGGTGCATCAACTGTGGAACGAAAGTTGGCTATTTATTTTAGAGTTGTTTCAAAACGCAGGGTATTGTTGATCGACAAAGACCGTTCTAAAATAGATAGCCTACTTCCGCCCAACTGATTATGCATCGTCAGCTAGCAGGCCGCTTTGAGTCCATTTCTACCCCCTCCCAACGGGGATATACAAATGGGTTCCGTCCGTACAGATTCGCTTTCCGCACGATATCTTTTGAAGGAATGACAGCATTGTGATGAAACTTGCTTGGTGGACTTATTACTTGAAGCTCTTGCTCAAGATCGATTATCGGCAATTTCGCGCTTAATCAATGTGCCTGCTGTCATCTGATTGGCTGATGGCCTACCGCACGGTGTCTTGTGAAAGAAGGATAGGATTTTTATTAAACTTGCTTGGTAGACTTGTTAATAATTATGTTTATTGTTTTTACAGGAACTTAATGACCGAATACAAACATGTGTAACAAGGTTTATATTTGTACTCGATGCACTGAGTCAGCATGTCTATTGTATGTGTTGTCTTACGTGCTCGTCTCATACCGTGTGTGAATTGGAGCGAGATAATGTAAATGCACCAAAAAATCCACCCCGGGTGACGTGTACGTACGTTTACGTATGCGCACCTGGGACCTTCCCACCTCAGTTGGTTTCAAATCTTGATGTATAGCTTAATTTATTGATATTTTTTCTAATTCTTTGAAATGCCCCCTTTTATTAGAAAATTGTTATTTTGGCTATGACACTATCCACTATGTTGTCTTATGTTGACACTTATTGTTTTTTCCAACAAGTTTAAATTAACTAGGAAAAATCAAAGGAAATGATTCGTTGATCATAGCACGTTAGGTGAAAACAAATACATTATATTGATTCTTAAATGAAGGTTGATGTGAACTAGTTGTATATTATTCAATGATTTTGATATAAATTCCTCAGTATTTAGCCCTTGGAAACTATAAAATTACAAGAGTTCCCTTTCGTTGCTCGATATTTTCCGGTCTTCCTTGATTTTGAAATCTTCATCTTCATTGGTATATTCTGAACAATTTCGCTGCTTAAATGAATTAAAAAACCATAAACAGGTTGAGGTAAATCTGGGAGACATAAAAGTCCAATATCTAAGAAATAATTAACGATGATTCGTGTATTATTGCAGGATATACAACGAGGACGAGGATATTTTGCAATTAAATTAATAACGAAGGCCGCAGGCCTGAGTTATTAATTAAAATTGCAAAATATCCGAGTCCGAGTTGTATATTCTGCAACAATACACGAGTCAAAGTTGATTATATCTATTCTACCATGTACTGTTTAGTTCTGAGATCGACCTCTTTCTAATAGAAAAACAGCAAAGAAACCCCGAGAAACCCTTGTAATTTATTTCTTGAGTATTGCATTATTTGTTGATGAAATATACAGGCAATACAGTACTACGATCAAGAGCATCTATCATATGGCATTGATTTTGAAAATTAAAAAAAGGATAAAAAAAGAAAAAAAAGTGGGGGCCTCCGTAGGATTCGAACTCGCGTCGTGATAAAAATATATTGAAAGACTAACCCATTAGCCCACTCGGCTATATTAACCTTTGATGAAACGGGTGAATATTAGATATTTAAAATTGTAACAGCCGTGACTCACGAGCGTCTATTATTGGCACGAGCGTGGGTTATTGGAAAATAATACATGGTTTTTTAACCAATCAGAACTGGCGTTACATAGCAAACATGGTAGAATAAGGCGTAACACATTGACACAAGCCATGAGTTACCAACATTTTGTATAAGTACCAACATAAATCCAATTTCAATTTAATATTGTGCCAGTTTTAAAGCACATTGGTATGTTTTTATTGTTCTCACAAGTTGACCTATATTTGAAAATGCATATATCTTCACTGAAGACCAACGTGTCAAGTTTGCTTGATATATCTTTGTTTTGAGATAATTATTGAAGTTATAAGCGACATCAGCAACGTGTAGTTACTATAGTGCGAACCTACCGTAATGTACAATGTTACCCCCTTTCGGAGTAATATAATATGGAATCACACACATGTTGTAGTCGGTCATGATACAGATAAACCAACCACATATATCAAGAGCTCAGTCATGTAAATTCGACCAAATGCAATGAAATGATACGTCTATATCTGCTTAACTTGAAAACAAAGTTTGTTATGTCATATTCTGTAAAGCAACTTATTTTGGCGGTGACTTAATTTCGCGTTTTCATGCCAAACGACTTTTTTGCAGCGATTTTGTTTCGCGATTTACAGCAATAAAAGGCCTACTGTATCTGCAATTTTCGCGAAAGTTAATCACCCGCGAAAATAAGTTGGTTTACAGTTTATTAAAATTGATAAAGGATATTGTAATACAAGCACAGTCTAATAAGAAGGCACAAATCAATATACATAAAGTATTAAAATGGAAACAGTTTTTTATTCATCAGGTTTTTCTCTATATGGACTTGTGACAACACCAGAGTCTGAGGCATAACATAAATGTGTAGGGGAATTATTTGTTGAAGATTCGGAGACGTCAGTATCAATAACAACACGTGTGAATGATTCATTCTCGCGGACATCGCGATCTCGATCGTGTGATTTGTTGCCTGATTCACGTGACACCCGTCCACGTAAAAATTGTTCACGCCTTTGGCTCTGGGTAAGAGGAGTTTTTGCCATAGGCGGTTGTTCGGAGCACGGTAGTTCAACGGAATCTTTCTCGGGAGAATCGTTATTGACTTCAGTCGAAACCTCCCGGAACATTTCCTCGAGGTCACTTTCCTCGCGTTTGCTGAATCGCTGTCTATGTCCATGTACAATGAGCTCATCACCAGTATCAAATGACGCACTCTTTCTTCGGCCCTTATATGGAATGCTGGAAGGTTCCTGTTTCTCCTTCGCCTCAACGTTCAAGGAGAGTAAGCGGTATGTAACACGCTTTTTGATTCGCTGACTGAGGTCTGAAAGGTTTCTTTGCATCGATGGGTTATCAATGTTTTCAAGATTAGTAGGAGTAGAAGGCTCGCTGGATTGTTTGTCCGAAAGGATTGAGCGAGGTTGCTTGAGAGAACTTGTAGAAGATTTTAAGCATGATGCGACAGGAGTTGCCTCTCCTGACGCTGGAACATTGTTTGTGATCTGAGCCACTGACTGACAATATTGCAATAATATCTTTCGATCCTCCTTGTACATATCAAACAGTAAGTCCAATTTTGATTCTATGTCTTCCGTCTGAAAAACAAAAGGCAAATTTTTTATTGATTTTTATTTTCAATTAGATTTTGAAACATATTGATAAATCTTATCAAAACCATAACAAAACAAAATGAAAATGAAACATGAAAATTATTCGAGAGGAAATTATTTCGCTGAATCAATAGAGTGGGATGAGGATATACATGGACGATAGGCCGTTTCAGATTGGATGTTAATATACCACAATGATAGGACATATGTGAGATTGGATGTTTATATACGTGGACGATAGGGTGTGTGAGATTGGATGTTTATATACAATGACGATTGGGTGTGTGAGATTGGATGTTTATATACGATGACGATAGGGTGTGTGAGATTGGATGTTTATACGTGGACGATAGGGTGTGTGAGATTGGATGTTTATATACGATGACGATAGGGTGTGTGAGATTGGATGTTTATACGTGGACGATAGGGTGTGTGAGATTGGATGTTTATATACGATGACGATAGGGTGTGTGAGATTGGATGTTTATATACGTGGACGATAGGGTGTGTGAGATTGGATGTTTATATACGTGGACGATAGGGTGTGTGAGATTGGATGTTTATATACGATGACGATAGGGTGTGTGAGATGGGATGTTTGTATACGTGGACGTAGGGTGTGTGAGATGGGATGTTTATATAAGTGGACGATAGGGTGTGTGAGATTGGATGTTTATATACGATGACGATAGGGTGTGTGAGATGGGATGTTTATATACGATGACGATAGGGTGTGTGAGATTGGATGTTTATATATGATGACGATAAGGTGTGTGAGATTGGATGTTTATATACGATGACGATAGGGTGTGTGAGATTGGATGTTTATATATGATGACGATAGGGTGTGTGAGATTGGATGTTTATATACGATGACGGTAGGCCGTGTGAGATTGGATGTTTATATAAGTGGCCGATAGGGTGTGTGAAATTGGATATTTATATACGATGACGATAGGCCGCATGAGATTGGATGTTTATGTGTGGATATCGTAACATTATATAATACTTTGCACACGAATCTTCACTTCGGATCATGCTTAAAATGCCATAATCTTCTCGAGTACGTAAGTGATAATATATGCAGAGATCTACATTTCCTCCTATAATTTGACAGGGGATTTTGACATCCTGGTAGCAGTTGATGGAATAATACTTTATCACGCTAGTTGCCATCGATACGGCTTGTAGAGAGAGTTTTTAAAATTATATACCGGTTGTATTACAAATACGAAATAAAAAAAAGGTTATTTCTGGCGTCTCTTAATTTACATCAGAATAAAAAAAAAAAAAAAAAAAAAAAACCAAATTAAGCATGAATTGTATAATACTTTGAATCCCATTAAGCTTTCAAATCTGAAGAATAGGTGCCAAGATTTTATTGCGGTTTGGCGAAGTAAGCAAGCCAATCTGTGTGTAGATTTTGGTAAGGAACGGAATATCATTGATGGATTAATTGAGCTATCTGTTTTATTATTTACTTTTCAAAACTAACATTTTATTGCTACAGCCTTTTTAGTATGCAACAGTATACTGTATAGATGGTAATGTGTGTTGGGGAATTAATGTCGCTATAGGCGCAGACATAAAATATCCCGCGACAATAGCCCAATGCCCAACGAATACTAATGTATACACCACAAATGTATGTAAGTGAACGTTTATATATAAAAACAAATGATATATATATATAAATGCGTGAAATGTATAACCAACAAACTAGTTTCGACAAGGACAATCGCGAAATATTAGCCCCGTAAAATTAAACAAATATGCAGTCGATAAAACGGAAGAAGTTATTGTATTCTGGAAAATGATAATGATTTATAATTATCAAAAACAGATGGCATTAAATTACTCAATGAAGTACTTGATGGCCCTCTTCGAATGCATGATGTTGTCAATTAAAAAATAGCAAGCTTATTATTAAATAGAAAGAATGCTTGTTTTGTCTCCCATAAGAACATCTGTTGGTCTGCTGAAGTTTTATTCAATCATTTCTTTTCATCAATCATCTTCTGACAATGGAGGAAAAGATATAACAGCGACCAATTGATTGCATTGTCTTTTCGTTTCTTGTATCTATTTTCAGTCAGATACAGGAAATTCTTTCCGTTGTGACCTTTACCAAGTTTTAACGTAACACTCAATCATTTGGTTAGCATGTCTGGACTTCCAATCCCTTAAGAACAAATGAAGGACGAGAGATATTAACACAGTTGAAATATAAAAATGCACGTTCCTGTCGAATCGTAAATTACATAATGAATGGTGCCCGTGTTATGTTATATGTAAATTGTCAGTGAGCAAATTGAGTTGATTTTTAATTGAATCAATCTATCTCGTTCGATTTGTGTATATTATATTCCATATCAATAATTATCAACGAGATGAAGATGCGAAGAATCTACGTTAAGCTGGGAGGATCAAAGTGACTCTATTTTCGCTTTCGACAAGCGGAAGCACTGAAGAATGATGTCTTTCTGAAAATAAATACATTTCTGTTTTTTTCCCCATTGTATTCTGTCTTCTCCGCAGAGATTATCGCCATGACAATAGAAGCTCTTTGTTCAGTACATCAGACGGAAATAAAGCTAATGAAATATGACGTGAAAAGCAATGATTGAATAGGTAAGCGCGCTTGCCTCATATTCCGTTCCCAGTTCCAATCTTATATATCAGACCAAGTAGAAAATCTTGTTTGCTAATGCGGCAAGATATCGATATAAATCTATAGGGATTTTAAAGCTTGTACATAAAAGTACTCTTCTTAGAAATCTTATTGATACAAGGCAGTTTCCATGTCTACAAGTCCCATAATCTTAATTTTTTTAACGGAGATGATTTAAAATGTTATGTAACAAGATATCAATATATCACATTAACGATTTCAAATATTCACTTGAACTCTTAATTTAAATTTGCACATTGTATGCTTTAATAATTAGTCTTTCCGACAGGAAACTTACTATTCACACATAGACATTGATAAAAGAAGAATATTGTTAGTAGTATAGTAAAATGAATTTGAATCGTATATATCTTGGCACCTTTCTTCAGCTAACTAAATGTTTCTGGCTATTTGTTTGGTTCTGACGCCAACAGACCTTTAGACATGATTTTTCAAATTATGTAAAATGAAGACTTTTATAAAATTTCTTGTTTTTGAAAATGAAACTGATATTTGTTAATTAAGCTACAGTTTGTATATACTATCAAATTGTATCAATTACATCGTTTGAAAATTCTACAATTTATAAACGTGCGTTTTCATTTTAACTTGTAATTGAGGTTTGAAGTGGGGCATGGTTTCTGAGACATCCTGTTTATACTGTTTATTTTGTTATATTCGCGGGAAGATTTAATTTCGGTATATTGGCGGTTCTTTAAGCCACATACTCCTTAAGAAATATATATAAATGTTTACGTTTTGACCTCTTTACATATTTCAGACTTGATATATACCTAACAAATTATTCCGAATCCAAAATTGGAGAAAACTGTGTATCTATGAAAGTATACGGGACATTCCCAAAAATAATAACTGGGTCAGACGGACCAAGTTTCTTTGCAAATTAGTCCCACAATGCAACAGGCGGGTTATCAGTCAACACAAAATGGCTGACCACCGAAAGCGTTGGCTTTAGATAAAATAAACATAAAAGTGACTGGGATCGGTAAAACCTCAGGCTTTCCTTAGGGAAAGAATTGATTCGTTGGATATTATCAAGAGCAGAAAAAGGAATAGTCTCGATTTCCGATTTTGCCGGACGTGTATTGGATTGCTGGTTAGTTTGTTCCGTGTTCCTGGAACATTGTCAGCTTCGCAGATCTGAATTTTATCTATGTTTTGTTGTATCCATTTGGCTTTATTTTAAAATTAAGTATTTATTTGTATGTTTGTTTATAGTAATTCACTTATTACGAGGATATTTGCAGATATGTTCAAATGAAATCATTATCAGGCAAGTTATCATATACTCGATACGTAAGCAACAGCCATGTGTGTAGTTTATATGTAGTGTACGTTGTTGTAGCTTCGTTCTCGACTCCGTGAAAATCTCCCGATAAAAAATGCGGCAAGTTATTTTATACACTGATGTCGTAAGGATTCCACCGGTCAAGCGTCCAGACAAATGGTCATTTTAATGTTAGGAGAGCGTGAATGAGCATCTGGCATTCCCATCAATACATGTGTGTAACTAGAATTCTAGGTTATTTCGGAGTAGGCGGCTTTAAACTTAGCGCTAAAATAGCTTTGCATATAAACACAAATGATGAAAGTGTTTACCGCACAATGTCAACAAGGGAGTGTTGCGCGAAGTTTATTACTCGCGAAGTTTATCGGAGGAGGATAACCGCGAAATATAACACGGTAAGTGCTAGGTAGTTTGCTACATTACGTACAACCTCTAAGATAGAGAGATTTACTGTCACAAACTATGATCCAAAATGGAGTGTTTATAAATTGCCTCGCCTACCACATACTTACTGAGCGTTCTACTTTGACGATTCGAGAGGCCAAACTCTGCTTGGAGTCATATGTGTCTTTTTTCTTACTTCCGACCTTCCCTAAAATTTGATCCAACCTGTTTTCAATGATAGAAAATAAAACAAAAAACATATCAGAAATGAATGAGTAAAAAAACACCGCTGCGGCACAAACATAAAGTAACATCTAAATCAAAAACGGGTACATTGCTGCTTAAGTTTTCCAATTAAACATTAGTGTCTATGATTTATATGTTTTTATTTGACAGCATACATCGTAGCTGGTGTGATATTAATTACCATGGACGTATTTGGTTTGGAAGGCTGGGGTATGTTCATGTTTGTCTCCTTGTGATAGCGGGAACCTGATGTCGATCTACACCCTCCTCATAGGTATGCATCTTGTAAATAACCATTACTGTTGATAGGACTCAAACAATCAAAACAAAACATAGGAAGCCAAGCCATGGACGTATAAGGTTTCGTCTACCAAACCTGATGATGTAATCCTTCATTTATAGGGTGTCCCTGCTATTTTAATGGTGTAAACACTGATATCTGTTATGTACCATTTTTGTGCCTGGTATCTCAGTGTCTGGCCTAATTTTCCATTTTTGTTATGGTGTACTCTTTTATTGGACAGTAAGTTTTGGTACTCCGATATCTGTGTACTGGACTCGTGATGCTCTTATGGGACTCAAAGTTTGAATACCCACCACATATCTTACCAGTAACTTTGCGACTAATCAGAATTATGAAAATTATTTTCTGGCAGAAAAATTCCTTAAAATATCATAAATTTTCATAGGTTACATGTATATATTCGATCTGTACGTTACTGTTATTGTATTTTATGAAAGACTAACTCTTTGTCATTCCTTTTTCAAGCAATTATCACACAGAAATGAAAATTGCGCTTGAATGTATATATATTTATATGATTAATTCAATTAAATACAATTATCAGATAATTTATTATATCGCAAAAATATATCTATAATATATATATATAAATGAATAGACGTATAGCCTGTTTACTTATGAATGTTAATACATTGTATAAATCACTGTTGCGAGAAATTTAACACCCGCAAACTGGTAAGGGATAACCGCAAAGTATTAATCCCGCAAAATCAAGTATGACAATTTTTATCTCATTTTTATAATTAGCATGCCTACCTTGATTGGAGACTTTTGATTCGCCCGAGCATATCCACATGACCAGCGGAGTACTGTTCAATGACATCTTTGACGTCATAAGGTCGAAGTGCCTCTCGGAATTTCTTTTTGGATACAAAATATCTTATTTTTCTGATAGCTCGGATAGCTTTTTTATGTTGCTCCGTGAGCTGAGTCATTTTTGGAGAATGGTCTTCCTCTGAAAAGAAACATATTTGCAATGAAGTATGGAATTATACGCCAGGAGTACAGTTCGTTCTGATTGTATTGCAAAATCTTTGTTGCTATCAGTGGATGACTGATTGTGAACAAAAACACAAAGACATCTTAATTTCAGTAAAGAAAGGAAACGCCTCTGACATAAAATAATCGTCAGATAAAGGTAAATTAGTTAACTACAAAGGTAAATCAGACCACTACAAAGGTAAATTAGGCCACTACCTAACAGTGACAAAAATAGTTTATCCCGGCAGATTAATCAATTTGAAAATTAACAATATGAATATCAAAATTGTAGACAGAACAGCCTGCTTACCCAACAGACCGTATCTTTCCCGAATTTCTTAGACTTTGTGAATTAGGGAGTAATGCATGATTATAGCTGTGATTTTTTTAAAACAGTGTACCCTTGTATTTTACTGTATTATAATATGACAGATTTCAAAACTAGAGGAGGCTTTGTGATTATCTGGAAGCATTTTTTTTTTTTTAATTTTATTTATTTATTTGTTTTAGAAATAGATAGAATGTCAGCTGTAACTATCTGAATTTTACTAACTAGCCACAAAGACACACTCAGAAATACCGAAACTGTATATACACTTGTATCCACTTGGCGTAAGACGTTTACATTTGACAATGCAATATTGAGTGAGATGATATATCGATTTTGATAACTGAGATATTAAATTTTCTTTGTTTGATATATACATGTATATCATGCTTGATCTATTTTGCTTTTAGATTTTCGAAACAATGTATATCAACTTATATTTCTCACCCCCGGATGAAAGCGCACGCGAGAGGTTTAATTTCTCTGGTAAGAGACTGGTGAACCGGGGGAAACCCCATTTTGGTAGGCAGGTAACGCCATAGCCTGACCAACCATTTGTTTATTTGTAGGACATGTTCATTGATCAAGTTTTCGTTTAAATATCATACCGTCATTTGGATCTCTGTAGGAAAACGATGGTGAGCGGTTGTCTTTCTTTATAGGAAGTTGGTCGACTCTCTGATCCGCCAATCCAGTTGCAAGGCTGAGATGACTCCTGTTAAAATAAAATAAAATATTTTTCTTATACATAATTCGTAAGTTCAAAGCGTTAAAGGGGGAGATAATCCACAACTGATCATTGATTATGACTATTATCTCTTGAAGAGGATTTTTACTCACATGTTTTAAATTTTTTGAAACTGACAGTAAACCCGTAAGATGGTGTAAACATCATTATCAATAATAACATTATTATAAGATTCTTTTCATTATTCAACAGAACAGCATACATTTAAATTATGGTTTAATAAAATATGAAATTTAGTTGAATACTAGTTTTGGAAGAAACATACGTACAATATTTCATGATCTTACTATAGGATTCAATTTAAGTCTAATGAAATCAAGCGATAATGTAAAATCCTGCCCCTGTTATCTCTGAAATCATGCTCAGCGGCGCTAACATGCTTTAATGAAAAAACAACTGTTTTCTGCTCTCGTAGTCACTCTTTTAATGTAAACGTATTACTATGTCGATACCTATTCTCTTTGAAACAATAATTTCTATTGGCTAAACGTTTCAAATTTGCATGTCATAAACAAATGACGTAATAAGTGGTTATGTCGTTTTTGATTGGCTACAATAATAGCGTAGTAATTTCTCGTACTTTCTCAGTGGAAGTAATCAGTATGAGAAATGTCAAAATATGTCATGATATTTCCGATGTAAATCAAATGTATGAATAATCTTTCCGAATTACATTTTGCCTTATAAAGCCATAACACGAAATACCACACTTTACTCCAGCGGTTTTTGATGCGGCCAAATAACTTAAAGAATCATTAAAGATACACATTGAACTGTTGATATATATATATATATATATATTATATAATATGATACAATATCTAACATTCAGTATCGGTTTAAATATTTATTAATTGGTCGTTTGGTTAAAATAATGATTGATATACAATTTAACATATATATTAATGTGATATATAAACATCACACGACAAATATATAGAATACAGACGACAGGTGGATGGATAACTACAGTTGTATTTAGATTCGATAGAATGGCTACTACATTTTATTACATTTTTACCAGTGAAATATCAAAACGTATTCATTCTATAAAAGTGATATTTTTCACTAGTGAAAAATATCACTTTTGCTGATTTGACCAATCAAATTAATGATAAGAAAATACCAAAATAAAAAACTACTTTTTTGTATGCAAACTTTCGCTGTAGGCCTAGTTAGCATAGGGGTAGGTTTTTCGGTGATAAAAAATGTAATAAATAGAATATCTAACAGTGTCTTCAGTAATACCAAATATATTTCACTCGTGTGGCTAATATTTTGATATTTTTCACTCGTGCTGCGCACTCGTGAAAAATATCAAAATATTAGCCCTACTCGTGAAATATATTTGGTATTACTGAAGACACCGTTAGATATCCTCTATGTATTTATCGGACTCTCCTTATTCTTAATAAATCCATTTTGTTTACTTGTTCATAGAGTTTTTTGTTCTGTTTTTTTTCCTCACAAGGCTAGATGATTTTCCATTCAATAGGGAAGAAAACATTTTATAAGGTTGTTATTGAAGTTCTATTGTGCATCGTCTACAAAATCATGCAAAGAAGGCGCAAACCACGTGATATACACATCTAGGACAAATATGCTTAGATTTGCCATGCTATATATAGGTAACATGTGAACATGGCATACAATATACAAGAAACACGATGAAATATTACACTAAGGATATATTAATTTAAAACCATATTGGTTATTGGAGTTATGATAATCTTACCATGTACGGTTCACCAGGCTGTTAAAATGACAACATTTCCTTCATGACAATTTAGTGATGCAAAGTAAAGATAATTCGCTTTAGCTGGCTAGGATTCAAACAACTTCTTAAATTATAGGAAGTTTGTTGGTTAAGGATTCAACAAAATCAAAATACCTACTTTTTTCGGTAAAGACACATTTTTGTGTGTAAACTACTCACAACAGGATAACTATAAAGAATTGTCAAAATAATCCGAGTATATATATAATTTTTTTTTGTATATTTTTGTTTTTAAATCACAATATTTGGAGAAAAAATAAAATTGAAAGGGAGGTAGCTTTACAACTATTCCAAAATATGTGTTTAAAACATAAACATCAACCATCGCAACTACTGATTATATACGCTTTATGATATCATAAATGTATACATATTGCAAAGAAATATGATTTTGAATTATACTGATATCGGAAAAATTGTACTGTAAACGTTGAAATTTACGCGATGGGGAAATTTACGCTAATTACGCGGAGTCGTTTTGATCGCGAACATTTCTCCCACGCGTATTATTTTTATATCAATTTGAGTAATCTCGAACTACAAACAAAGGTAGATCGATCGCGAAAATTACACCAAGCGTATAGTTTACATATCGAAATCGCGAAATTAACCCGCTGCGAAAATAACCACGTTTACAGTAATTGAAAGGGAGGCAATTCTACAACAATTCCAAAGTTTGCTTAACATATTAATATCTACCATCACAACAGCTGATTATATATGATTTAAGATACCAAAATGTATTAATATTGCAAAGAAATATGAATTTGAATTATACTGAAGCCATGCTAATGATCTATGAATATGTAATATAACACCTTATCAGAACAAAATTAATGTCATATTCAGTTAATTCTCAAGAAAGGGTGTAATATGTTATCCTGTTTCGTTGACTTATATTTCAAGGTATTTCGGAATATTCAGAGAAACATAAAGCAAAACAAACGTTAAAAAAAACAAAAAAAACCCAATAATAATAATAAATATTATATTATGCGTTACTGCTATTTTCGTTTTTATGAGCAATACTTATATTATACAGGATATTGTGTAACTTTTGTCTTCTTATATTTACATAATAGATTAAAAACCTGTGTTTTAACCTTTATTTTGAAAACCATTAGCACATTATTACATCACGTATGACATAACATACATTATGACGTTACAATTATAGGTGTATGCGATTACTGAAGTTATCAAAATGTAAGTATGTCTGCTTCATCAAAATATAGGAATTAAAAAACTGTATATCTAATTCTATATAAAAATACGTTATTGAACATGGAACATCTTTTTAGACAGCCACTAGCGTAGGTACCCACCTAGTACGATAAATAATTCTATATACTGTACAAATGAACTTAGTACTAGCAACTAATATGTCGATATTAGTAGCCTACAATGACATGCCTTTGATCTAGAATAAATAAGTTTTGTTTAACTACTCAACATTGTTGTAAGTATCATGAATGGTTACATGCACAGATGTAATTACCTATTTATTGCGAAATCTTCCATGTCTGCAGTCCCGTTCGGCCTCTTTGATTCTCTGCGTGGAATTAGGGGAGAGTGAGGGGAGTTGGATGTAATACTACTACTGGCACTGGAACGGTCACGCCGTCTGGTGGAGAACCTGCTCACAAAGGAGGATCCCGTGTTGTTTTTCCATTGCCTGTCACTGTATAATAGGTTTTCATTATAGTTAGTAGTGTTCTTATTGCTTTTTTATATGTTGTGTTTTATATAAGTTGTACATTAGCTGATATTCTTTCTTACAAAAATCTAAAAGAAACTCAATGTACAGAAATGAATAAAATTTAAGAATAGGGATTAAATCACATTATAATTTAATTGATAAAATATCCAACTTAGAAATATGAAGGAATACATTAATTAGCATAAATGGAACAGCTACACAATCATTACGCCATTTTAGAGTTATAATTGTTGATATTATAGGAGCACTTATGTCACAAAATATATAGCAGTGTTCTAATTATACTTTTTCAAGCCGTATCATCAAATTATCGTGTTCTGTGTTAATTCATACTAAGTTAAATGAATGTTTTAAGTTTGTATGATCTAATTAAGGAGTGATATATGTTTAACAGACGACTGGTACACATGCAGCCGGCATATACTTAAAGAGAAATATCATGAAATGCTAAATCATTACGTCATACTTAAATTAAAATAATAACACCATAATATCAAGTAATATATGATAGTTGTTACGTTACAGTAGCTGTACATACGAAGTAGGACTGGGACACGGGACCATGTGAGGTTTCCAGGTGGCTATCGACATGGAATTCTCATCCGCGGCGTAACATCTCCAAAGACACTGAATGAGTCGAGCTGCTGGCACACGTCTCCTTATAAGGTGTTTTTGGCGTTGCTGTTGTTGTACTTTCAGGGCAAAACCGGACCCCAGAATTCCCTGAAGGAAGAATATCATCAAGCGTGTGATAAAAAATAAAACAACCCTGTTGTTTTATCTTATTCCAAATGTGGGGGAAAGGAAACTCATTGAATGTGTTGAACACATATTTCGTTTACATAGGGAAAAGTACTTTATTTTAGTCAATGCAGTACCACGTTCTGTAGCAGCATCCAGTATGAAATAGATTCGGATTGATGTCTTAAAAAGTTGGCGGGAAAAAGAGACCCCTAGATTCGTAGACAGAATTAGATGGGACTTATATATCTGGCTTGATTTATTGAAAATTCAATGGAAAAAAGGGATCCTTAGTTCCATAGTCAGAATAATATATGCTGGATTAATTGGAAATTCAAGGGAGAAATTATTCCATAGTTTCGTAAAAAGAATAATAAATACACTTTTTTTTAATGTATTTGTTGAAAAATTACCAAAAACTAATTATAATTGGAACTGTTTCCGAATCGATAAGCTAACTAAAATTGGTATTTCTCAATAACGTATAAAATGTGA
Organism: Pecten maximus; assembly: GCF_902652985.1. Taxonomy (NCBI): domain Eukaryota; kingdom Metazoa; phylum Mollusca; class Bivalvia; order Pectinida; family Pectinidae; genus Pecten; species Pecten maximus. Next base: position 18,113,407 of record NC_047032.1, on the reverse strand, counting down.
CCCAGTTCGCCGCGCATGAATATATGTAAATATTGTCGGACCTCTTTCAACAAATCACGCGTCTGTGTTAAGTAACAAACACTGTGCTAAAATTCCATGTCGTCATCAAATTATTTATTTCGTAAAATACTCAGACATCATAAAAGAAAACGATAAAAAACATATGACAGAAATGATAGTCGGTTAATTGTTCGTAAACGCAACTCTATTGAATTTATGGGATCATAAACCATTTGCGCGTTCAGGATAGGATATGAACTACATTTCACTGGACTTATTTGACGTAATGGGAAATGGAGATCACAAGTTTCTTTTTTTCAAAAGTTAGATGAAGTACGTTTGAATGGGTTCGTAGGAAAATCAAGGAAATGTTGAGATCCCAAGTTTCATAGTCAGGAAAACAAAAGTGTACTTGGTTGGAATGTCAGGGAAAATAATACTTTAATCCGTCTAGGTTAAGTTAATAGAGACAACGCCGTCTAGTGTACATACGCAATTTGCAAAAGGTCAGTGCAGAGAATGCCGGACAATATCTCAGCTTGAGAGCGAGTCTGGATCGATCTGCACACGATCATTTGATCAATATTACGTTCACAAAAATCTATTCCAGGCGACAGACCTAGATATACATCCTTCACACAATTACGACCTGCCACTGATATTCCCGATGATTCCAGATTTAAGCGATATCTGTCAAACATAATATACTGGATCTTCTCAAAGTATTAGGTTATCCACTGCGATATCAAGTATTATGTTATCCAGTGCGATATCAAGTATTATGTTATCCAGTGCGATATCAAGTATTATGTTATCAACTACGATATCAAGTATTATGTTATCAACTACGATATCAAGTATTATGTTATCCAGTGCGATATCAAGTTTTATGTTATCTAGTGCGATATCAAGTATTATGTTATCAACTACGATATCAAGTACTACATATGTTATCCAGTGCGATATCAAGTATTATATTATCCAGTGCGATATCAAGTATTATGTTATCTAGTGCGATGTCAAGTTTTAGGTTATCCAGTGCGATATCAAGTATTCTACCACAATACCCTGTGTTATTCAACTCTCAGACCATCAGTTAATCATTACAGCTGTTGATTAACAATCTGTTTATACCACACGTGGTATAAACTCTGTACGCATTTTGATAGGCTAACACGGTGAACTTTGATCCAAGCTGCAATTGTTATTGACGTCATCAATAATCTAATGACGTCACATCACCGGGTCCCGGACGTCACCGGTACACTTTATTTGCATACGCGAAATTATACTTGGCCACGTTTCCCTTTGATTCAAGCCGATATTATTGTGGTAGAAACAGGTCACACGACTCGTGATTGTTGGATATGGAATTTATTTCACACTCGTAAGTTATTTTTTAAAAGTTGCAAAAAACACTCGCTAAAGCTCGTGTCTTTTGTAACTTTTAAAAAATAACTTACTCGTGTGAAATAAATTCCATATCCAACAACCACTCGTTGTGTAACCTCTATTTATATTATCCAGTGCAATATTGAGTATTAGGTTATCCAGTGCGATATCAAGTATTATGTTATCCAGTGCGATATCAAGTATTATGTTATCCAGGCGATATAGAGTATTAGGTTATCAACTACGATATCAAGTATTATATTATCAACTACAATATCAAGTATTAGATTGTCCACTGAGATATCAGGTATTATATTATCAACTACGATATCAAGTATTAGGTTGTCCACTGAGATATCAGGTATTATATTATCAACTACGATATCAAGTATTAGGTTATCCAGTGCGATATCAAGTAATAGATTGTCCAGTGCGATATCAAGTATTAGGTTGTTCACTGAGATATCAGGTATTATATTATCAACTACGATATCAAGTATTAGGTTGTCCACAGCGATATCAAATTTTGATTTTGATTTCTAGATACTTGGTTGTACTTGGTTATAAATACAGGGTTTGTCGTTATTGAAATAGCTACATACGGGGCGAGCGAGTATCTCTGTCATATCAAATTTGATAGCTGGATATTATTTTAGGAACCATTTCACAGTATTATGTTGAATTCAGAAAAATGCTTTCCTCTCCATTGATAACAAAGAATAATCTTTTTCTTGACGTCTTTTTCGAATTGGTCAAATACTAGTTCAAACTGATGTGTCAAACACTGATTATGTTAGAACAGACATGTTAAATGAATATTACAAATTATTTATCAGCTGATGTGTGGAATACAAAATATATATTACCATTGATGTGTGGGATACAAAATATATACCAGCGTACGTGTGGAATACAAATCATATTCAACCTGCCATGTGGAAAACAAATTATATTCCGACGGAAGTGTGAAATGCAAATTATATACCGACTGACGTGTTGAAAACAAATAATATTCCAGCAGACGTGTGAAATTAATAATTATGTTCCAGCTGACGTTTGGGATACAAGTTATATTCTTATTGATGTGTAGAATATTAATTATATATAAACACCAACGTGTGGAATATATATTATATATCAACCGACGTGTGGAATACAAATTTTATTATCACCGACGTGGTGAATACAAATTATATGCCAGCTGACGTGTGGAATACAAATTTTATTTAACAGACGTGTGGAGTACAATTTATATTTAAGATGCCGTGTGCAATACAAATTATATTCCAGCGTATTCTGGGATACAAATTATATTCTAACTGATCTGTGGAGTACAAATTATATTTAACCGACTTGTGGAGTACAAATTACATCCCAACTGAAGTATGGAATACAAATTATATACTAGCTGACGTGTGGAAAACAAATTATATACCAGCTGACGTGTGCAGTACAATTTGTATCCCAACTTATGTGTTAATTACAGATTATATTCCAACTGACGTGTGGAATACAAATTTAAAACCAACTGACGTGTGGAGTACAAATTATATTCAAGATGACGTGTGGAATACAAATATATACCTACTGACTTGTGGAATACAAATTATATACAAACTGACATGTGGAATACAAATTATATACCAGTTGACGTGTTGAAAACAAATTATTTACCAGCTCACGTGTGGAATACAAATTTTATACCAACTGACGTGTGGAGTACAAATTATTTACCAGTTGACGTGTTGAAAACAAATTATTTACCAGCTCACGTGTGGAATACACATTTTATACCAACTGACGTGTGGAGTACAAATTATATTCAAGATGACGTGTGGAATACAAAGTATATACCAGGTGACTTGTGGAATACAAATTATATACAAGCTGACATGCGGAATACACATTATATACCAACTGACTTGTGGAATACAAATTATATTCAAGATGACGTGTGGAATACAAAGTATATACCAACTGAAGCGTGGAATACAAATTATACACCAGCTGACGATTGTAATACAAATTATATAGCAGATGACATCTGGAATACAAATTATATTCCAGTTGATTTGTGGAATACACATTTTATTTCAACTGACGTGTGAATACAGGTCATATTTCAACTAACGTGTGGAATACAAATTATATAGCAGAGGACGTGTAGATACAAATCATATACCGGCTGTGTTGGGTATAAAAATCAATTCCAGGTGACGTTTGAAATACTTATTTTATTCCATGAAACGTGTGTATTACAATTTACATTCCAGCTAACGTCGCTAATACTCATTATATTTCAACTGACGTGTAGTATACAAAATATATTCCAGCAGACTTATGAGATATGAATTATATTCCGGCTTAAAAAGCATTCCAATTGACGTACAAAGCACTTGCTACAATACACCTGACTTGTAAAATACTAATTTAGATCTACTTGGTGACATTAATGTATCTACTCACAGCTATAGCATCAATAATGTATTGGTCGTCGATATCAGTCGTTTGTCCACTTTCCAACACTCATATATAAAATACATCAGCGCGTGTGACCCATTTACAAAACCCACACGAATTAGCCAATCATATTGCTAAATGATACCGAGTAGTCTGCAATGATCCAATCACAATAACTATCAAATCCCAAGTTTGATTGTGTCGCAAAGATGTAAAAGTACTGGACACTCGCCTTGTTAATGGTCGCGATACAGCTTTAATGGTTACCGATATTACAGGAAAACTTTTACACAAAAGAACAATAATCATTACAGCGACTGAAATACGACAACGGAAATGAGGCAGACAAATAAAATGTGACAGCTATGACAGTCAGGCTTTCCTGTCGTTAATGAACTGATTATCACGTCGAGCAACATTCTTATATTTCACATAGATTCATGTTAAATTGTCTTAAATAAAAGGCGACACCGTCACAGGGTATTTTTTTTACACAGAAATAAGTTAATTAGACGTACTTTTCCGCTCATAAATATCTTCTTATTACACATCGAGTCGTAATAGATGGGATTAAGGTGTCTCGGACGTCAAATACTACTAAATGGATTTGCTAATTTATTGTTCAACAAAAGTACATAGTGAAACCGATCTGTTTTTGCACTGCCCGTGAAACTATCCAATGAAAATTTAACCAAATCAAACTGAAAAAAAGATACAGCAATTTAGCAGAGATTCCAGTTGCTATGCAAACAAAATACGAAATATTTGACATATATTCAAACTTCCTTCGAATTTCAAAATTAATTAACAAATTATAATCGATAAAATACGTATTACAATGATAATGCCATGATATGTTATTTGTAACAAATCGGCTTTTGTTTATATTTCTGTCCGTTAAGTGGAATGTCGAAAAAAATAACCGCACCTTTTTTAACATTGAATTTAGACAATTTTAAATGATCGTCTGTTATCTTATCACACAAAACATTGTGGACTATGAGGATGCTGTGTCTCATTGAAGACTTAGAGACAAAGAAAAAAATGAGTCCAAAAACCGGAACAAATATAATAAATGAAGCAGGAATCAGGAACATATGAAAGAAATGAGTCCAAAAAAGAGATTGGGAGATAAAAGGGAGAAAACAATTGTATGAGGGTTAAAATCCATGTAAAGACTTAATTTGGAAGCAAAGTGAATTCACAATCGGACAACGGTAAAAAGAGGTCAATGTTAGAGAATGAGAGGAAAAATAGCTTACGGGGAAAGTAAACCGGCACTGGAGACAAAGACTGCAAGTTTGGTAAGAAACAAGCACAACTATGATAACGTAACGAGTTAAGAATGATATTTATTAAATTTTTACCAGTGAAATATCAAATATTATTCATTCTAAAAAAAATGTATTTTTCACTAGTGAAAAATATCACTTTTGATGATTTGACTAATCAAATTAATGATTAGAAAATACCAAAATAATTGACCAATCAGAAAGCCCGACATATATGTCAGCACCTGGACAGGGGGAACTACAGACCCGTGTACGTTCGCTGTTCCGTCTTAAACGCAAACGCTACGGAAGTGCTACGGAAATGGTACGGTAATGCTACGGAAGTGCTACGGAAATGGTACGGTAATGGTACGGAAATGGTACGGAAATGGTACGGTAATGCTACGGAAGTGCTACGGAAATGCTACGGTAATACTACGGAAATGCTACGGTTGACGCTCACAAATAATCGACCGTTTCTGAATAAATTATCTGGTTCTTATAAAAAGCGGATCCTAGACGAAGCGAACACGTAGAAACGACAGTGCAATGGTGTTTGATGGAGTGAATGTTGTATCGGGAAGTGGAAGAACGTTTTATCAAATTGTACTACTATAGAAAACCTCCGTATGCAAAAAACTGTACAACTTTTAGAAACCGGAAATATTAAGGTCATATAAGGATCTTTCAAATTTAGGAAAATTTATTATTCTCGACAACAAAAGACGATAGCGTTTAATTTTAAAATAAAATCACTCTCTACACTAGCGCTGCGGTCGCGTATGTGTTGTCTCTGTGTGTCCGAACCTTATTGTTTTGTTTTTATGTATTTATCTATATTTTCACTGCAGTTGTACTGATAAACCGTAAGGTTTAAGAAATCAACTAATTGAATTGAAAAACTTGTATCAAAGTGTTAATTTAGGTACAGGTAAACAGATCAAGATTTCTGAACACAGATTGACCAGTCTATGAATAGACCCCCTATAGGGCTAATTGTAAAAAGGAGAAACTGACCAGGTGTGGTGATGACTTATACACCTGAGCCCGATGACTCCTAATCAAGTGTATATCCATGGCCATCAGGTGAAGTTGACGGTGGTGGGGAGGGGTTAGTACCCATGGCAACAGGTTAGGGGGACAATTAAGTCAAGTACATAACAATCACTGGTACATATTACTGGTGTGTATGCATTGACGATTTATTTAAAAGTCTGATGTCGGATCAGAGGAAACTCTGGCAGGGGAGGGATAAAAACAAGACATCAATAATTATATACTTAAGAATATACAATGTACATGTGCAATCAGATACGTGTATATCACACGTCTGTAATGGAGCGGACTCTGTGTGTTTACTTGATAATGGATAACACTCTGAAAATCTTTATTAATGGACTTGTGTTGTGATCTAACCTTCAGTTGAGTGACAATCAGTAAACCTTTGCACCCAAGGAGAAGTGAGGAGCGCACGATAATTAGTTCACAACTGTTTTTTTTTTTTTTTTTAAACTTATTGTCACAAAGGACATGACCAGGTAATACATTGTTTCAATATATAAAGACTTCAACAGTGTAGAGTGAAGAATCTACCTTTGAAATTAAGTTTGATGTTGTATGCGATCATTTTAATCATTTACATGCGTCTATTAAAACACATCAGTTTGTGTCAGAGGCCTAATAATGGCTGACTCAGGTGTACATGTACTTCATGTAAATATTTTGTCGGACAAAATATTAATATTTTAAATTTTTATTGAATGTTAATTCACTAAAGTTTTGGCTTTTACATTGTTATTCGAAACTTGAAAGTTTCTTTTACAGTACATGTCATCTATATGATTTATACATTGTATGTTCTGTCGACAGATCTTGAGACATGTACAAATAAATGTACATGTCAAGGCTACATGTACATTACATTGAAGCCAAACATCTGGGAAAGGCCTGTTGCCAATGGCCAACTGGGCGCAATATGCAACCCTACAGCCTTGAGGACATGCATCCTATCACACCTTACCTGTAAGATGCTGATCAGTCTAGCTCTTTTGTGTCTGGCACATGGTATACCTGGCCAGGTGACCTGTCCCCAATTAACCCCCGGGGTCCTATTATGGCTCATTCTCACTGAGCCAACATATAGAAATTTACCTGTATTACCAGGCCAACATGTCAAATTTTACACCTGAGTGAGTTTAAACTATAGCAGTAGCCTGTTCTTACTTTCATGAGAGAAAATATAAAAATGTCAAATTGAATATGACTTATAAAATGATGACTCAAATGATTCACTCTCTCTTTTACATTTTTTTTTCAAAACTTTCCTTTTTGCCGATGATGGTAAATTTTGTAAAGCAGCACGTTATATTTAAGACTCCTATCCGATATTGACAGAGTCTACGACGGGTGTAAAACTTTAAAATGTACGTTTTATATAAAAAAAAATATTGTTATATAACGTTTAGTAACAAAAGATATACAACTGAGTATCCCGACAGCTTGGGTGAGGAATCTCTAAAGAAAGAAACACATGCTAAAGACTTGGGTGTATGGGTCACTCCGAATCTTAACTTTTTATTTCATGTTAGATAAGTGGTTGGTAAGGTCATGCCAATCTACATATTTGGATTTTCAAAATGTTATTCGCTCTCTGTACATTAGTGCAGTCAGTTAGATTACTGCTCTGAAATATGGTCACCATAGCAAGAAACACTCGTACACCAGATTGAAGTTGTACAGGTTTTATTTTTTCTTTTATTATTTTTTTATTTCTATGTTTTAAATCAAAATTAAACGATAATAGTCTATATTACATGTAAATTTGTACACAATTCAACTTACCTAGTCTGGTATGAAGGCATTAATACATATATTTTTATTCAAATCTGTACATAGTCTGCTTGATCGAACTTTTACAAGATACTACTTTTTAGTTCCACATCTTTTTTTTGACTAGGTCGAGTATCTCAACCTTGCTTTATCCCTGTAAATGCTGGATTATTGTAAGAAATTGTAATGTTCTTAAAAGAGTCCTAATTAACTTTAACTACCTTCGTCATGTTCCCGACAGTTTTTTAACGTTTCACTTGAGAGATTTATGTCGAACGAAGATTTGTTTTCAGAATTAGGTCTCTTGTTTACTGTTCATAACAAGACTTACTTGATTGTCTGGATGATTTCTATTTTGGACATCAGTTCTATTTCACATGTGTATGCACTTTATATACCGTATTTTCTCTTACTATGTAATTAATTTACTCTTGTTATACTTTATCAGAGACATATATATATACGTCTCTGATTTTATCAATTTGTTATCAATTCTGTGATTAGACCTTTGGGTTTTAAAATTGAAATAAATAATGAATAACTCCAAAGATCACGATGCCATTCTCATTAAAGTTGTACGTTTTATGAATCAGTCTATAGCCTTACCTGTAGGCTATAATTATCTCTTATTGTTCTACCTTTCATATCTATATCACTTGGTCCACAAAATGCCTTACCTTTAGTTTACCTGTATACAACATGCTGTGTTGTTTGTATCATTGCTGACAATTAAGTCTAACTACCCTAGTTTACCTGTGTGATACTGTCTGGAGCATTTGTACCCTATACATGTAGCCTGACCAGTGCATATTATATGAAACTGTTTTAAAGGTTAGACTATAGCACAGTAAAGGTAATATTGTTTATTTAACACGATCTTCATCTTGGTTTCCATCGTAATGCGTCGACTATTACTAGGATCCGCCATTTTTTATTACACTAAGATCGATGGACCATGTGACTTGACTTGTTTTTTGTGAGTGTGTTATTTTTTCTATACAAAGATACAGACAGATTTATAGCCGTATCTATGTAATTCTCACCTCCTTACATGTATAAAATTATTTGCTGTCGCTACATTTCTTTTTTGACGTTCGGTAAGTATATTTAACTAAATTTCGTTTCGATAAAAAATACATTCCGCAAAATTTTCTACCGAACGGTTATGAGACGGTCTGTGAGTGAAAATAGGTAAACGCAAATGCTACGGTAATGCTACGGTGAGTGGACGCAAACGGTACGGAAATGGTACGGAAATGGTACGGTTATGCTACGGAAATGCTACGGAAATGGTACGGTTATGCTACGGTAATGCTACGGAAATGGTACGGTAATGCTACGGAAACGCTACGCTTAAATCGGAACTGCGAACGTACACGGGTCTGTACTTTTTTTTGTATGCAAACTTTCGCTGTAGGCCTAGTTAGCATACGGGGTAGGTTTTTCGTTAATAAAAAATGTAATAAACAGAATATCTAACAGTGTCTTCAGTAATACCAAATATAGTTCACTCGTGCGGCTAATATTTTGATATTTTTCACTCGTGCTGCGCACTCGTGAAAAATATCAAAATATTAGCCCCACTTGTGAAATATATTTGGTATTACCGAAGACACTGTTAGATATCCTCTATTCATGTAACGTACAACTATACATACCGCTGGCAGGGCGAAGAAAGATATACCCAACACGGCAGAAAAGGCGGCGATCAGTTTTCCTGCCCACGTTGTGGGCACAACATCCCCATATCCTACCGTACAAAGTGTTATCTGAAAATATAAAGTGTCGGATTGAATCGCGATATATTTTTGTTTTTCCAAAATATTTAAGCATTGATGTCATTTTTTTTAGTTTCATCTGGGTATGAAACAAATTTTGTTTGCAAACTGTATGAATCCGCGTAGCGTAGTTTCATACCCCGTACGCGGATTCATTCAGTTTGCAAACAAAATTTGTTTCATACCCCGACGAAACTAAAAAAAAAATGACATCAACGCTTATAATTAATTTTTGAAAATGATTTTCTAATTTAAAACATGTTTTATGTACAATTTTACTGGTTTTAAATGGGATTCTTTTTCTCAAATCAATACGCAACGTCAATTGTCGTATTGTGACGTCACATTTTTCGCGCCATTCTCGGAATTTCTTTCATAGAAGAATGAAAAGAATTTGTCCACCAATCAAATTTGAGTATTTACCATGACAACAAAGAAAAATTAATTATATTTAGATGAATTTGACACATCTTAACCTGTTTCAAACAAACACATATATGTAGTTTAGTAAGCAACCTGCATCAAATAAACGGATTCGGTGTAAAAAAAAATCAACACAGTAAAAATATTAAGAAGAATGTTTTTATTTTTAATCTTGATACATCAACATCTTGTCACGATCGCATCTTGAAATTCTTATAATTGATTATTCACTTTGTTAAATCGTGATGTTTGAGAGCAAAGATCTATATATTTTAATGTTTTAACATAGATTTATATGGCGGGTGCAGTTTATGTAGAAAAAGACAATGACTTTCCTTCCGAACCACCTGGTCTTATTTTGTTTTAACGATCGCGATGTAAAATGTATTTCGTTCATATATTGACCTCTTCATTTGATTTCACGGATGTCACATCTCTGATAAACATTTATTACGATCGATTAAGAAGACGAATAAACCGTTGGATAATTTTATTTCAAATAAAAAGTGACAAATGATACCCAATTGCTATCTCTCAGAAGTTTCAGTTTCTCTTTTTATCCTTGAAATTCAAAATTAAGTAAATGGTTGCACCGGAAGAAATTGCGCAGGTCTCTATCTCTATAGATTGTTTAGTCTTACGTAGCAGTGTACAGTAAGAATGCCCAATTTTGAAAAATATGTCACATGTTTTAGATATGTAAACATTGCCAGTTGACCCTACATATAACCTCTAATAAAGTATATATATTTGTAATCTGTACAACATTTGCAATTTTAATACAGCTCTGAAGAATAAGTAAACTGATATTTTCTGTGATTTATAGAGCTGTGAATACCATGGTAACAGCTTGAAAAATGCTCAAAAATTGCAAAATTTTATGATATTTTACCCAAAATGACACAATTCTCTACAAATTTTTTTTTTCTGAAACCTATTTAAAATTAAATATCTCTATCCCAAAAACAGAATTAATTTTGTTTTGACATATTTGTAAATTAAGTTTTTCCGCTATCTCACCTTTTCTGTGGGCTTCCATTTTTCGTTGTAGGCAAAACTAAATTTCCTGTGTAAACACAACTTACGGAAAATCCGGAAATTTAAAATCCGGAACCAATTTATCAATTTTTGTTTTAACAAATGTGAGGCCTGTATGTACTACTTCATACTGAATTTACCAATTATAGTGTACATTTATTTTTTTTCATTTTTTATGCATATCATAATACTGGAGTTATTTGCTTAACAAAAAATTGCTGTCCTACTGTAGTGTGGTACCTTAGACGCGATAATTACTAGGACGCTATTGTTGTTGTTTATGATAGTGCTAGTTAGATATATTTTTATATAATGACTGCTATTCTATCATCTTTGATTAAGAAGAAAGGTTTTGTCACATTTTCATATTACCTATATTTTCCAGAATGGAGTAAAGGACTAGCGGGCCGCTAGGTAGGGATTATAAATTTAAAGTCTCATTTTAAAACACTACACTACAGTGTAAGTAAGTTATTTGTATAATTTGAATTAAATTGATATAAGGACTAGCGGGCCGTTAGGTAGGTATTATATATTTAAAGTCTCATTTTGAAACACTACACTACAGTGTAAGTAAGTTATATGTATAATTTGAATTAAATTGATATGACTGTATGTGCTCACACAGGCTATTTCCTCCGAGATGTGAATACACACATCATTTAGCCAATCAAAACCGACGTTACAAACAGTGACATCATGCCAATGATACCGGATGATATGATAGTTTAGCCAATAGAAATGGATGTTTCAAGCGGGACTTTATTGTTTTTCTTAACTGCTACGTAAAATCATTATTTTTGCGATATGTAGGAAGACATTACCTTATAACGAACGTGAGCGCACTGTCCACGGCCATATTCGCATTTTTTAAACAAAGACTGAGTAATGACGCAAGGAATGCAATTTTACCTCAACGAGTATATCAATAAAAAAATACAATGAAAAACGTAATAAATGATTATATAAATTAACTAAACATCTTCTTGGATTAAATGTAATTTTTTGCAATTCTGAAAATTGCAGTATTTATTTTTATTTCCAAGAAGCAATTATTTTATGTTGATAGCAATTTCCATATATAAAGCCTTAATGAACTTTTGTATATTACAATGAGTTGATATGTAAAATGATAATCGTCTGTCATTAAAAATAACCTGCTTGTAACTACTGTTTTAACTTGTATCAAGTTCATATCAATATTAACAATAGAAGGATGACTGTAGACAAAACAAAATAATACTTACCACTCCCCACCAGAGTGCGTCAGCAAAACTTCGAAATTTCTTTTTATCTGCATCTTTTTCTACTAGATAGACGAGAAATGAGGAGAACAGAAGACCAAGGAATCCAATATACAGCGTTGTAAGGAGTTCCTACAGAATAAAAAAATATCACATCACAGAGCGTATATTGATACTTAATGATCTACGTTTGGTTATATCCGCGGTTAAACTTTGCTTAGTTCACCACTATTTTTACTCAAAATTCATTTAAATATGCATACATTTTTTTTATAATTTGGGGATCGGAAAACAAGCTTTAAGCTTAAATAAAACCGTTTCAATGATTGTACATTTTACATTCCACAAGAAGAGGACATTAGCTGATGGCAAATTGTAATTTCTCGAAAATTGGAAAGGTTAATTAAAAAAAAAAAATTGTTTGTTGAAATACTTGTGAAAACGTCGTTTAACTAACACAACATAAGCTAAATTAAGCAAAATTATTGTTATTGTATTTTTTTTTTAACTATGTGGTCCATTTAAGGACAGACATGTTAAGAAATGGTGTTTTCATATTTTTCTAAATTAGGCCAAGCCAGTCTATTCAAATAAATAAATAAATAAATAATAGATTCAACGCAAAGACTTCCTCGAAATATAGGTCATGCTCATAGGGCATGCCTATCTGTTATAGAGAAGTTCAACAAAATGTAAATGTATCACGTTCAGGTTTTCATGCATTCAATTGTAGGGAATTAAAAGATAAATGGACATTGGTACTTGTCTGTTTAAGGATAGGTTAATCAGCTTATCATCAATGACATTTCCCATTTAATTGTGTATTCGTTTCATGGTAAGACAAAAAAGTAACACCATCAGAACGTCTACCTCATTGTCTATCCGACGAAACTTATTTATTCATCAGTAAAAACATATGTCAGTATCCTGCTAATGATAGAAAAGAATGAAACAGATGAAAACACATGCATAAACTGTTTAAATGTCCTTTTTTCAGAGGTAAGAAATATTCACCTGAAAAGGTATTATCAATGATTACATATCAAGTAAATATCAACCCAATGTACATGTATGTTAAAACAAATAGCAAAAGGATTTATCGATTTTCGGTATGAACTTTATTGCCAAAGCGTCAAAAAGGGAAACGGTAATTTGGCTTCTATACGGTTTGGTTTGGTTTACGCATGCCTTTTTTGTGTTCTATCTTCTACGAGATAGCATTTCCAAGTGTAAGTGATAGCACAAATTACTGTATGATACTGTAAACATACTTTATTTGGCATTTTCGAATTTTAGCGCATTTCCGAATTTAAACAGATTAGCGCATTGATAAATTGGCGCGAAAGAATGATTTCAAATATAAACAGAATATAGAAAGCGCAATTAGAGCTAAACGAAATGCTTTCAGCGCAAAAACCGCTAAAGTAAGATTACCTCTAAAATATGTACGTTTACAGTAAGTGTGATGAACCAACCAGCAAAAGGGTTTATTTTTATAGGTAGGGAGAGGTAAGCTGAGGCCCAATGTACCTGCCTATGTGCCCAGACAACGGATCCTAAAAGTTTCCAGGAACCTCCCCGTCTATCCATCCGAGCCATGCGCAGGATCTGAAAGAATCGAAGTCCCCTGAGCGGCGAGGCAGCAAACATAGGGCTGGCTATTCCCAGAGATAAGACGATAATTGAGGCACCGATTATCACCATGTCTGCAACAAAAGCATAATATCTTCTCATCTAACATCCAAGTGTCATTCATATAGTAGATACACACAGAGACAGTGTGACTAGCCATAGAACCACTTGACTAACAACAATATTGGTCTAATGGGCCTACAATATCAGATAATGTTATTGTTCTTCATGTCTATTAATTCAACTTGTAGTGGAGTCCCCAAGGGCAGAAATTTTACTCCCGTGGGCACTTCATGAAGGAAGCAAGAGACCATGATAAATTGATAGTATAAATAGTATACTTCAAAAAAATGTTTGTTGTCAGTCGCGCATACGCGTCTTATCGTTTTTATGACGTCATCAAAATGGCGGTCAAAATGTTCTGTCCATGTATAAACTCACCTATTTTTCTGGGTTATATCATTAGTTTGATTGTTGTAACAAACATTAAATACGAATTAATGTTAATAAATATGTATTTGCACACTGTAAAATATATTTTGCTCTTTAAAAAAATTTATTTGTGTAAGTTTATGGTTATTTTAACATTTTAAGGACTAAAATTTCTGTAAAAACGCACGATTAAATATGAAACAAACGGCGTATTCACAAGTTAAATCAATAAAATGTGGACAGGAAAAGATCTATTATTTATTTATATCAATATGTCACATATTAAATAGAGTTTGTCGATATAAATTGGTAATAAATCAAAAGGACAAAATCATTTCGATTTAAATTCCGGAACTGCGGGTACCGTTTTTCAACCGAGAAATTTTATTAGTATAACTTCCAGTCAAAGTTTTTCAGCGGGGAAAATATGAAAATCCAGACCAGGAATGCTTTTTCTACTTCTATTCTTCAGTTTGATCATCTCAGCAGACACAATGGTAATGCATTTTTGATGTTTTCTTCTAAAAATTCGTATTAAATACAGCTTATAACACTTGAAACAGTCCCATAATGTTACCGTGTGTTTACTCACTATCTTGATTTTATACGTCCTCAAATATCATATGATTGTGAATAAATTCAGTAAATTAAGTCTGTATGGATGTAGTTTACATATTTGTTTTACATAAAAGCATTATTTTGCTTCATTTACAGAATATACATATGTTACAATGTCGCTTTGCGCCACATAATAAATTTTCCGGGATATTGTAAAATTAAAGCAATTATGGTCAGAGATGATAAAATTCCGGATTTCTTTAAATGTTTTAAAGAAATTATCGGGATTGTAGCTGTATATTCATTTGTAATTAACGTAGTATAAAAACGTATGATAACGGGGTTTTTTTTAAATATTTTTTTTTGTTTTAGTCAAAAAGACGACTATTTGAAGACAATCTGGTCATTTCTAAACAGCAACGATTAGTTGACTATACATCTTGCATAATATGTCAAAGTGATACAGAAGAGCCCTTGATAGAAGCACCAAAAAACCACGAGAAAGTTTTGGATGTTATCAGAGAAAGAGCTGGATACTCTGATTGTATATACCCCGAAGTTTATTCCAGGCTGTCATCAGAAACTCCATATTCTCTATGTGATAACAACGCAACATGGCATCGTTCGTGCTATCAGAACACTGTGAATAAAACACTAATCAACAGAGCGAAAGAACGATATAAAAAAGACATTTCTAAAAGACAAGGAGTGGTGTTTGATGAGGACAATGATCTCGACAAAAGTTTCACAAGATCTTCAACAAAACCATCTGATAAAGATGTATGCATCTTCTGTCAAAAATGTGGAACAAAGCGATTCCCTCTTCATCAGGTATATATTATGAATGTTCTTATATTGATGATTTTTTTCATTAAATTGTTAAAATCACCGGACAAAAAGGTTAATTAATAAACGGGTCTAATCAATGCTGCATACAGCCTTAATCGCTATATTTGCTTTGAAATCCATGAAACAATGGTTGTTTTTGTCTCGCCTTCGACGATAGTCGAGGTAGGCGAGACTAAGGTGTTGCTTTTCCGACGGCGAAGGCGGCGTCAACATTTACGTTAAAGTCCACTTTTGACAGTGTTAATGTTATCCGATTGAATTGAAACTTGGTGAGGTGACTGATACTAACCTACTAAACACCTATGCAAGATTCGGAAGTGATTTATTATCAGGTTCACCTATTTTTTGGGAAAAAACAGTGAATTTTGAGAATTTGCGTTAAAGTCCACTTTAAACAGTGTTATTGCAATCCGATTGATTTGAAACTTGGTAAGGCTACTGATACCATCATACTGAACACCTATCCATGATTTGGAGAAAAATATTAACAAAGCGGGAAAGGCGAGACATATGATTACGCGTAATTCTTGTTTTTATTCCATTTTGATTCAAAAACAATATTTTCTAAATGCATAATACGCTCCTCTTCAAGTTCAATTGAATTTTACAGTGTCAGTTATCAGGCAAATAGCATTTTAGACCAGACCAGTATATTAACAGATGGATGAATGTTTCCGGTGGCATCGTTGGTATAACACTGAATGATACAGCTCGGTCAAGGTTCTTTCTCGTTTCCCCACAGCTTACACATTTGGTAAACGATGCGAGTGACTCTGGAAACCGAGACGCTATCAAGACTCGTCATCACCAGGACAATTGACCATGCCTTTCGAGACAGGAAAAAAATGTTGCGGCTCTCACTGAAGTCATGAGGACATTTACCAATCCGTTTACCTATGAAGGAGAAGATGTCATCAACATCGTCACCAAGGAGGTTATGACAGAAGGGGTGAAGACAGATTTGATGACACTTTCAGAGAAAGGACACCATCTGCATGAGCAATTTTTGAATGAACGCATCAGGACAAACGAAGTTGGTTTATGGGCTGTATTGAAAAAGAACAAACTCAAAACATGGAAAGAAAGCTGCAAGAAAGTGAGAATTTACAGCAAATAAAACCGTATTAGAACTCCGCGAAGATCGGGGATTGTTCGCTCGGATTATAATTGCTGCAAGATCCCGACCAGAGGTGAACGCTCAGGACATCATTGCCACCTACGAATTGTCTGTGATTCCCAGGGCCTTATTTTCATCAGACGGTCACTTATTGCATTGCTCAGTGAAGAGTCCGCTAATGAACATCCTAGAAAACACAGCAACTGATAGCGCCATTAACAACACAGACGAACCATTCGCAGGAGACAATGCCTCAGCGATTGTAGATGGTATGGTGGAGGTACAAGCGATGGAATCCCGCATAGGGTAAAAGATTGCAGTGACCTAGCAGAGCACTTCATACAAGTTATTTCAAGAAAATATCTACTTAGATATAACGAAGTACATCTGGTTTTCGATAGGTATGATGTTACGAAATCTCTGAAGGATGGCACAAGACAAAGAAGACTCGGTAAAAAGGAATCGGTGGCTTACCACGTGACTGACCAAACCAATATCACCAATATATCCATGGCAAAGTTCCTTTCACATTCATCTACAAAGGATGAATTGTCAACATACCTGTCAATCACTTGCGTATGCAACTGAAAGGAACTTGCACCTGGTATGTGCATGGAGAGATCAAGTAAGGTCAACTTTTTTTGATGCTGAACATTTGGCAAGTACTCAAGAAGAAGCGGACACAAAACTCGTCCTGCATGCTCTTGACGCAACTCAAAGAGGAACATCTACCCTAGCCATCCACTCCCTCGACACCGACGTGTTCATCCTTTTTCTGAGAAGGTACCCATGACTTCCAAAATGTACCAAGTTTTGCACTGGAACAGGAAATAGGCAACGGGAAATAGATTTGGGTCAAGTATATCACAGTCTTTCGTCTTTGGAAATAGAGGCCCTACCTGGATTCCATGCGTTTTCAGGAGCCGATAATACTGGGACGTTTTCCGGTAAAGGTAAACTCTCATTTTGGAAGGTGTTTCAAATTGCAGACGAATCAATAAGGCGTGTTTTCGCAGACCTTGGACAACTGGAACTAACAGAAGACATGGAAAAGAAGATCGAACATTTCACATGCTCTCTATATTGTCCGAAAACATCCCTGACGGATATTGGTCATCTACGCTGGTGGATGTTTAAACAAAAGCAAGCTGAAGCTGAAAAGCTTCCGCCTACAAGGGCAGCACTCAAACAGTCAATCCTGCGAACCCAGCTTCAGGCTATAATTTGGTTCAACGATGACGTTGCCTGTCCCGTGCTTCCATCTCCTACTTTGTTTGGATGGAAAGAGGAACACGATATATATGTCCCAGTCATGACATCCCTACCTCCTGCACCAACTGCAATGCTTGAACTTATTTTTTTGTAAGTGCAAAACAACACAATGCTCGTCAAATAAGTGCAAATGCAAAACAAACAATTTGGTTTGTACAGAACTTTGCGCGTGTGAAGCAGATGATGAGGCATGTGAAAACACACCATTGGGCCATTTGTTGTATGAAAACAATGATATGGAAGAAATAACGTTGTGAATAGAGACGGACATTGAGGTAATGTGTTTGTCATGCCTTTTTGTTAGCTTTAAATATTTGTTTTTGGAATTGACGCCATTTTGCCCTAAATATGAATCTTTGCTACTTTTGTAAATTATGAAGGAAAGCTATATAATTTCAAATAAGTTGCATCACAAAGCCACAATATGACATTTATCAACAAATTCTACGAAACATCTGTGTATTTGTATTTGTTGTTCTTTTGGTACCGCTGGTTGCTATGGCAGCCATTTTAACTTATTCTAAACTTTAACAAAAATGACAAACTGCAGGATTTACATTGAACCTGATTTGACAGCAACCAATTTATGGAGATATTTCGGCAAAAAACCGTATGCATGAACACATAATGTATCATTTTTGTCATTATTGGGATTAAAAAATCGGTTGCTATGGCCGCCATTTTGTCCATTTCTTAATTGAATTCACATCCGGTGACGAAAACTCTCAAATAATTAAGTTCCTATCATGTAATCGCCAATTGATATTTTAATAAAACGTATTTTGTGATATGTCTGTCTGAAACTCATTTGCTAAACCAGACCTTTATTGTAAAAATCTGGTTGCTATGGCCGCCATATTGATGACGTCATTAAATCGACTAGACGCGGAAGTCAGAATGACAACAAACATTTTTTGATTAAGGACATCATATACTTTCATAAAATCATTACCTCCAGCTTCCTTCAAAAAAAGCCCACGGGATTCCCTTAGGGACTCCACTATTGGCATTAACAGACATCTTCTAAAGAATTCTCTCAAGGGCATTAATGTATGCAATTTCTATGCATAACCAGTGTCAGTTAGAAATATTCCAACTGTAAAGCACAAAGCACGGGTATATATTAGACTGTTAAGGGAGTCACACATGGCATTCGACAGGTAGTACTACATATTTTAACCATAAAACCACTAACCGTTCATCAGATTGTGTTTTATATCAATATGAATGCAGTCTGGTTAATGGATTTCATTTCAGAATACCATATTGTTCAGACCTTAGATACAACACAAATTGGACAACAAGCAAAGCCTATCAAAAGCTGATAGATAAATGTCGATTGTCTGATTTATTTATATCTAAGACATTGCTTTAAATACTCCCGTGTCCTTTTTTTATCAAATAAGTTTCTCTGTATGTTTGAATACTTTGTAAGATTTAAGAAAATTATAACCTAATGTGACTTACAAAGCGTTGATGTTACCTTAATCAACATGACGCCATAATGACGTCATATTATTGTCACATAATGTGCACACGTATCTTAGTCCTTTGTAAGCATTAGACAAGAGTCAATGTTTTTTCATAGAAAATATGTAAGCATTGATATATTCTAAAAAGACTGTAATAATAAAGATAACATTAATATAATATAAAGAATGTAATATGTTCATTAAAAAATGGAAGGCAACATTAGATGCCTAAATACAATGCTCAGAAATCAACACGTGACAATAACAGAGTTTGTCAAACGTTTAATTCAGAGTGAATCAACACAATCAAGAGT
This sequence comes from Pecten maximus, assembly GCF_902652985.1. Lineage (NCBI taxonomy): Eukaryota > Metazoa > Mollusca > Bivalvia > Pectinida > Pectinidae > Pecten > Pecten maximus. The sequence continues at coordinate 18,093,326 of NC_047032.1, read as the reverse complement.
ACGACCTATAGCTCACCTATAATACAGAGAGGTCTCCTCATAAACCGGAGACGTCCGGACCATCCCTGGTATCTGGAGCGACATCCGGCGGCCCAAACTCTGGTGCCGTACTCCGCCATTAGCCACACAAGAAGGAATGGTTCCTGAAAACGAGAGTTAACAATATGGTATGTTAATCGTGCAAAACTGTAATTATTGCAAAATGTATCTCGTTTCTATTGTGCGTTATATAAAATCATATATAAAGATTAAGCACCAAGGTGTAGTTTACTTGATAAGGGCGATAACTCCCATGAGAACAAAAACTAGAAGTTTCGAAAGACGTCTCCCAATAATCGATTCCTATCGATGATCAACATTGTACAATATAACCAATTAATTTAATAAATCCCTGCTGTTTCCTGAACTTATATTACGTTCTGAATTAAATCAAATATATATATTCATATTGATATGAATGAAACTATGCGCAAACAACATGTCAGTGAACCAGCACAATCAAGAATATTTCACACGTTTTGTTTACAAAGTTTAAGTGACAAGGTATACACCAGTTAGATTGTGAAAGTCTTATAAATCAACTGTAGTGATGACTGCAGTCGATTGACATTAGTCAGAATGGTGACTGGACATGTCAACAGCAGCTGGTTCATAAATGTTTGATAGATCTCGCCCTCTATGTTGACGATATGATACCTCGATGGTGTTACAGATTACAATCAATTTGGGGGATGAGCTGATTATTTGAGGTGTAATATACACATACTTACCAGATAAAGTGCTATTCTTGTGAATAATTTGGGATTGAAATCATCCACTGTTGCCAAGACACTTAGAACTAGGCAGCCAACAATCGCAAGAAACCTGAATTACGGAATATAAGATATTATTAATAACTGCCAAGTTAATATTCAAACTGAAAATAGATATGTCCAAGATTGTATGATTTATGATACAGTATAATGTATGGATATATATATCAATATAACAAATTGAAATCTGTCCTTGCGAAGGTGAATGTATAAAAAAAAAACAAAAAAAACAGACTTTGCCGCAAGCCTTTCTGCCCTCTCAGGCTTCTTCAGTCCGCCTGAAGAAGCCTGAGAGGGCAGAAAGGCCTTGCGGCAAAGTCTGTTTTTTTGTTATTTTTTATATATCAATATATATATATATAAACAGTAGATATATATTATCAAATAAATAAATATAAAAAATGAATAAACCAATAATTATTGAATAAAAATAGATATATTAGATACATAAATAAGTGTTATTAAATACGTGAATGAATTAAACTAATAACTATCAAATAAATAAATCACTATTAGATACATAAAGAGATAAATACAAAACATCTACCTTTCATATTTATACACATTATGTATGAACCTGTATATGTTACACCTTCGTTTAATGAGTACTGATGCTATTATTCAGTCGATTTGCATTGTGTGTACGACTGGATGTCAATTTCTTATTAACCATGGAAGTATAGCCCGTTATAGTGTTACCTCACTGAAGTATATAGCGACCATAGGAAACCACACTCAGTCATAGTATACTGACAACGGGACAACCACTCGACCCAGAAAATCTGCGCAAAAAGGAGGAGTAGCAACTACCATTTTTATATACTCCAGTATGTCTCGGCCAGAGAATCAATCCAAAAATGTTCTCACATGGGATTACGTTTAACTAAAGACTTAATGTGAGAAAATGTCAAGGAGACATTAGTCATATAGGAAAGTGAACAGAGAAAAACTAAAGATAAAATCCAAATTCAGTCTCCCCTTACCGATTATGCAATTAAACGATTCAATTTTTAATATTTTCGAGATGAATATGAAACTTTACCAATATTTGTATTTATATTTCCTCCACATATGGTATTTTAAACTGCTATTAATTAATTTCTTAAATTACGAAACTATATGGATTGTATAACTGGACACAGAAAATAGTAGAAAGATTAGAATAATTTGTGTAGTGAGTATTGTAACACATAAACCACTTCTACTTAAGGAAATACATGATTGATCACTGCGTTATAGAAAAATCATCATTATCACATATACTGCTTGTCAGATTACAGGAAATAACGGCATATTATATATCTCTAGCAGCAATGCAATATATTGTATATATTCATGCTGTATCATTAATTAACGACGCCTAGCTTCTGATCTGTCATTTCACCATGACAACACCCACTCGTTACTAAGTAATGAGTAGGACCAATGGTGACATGATAAGCGCCGTAGTCGTTTTCTCTGTGTTTCCCTGTCCAACTAATATGATATTTGATAGGGTGGTGCAGTCGTAAAACACTTGCCTTTCATAAATGCTACCGGGGTTTGATTTCCCGACCTGAGGTGACAATAAATAGGATCACTTCCCAACCACGTTTACCTAGAGAGTGATATTTCACTGAAATATACTTCTGAAGCCTTCCTGACAGAGGCAAAAGAACAAGTAAGGGTCAAAATCAAGACGGTCAAGGAAGACATTAAAGAACTGGTTGTCCTGAAAGATTAAGTTGTCTCTTAGAATCATGCAATAATATCAGCATGTAGATTTCTTACGCTCTACTCTCGGGGAAGAAATACTTAGTTAAAGCTTATATACAATGTTATAAACATGTATGACGGACAATAAACGTACAGTTATGTAATGTTTATAGAATTTAAAGTGATGGCGACCAAAACTAGTCTAGTGATATTGGCGGCCACGAGGACGAGTCCGGATGGATAGAGAACAGCCCCTGGTGTGGTGATATTGATATTGGTTATAATAAATGATTCATTTAAAAAGTGTGTTTGTCTACCAAACTGTACAGACTGTCATGGAAGTGTTTATATATGGGACAGACTATATTTGAAATAATCTTTAGTCGTCATAGTCTACAAACGTTTCATAAACTATGTTGAGATCCGCTTTTCCGTGTTCAAAACAGCAAAGCACTTGTAAAAATAAATGACGAGCTAGGCTCAGTGTCCTTTCGATATCCTAAAAGTGCCAACAGCATAACATGACATCTGTATTTCTTGTTTATCTGTGCCTGTAAAAGTGGACATTCCTTCGTAATATTGTTCATATCTACTAGAGTCCCACACAAACAATGATATGCTCGAGGAGGACGGTCGCTGTACATGGACAGCGATTTTCCAGGACTCATCCTCGTCAGTAAATCTCATTTATAGAATGTACTCATACATCTGATTTCCGTAAGACAAGATAAAACTATCTCTTGTTGACCTACTTTTCGCCACTCCCCTTTATCGATTTTTCATAGTGAAGCAATACGCACACCTTTAATAAGAGTATAATCGGATATATATTTGAAATCTAATACCCTGTAATTATTTGAGATTGAAGGTAGTAGACACTGTTGGTAGACGTTTAAGTCCCCAAGCACTTAAACGGAACATTACATTCAGAGGAAATGGGCTCTTGTAGAAATTAACTGAGACCTTTATTACTGCAGTCAACACAGAAATAATTAAAACACATTAACAAATTCATAATTACATTTTGTGATAAAAGTAATTTGATATGATTACAACTAGGGAAAATATCAGTGTCGTTTTAAAATAATTTTGTTCAAATAACGATGAAACACTAAAATGATGAAAGAGACCAGAGGTTTCAAATGACAAGCAACATGTTCTTTATCGACCATATCTGCCGTCGAAATTTAAGTCAAAGTCACATAAAAGATGTATTACTAGTAGTATGACGTGCATTAGAATAATACATAAATAAATAGATAAATACATAAACAAAAATAAATAAATAAATAAATAAATAAATAAAAATATATGAATAGATACAAATGTAATTGATAAAAAAAAAGGAAAAATAAATGAATGAGGCTATATGAGTAAATGAACGACTAAATGTTAATATATGAATAAATAGAAAAAAATAAATGAATAAATAAATCAAATAAATGAAAATTTATGAATAATATAACGGACAGCGTGACAAGGAACATAAAAGTACATGCGAACAATCTGCCAACATGCCGGATGCCAGTTCATACATTGATTATAACATGCCCCTGGTCGTCAGCATCCGCTATCTGAAACACTGGGCTACACATCTGCCCGATAGATGTAATATAGATCAGTCACGGAAATCGTGACAAGATCCTGAATATGTAATAACTGTCATGCAGGGGAGGCGGGAATATCATTACAAAAACTGAGACACGATCCCTGTCTATTGCTGCAGTTTGAAACAGTCAACTGTGAGTTTTATTTTTTTGTTTTATTTTTACTTTCGGAGAGTGTTTATAAACTGTTTTTTTGCTTTGTCATTCAAATTTTTCATTCGCTAAATTTCAAATATTTGTGTCGCCATTTAGGTGTTGTTCACCTACGTTTTATCTTTTTTTTTCTCTTGACTATCAAACATTAGCATCTGATAACACAATTTGTATACATGATTAAAATACTAGGAGACACGGCCTACACTTGCCTACAACAAAGTTATTTTGACTCCACTTAATGATGTTATGTGTTTGAACCCGAATGGCACTTGATTCCTTCTGCAGACATGGTATATCCTCAAATATTACGGCCGAAGCCACCTAACCTCTTTCATACCGCTGTTGGTAGGTAAAAACTATGTTGCGTGCCAAGTGAAGTTACATGATCGTTCCTACTATGCGTATGTGTTTATCACTTATCCAACGTCTTATATAAAGATATCGCACATTTCTTGCGGCAGAAAACGTCATTGAGTACAGAGACATACACGGAAACTAAAGAATATTTCAAAGTTATTGTGCTCGGCAAACATATTAAACAACGCGTATGGTATATTTTGGTAACAAATTGGAAATGATCCTGGCAATAGGTTTCGTGCTTGCAGGAATAATTAACCCGGCCCTTGCCCTGAACACAGAAACAGCCCTACAGAATTCACAGTGGGCAAAGGAAGTAGTACGTCGTTTAGATAAAGATGATCAAATCTTTGCTGAAATGAGAAAACTCATGGCGTCGATGACACAACAAATTGATGTTGACAGAGAAACCATCGATTCAATGAAACAACACATTGCCGCGATGAAACAACGTGTTCAAAGGGTGGAAAACGAAAACGTGATACTGAAAGAAAAATTGAAGGTAGCGAATCAAAACATTACAAACTTGGAATCATTGTTCAATAGTTTACAACAGTCTGGGCGTATCCAGTACGTGGCAACAATCTTCAACCACACGGATAATGCTACAGCACAAGCGTCGGCGATATCTGGTGAACAATCAGTGCCTTTGATACATAAAATATTAACAACTAGAAATTTAGACCCAGACCACCTACCGTACTCGTCAGGAGGAAAACAGTATGGTCAGCCTCCCGTAGGAACAGGTAGGTAATCTGATATACGACTGAGGAGGATTCTGCGCAGATAGTCTTTTCGGTTAACTCTTTCTCAGAGCATGCACTCCAAATTTAAGTTTTAATCAATGTATCAATAATGACAATCAATATTAATGATCAATAATGTTATATTTGTTTTTTTATTATTTTTCATTCTGTTCTAGGACCTGTGGCCAACATTAGCCCATCAACTACGCCAGCCTTCTACACCAGCCTTTCGCAGAATATCAATTATCCAGGAGAACATCACGTGATCGGTTTTGATGATATTTTCACGAATGTAGGCGGCCACCTCAACACACACGGGACAGGGGTGTTCACTTGTGGGGAGACAGGGACGTATGTATTCTTTTGGACAGTTTGTGTAGAGGAAGGGACGCGACTTTATGCCGACTTGATTAAAAATGGGGCCCGAGTAGGGGAGTCCTTAACGGGTAGAGGCTACGAATGGAACGTTGGGACAGGAATTGCGGTGTTACAGTTGAATCCGGGGGATGATTTATCAGTACGACTGCATGATCTTGAAAATCGCGTTATCATCGTTGGTCGGTTGACCTTCTTTTCTGGATTTAAGTTAGCTTAGCTAAAAAAATAATCAAATAAAGCATTGCATTTATGATGGAATTGATTTAGTTACTCCAAACGCGAGGGGAATTTTCGCTTATTATACTGAGTTTTTTGTTTTTGGCGTATTATTTTGATATCAATTTCCGTAATCCCGAACTACAAACGAAGGTGATCGATCGCGAAACATTTAGTTTATATATCAGTGTCGCGACATTAACCATGTTATAACTACGTTATTACTCATAACACATGATAATCAAAAAAATATTTTAATAAATCTTTACACTCCGGATATAACATTATATATACTGATATATTCAATGAAAAAGGTCTTACTAAACGAATTCCTTGCGCCCTTACATTCCTTTCATAGAGTATTCGTGAAACCGATGAAGGTCAGGTTATTGACCTTGGGTCATTTACTGATCCTCGTAGGCAGATATCGGCAACAAACGAAACAAGAGGAGACGGGGCGTGCATACACGTATACTCTATTTCGGTCAGTATTTGTATCTCAAGTGACGCACTCACTCACCCACATGGATCAGTGGCCTGGCTTTGCTCGTAGATGCATTTCCAAGAGCTAATACTTTGACTGGAGACCAAGTACAGGCTTGGTTTCTGGCAGAGATAGAACCAAATATAGCGATCGCAACTAGCAGGCGTGGCAAGCGGGTTAAACAGGAAGGCATTGACATTTATTGGGGGTAATATTTCTTACTCGTATTTCATTGTTTGTCAATAGAGTTGTTTTTTTAACAGGAACAGCAGAAGTTCGTTTGGAGTTTGGAGTGAAAATCTGTTATTCATTATCTAAGTTTTCTTCTGTTATGTTTTGAATGTTCATGATTTGTTGGATTTTGTTCGTACTATTGGTCCTTTGTTTCTCTTGGTTCCATGCCATTACTAAAATGAACTGATTTAAGGTATAATTTCTTCTCGATCATTTGCGAATAGTATATATATGTAAAAAATATGAATTAATCAAGTTAAAAAACATTGTGTCCAATCGTGTTATGTTATCTACGCAACACAATATCGTAGCCAAATTGAGAACAAATGATTGTACGCTTTGTACAGGAGACATTTTAGTGGGTAGCGCACTTAAAATTCAATTTGATAACTGATAAACTAAACGGCCATCGTTCGATATAAACTGACACCAGATAATCTAATTCTCCTTCAATGATTCTAGGTGATGTTAGGGGTCAAAAGCCTGAACAGAACTATCAAATACAAATCTAACGATTGAAGAGTAAACAAAAAATAAACAAAGAGTAATCAAAAAGAAAACAAATGGCGAACATTGAATAAAAAAACTCTGTCATGCAGTTTGTTTGTCCTTCTGGGATTCTTCAGTTATGCTTGATAGGGACTAAACGCGTAGACATCAAAGGCACGTATTGCTTGTTTAATGCGTCATGAAACGTTATATGGACTGCACTATCATATACGTTTGATAGAGCAAATAAATGGCGATCACTGAGTATAAAACTCTGCCATGCAGCCTTTTAATGTTTCTAGGTTCTTCAGTGATACTGGGTGATAACTCTTTGGTTACCACAAAAACAATAAAACGATGGCGTTTCCAGTTATTTAATTTAAATATTTTGATACATACCCAAAAGCGTGCGAAAGAAGCACTTACTCACGTGTGAAGTGATAAAGTGATAGTATCAAATATATTATTTATACGCATGCGTACAAACCCAGGAACATCTATCAGATTTTATAAACCACTCGTGCGTTGAAATACATGGGGACAAAGTCCTTTCGTTCTACCAGCATGTGCTTTATCACACTTTTAGATGGATGAGATTTTGACTACTTTTTACGCTTACATCAGAACCTATCGGATGGTAGATAAATATCTCCGGTGGTGAATCTTAATTTGCAACAGAAACCAAAGCGATTGAATGATACTCATTGTGTGCTATAACAACTAATCAATAACTTACAAACAAATTAATAATTAAAAATACGTTATAACTAACAAACAAATTGATAACTAGCAAACTAATTAATATCAAAGCTTTATCTGCAGGAATGTCAAAATTCCTTTTTGTTCTTATTCAAAAAGTAATTCTGTTGCGCAATTATCAAATAATCCTCTTTGACTAGTATGTTGAACGGTACGCTATTAAATTGGATATGTTATAGCTTTTGTCGCATACTTACACGTGTTTATCATACTGCCATCTAACTATTTACAAACCCACACGTGTATGTTTTTCTGTTTTTGTTTGTTTTCATAGATCATTTGTTCTTATCGTTGTTTTTAAGCATCCATTTAGAAATGAGATACTTAGGAAAATTTCTTTAAAGAGATTCTAATGTGTCACCAGTTTTTCATTGAAAAATATTTCCTTTCATTCTATCATTCTTCCTGTTACAGCACAGTTTCACAGGGCTCATATTTTGCTGATGTCTCAGTCGAATCTAATTCGCGGATATTAAATTTTTACGCAATCCCGCCGTCATTCTATAACAATCACTTTTATGAATTTCTTTCCATATATAAATATCTGTAGTATATTCATGTTGCGCTATATTTTATGACCGCGAATAAAGCAAAATGAATTCCTCGCGAATATTACTAACGATACAGTTTCATGGAATAAACCATAATTCCATATAGGATTTTGCTCTTATGTGGCGTGGTTAGCGTATTATATTCCCACAGTTATGAATAACTCTACTGAAAAAAAGTTAATTTCGAGTGGTAGTATATTTCAGTCTTATTGGATTTATTTTGGTTTTTAAAATGTTTGCAAGCAATTTTTGTTCAGTATATACATTTGTAGGTATTTATACAAGCTCGACTTGTGGATAAGAAAAATACTTTAGTGAATGTAAACGGCTGCATTCGTGGTATTGCAATACTTGAAAAAAAGCCCTATCATGAGAATGCATTTGATATTACCCTTTGAGAATAGGAGCTGTCGAAGAGGTTTTATTTGATTTTTAAGTCGATTGCAAGTGAACTGAACACTGAATTATGGAGCAAAATTGGCACGCCAACTCGTGGTTCATGACACTCGTCGCCTCCTATTTGCATTTGCATGTACCGTTTCGGATTTAATAGGATTTCCGAATAAACAGGTGTCGGATTACAGATTTCACTGTATGTTCTTTAGTGGGCAATGGGTGACAAACATTATAGAATATATGTGTAGGTAACTCACCACTTTAGTAAATGTTTGATAATCAGAGTAATTTGATTTGATTTAGGTTTGCAAAACAATAAATTGAAAATAATCTCTCAAGCCGAATCGTTTAGACAGGTAGCATTCTGCAAGGGCTGAATACTGTACCGTTGTCTAAATATACATGGTGTATATTTCGCGGTTATTCTCGCCAGACTTTCTTTGAGGTATCAAATGTTACGTCCGTATATAACATAATGGTATCAAATTCATATTCGCAATCTATGGCTTGAGAATTCGCTTTGTAATACTTCCTCGCTATCTGACAGCGGTCCCTCCAGTGTATCCCTCTATAAATGACTATAGCTGTTCATGAGACACTAAACACCAACCCTTCGGATATCTAGCCACATTCCTGAAATATTAAGATGCCATTTTACGACGTTCACATTTATTCAAGTCAAGTAGAAAATATAGACGGAAGCTTATTCAAGGCTTATACTTTGCTGATTGACATCGACAAGCAAAAGACAGGATGATTATTAAGTGCCAATTCCAATTTAATTCGTCAAATGCATGTCCTTTATTCACGTCGCGCATTAATTTCCTATTGACATATCACCGACTTCCTGTTATAATATTGTAGTGGCCAACTGGACAAAATTTCAAGCTAATTGAAGAATTTAATCACCAAATGGTTCAGGTCGAATTGGTAAAATCCCTTTTCCTGTGATTGATGAAAAACTTTCTCCAATCTGACTGACATATGATCAATATTTCGGTCACAGCTGATGAGTTTCCTAAAGTTCCTCTACAGTCTGATTGTATGACACTGAATCTTGTCACGCAAACAGTTTATGCGTGTGAAGCCCCGAGGGTTATACGGTAAATTGACGTATTTTTATGCTTTTGAATGCTTTTTCGGAATTGTAAATTGGCAAAGTCCTAGAAAGCGTGACACCAAAAAGAAATTATTGGCACATGTAAACGCATTTCCTATTTAATTGAGTTAACATTTTATGGCGTTCAATAGGTCACTGACAGGAGCGATAACTCCAAAGTTCTTGTCTGATATTTCCCAGTGCTAAACATAATACACATTAACAACATACTTTTTTAACAATCGACTTTTATTTCAGTTATGTTATTAGATTTTTAGGATATTTTAAACTTTGGTGGGAGTTGGGGGATATATCTTTTTTGAAGAAGCAGCTATATGATAACATGTTATAAATATGGCGCTGAAGGAATACGATGAAGCACTTTTAGTTATGAGTTCTTTCTTCCACATTGACTTCGCGCCTGATCAGCTCGTCTAGAGAACAGACACCAGTGATGTCACATTTGATGTATCGGCCATTTTGTTGAGTAGTAATCATGTCCGTTTTGTTGGCTGATTTCCCAATTGTTCAGTTAACACAACACAGTGGATTAATTTCTGCCTAGGCTGTTTGGAGGAATTAACTGGCCATCGTTCTGCCGTGTTTTTCACTCCACAAACCGAATCTGAAAGTAATTTATCTTTCACTACTCTTTTAATTAACGTGCAATCAGGGTAAACGGGTTCTTCTCACTTGCTTTAGTCGTAATGACAAAGAATATAAAAAAGTCTAAATATTCGCAATATCGCAGGGATTGGTAATATACATGGCGTAATTCATGCGAGTACAATATTCAACTACTGTACTGTTTTGTATGGCATTTATAGCCGATACAAATGACACCACTTTGAAAGTCAACATGATGTCTCTGCTCGCATTATACCTTTGGAATGATTACTCTGAGCAAATCATTTAGTGGTTATGTTTACATATCTGATGTTTATTTCCGGTATAATTATATTATGATTAAATTTGAACTTATATAATTTTTTTATTACAAACTGTACTCCCTACATTGACGGACATCCATTTTGACGAATAATCTCCCTAATCCCTTAGTTGTGATTGTGATGTTTTCAAGTACTTTGCAATTAAATATACACTCTGCTTAACGGATGGATGGGGCAATATGTCAAGTAACTGAATGCAAACGAGCGCTTATTGCATAAAAATATTTAACTGTAAATTGGTAATATTCACGGATAATTTAACTTCGAAATGTTTCCAGTCATTTAACATAGCGCGAAAATAATTACTCGCCAAATATACATACAAAGATGAACGTTTTTGTTAGTACAGAATGGTTATAAGGCAGTATTGCACGACATTTGATTCCAGAAATCTGTTTTACCTCGTGAACATATCGAGGCAATATAGTCAACCTTGTATTAAGCGGCCACCCAAAAGACCGACAGAAATTGGCTGCTTAAGATGGTTGGCTGCTTAAACCAGGTTCACCAGAAACTCAAAACCAAAACCCAAACTTTTCATAAATCTATTGTATCTGAAAATATCTCCGACTGTAGTTTGTTCGCTACATTTCACATAAAGTTTGTCATGTTCAGTCTCAGTTTGCATGATAACGATTAATACTGCAAAGTCTCAACAGGCGTGAAGAGTCCGAATGTGAAGATGTTTGTAAACAAACAAAATCAACAGACGATCGATAATAAAATCTGGTCACGTGATAATTTCGGATGGTTACCTCCGGACACCATGGCCGCACACGGGATGAGATAAAAACTAAGGCCAGATTTCCATGACAACTGGACGCGTAAGACATGTGGCCGCTATTTAAGGTTCATTATATAATATTTCTCATTGGGCAGACCATAGACTGGCTGCATAACGGAAGTGGCCGCTAATGGAAGGTTACTGTTCAAGCAAGTTTGACTGAATTTGATAAAACAAAAACAAAGGGCATTATATCAAGGTGATATACTTGATAAAAACAAAAGGCATTTAATCGAGGTAATATACTTGATAAAAAAAAACAAAAGGCATTTAATCGAGGTAATATAGATAAAAAAAACCAAAAGGCATTTAATCGAGGTAATAAACTTGATATAAACAACGGGCATTATATCGAGATAATACTTGATAAAAAAGCATAGGACATAATATCTAGGTAATACTTGATATGGACAAAGAACATCATATCGATAGTTGCTCTATTGATGAAAAAGGGATATCTTGTTCACCTGTATAGATGTTTACTGTCTATAAATGATGTTATGCTATTCAGGTTTTTAAGTGTTCATATTTACATTTGGCATCGCAGTCTTCAATTACCATAATGTGAATCGCTATTGCCTTTATGAACAAAATGATGCAGTGTTGATCACATGACGTGTTGTTATACCACTTTGACTGACGTCACGGTAAGGCTTCGCAATGAGCTACGCATGAAGCAAACGCAGCTAGGATTCTGATTGAGAACCATTGCGTTACTATGACGTCATTTTGGCGATATGCTGATCTTCGTCACGGCAAGGCTTTGAACTGTTTTCCGAATGAATCTCAACAATGAATTTGTGTTAAAGATGATACTCTCCCAATAAACACACCAGGAAATGAGTGTAAATAACGCACCCATTGATTAAATGACAAATAGTCATGTACTGGTTCGTTTCGTATAAATTGCAGTATTATTGGCAATATATTTAAATTTAACAAGCGTTTTAGCGTTTAATTAACAGGCAAGTTACTTTATAATGAAGTTCTTCTGTATAAGCGAGGGACAATCTTCGAAGCATCATTGCGCGCTAATTGTAAGGGACATCTTCCTCTATTGCCACAGCTTTGATTGGTTTCACTTGGCAGTGCATGGGAAACGCAGCTTTAACAAGTTTATATAGGATTTGTAGAAAACAGTGCATTTAATACGTAATTTAGTTTTATTAAAGGACAAGAAAATTTGTATCAATTAAGACCTAACAAAAATCCTTTATCTCCAGTACACTAATAAAATGCAATGTCGCCCAACTTTGAATATATCACGATATATAAAAGGAGAATCCACAGTCTTAAGTCTCAGCTGACTTAATTAAATCCTTATATTCACTCGGTCACACTTAATACGATAAATTTGCATGTCTCGTGCTGTCTTGCATTCAATAATAGACTGTCTTCTATTGACTAAAGTGAATTTATTTACATAAAGTTTCCTCAGGACAAAATGCCTATTAAACTAATACATTTCAAAAGTTTCCGCGAGTCTGATCTACATAAAAAAAATCTAGTCTTCAGGACGCTTAATTGTGATTTATAGATCTGGACGCTTATTCTGAATTTTACAGTTTAATTTGGTATTAATACATTTGTTATTCTGCAAAACCGTTGGAAATAACTAACTTACGTCAAATGTCGCTGATTAAATAGGTTAACATTGCAAACACTGTTAAATTCTCATTTGTTTTCTGGAACATTCGACTGCATTTAAACTAAATTTAGAAAGCATTGATGAGTTCGTTTGAATATGATTTCCCTAGAGAAGAAAGTTTAACATTTCATTAATAGTTGTGGTGTTAGTATAATTATACCTTATTGTAATTAATAAGGAATTTATGATATTTTAAACTCTAGTCAAATAGCCAATGTCTGTGACAGCGCTGATTCAGTCTATTTAAAGGACAATAATTCTTTGTTTGTTGATTCTGTATAAGGAAACCAAACTAAGTAGGACCTATGGTGTACCTGGCCGTGTAAGTAGATATTGACGTCATTGAGGCCCTTGGGCGGGAACTAAAAAAAGCAGACGACATATAGTCTTGTGACGTCATCATCCTGAAACGGAACCTATTTGGACTTACGTAATCAGCTCGAAGAGAGACTTTATATCATTATATATTGTGCCAGAAAGATTCAGGAAAAAATATTGATTGAACACACATAATATCAAGAATCATAAATACATAGTTATGCTGTAAAAGTAAATAAACGGGAAACCGTGATTCAGGATAAGGCCTGATTGATGTAATGCACTAAATTATTATCAAGAGACATTTTCATCAAAATATCTGTATGCATGATATTAAAGGTTTTAACTGTAATATATTCAATATGATTAAAAGGAAACATTCAAAGGCTTCATAGTTATGATATCGTAATTACATTTACAGAAATGACATAATGTGCTACACAATGACGTCACAGAAACCGTGGCCAATTGAAATGGTATCATGTTACTGAATTTGCATCCTATATTAAATCACCAATCATGATGATTCGTTTACTCCCTTCTGTGTCCTCTTTAGACTCATTTGGTTTGGTTTATTTTGTTTAACATCCTATTAACAGCCAGGGTCATTGAAGGACGTGCAAGGTTTTGGAGGTGGAGGAAAGCTGGAGTACCCGGAGAAAAACCACCGGCCTACGATCAGTAACAGGCAACTGTCCCACGTAGGTTTCGAACACGCAACCCAGAGGTGGAGGACAAGTGATAAAGTGTCGGGACACCTCAACCACTCGGCCATATATAAACCATTATAAACAATAAATTAAAAAAAATGTATAAATAAGAAGAAAATATATTTCATGCTTCTTGCGTTAAATCTCCATATGATCAACTTTCCCTTCCTCGATAGCAGTATTCATATTTCCCCAACGTACTATGTTACGTGTAAAATGTTATAGCTGACTAGATTTTCAAAGAGATGCTCCCGTATTTCGATGAATGCTGTGATTGTAGATTTTAAAAATTCAAAAAACGTTTCGTGAAAAAGAAAACAATCGGAGTGTTTGATGAGCGCAATCATTTATCCCTTTCTCTTTAGGATTGTATTTATGTGCGCTAAGCAATTTGACATGATATATTCTACAATAACTTTTATTTATTTTGCTAGGTGTAATCGTGTAAATGAGTTATTGAAATTATTTATCATGACCTGTTAATGGACCGCGTCATTATGCCACAACCGAGCTGATCGTCCTTCGATTTTCTGAAGCGCAGAGTTACAATGCTATGTATAATCTACGTAAAAATCGGTTTCACTCTATTTGGGTTGACATACCGCACGTGAGCGGATGTCATACCACACGTGAGCGGATGATCTAGGTACACCTGCTCAGATTACGTTCATCCCACCGCATTATCATTCTATGCGAAGTAATTTAATAGACATCTAATGTATTGGTCGAAATCCAATTATATTAGTTGATTGTGAGGTGTGTCTCCTATTATATTTCTTTATCGTCATCATCTGGATCAGAATTAATGTTGTTATTTGTTTGGCAAAGGAATCGATTGCAGAGTTTTATTTCTAAACATGAATGCATTACGTATATACGATTTCATTTAATGTCTCTTGTTGATGGGCTTATCGGCGGAATCATCTCATTTATGTCTCGTGGGTCATAGATTTTTGAAATTACATATTACCATTAGTTTGTACGAAACCAATAATTTGTCATAATGCTTTATATCAAACTTGCAGCATTTAAAAAAATGAAACGAATACATTTTGAGTCAAATATCTGGTTTCTTACTAGTTTTCAGTAATAACGTGTGTATAACTGCCATAAATGAGCCGCGCGAAGTAACCTTGAAGCAAATTTATCATTGCAGGTTGGATTCCCTTTGAAATTAAATCCTGAAAAGCAATCTTGTAAGTAAGCACTTCAGTCTAATTATGCACAACCTTTTGAACAAAATCAGTAATTGATTTCATAATTGTTCGCAATGAGGATTTAAAGCAAATCACACAAAAAAAATAAAATAAGACAGACTATTTGATATGTAAACAAAACGATAACTTAACTTCAAAATCAATTAAATTTGACATCATAGTTGCATTACTAACATTGAATAATATGTAACTTATTAAGAAAATGGAGCAAGTGTTTGGGGCGAGGAATCACAAAATCCGAATAACATTTCATCGTTTTCAAATAACGTAAACTCATTGAAACCAAAATTACATCAAAAACACTCTTCATGAGCTGTTGGAATTAAAAGCAGTGAATCGTAAATAGCGCTATACGCATGTGCGACGACAAAGATGCTGACAAACAACACTAATGATTTATCTATAGGTCACGTTGTCACCACCTGTTACCCCTTTAAGAACAACTTATCTAAATTCACGTCCCTAGTAGAAGATTTTATTGGAATATCGACTGTCCCTGTTTTAGTCCGTAGCGTCCATGGTACGTCTACATGTAAATGGCTGTTTTGGCTTTACATTACAATTTGATATCATTCGGTATTATCTGTATGTATACAATACGATGAAGCAGAAGGCACCTATACCTCCAGAACACATTGTCTTATTAGCCGTGTCTTTTGTTGAGGGAGTACATCTAAATGCTTCCTTTTTCTGCTTGTGTATGATTTCTTTCATCGTGTTCGAAGGAAGAATTATAATTCCTTTAGATTTCGATGTTTCTGTTATTCAGGTATTTGCACAAACCCGTATAATACAATCTCTCTTGTAACAGGCATTCTCTTTTGCTTTGCTACAACGGCGGCGTAATGATATCCTAGATGAAATAGTCCATCATTAAAAGTAGATGTTCATATGGATTGCGCACAGTATATTGAATAATAAAATAGTAACATGAATACACTTAATAAACTTGTACATGTCAATATTAAAGATCCATACCGCAAAAAGCCGGAGTGTACTCTAAGTACATGTAAACAGCAGAATAGACTGTGTGAAGAATCGCAAAGATGCGACGGAAGTACAAAAGATGTGCTAGCGAGTTTTTTTCTTTTTCTTTATGTATCATTTTGTCCGTAAGGATCATACAAATGTACTTAATAATTGTATTGTATGTCTATTAATTCATACAGTATGATATGTTCATCTCAATCTTTAAATATATTAAAAAGGAATTGCCTGTTCAGCTTTGGCGCTTTGTGCCAACTTAATTAAGTGACATGTTAAGTCTACCAAGTGTTTTCATCAGTGGCAAATAAGGTAACAACATCAAAAGCCATATGAGGCCGGCGTCGACAGAATATTGAACCACTGACATGATACCTTTATAGTGCGTTCACAATGAAATACCATTCCTGGCATGTTAGCATGCAAATGACAAGAACAAACATTGTAACTAAAGTACATCCAGACTGCTGCCAGTTTGGTACTCCATGTCAATGCAGCGCCATGCATGTTGGTACCTGTTTAATCGTCCTTGCGAGAATCGTGCATACCTAATCCCTGATTCTTGAAGTAGCACATATTTATACTACACAACCTGATAACAGTATGTTATCACTAAAGCACCCTCTAGCATTAGCTGAATTCAGCTAACTTCCGATGCCTAAGAAAAGGTAATGAGGTAACTTGATTGTATTTATTCTGAAACTGACAACCAAATTTCAGGTAATATCCACAACCTCTCGACATGTTCACATTCATGAAATATACGCAAAAATGTTTCAACTTCTTGTTTACAAACGGTAAAAATAGGATCACCATGCAATATAATGTGTTTTATGTAGCAATATCATAAAACGGCTTGATCAGCTTAAGACAGCAAAATATTCACGGAATGATAACCAGTGTAATTGTCAAAGACTGCGTAATGCAATATGAAATTATGATTTAGAAAACATGAAAACAATAATAAAATCCTTTCGTTTTTTAAACTTTTGACGGTCGTTCCTGCAATTGTTATCTTCTTTTAGTATTTGTCAATGCTCTTAATATGACTTCCTCGTCCATGTCTTCATCATAATAAATTGAATTATACTTTGAAATAGACGCGGACGTGATCTGATGCACTAAGCATTTAAATCGAATATTGCAAAACATATACTCGACATCATGCAGCATCCACACAATTACGGAAAATTCAAATCTTTAACCTGCAGATCAGCAATTTGCTTGTTAGCTTGCTGGATTCATCATCCCATGAACACCCAGAATCATTGAGGCGGAGTCTCCTTGTAGTAGTTAGTGTCTACCTCAATGATCAACATTCCGGAAGCTCGTCGCATGATACCCTGTCAGAGCAATTAGGGTAAAGTGTCTTCCGAAAGGACACAACTATGACAGCACAGACCGGTTCGTTTCTCAGCTTCCCGAGAAACACAGACATGAGAAGGGAGCTTCGGGCAACGCATCTCGGATTCCCATCTAAGGTAATGTATTCGATGCTCTAACCGACTGAGCTAATTGTGACAACAATTAGATATATAACATAGTGACAAACATGACGAAGGAAGGCAAATTTTATGATTCGTGCCCTAAACGAGTCTCGAACTCACGATCTATGGCTAATCGCTTAGCCCGAAATACCCTCAGCTCATACCACTGCGCCACATTCACGTTCTTATATTGATATATGTAAAAGTTGTTCGATATTCAAGCAAGTTAAATGAATATTACATATATTTCCCATGAGGAATTTAATACTGTATAGCTGCTAAATTAAATGGGGCTAACTTCTTCGCGATTGTCCCTGTTGAAACTGATTTGTGGGAATTTAATTTTTTCACATTATTCAGCTAACACTATTATACACTCTTATACGTTGTGTATTTATGTTCATGGTATATCTAATGATCGCGAAAATCGTAACTATACAATATTATTCTTCAATTGAAATGTCACCCTAACCATGGTATAATGATTGGATTTCATGTATGTTTCACATCAATAACCAATCTATATTGGCCGAGGCGTTCCAAATGTAAACACTATAAAATCAGTCAATCGCCGACTATACCTCAATCACTCATCTTGTTCAAAGATACATATGTAGGTAGGATAAAACTATTTATCCAGCAACTGCCACCGCATTGTCGGAATACACCCACCATATATATTTTTGCTGTATACGGCAGTGACGGAAAACAGCTGTATTTTGGAATCTTAGCACGTGCGTCAGTTCGACTGACCTACTTCAAAGTGAAACTACGTTTAAAAGGCGAACATATTTCTATCATTTTTGACACCGTTTCACTTCAAAATGATTACTTTTGATGATTATTTTTATGACTGTTGCTCGCCACTTTTGTCTTTCTTTACCCTCGCCAAAATACAGCTTATATTTTAAGACACTGACCATGTATTCTCTATATACATACTAAAGTTAACCCTGCGACTGCTTGCTTTGAATGCATTAGAGATATAGTGTTAATATTTTATACCTTCACAGTCAGACCAAGGGTTCATTACGAGCACGTATAGCTGAATTGTATTAGTGTAATTAATTATAGATCTTTTGTCTCCAGATAAATAAAGAACTAATACGATTTACATACACCGAGTCTTACAACGGATAGGCATACCTTTGTTTTCTAATTGATATTCAGGCAATTATACAGACCCTGACCTTCGTGATATCCGGTCTAATGATAAGATGTTAAATCAATAATGAGGTGTAATTAGCCAACATCTAAAAGGCCTACAGGTACGTCTAACAGAAGAATCCGAACGTAAAGACTTATTTCTTCAAAGAACAACAAGTTTCAGTGTAAATATGTATTAATAAGATGGAAAAGAAAGATTGTATAACAGGCATACACGTAAATATAAATGCACTAACCTGATAGTGTAAATAACGCATACAATGCCATCACATTGCTGGAAGGATGGATTGAACAAACGACAAACTTTATAGTAGCACCTTTCTTAACAAATTGAGGAAAATACACCAGAGTCTCGAAATGAATCAAACTGCACCATACAGTTTCTATGACTCGTCAGTGGTGCTAAGTTCCTAAAGTGTTGATGATAGAAGACGAAGAAAAACTCGAAATATTGATCAGAATTCTGATTTGGGTCTAAAATACCCTGAATTCAACTCATTTTAAAACTTGCAATAAATATATGTTTATATTTTGATTTGAATCACTATTGGATTGAATCAAAACGTGGCAACAGGTTTGAACTCATCGGTGAACCCAATGCATCAAAGAAAAATAAAAGGTAAAGAGGGGATGGGGTGGTCGATGAGGTAGAGGGAAACGAAGCATATGTTTAGATATAACAAGGGTGGAATAGCTATAACCTTTCCACTATTGCTACATAGAATTGATTTCCTAAACAATGTTTAAACAACATTAAATATCTTCTGAATCTGTGTCAATATTGAGAAGAACCAAGAAGGTACATTGATGCACATATATTACCCGAAAAAATGAAGAAAAAATGGATCAAAACATAGTTTGACATTGAGGTAAGACAATCCATACGTACAAATATAGTCAAATTGGAATGGCTAGACTTAATCGGGAGAAATTACATTTGCCAGGAAATTATGAAACCAGATCGTAGTGCAGCGTCTGCCTAACTGAGACAGACATTTATAGATATTAACATATAGACTACAATGAATTGCAGCCTGCTTCACTAAAACCTCAGATAAAAATATTGCGTATTTCTTCACGAATACATGCTTCAACCAACAATATTACGTGGCAAACGGCATGAGGGATACTAAAATCATGGCACCCAATATACGTATGCGGAAAACAATAAATCACATTTATCACAGATAGCTTAACGATTTCTCGGTGATTTTGTTGTATTTTTAAAAGAAAATCAATGTATAAAAAGCATTCATATTATTTTGTGACTCTTTAAAAAAACGAAGATAAGTTGACATGTCGTTTAGCTAATTGCGGTCGGCTTGCATTAAAAAAAAAGTATATTAGACCGTCTGACCATTAAGTGAAATATCATCAAGAAAACGTTGTATTAGTAATTCAATAAACAGATTCCTGGGAGAGAATTAGTACATTTCATCAATGGTATACACAGGTTACATATACCTCATACACAATTTGTTTTTAAAGATGGATAATTGTTTTCCTAACCAAACAAAAGATTTGTTGAATTATCATATCACTTAAACGAATATCTTTTAAAAATTCATTTCCGCCAAAGAGCAAATATCACCGATTGAAAAAAAAAAATAGTCCATTGAATATTTTTATAAAATATTTACATTCTTTATCAAATTACCATCCCTCAAAAGTTAAACTTCTTTTTATCGATTAAAATTTGAAGCGGGTAAAAAATTTCATACTAAAGAAATTATATTGTAATCCGCCAAATTTTAAGAATGTAATAAGGCAGTTATTGTTTTCTTCTTTTTTATATTTGTTGGCTATATATGCAATGTATGTCCATACCGTGTGTGCTATTTCATGCATATTTATGGAAAACAATACAAGCGCTGTCAGCGATGTAGCATACTTAAACACCTCACTGTTAAGACCGGATGACTTTAGGACTTGAGCACTGTTTGCTAGTACATGTCTAGCATTGCAGGGAGTCACAAAACGTTTATATTAATTACGGAACCGTTTTCACTACCGGAACTGAGGGAATCGTTTCATGCCGAGTGATACATACGATGTTACTGTGTTATACTTAAGAGCGATGATACATAAAAATCGACATCAGCATAAAGTGGACATTTGAATAGAAGCGTTGTCCCAACGTGTTCCTGTAATTAGCCCCTACATCACTGATGGGTCCTAGAAGAATGAATGTTGTATGTTGACGTTCTATATATTACTAAACTTAATTTCAAAAGTGCTTTTTTGATGTAAATTACTTATATTTCGCGTGGGATTCCATTTTCGCGTTAATACGCGAGGAGAGTCAATCGCGAATTCAATCCTTTGCGATTATTTGTATGAAAGTAACACCTTTGGATGGCTAATGGTTACTGATCTAGGACGGTGCAGGACTCTAATAGCTTATCATTCTCGAATTTAAAAAAGTCATTTCTAGATCAGAGTTCGCGAAATCATTTGTTCGTGAATATGTCTTAAAAGGTAAGTTCGCGAAATGAAATATTCGCGAAATCTTAGTGATTTTCAGTGAACAGTGCTTGAATCCAATCACTGTGTTTGCTTGTTTAAGCTGTAATTGTTTGTACTGTATATAGTATATAAATGCTATAAAAATGAAATAAAGATTAGAATTAAGATGAGTAAATAATATATTGAGTAGCAAAATTTCAGATTGAAATATAAGCAAGTAAATCTATGACGTCCGATGGTCCCTGTATTTGAATCTCATTAGATGTATAATCTTAATTTTATGAACACATTTCAAGTTTTAAATAAAACATTGTTTTTTCCATTGTTGTGCTGTTTTAAACTGTCGAAAACATTCTATTAAAGATAATTAAATTCGTTCGAATATGTAGTTTGCTACAATTTATAAGAATATAAAAGCATTTTGGAAGACATATGTAAAGGATTCTCGGTAACGTAAACAGTACCATATTCTAAACATCAATTTCCTTCAGAGATACAGTTTAACATTCCAAAATAAATGCAGAATATGGCTCCTGTAATTAGTACCCCTTGTATCTATGTCCATGTCTTGGGAACGCTCTCATTTGTTTCATGTCTGTTTGATTGTGTCGCCGCTGACTTGGCACTTTATAATTATTTCTTAATCATCATCATCATCATCATCATCATCCCCGTAGCCCTCTCAATAAATAGAGAAGTATATGATCGTCTGCCAAAGACGAGCTTATTCACACGATAGGTGTATGAGGAGAGAAGTTTGCAGTAAGCCATTAATTGGGCGATTCTCTGTCACTGAGGACTCATATTACGTCTAATTCCGGATGTTATATATCCTTTGTTGTTAAAAATGTATACAACTACGTAAACAAACTGGCTCTACTTGGTCCCCGTCCTCACATTATCTTTGTGCATACAAATTGGAGGTATATATTCCATGAGAACGAATGTCACCCTTTCTATTTATAGATCAAATTGCAATTTACCGTCATATTGAGCTCATATATGCAAATATTCTTCAGGTTTCATACAGAACATGCATGAATGTATATAACAGCTTTAAATATATAATCGTTATAGATAGGATGAATATAATTTAAAACGTTTGAATGGAATAAACAGGAATTTATAGAATCTTTCACCCCTTTTGGGGTGAGATAGGGGGATCTCAACCCTCGGAGGGAGATTGTTAAATTCCCAAACACGATGCTTGCCGAGTGTTTGGGAACTTAACAATCTCCCCCGAGGGTTGAGATCCCCGTATCTCATCTCAAAAAGGGATGAATGATTATTTTTCTCTTACCCTGTTTTCCAATCGAAGTGTGAACCAAATCCAAACTATGTAAACAACAAGACGTGGACGGCGGATGACAGTTGTGATAAGGCTGCAGCAGACGCTTTACACCTTACGATGTTGATTTCATACAAAATATAGTTCCGATTAGCTTGACAAAAGGAACACCAAACACTCAGTTAACTCTGATAATAAAACTTGTTTTAATTTCTTTTGCGAATAATACTGATATTTAGCATTCAAACGTTTCGGGTCAGGTCATAGTGACGTCACCCTATCGAGAACAAGAGCACGTTCAAAGAGCACATGTAGCTTGTCTTTTTTCTAGGGTGAGATAAGAAAATCTTACCCAGGTAAAACTGCGGATATCCCTGTCCATGGTGAGAGAATAAATTGTCTTCTCTTGCTTCGGACGTGTATCGGGTGACGGAATTTGACGAACGTTCCCGATTGGAAAAGCGGGTGCGACGCATATGTATCCCTCATTCAGCGACACCACATTAATGGGTAAACAACTTAAATGGTTCGGTCGTCTTTTTATGTAAACTCGTAGATATATATCTATATCTTGCCAAACTTAGATTACGATAGAATATTCTATTAATAACGGGGGGGGGGGGGGGGGGGGGGGGGGGGTGGTTGTTAAGGCCATGGATATTACAGCGAGAGAGGGCTGCGTTTTTGAATATAGTAAATTATGTTGATATTAAACATATAATTTTGCGTTATTTCCGGACATGCGATGACACGATACTGTGTTACATGTGAAAACGCAGGACACATATAAATGTGTTGTCCTTCTAATATCAGTGATGCAAAGGACTAATTCGTTTTGCGAATTTGAAAGGAAGACAGAAAAATAAATATAACAAAAATACAACAACAAAAATAACCGATGAGATTATTGTCAATACCTTAAACTACATGAACACTGAAAGGAAACAAACGGTTCATCTTAATGACATTCTAATATAGTTCTTGAAAAGGTACAAGAATAGTGCGAGTTTCTTCCTTTGTATGATGAAAAACGGATATTAGCAAAAATAAAATGTACTTTGACACGGCAATATTACTCTAAAATGTCCTATGACTGAGCCATTCCTGTCAGTGTTTACGTCAGCACCAATTAACTCAAAGCCTGCTAGCTGTTGTTGGCCAAAATTACAGCCGTTAATTACTAATGGGAGTGACACAGCTGAGTAAACAGGTATTTATACTGTGGTACAGGTTCCTTTCACATATATAGGCAAAAATAGTCGATAACTGCACCACGTACTGTGTATAACATTACTGGAAACTTCCACGACAATGCAATCAAGAAACCGGAGTCTGGTAAAATATCCGGTTTTGGTTGATAATTGAGTAGTGCGACGTTAGATAGATGTGTTTCCATACATTTCTTACATTGTGACGGGATATACTGCCTCTCTTAGACAATTTATAGAATTAACACTAATTACTTTTGGTCGTTTGAAATTAAATGTCGCGGGAAATCTCCATGAGCAGATTTGTTGGGTCTCGGAGCTCCCGACCGGTAATTGCCTTGGCTTTGGAATCGGGCGGTTTAACCGATCAATTTGTGGCGTCAAACAAGTACGTGTATCACAAGGCGTCACGAGACATCACAGACCATACACCGGATACAGGTAGTTTAACCCCGTTATCGAAACTAAGATAGCCTGCGTAAAGTGTATATAGAGAGTTACTCATGCACGAACATGGAAACATTCGCAATACTCTTAAGCTAATACATAACAGTATTTCCTTACCGCTTTCCTTTGCTGCGGAAGTAATTGCTTTTCTTAATAACGAATCTTAACTAACGGCGCATTTTAGAGTCAACAACAATTAACGCATATCCATACATACATAAATCGAACAATCAACCTTGATGGACGATTTTGTAACGGCTTTTCTCCATCGCCGCTCGTTGGTTAATGGGTGACTCATTTAGTGAAATAGAGATTGGTATTACTTTCAACTAATGTTATAATGATAGTAAGAAAAGAAACATAACACAATATATTAGCATTTTGCAATGAGAATTAAGAGCCAAAAATGAATAACTACAGTTATTCAACTGTTTCGTCCCTCTACGATTCGTCAGGAATGTTAAATGCATGAAGTGTTGACCAAAGGTGGGGACGGAAATGTCAAAATCTGCACGGGCAGGTGAGATGACCATCTTTCAATAAATCTTAATATTATCGATACTGTAAACCTGAAAATTTACGCGAAAGGAAATATTGTCATTTTGATCGCGAAAATTCCCCACATGCGTATAATTTTTATATCAATTTGCGTAATCTCGAACAACAAACGAAGGTGGATCGATCGCGAAAATTATCACCACGCGTATAATTTAGGTATCAAAATCGCGAACTTATACCCCCTCAAAAATGATTACGTTTACAGCATTTGCTTTCAAAAGAATGCTATGTATATGTGCATATTCTGAAACATGTCACTTTTCAAATAAATCCATACGGGCAGATTAAGATGCATTTTAACACGTTTATAACACCCACTAAAACAGTAATTAGGAGACAGGAAGTCTGAGTATATGTCCTGTTTGAAAGAAGAGGAAGAGATCCCGATAGTTTCACTGTGTATTCATATATCCCTCCTATGGGATATAACACTGCTGATTGAGGTTCGGATTCAATGTCACAATCACCTCATAACGGATGCAGTCATATAATGTCATCCCAGCCTGATTCTGATTGGTTTACGTCCCACACGGCAACACGCGTGTGTCTGCCAATACGAGCATTGGTATTCTGAACAGGAGATCTCTTGAGGCAATGACCATCAATACGAATTTAATTGTTTCTCATCTGACTGGTGTTATAAAAGCCATGTATAGTCATTGTCAATTGTCTAGTTACATTTACCACATAACCGGCTCGTTATAACATATAATACATCTATGTCATGAATGTCATAGGACATATGTGTAATAACCTTATTGTGACGTCATACATGTAGATAATTTATAACGCCACAATAAATATATGACGTCATGCATGTCTTGGCAGTGAAACACGTATCGCCCTAGCCAAAATTCGTCTTAGATAGACATTAATTTGAGAAATTTCATGTATTTTCTAATTATCAATATGAGTTATGTGATGAATAGAATCTTGCACTCGTTACTCTATTACATTTAATTTTTAAGCACTTTCGATACAATTATATGCTATTCGCCTACACGTTCCAAATGGCAGACTCACTCATTTACATTATAAATAATATATTATTTCTCTAGACCATATCGCCATGTCGGACAGGATTATATTATTAATTGGTCTTCCCTGCTGGTAGGGCCGAGTAATTGTAACTACTACACCCCTTGCATTATCGTAAGAGGCGACTTGGTTTGGGATCTTATCTTTTTCATTTTCCTAAGCAGTTTTCTTTTTCCTAATCAAAAAAAGTATTAGAATCTCATGAAAACCTAACGTCTCACTTGACAATGCTTCACTTTTGGCCTTTAGTTGAGCATTCGCCCCTGCTTTGGGTTTTGTCCCCTGGCCTAGACATACCAGAGTTTATAACAATGGTACATGTAGTTACTACACCTGCTTATAGCGCTCAGCATCTTTTGGAATGGAACGGCTGATTTCCCCGTTTAAGTAGTATGTGACCGCGTGAGGTGTCCTGCTGGTTGTCTTCGGCGGTAGGCTTCAGTGAGGTAGCACTATAAAGTCATATTGGCGCTATCACTGGGTCACTATAAAATTAGACATTCACCGGGAAAGTTCTCTAGAGACTGTTCGACTTGGACTCTCATTGAAATCCGAAATTCCAATGTTTATTTCCCCAAAAGAAACAATTAATTACCAATTCAATATTTATGTACGACATAATATTATCTGTAAACGTCATAATTTTGGCGGTTTGGTTTGTTTTTGTTTAACGTCCTATTAACAGCCATGGTCATTTAAGGACGTGCCAGGTTTAGGAGGTGGAGGAAAGCCGGAGTACCCGGAGAAAAACCACCGGCCTACGATCCGAACATGGCAACTGCCCCACGTAGGTTTCGAACTCGCAACCCAGAGGTGGAGGGCTAGTGATAAAGTGTCGGTACACCTTAACCACTCGGCCACCGCGGCCCAAATTTTGGCGGACTCAATTTTAAGCGTATTACCAAATTTTGATAAATTAGCGCAAAGATTCATCGGCGCATCCACATCATTTGTATAGAAGTTGTATAAAGAAAGTGCAATAAGCGCAGCCATAGGTTAGCGCAATGCTTCCCATGTGAAAACCGCTAAGATAAGATAACCGCTAAATAAAGAGGTTTGGCAGTATATCAAATAATGCATAAAGCTGTTCTGTCTTGCTTTAAGATAATTCTATCAGATGTCGGATATGAAAGTGAGCTCAAATTCAAATTCATTTTATTCCCTTTTCACATTATGTACATGGTGTATAGAGAAAAAACATATTTACAATATAATATATACAATTATAGTAGTTTGTTTTTGTTTAACGTCCCATTAACAGCCAAGGTCATAATTATAGTAGTGTTTATAATTATACACAGCACTGTTTCAAAACAAAACATTTTCATTTTTATCAAGGAGGACAAATTATGATATTAAATATTCTGAGCTGTGAATTTGAGATACGTATTGGTAAAATCTCAAAACGTGTCAAGGGTAACTTATCGACTGGAGGCTTTGACAGGCAATGTCAATCAGCAATGTTCATCCTACCGTTAAGGATGCATGCTGACTTAGATATGTATCTCTTGTACGCAATAGTAGTTCTTCTACGCAAGCAGGTATTTGAAAAAGCATGTCTATATTAACATTAATTGTCACTTCAATAATAAGACCATTAAAATATAATTAAATTTTCTTTGTAAATGGTAAATACTCAAATGTGATTGGTCGAAAAATTCTTTTCATTCTTCTATGAAAGAAATTCCGAGAATGGCGCGAAAAATGTGACGTCACACTAAAACCAGTAAAATTGTACATAAAACATTTTTTAAATTAGAAAATCATTTTCAAAAATTAATTATAAGCGTTGATGTCAATTTTTTTTTTAGTTTCATCGGGGTATGAAACAAATTTTGTTTGCAAACTTCTGTAAGAATCCGCTACGCGGATACATACAGTTTGCAAACAAAATTTGTTTAAATTTTATTTAAACCCAAGGCAATCACAGGTGTATAGATCGAGCCGAGAAGCTAGGAAAATCAAATTCGACCTAAACACACGTCCATAAATCCCCTCCACCAATTAACTCACTGTGGGTTTGAACATTGTTAAAAAAATAAATATATGTATATGTGCATATTCAGACCAATGACACAAATCTTAAGGATTTAGACGTGTTATGTAGATCCCCTTTGTCTTTTGTCTCACATCTTTCGACCTATTTTGAGTCGCCTCCGAGTTATCAACACTTTGGGTTCTTAACGTCACTGACAAGTCCTAGAAGGAATGGTGTTGTTTTCATTGATTTTGGCCCTACTGTACCTAACAACTAAATGTATTGTGAGGATGCTACTGTTTCATACAACCCTACCAGAAAGTAAGGTCCGAGGGGTTCCGTATGTGATAAAATTCCCTTCTATTGACAAGATTGGTCACGAAAACTGTCGTAGACATTTCATATCAGAGCGACAATGGTTTTATTAAGAGTGACCACTCGTTGTCGAGACGTGATTATTTACTGTGAGCTGATCTGGTCTATAGATATACTCAAGTAAATTATACGGTATGTGGCGCATTTGTTCCAATGTCGGTGACAGCAACGGACGCACTATAAAAGGTCGCGTTGGATCTCTTTCCCAATAGACCTTGTACGGTTTCTCACGTTTTTTTTTTTTTTTACATCTGTCTGCATCATACCGATTCTGGTCTAAGTTTAAGGGGCCTACATGGTAATCTATCTTTTCTGTTCCTAGTTTGTCCTGGTTCTATTGATTTTGAGTTTTCGGTTTCTGTATTATGTCTGTATTACCCCGCAATAATTATACCACATCAGAGATGTGTTAGTTTGTCTATCTCTGTGTTATACAGACTTAATACAGTATAGACACTGGCTATTCATTATATCATAGCTATCATATCAGGATCCAGCATTATACAACGTTAATTACATTGGCAATGAATGTGTTGTTTCTTCGGGATACAATTCTACTGTATCGATATCCAATATATCTCCGACGATGTAAATCTAATTAATCTGCTAAGATTAGAGTGATAGCAGATGCTCTCACATTTAAAATCGATTGACACTGATTGGGAATTCAATATCAAACATTTCTTCAGTAAGGGATTCAATTTATTGAAATATTTTTGACGAATGAAACGGAAACGTTATCATGACTTAATGACTATATTGACACAATAACAAAACTATAATTCTGATTCAAAATCGATAAAATGATGACAGCTTTTGAACAATATATAGATTTTGAATGGAGACCATTGAAAAAGTACAAGGAGTTCCGAAAGGATAAGCGTCTTCCGATTCATCAGCGCCACTTGCCATACACATCTAGCTGTAGGTCAACTCCAAGTTAAGTCAAATCCTCAACTACTTCAGCTAGCTAAAGGCCTCTGGCTATTTTTTTTTGTTCTGACGCCAACCGACCTTTAGCAACCGAACCCTTTCTGACACTGCGCAAGTTCCGCCCTGATTTAAGGTCGGAAAGAAAGAGATCTAGACAATAATATCAGTATTAATAAGTCTAAACTTGGTGACAACGGTGTGTACTTACGGTTTAGGTATTATATATCCCATTGAAACAGCCCAATCACTAATTCACACCAAATCAATAATACTTTGAAACACAATACTTTGCTACACCATTCCACCGCTCCACGTAACCTACATATACATGTATTTCGAAAATGACGGCATTGGTTGTAGAAAATACGGAATGTGTGTACCAAGCGGAACAAATATAAAGTGCAAATCAAATAGCTTTTTTTTTTTTTTTTTTTACTAATTTTGTATTTACCGGTCTGCCATTTTAAAACGTGTTGTTACCGGAATGAAGCCTGGAAACAATCGTTATAGTGTGTCTTTGAGTGTTTTTTTTTGTGTGGATTTAATGATGGATTCATGAAAAAAAGAGGAATTACTTGACAACGTTAAACATTAAATTAACTGCTTGACATTATCAAAATCTTGACTTTGAACATTTGACAATCTGCGTAATGTAAATCCGCCTTGGGAAGTTTGAGGTTACACGGTGTCTGTCATACGTTTCTCGCCGTGTTATCCTCTAACATTGTTGGAGCAATTCTGAACATGAGAATTATAGGACTGTGACAACAAAAACACTGGACTATAAGCGTCGAGCAATAAAATATAAAGGTCATTTAAGGACGGCCTCCCGTGCGTGCGACATGCATGCGTGTGGTGAGTGCGTATGTGTGTTTTGGGAGGCTG
Source organism: Pecten maximus (assembly GCF_902652985.1). NCBI lineage: Eukaryota > Metazoa > Mollusca > Bivalvia > Pectinida > Pectinidae > Pecten > Pecten maximus. Next base: position 18,062,906 of record NC_047032.1, on the reverse strand, counting down.
CGGTATGTTCGTGTTAGGTCTCCTTGTGATAGCCGGAACTTCTGCCGATTTATAGTGCTACCTCACTGAAGCATACTGCCGAAGACACCCAGCAGGACACCCCACCCGGTCACATTATACTGACAACGGGCGAACCAGTCGTTCCACTCCAAATATGCTGAGCGCTAAGCAGGAGTAGCAACTACCATTTTTAAAGACTCCGGAACTAGTTCACGGGTATGATATATCGTGCCGCACTGCCATGCACGCATTCTACAGTAAACACTGCAATATTGTGTATGTACATATATAAATATTTGCAGGATATTCATTTTCGCGTTATATTCAAGGAACGTAAGAATAGCGAAATTAAATTCACCTCGAATATTACTAACCATACAGTAATTCTTTCAATTTGTGTTAAATCCTTATCTTGATTTCTTGGCTTTGTGTTTATTTTTATATCTGTTATCTTTTATGTACCTGAGTTGCTAAGTTCGTATTTTCATATTGTTTTCCTCTAGTCTGTTGTTTCTGTGTAGCTACGATTCCCTTTATCTTTTATTCTTTTTGCAAATTTATTTATTTTTATGTGATTGTTTGAAGCTGAAATGTTATAGCACAATTTACATAGAGTGGATTTCCCTTAATTACATTTGTCATGAGATACAAATACCATTAAAACAAGCGTGATGTAGATAAGAGAATTATTGCAAAATATCATTACAAACGAAAGTGTAATGTTAACCTGATGACAACAGTAATATGGAAACGCAAACAAAGATGGCAACATGTAAACGGAGTTGTGTATGAAATAATATATTGATTAAAGAAGTATGTTTAAGCTTTAGAGGGGATACCGTGACATAGAGTGCATCAGAAGACAAACTTTTACAATGTCTAATTTTATTCTATGTACCAAGAGACAACTAAAATCCTATTCTGAAAAAGTGGTCCTCCGATGCGCTGGTATCGCAAAATTGAGAAAAAAAAAACGATACAATATTTTAATTGACAACATAAACTTCACATTCACATAAGTTCGCATAACTCATATGGTAGTACCATCGCTAAACGACCCAAAAGTTTTGAGTTCGAATCACTAAGATGTATCTTTTTTTTTTATATTTTGTTATGTTTCTGAATACCATTTCATTTTTCTTGATCGTATTTGAAAGATATTTGCAACATTAAATGCATATTTAGTATAAAATATTTAGCATAAAGATAGAAATATTGAGATAGAAAATTTTCACTTGGATAAAAAAAGGAGTAAAATCAATCGATTTACCCCGTATCGTTTAAAGTAAACTAAAAGTGTAAAAATCATATTTAACATGCCAATTTTACTTTATTTCACATGGTATTGATTGACTACATACAATGTAATCCGTTCACAACGCACACGGACCGTGACGACCTATTTTGGTAGTGTGGGAATCACTCGGGTCACGTAATATTTTACCTGTATTTTTAGCCTCGACTATCGCTGCGCGTGGCCTTGGTCAGGATAAGCGAAAAACAACAATACCTCTTTCATCAAAACCCATTGATGCGTTCAGGACTAGTAGGGATTTAAATGAAATGTTGACGGACGACGGACGCTGCACCATGGCATAAGATCAGCGGCCCTTCGGGCCAGGTGAGCTAATAAAACTGATGAAAACACAATGTACATAAAAATGCCTTTGCTGACAAGCGTTCTGTAGATGTTGATAAATCTGACGATATGCATTACAATGTATTTAGTAATAAATACCATAAGTAACAAGCGTTTTGTAAATAAGGATACATCTTACGACATGTATCATTAAGAAACAAATACCCTTGTTGACAAGAATTTTGTACTTACGATATGATAATTTAGTAACAAAATAACCGTTGATGACAAGCGTTTTGCAGATGCGGGTTATATCTGACGATATGCATCATACCATTAGTGACAAGCGTTTTGAAGATGAGGATAAATCTAACGATGTGCATTTTTGAAACAAATACCCATAATGACAAGCATTTTGTACTTACGATCTAATCATTGAGTAACAAAATTACTGTTTATGACAAACGTTTTGTAAATGAGGATAAATTTGACGATATGAATCACTTGCGAACAAATACCATTAGTGACAAGCGTTTTGTTGATGAGTGTAATTTTGGTGATATGCATCATCTAGTTAAAAATGACAATGGTGACAAGCGTTTTTGAGATAGGAATAAACCTGATGATATGCATCATTTCGTTACAGAGAACACCCGCGACAAGAGTTCTGTACGTGACAATATATTGATTTTTCCAGTTATACATCTAGGTCTTTAAGTACCCAGACACTTATAATTATTTACCTAATATAATGAATTTTATGACGTCATCGAAGAAGCACTCACCAAATTGGCATTGACGATTAATGATGGGTGGGGATTGGAATAAGAGCCGTTATTACTGGAATGCGTGATTTGTTTATCATTAAAATATAATTTATTTTTATCATGACAGACATTACCGTGATGTATACATTACATTTAATGTAGTTTCATTAATTGTCTGACAACATCAAACGATCCCGATATTTTTTTCCGAAACCAATCCACATGTATTTATTCTAAACCCAGATAGATGTTGTACTGTGCACATCAGAAAACAGAACAAATAACATATTACAAAAAATGAATTCATTTGAAATCCCTCATCTATATCATTGCAGAATGTCGCTTCAAGTGTTAATGCATATACGAATGTAATTAGCCTACATACTACAATAATTGATTTAATTAGTTACCCTGACAGATCGCTCTCTTTCGGTGTACAGGCAATTAGAGAAATGTCAGCTTAGAATAAAATACGATTTTTTTTATATCAACTTGAAGATATATATTAGTGTGACACGAAGCATTTGCTAAAGGGCCCAGCACTAATCATGTTTAGTAATTTAAATTTAGACTTGTTTGATTAAATTATGATATACATGTATTTGAAGATTTGTGATTTAACGTCTAAAATTCCTAATTTATATACATGTATCGTGTATATTATCCAGTGCAATTACGTAACTTCATATCTTCAAACCTTGAGTTTTTTTTTTTCAAATTATCAAATGTTCAAAATTTAAAATCTACAACTTGTTTACATTATAGTGGTAGTGAGTCACACATTCTAAATCTAAACATTTGTGTGTGCATTTTATGTTTCCTTAATTCTTTTATAACATTTGTTAGACGGTTATTCTTCCTTTTCTTTTGTCTTTTTATTTATTTACTTTTTTTCAGTTTTTGTTTTTTTGTTTGTTTGTTTGTTTGTTGGTTTGTTTGTTGTTGTTTTTTGGTTTTGTTTTTTGCTTGTTTTCTGTTTTTTTTGTTGTTGTTGTTTTTTTTATATTATTGTTGATTGTAAAACCTCGCTACATCGCCAACTTCTGTTCTCTGCTATTTTGGTGATATAACGAGTTTGGCGGTATATCGGGTTTGCCGTTCTAACCCGAGTTTGCTGTCCAAACACTATACATAAGTACCTAGCATTTCTATTGTAGACTTTAAAAATCAAAAATAGATTAGGAAAAAGTTTCAAAAACATTTTATTCATATCAAAATATAGATATTCTTTGATTAGAAATGAATATCAAATTAAATCATTTTTCACATGAATGAACAGTAGGCCTATTCGAAACATGAATTTCAATGTTCTACCGGGCGCCGAAAAACTTATCAATTGTCGTTTGTTTTGCCTTAGACTGACCAACTGACGAAACAAACTGTTGAATAGATAAACATTTTTGAATATCTGATTCAGTGGTAGATTCATCGTGTTCTAAAAATCTGACAACAGTATTGATCGCCATATTTGCCTCACCTACATGTATAGTAGGGGCGGGGCTATGTTAATTTCGCTGTAGTCATCATCGTCATCCGAGGTCGCGTTTGTGTTAACAGATTTTACAATGCCGTCTTCCATGACAACTTCACTTGGTGCTAACTCTTTGTCCATATCCATAAACTGCATCACCCTGAGACGCAACTCTCGATCTAGTTCCAGTTCATCATGAACTCACGCGAGTAATGTTTGTAGATCATTGTCCGGGGTCCATACCGGAGGAAATCGGTTCTGAATAAAGTCATGGCGATAAGCGAGTTTGGCGGTATAACGGGTGGCAATATAACGGGGTTTTACTGTATTGGGTGTTGATAATACTATGACTACTTGTACCCAATCCTCCTGTCTTGTATGGCAAATAAACATGTCCAAAGTAAAGCTCCTTGGTCCCCATAGTTGTGGCTTCTTGTATCACCAAGGAGCCCTAACCGGACACCGTAACACTTAAATGCAGTTTAATATTAAATTTGCTTGTGTCATTTGTTCATCCTGTGTATACTGTGTAGGTGTTTAATTTGGCGGGACTAATATTTCGCAGGGTGCCTATGTTCGTGCTATATCTTATGACCGCGAAAACCACGAAATTAAATTCCAGCAAATATTTCTGATTATGCAGTATATCAACAAATGCGAACAATGGCGACGGTTTATATATTGTATGGACACAAGGTAGAACGGTGTTGGTAAAATAAAATATCCCATACCTACATACATAATAGAAAACAATGGCTTATATGTGTAAATGTTAGTATTGCTGAACGTCTTATCTATAAAACTAATTCGTGTAAGAATGGTACAGTGTACCTTCTGGCAGGTTGCTAAAGTTTAGTGTCGTTTTATTGTCGCAATAATAGTATCAAAGCATTTCTCTCGGCTTGTTCTCACAGTGACACCTGAATGGTTGTTTCCTTCGGTGTCCTGTTCAGAGCATGTTTGGTTTCGAGGTATTTAACTTCCTATCAACAGCTATTATCATTTAGGGACGGCCTCCCCTGTGTGCGAGGTGCATGGGTGTGTATTTTGGTAGGCTGCGGGTAACACTGCGGTATGTTCGTGTTTGTCTCCTTGTGAAAGTGCGGACGTGACTTCGACTAAATGCTACATTTGTACATGTAAGGACACTGCCAAAATCAGGACGTCTCGCCCGCTCACATCCTGACGACGGGCAAACCAGTAGTTCCACTTCTAAGTCGCTGAGCGTTTTACAGGAGTAATTTAGTTTATTTTTGTTTAACGTCCTATTAACAGCCTGGGTCATTTAAGGACGTGCCAGGTTTTGGAGGTGGAGGAAAGCCGGAGTACCCGGAGAAAAACCACCGGCCTACGGTCAATACCTGGCAACTGCCCCACGTAGATTTCGAACTCGCAACCTAGAGGTGGAGGGCTAGTGATAAAGTGTCGGGACACCTTAACCACTCGGCCACCACTTTGCAGGAGTAAAAACTACCATTTCATAGAATCTGGTATATCTCGGCCAGGGGATAGAACCCAAAGCTTTCTTCACGGGGGCGGATGCTCAAATAAAGGAGTTTTTTTTAAGTTTAGTGCATCAGTACGGAGCATCAAATACATGTTAAAGACTTTGGTATGTCAACACCTAGGTTCAGAATACATAACCGCCCTCAAAGGAACTCATTCCAAGTTAAAGACTTTGGTATGTCAACACCTAGGTTCAGAATACATAATCTCCCTCAAAGGAACTCATTCCATGCTAAAGACCGACCGTAAGCTAGTGACTATGGCATTAGGATGAGGGGATGTTAACCAATGACTTGTCCTCTGTTATAAGCGATCTCCAGAGACCCCACTTAAGTCGACAAACAAGTAACCACATCTCATGTGGTGGCTACCTGTTGCGATTAATGAAAGATCCAAAATGGTAAAGATGCAACTGGTAATATTGCTTGGGGAATTTTGTAAGCTAAATGAAATTAGCTAAAGTAAAAAATGAAATGGCCTACGATTTCAAAAATAGCATGTCTATTGCATGATATTCTCGCTCTGTCTACACACTTAATATAAACTGCGCTTCACACCAAATCTAGAAAATTATTTTGATTAAACTTCCCTTTTGAGTGTCGATATTAAATGTCATTTGTGATTTTGTCGTTTGATTTCCCAATACCTCGTTGTCTAATCCATTTGAAATTTCTTTACAGTTCTTGGATGTCTTTGGTGATTTGCCCAAGGAATTTAAACTTTATATCACCTTCTCGTTCCCCTGGCAGACTCCCGACAGTACAATATACACCAGTCCTTTGTGGTTTGTACATATAGCCTTTTATTGGAACATCTGCGAAAATTTTAACATCGTAATCAATGAAATCATAAAAGTATGCCTCATCAAATCTTAATTCTTCAAAAATCAGCGCCTTTTGAAATGCTTACACGGATTTGTGCCTCAAGATTTCCTAATTGTATCTACGTAAAATGAAAACATTGGGAATACTTGACATGATATTTCAAGAATGAGAACTTTTGGATACTTGCTTTTCCAAAGACATGAACAAATTTGACATGTTTAAGGATATCTTGAGTGTTTCCAATAAATATTGAATCTTCTGACACTCGATATATCACATGTTTGACAGACCTAAGGATTTATAATTTCTTTAATATTGAATTTTTTCAAACGAGGTATTCCGATGGTATGAACACACAAAGTGCATACTTGACATTCGGAAGGACGTTTCGAGTGTTGGATATTCACGCCGAATACATGCTTGACATACCAAATGCCATTTACAGGAATGCTCAGTTAATGCGGGAGGATGGGCATTCGGGGTAAGATGAACGTACAGTCTATGTTTTAGAATAAACTCGGGCGATCAATTTAAGAAGAGGATTTGATGTTCCTCACACGCAGGGGCTACCATCTACATAACGTTCTCATGATTCAATAATTGTGCTTCAGACAGGCAAAAGTAAGCGATAAATCACGTATTGACAGGTGACCTTTGCGTGCCTTCGTTCTATTGATTCCACCACGTGCCCGCATGACTGTTGTGTTCCCTTGTTTACAAGAGCTCGTAAATGCATAATCGTTTCCGACTTAACAGGGCGTTATAGCGGCGATACGAAATATATAAGCATGAATAGCATATCTGTGGTTATAAAGCGACGTATATGTATCGTTATAAGATATATTGCCCGGTAAGCTTGTGTCGCGATGATATGGCATTCATTTTGCTGTAAACGTTTATTTGTTGATGATTTAGTGGATATACGTATAACCCGATAATGCTTTAATTCTCGTGAGCGTTTTATGTTAAGGGTCCCCTTGTAGTTTCATACTTTGTTCTACTAATGCCTTAGTTCAAAGAAATGTAACAATCTCACTCATTAGTAAGACGTTTACCCTCCCGGAACACCTGGTCCTATCCTTCGTGTTAATATATATCCTGTCCTTAGTTTCCCATAACGTTTTCTATTTAAATTTTAAAAAATAATAGTTATGTTATATACATGTAAATGTTACACTGTATGTAAGGTTTTATTAGCACTTGGGTGATATCTAAGTTATTCGCTTTTGATATACTCTACATAACCCAAAGACTGATTTTGTGGTAGCGAAGCTCATCGCTTGTAATTTTGCAGTATCTTTAAAATTGGAATATGTTAATAATGATAATTTGTGGGTTGGAGTTTTATATACCGCTGTATAACAGTAACATATCAGACTAAAGGCTGTTCACAAATCATTATCCGTGGTTATTGGGCCTTTAGCAACCAGCCAATGTCTGTCTCTACCCACTAGAGGAGCTACCATTTCGGCACTAACAGCTTACACACAGCGTGTCTTGCATTGCCCTATCATGTACTCATTTACAGCCGAGTCTAGTGAAACACAACAGGGTAAAGTATCTTGTTCAAGGATACAACACAGCGCCGGTGTCGGAACTCGAACTAACGACCCTGCAGTCACGTTGCTCTGTGTCCTACCAGTAGATCAACGTGCCTCCAATATATCGGATTACTGCATTCCTGTAAACAAATGTATATTAAAGAATTTCCTTAAGGAAGGTTAATGAAACTTGTTGTTCTATGTATTACTGAGAATTAATAAAAAAAAAAAAAAAAACAATTAATGGACGTCTCTGGAATCAGGTCATTTCGTTATCACGTAATTGGCATTCGCATGGGTGGTCACGTGAGGGGATGGGATTAGTCAGCAAATACTCAAATAGGCTGTTTACATCGGTCGTGCGCCCTTTGAAATTTTGTAATATATTTTCCCGAAATGCATTTATCAGAATATTTGAAAAGAAGATTGCTTTTCCGAATTATTGATCAAATTTTATCTTGCTACGTCAGCTTAAATTTTGAATGACTATTGCATCACTGAAAGAAATGCGAAACAAATAAATACAAATAGATAAGGTACAAGGAGCGGAAATCTCAATACGTATCGAAAGACCTTTTTTGATCTAACGATCAATCCTTAATTCATAGGGATATATTTACCATTGTATGGCACTGTCACTATATAACCCTACCAATTCAGTTGCGAGTTCACCAGCTTATGAACTGCCAACTGAAATTTGAATTTGAAAATTTCAAAAAAAAATCGCACGACAAATAAAAAATCGCAGATGGTAAATATAAGCATTGAACGGCTTTCAGTTGGCATTTATAGTCAATATGAATGCCAACTGAAAGCCGTTCAATGCTTAAATATACTGTTTGTTTTCTTTTCCTAGAATTGAGGCAATCTACACGTGCTCTCTGCACTTTCTCGACAATAGTATGACGTCACGAAACAATTACGTACGTAACGCCACAAGACAATGCTGACGTGAGACGATTGAATTATCGCCGTGACGTCAGCATTATTTTGCATTGATTATCAATGTAAGATACATACGAGGGTAAAGAAAAATAATATTCGTTGTGTTCGGCAACTTACGATTCTTCTCCGAGATCCACCGTCTCACTCCCAATGGGACATACAATCAGACGTGTTCGATGAGAGTTGGTATTTCTAAAAGGCAAATAATCGCCGCCACTAACTTTGAGAACGTAACATCACATCCTCGATCTGTTTATTCATTACAATGATGATATTTTTGGGAATGTGGGGAAAAAAAGAAAAAAAAGACTAGCGTTGGGATTTATGCATAATACTTCTCGATAGCATTTGCGAGATTGTGTCCACAACTTGCTATTTTCACATATAGTTGTTCACATATTTTTGTGTTCACATATTGATGTTCACATATTGTTGTGTTACATATTGTTGTGTTGGAGGGCCACGTATTTTGATATCGTTGTAACAATAATGTAAAACGCCTGCCCGAATTGTCATTGCATGCTTTGACAAATGAATATATTTAAATTTAACCAGACATTTTTCGCACATGCTCTATTAAAATATGTGTTTAGAAAATGTCTAAACATTGTGCAAAAAAATTAATAAGTAAATATCAAAAAGAGAGACCAGAAGATCTCAGCAACAAAAGGATATAATTACCCTATACGCAAAGAGATAACACATGTCCGCATTCCATATTCGTATTTCAATTTTAGTCTAAAATAAGAAAGCACCTTCAACAGTGTGAATTTTGAGAAGACATTTTAAATATTTGAATATAAATACAGCTTTAAAACGTTTTGTTGGCTATCGACATTTACTGCTGTCTGCGTTACAAATATTCCTACCGGAGAAAGCTTATCTGGGTTTCCAGTAATCATCTCGTTGAACCCGTAACCTCGCGGGATTTCATTGCGCTCAATGTCAACAAATCAACCGATTTCACAACTTGTATCGAGGTGTTGAAAGCGCTTGATTGGCTATAAAACAAATACCACGTCTGCATTACGGCTTTAAGCGTCTATATAAACAAGATTCATTAATTTCACATATTGCAGGGCAGTCAATGAAACGTGGCATAGCTTTAGTACGCAGGGAGCAGTCGCCTGTATTGTTTATAAACGGTCGGTAGATGTAGACTGTTAGCGGAATAAGATAAACTACATTGTATGTCTGTAGCTCTCTCGTTAATCTTACACACGGTTTGGATGTATTTGCACAAACGTTCTTCTAGATTGACCGGATTTTACGTCCCACTCCGACTGAGTGGTCACGTTTTTATCTTCTAGTACATGTGATACATTTCCGGAAAAAACATGAAAGAAAATAAAATTATTAAATATAAATAGTACAATTACCGTCATTATAGAAATATGCATAAATATCATTGTACATATGTTACATAAGTTTAGATTATTAAGGGCTTAAATCAATGCAATTCTTTTACTTGGAGCTTTGAGGTGTTTTCTTTCTTTGTTTTTTTCTATAAAAGGCTTTTTATGTTGTATTTTTAGATTGTTTGTAAGGCGTCTAATGTTGGGTCATTAAGTTCAGAGGTGAACTCTGTACATGTATCATTAAAGAGAAGGTAATTGGTATACATGTTTTAACATACACACGTACACTAGTGTCGTCATATGCATTACGGATTAAGTGCTCCCAAACACCGGTGGACAGAGCCGTCATATGGCATTAGGAGTTGAGGGCCATCTATTCACTCAGTTGACACTGTAGGTCATTATATGACATCACTTTTTAACCCAACGTCAGTTGATCCTACAGTACATTCGTCAATGACACAACCGTCATATAAATTCAAATGGTGGTTATGTCAAACCTAACATGAAATCACAACATACACATTTTAGTGGGTTTTTTTGAAAAAAAATCGACTTCATTCTTCAAACTAACTTATGTACTGTTTGCCCGTTCTGTTGTCTAGTTCCGAGGAACGTTATATTTACAGCCAGTCCAAGTTTTACACCAGGCCATTCTCTCCAACATTCCGCGGAAGCTTTAAACTATGGAGTGTTTATCTGCCCTTGTCACCGCTTTAAGATTTTATTTTGTTCTAAAAGAAATGTTTATCACCCCTTGGCATAAGTGGCCAAGCGAGATGATCGATGATTGATAGAGAGGAGAGATGTTGAGAAAACTATAGGGGGCACCTGTTGATTCCCTCATGCAAAAATGAAACTTAGCTAACACTTACTGCCTTGGTGAGAGATGGGAAGAAAGGATATTTGTTAAAAAGAAGATTAGTTCATCAAATTTTCAACAGCACTGTGCCATAAACGCCATCTGCAGAATCCTCCCGCCCTCCCGGACAGCAGCGTTCGCCCCCACTCCATCATCCCACCTCCCTCTATGAAATAGCAAGCGAAGCGAAAATGAAATGATAAGTTCTTCCACCTATATACAGTTGAGAGTTTTGACGAAAAAAGATGCAATCATTTTCCTCTACTGGTTGTTATATTCATTACATCCGAAGTTTACTGCTAACTGTAGCCCCCTCCCTGTCCCGTGTCATCCCAGTACACCTAGAGCGGGGGAAATGAAGGCTAAATGTTTCTCATTTGTAATTTGACTCAGTTTAAGATATATCTTGTGTGTTAAACTTAAATATGTCTTATTCATATAACTGACCCCGGAAGCCTGCATCTAATCAGTACATCCGGGTCTTTGTCAGTGCATTGTCGGTACAATCGATACGTAATTAACACTGAGTGTTAATCTGCGCATCTGCGACATTTAAATAAGATTTCAATTTTACATAAACCAGTGACGTTTTCACGAATGGAAGCGTTAAGTAGGTGGAGTACCAAGAGGAAAGCCCCCCGCACAAAGCTTTAAACATCTCTTTGTAATACCGAGCCCCTGTTGGCTTGGTGAAATGCTGCGCTAACCATTACGCCTACCAGATAAGGCGCTAACCTCAGGTGAAATCAGATATTTGACTTGCTATGTTTTGTGAAACACGCGCAAGAGTTTTTTTTTACACGAATATGGTACTTGTTTTGAAAGAACAGTTAACATTACATCAATTCTTAAATCAGAAAGGAGTACATAATGTATCATCCTGGTAAGATGGTCATATTTGTGATGATGTTCTAAAAGATTAATTATTTTTAGCTGATTGCAACTGATGACGTTAATATAAAACATGTGTGTATGCATGGCGCTCGTAATCTCGTGCTGACAGATATTGAAATCCTTTATAGAATGTACACAGGATTATAAAAGAAAGCTAGAAATAAAATGAATTATTAAACAATTTATTACCACAATGGCAATAAAATAAAACATTAAAATAAAACTTGTACATTACACAGCAGTTAACTTGGCTCAGAATATTACTCTCCAGTTTCATTAATTGTATATCGACTTTTGAATTAACTAGATTATCTAAATGTAAGGCTATACGATCGCTGATGTTTTATCTACTACGTAATGGCGGTATCAGACAATATGGTGTTATTCACGTATAAGTTACAATGTACGTCCCTTGCATACGCTAGGCGAATATACCCTCCTCAGTTACCTCCCTTGCATACGTTAGGCGAAGGTACCCTCCCCAGTTACCTCCCTTGCATACGTTAGGCGAAGGTACCCTCCTCAGTTTCCTCCCCTGCATACGTTAGGCGAATATACCCTCCTCAGTTACCTCCCTTGCATACGTTAGGCGAAGGTACCCTCCTCAGTTACCTCCCTTGCATACGCTAGGCGAAGGTATCCACATCAGTTACCTCCCTTGCATACGTTAGGCGAAGGTACCCTCCTCAGTTTCCTCCCCTGCATACGTTAGGCGAATATACCCTCCTCAGTTTCCTCCCCTGCATACGTTAGGCGAATATACCCTCCTCAGTTACCTCCCTTGCATACGTTAGGCGAAGGTACCAGTCTAATAGCATCGCGCGGAAATTACACAATCTTATATTTTGCACATATTACGCCACTTCCGGTCAAAAGGGGAATTTCCAAAATTTGCATTTTATTTCACATTGTCTGAAAGAGACATATCTATTTTATTCCTAATGACATTTCATTAACACTTTTTGACTTTGCACCCTTATAAAACTTTTTACTTTTCTATACATTGATTGGATTGGTTTTGTATTATAAAAACTATAGTCATTTAAGGAAGGCATCCTCTGTGTGTGACACATGCGTGTGGTGTTCATGTTTATCTTTGATTGCGTGAATGCGATGTCGACTTTATAGTTCTACATCACTGAAGCAGGCTACCGAAGACATCCATCAGAACACCACATACGATAGCATTATACTGACAACAGGCGAACAGTCGTCCCACTCCCAAAATGAGCCTTAAACAGAAATTTGCTCCTATTTTACGGACAATGTCATGGCGGTTTAGAAAACGAAAAAACGTATTTTATGCAGACGATCGTTTTTCCTTTCTCAGACTGATAGTGACATTTTAGTTTTCCGAGAGCCCAATAACCTTGTAGGTACATGTAGGTTAGTCGGTAGGCACAGTGGTGACGCACTCGCCTTTAATCAAGACCATGGTTACAATGTTCGACCGAACATTAAATATATCTTTACATACCAAAGGCCTTATGTACCAAATTTCATACTTTTATCACAAAGTGCAGTATTTCTTTGTATTTGGCTCTTATCCGCTGCACTAAAAGGGCCGATATTGATGTCGTCTGCCCGATCAGATGCTTTTCTCCAGATAGCCCGTTTTCCTCTCACAGAAGGATCCCTCGCGCGCTCCTGTACGTAAAGTTACATGTAACACAAATTTGTATCCCATTGTTGCACGTGGACAATTTATGATATCTACATTACAGGTTTCTAAATTTTAAAAAACAAAAATATTGAAGAGATATTTCACGAAACTCCAATTTTATAAGATATGTTCTTAGTTGCTCTCTTAATCCGTTTTTAATTTCGACAAGTGGCAATAGCAATTGATAGTTTGGAAATTATATTACTGTTTGTACCATGAGATTTGATGAAGAGTTAATCAAACTGTTCAACTGTGTGGTTTTATTCAGTTTATGTTTTGAAATCAAACATTCTTCAATTGTCCACACTTTAACCACACATTGTGTGTACTAAAATAGAACTGACCTTCTTTTTTTCTCATGCATTCTGTAGCTGGTTTACATCTTAGACTGACTCGTTGCTAACAGAAAACCGTATATACCACTGAGAGCCCTAATTCAGTCGTCTCGGGCTGTATATACAGTCTGCCGGAGCCAGATGGTATCAAAATAAAAACACAAAATGGATATACATGTTTTGCGTCCGGCGCCTGTTACAATGAAACATGTAACCAAGTGTAAAAACCATCATCATCAAATTAAAGTGATGTGAAGACATAATGACAATTGTACAAGTTCTTCTTACTAGACAGTTCCGAGTCCACTGGTACAGGGAAATCGGGCTCTGCAGTGTTTTTTAAGGAAAGAAAAGCATACCAACGGTGACGTATTTATGGTGCGTAAAGAAATCTGGTAAGTTACTACTCATCAATGGAAAGTTAACTATTGCAAGACAAAGTGGCAAACATAAAGTCAATATTCTAGTATTTCGCCGTTTGTATCTCTTCCAGTGTGCATTAACGCCCTGTGCACTTTGGGAGAGATAGTTGCCAGCTTTCTATTCCAATTTATAGATCCATGCCCGATTTTAATGCATTTTTCGTCATGCATATTTTAGATGGGGGATTTATTGCGTGATCAACATGTCTTAGTTATCTCCATGGCAGATGAAAATAACCATGCCGTATTTTGTTAACTGCAAGCTACAAAAAAAAAAAAAATGAAATAAAACTTCAAATCTCAAATGCTCCCATTTCTCTCGTATTTTCAAACATTATGGTTTAATTAAACAATAATATTAAGCGAATATTATAGTAAGAATATTGAATTTTAGTAATGCAGTAGATCCTTGAAGGCTCCCCCCCCCCCCCCCCCCCCCCCCCCCACCCCCCCAAAAAAAACCACCACCAACAACAACAACAACAACAACAACAACAAACAATTGTGAGCGACTTTCCTTTTGTATGCTTTAAACCAAAACCTTCTCCGTTGCCATGCTCTAAATGCTGGAGCTTTTCATTTTGTCTCTTAGATTTATAATTATTTGCATCCCGATTGAATTATGCCGCTCCCCGCCTCTATATAAGCGATAAATTATAAGGTTATTTATTTATCTATTCGTTGATTTATTTATTTATTTATGATTTATCTTCATGTATTTACATTTCTATAGAGTTGTTGGTGCTTTATGTATTTTTGTGACAGGAGGTGCATCTTTAAAAATTAAATGATACTATTTTGAAACCACTCTCCGATCATTACTTTAATGTAGGCAGACGAAATCATTTTCTGATGAAATGTGATAACCGACTTTATTTATAAAATCATAACCGATTTTAAATCAAATGCGAATGAAATCCAATCCTACAAATGGGATTGTTGGACTGAAATAATTCATATCGGCGCGTTCGATTGGAAGCGATAATGCAACAAAAGGTGAAATTATAGAAAACGGAGGTCGGTGAACTACTCGATTAAAGCGACTTTAGCTGTAAAAATCACATTAAGCGAATTTCATCTGGCATAATATTTTTTAATATATAAAATTTAAAAAACAAAAAAAATATACTTCCACTTAATAACGGAAATGTATACGCATGTGTCCGCAAACGTGGTTTTAGAATACCCTAATCAGTGCAATACAATAACATTACAAATCGGTAGGTCATACAATAGAATGCATACGTAAGCAGAACACTGCGCAGACTCGTCACTCGAACCCACGTGACCCGTTCGGCTTTCCCCCATGTAGCGTTGCTTAAAAACTATAATTTAAACTCGAAACAATAGTTTACAGAACATATGGTATAGGCTCATTTATCGCTTTATCGAAAAGATGTTTTACTGTTAAAAGACGACAATTACTGTTTAATAGGTATGGAATTTACAGTTATAGTCACTTTAATATCGGACAATCAAACTGTATGATCAAATTGTAATTGTGACGCAACTCTGAATGCACACACTCCCATCTCTCAGCTCTGTACACACATCGCCGAGGAGACACCGAAGCACATATCGGCATCACATCCAATCTAAGATCGCGTGTCATCAATTATGGATGTAAACAACCTTTTAATAATGCTTCATTGACGCTTGTAGCTAAATAAAGTTCAGAGAAAACTGGAACGCAAGTCTTTGAATAAAAAATCAATACAAGAATGACTGAAGTGCCTTCTAGACCTATGTACATGCCGATAATTACATCTGTTTGGCATGAATGCTTTAATTCACTCTTTAATTTCAAGCCGTATTGATAAAAAAAGATCACTGTGTTACATTTCATTTTATTTCCGCTGTGAGACAATCCCTAAATTCTAACTTTGAATAATAGACGGATGTCCGAATTCGTGTCAATAATCAGTTATTGTACGATGCCTCCAGATTTCATTGATTTCATTTTTGTTTCTCAAACTTCCTCTCCTGAAAATACATAATCGTTTTATAATCATTATCTAATCACAAAGTAATATTGTGTACATATATATCCAAACACCTTCTCGCAACATGGTCACCATAGTCATTCAGCTATGATGGACACAATTAACGATATGATCTCCATAACTTCCAGCTCTCTAATATTTTCCTTGCGTACTTTTTGAATAAAAGAAAATGTGAATAACAGTTGCGATCACATACGTGTACCACGGATTAATCTGTAACAAGGGAAATAACTCCGATATTTTACATAGAGTTATCGTTCCTTACAGTCACTTCAGGAACGACAACATTTTTGTGAGATTAATATAGGTCTTACACAACTAATTATTTCACAATATGTTATTACCAGTGACACCATCCTATATCAATCGCTCATTTGGAGTTCAAATATTGTGAAATTGATATAAAAATTAAAGCTTGAAGATTTTCCTAACAGAGAAATAATTTTATTGGATATGTTCGATAGCATAGTACCTGGAAGACAGTAACCCTGATATTAACAGTGGACAGGGGAACGCCCGCCTGATTATTCCTGTTTTTTTTTACACCTGGAAGCCTATCTTTCTTTTTAAACACGTAATGTATATTATTTATTTTCAAAATCTCAAAACCCAACTTTTTGTTATCGTATATAGAAAGTACCCATTTCATGTGTAGTTTACTCGGGAGATGGCTACAAACCCAAGAAACCCATTTTCTCCAGGGACCAAGTCCAGGAGAAACAACAGCTGATTTGCTGAATTACTTGTGTGGGACCTATAGAGACTAAACTTATTCGCATTAAATATAAGCACCATACACCTCGATAACTACATACGGTATGAGAGAAAGCAGATGATTCAGAGAGATTTGACATTCGTTGATATGTTTTGGTAAACAATGATAGCTCTGACGTAATAACTGATACACGTGTATACCGATACCATACGTCAACGACGAGGAAGGTTATGCATTATATACGATACGCCTTGATAAGATAGGCACACATGTGAGAAATAAAAGTGTTACACTATATGCTTTATCCATGGATATATCTTGATGGGGGCTTTAAAAACTGTAAAACAGTGAACTGTTGAAATTCTAACCAATGTTAAAGCGATACTAAGACGGTATAAATCAACAGCCTTAGAGGGTGAGCAGATGGTTATAAACTTCAAAAATCACTGTCTAAAAATTACAAGTGGTCGGAAGTGTATCAGATTTTTTTTTCTGTTGTGTATGTACAGTACATTACAAGGCCATTTCAGAGGATTTCGTTTCATGTATTTGAGCAGTCCGGCAGACAATGTTTTTAAAAAAATATATCTTTATGTTAAAACGTAACCCACGTATTTCTTATCTATCAAAACGATAAATGGCTTATTATCTGTTTATGAGAAATGATTTGAAATAAAATCGATGGATATTTGTTGAATGCACAATTTTCTACTGACATAAAACCCCGGCGATACAGAGTTACAAGAGACGAAGGCTTTAACAGTAATACCATGGGGAAGTTCTATTGTCAGTATGATTCTGAAATATTATATTATACTTGGTATGCTATTGAGTTTGATGTGTTTGATGCGCGTTGATATGTCTCATGTTTCGATTGTGACTTATAAAGACTCTGATGGCCCAGATCCCAGGATGTTATCGACGGAGAAGACGCTTCCCCTTCCGGCCATATGGTCTTGAATGTCTTACACTTCCACGTACATCTGTATTTCATTTACATTTCGCCCCCTTGTTATCAATCGTAAGAAATAAATACGTCTATATCATCAGTTTGTATATCCACTCTATTGATTTATTTTTATTTTTATTTATTTTTTTTTGCTTTTTATTATCTTGCGTGGTTTTTTATTTCGTCCTTGACGGGGAAGAGCCTGTTTCACCGCCAAATTCACAAGTAAGTAGACATTATGACATATACATTTTTCATCATTTTCTTTAGGCATCATATTTGACATTGCATATGATATGCACGTAAGTCTGATAAAAGTTTGTCTTTGCATAAAAAAAACAAGCAAACAAAACACCAAGAACCAAATGAATAAACAACATAAACGCGTTGTACCTAAAGTACAAATATAGAGAAATTCTTTCCAGTGACAGCTTCATCATAGATCGAAAGCCTCACAGTGAGTTCTAAAAATAGTATCATCGATATCACGTGATACGTACAACACAAACACGTACATATACATCCTTTGATTATAAATCGCGTGCACCACCAGACGTCCAACTGATACATGTACCGCTGATTTAATAAAAGTACAAAGAGAATGCCTGCTGGCAGTCATTGACCCGACTGTATAACTTAATGCAATGCCCCGGGTATATTAACTCCTTTTAAGCTACGCTCTCAGAGTAATATACAAATTATACCGCCAACATAACCATTCTGTATCCCAGAAAAGCACTACGTACAGCAATCACATCGTGGGCAAAACCACATGCTGTTTGGTTGCTTATTTTGGCGATTCATTTATTACTGTAAATGTCCCTATTTTAGCGTACGCAAATTTTACATGCAATGATGATTTATCGTACCGTGAGTTAACGTATACATGGAATACAGAAATAATCAATAATTGACCTGGTGTTTCTTCAGGGATATATACAACTTAGTATGTACGTCACTGGTTTCTGACACAAAAAGAACGAAAATAGGATTGCTTCTAAAATATATATGTAAAACAATATATATAAAAAACAACAAGAATACACAAAAACAAGCAAGAAATATCTTTAAAAACGATAAACGGCCTAGTTTTAATGCTGGTGGTTATAATGTAAAACTGCTGGTGAAATAAATTAACGAACTAATGCGTTTCAGCAATGATAACAAATCAGTTTGAATCATATCCGGGGTCAAAAGAATATTATACGGCTATGCCGAAAAAACAATCGAACTCCTGACTATCAAAAGTACAAGTGTGTTTTTCTGTTCTGTCGACAATCCAATATCGATCCTACAGTCTGTACATTCACATCTTTATATACCCCGATATAAAAATGTACCTGAGGATACTGTGTAATAATATTTTACGCACTGACAGGAAATCACTAGGGTGACATATCTTAGAATGGAACAGAGAAAATCGGTATGTTTACGGTACAATGTGTGACATGTTTGTACCAGGCGCACACACCAACTATGCGGTTTAGTCCAAGACCAGAACAAACAAGAAATATATTAAAAAAGGACAACCGACAAAGTAAAATTTATTTAAAGCAAAAGAATTGATCAATCTTACGACAAACTCCGAATCAACAGCTCCGTTTCGGATGATAGAATTAAGCAGTGTCGGTTATTGTGAATAATTTGAACACGATCGAATTTGCGTGGTTTGGTTGAAATATATTTATTTTTCCAAATAGCGGCCATCTGTTCATTTTTCAATAGACATGTTTGTTTCGTTTCGTTCTGAATTTGTGATATATTTGAACACTATTTCTGACGAATCGTTTTAACATGTAAAAACTTACTGTGGCTATCCAGAGAACCCGAGTAAAACACTCGTGGTCGGTCAAGTGACCTCCATACCTTTTCGTTGAAGCATGGCTGAGAAAAGTGCGGAAAACTGAGT
This sequence comes from Pecten maximus, assembly GCF_902652985.1. NCBI lineage: Eukaryota > Metazoa > Mollusca > Bivalvia > Pectinida > Pectinidae > Pecten > Pecten maximus. The sequence goes on along the minus strand of NC_047032.1, from coordinate 18,043,163 downwards.
GGACGGACTGACCGACAGACGCAAACAGATGGCCGGGGAGGACACCTCGTATCAGGGAAAACGTTACTAAGTAAAACAGTTTTGAAACGAATTTGCAGAAAAACAGACACTGTCTATATGCAAAAGGAAGAAAACATTTTCATAATTATCATGACATAGACAAGCATAAGATGGCGGAGGACAATATTACCATCAATACTACTGTAATGAGATGCACAAGACATGTTGTAACTACATTGTGTTATCAATATACACTGTAAACTCACCAGTTTCAGAGGTAGTATTGTATAGTGTATGTTGTATGACGGTGTATGTGTATTGTATAGTGTATATTGTATGACAGTGTATGTGTATTGTATAGTGTATGTTGTATGACAGTGTATGTGTATTGTATAGTGTATGTTGTATGACAGTGTATGTGTATTGTATAGTGTATGTTGTATGACAGTGTGTGTGTATTGTATAGTGTATGTTGTATGACAGTGTGTGTTTATTGTATAGTGTATGTTGTATGACGATGTATGTGTATTGTATAGTGTATGTTGTATGACGATGTGTGTGTATTGTATAGTGTATGTTGTATGACAGTGTGTGTATTGTATGGTGTATGTTGTATGACAGCGTATGTGTATTGTATGGTGTATGTTGTATGACAGTGTATGTGTATTGTATGGTGTATGTTGTATGACAGTGTATGTGTATTGTATAGTGTATGTTGTATGACAGTGTATGTGTATTGTATAGTGTATGTTGTATGACGGTGTATGTGTATTGTATAGTGTATATTGTATGACAGCGTATGTGTATTGTATAGTGTATGTTGTATGACAGTGTGTGTGTATTGTATAGTGTATGTTGTATGACAGTGTATGTGTATTGTATAGTGTATGTTGTATGGCAGTGTATGTGTATTGTATAGTGTATGTTGTATGACAGTGTGTGTGTATTGTATAGTGTATGTTGTATGACGATGTATGTGTATTGTATAGTGTATGTTGTATGACGATGTATGTGTATTGTATAGTGTATGTTGTATGACAGTGTGTGTGTATTGTATAGTGTATGTTGTATGACAGCGTATGTGTATTGTATGGTGTATGTTGTATGACAGTGTATGTGTATTGTATAGTGTATGTTGTATGACAGTGTATGTGTATTGTATAGTGTATGTTGTATGACAGTGTGTGTGTATTGTATAGTGTATATTGTATGACAGTGTATGTGTATTGTATAGTGTATATTGTATGACAGTGTATGTGTATTGTATGGTGTATGTTGTATGACAGTGTATGTGTATTGTATAGTTATGTTGTATGACAGTGCATGTGTATTGTATAGTGTATGTTGTATGACAGTGTATGTGTATTGTATAGTGTATGTTGTATGACAGTGTGTGTGTATTGTATAGTGTATGTTGTATGACAGTGTGTGTGTATTGTATAGTGTATGTTGTATGACAGTGTATGTGTATTGTATAGTGTATGTTGTATGACAGTGTATGTGTATTGTATAGTGTATGTTGTATGACAGTGTGTGTGTATTGTATAGTGTATGTTGTATGACGATGTATGTGTATTGTATAGTGTATGTTGTATGACACTTGACTTTGACTTTAAACATATTTTATTGTCTAAACAAGAACAATAGGATTAGGCACAAGTTATTACAACTTATGAAGCCTTCTCCATTCAACATGTTAATATTTACAAGTAATGACATAGGTATAATATATAGTAAATCATGTAACAATTAGGAGGAAAAATGGATAATTTAACATACAATATACATTTACATAATAAAGAGATACAAGTATATATATTCAAAATCTTCTGCTGGACTTTATGAAAGACTGCACATATCCAAATACATAACTATTTACTTCCAAAGCCAAGTTTTCATTACCATATAATAACAAATTTAAATTTACATGTATATTTAAATCATTAAAATATTGGAACATTTCAGCACGAGCAGTAGCATATATTGGACATTCAAAAAAGAAATGATGCACATTTTCACAAATGTTACCACAGTTTACACAAATAGAGTCCTCTGCCAAATTTACACGAAAAAGATCATCCTTAAGAGAACTACACTTATATCTTAATTTTGTATGTATTATATTAAACTTTCTTTCACCATAATTATAGTAGCAAGGCAGACTAGTAGAAATAGGTTGAGAGAGAGCTAGTTGTATGACAGTGTATGTGTATTGTATAGTGTATGTTGTATGACAGTGTATGTGTATTGTATGGTGTATGTTGTATGACGGTGTATGTGTATTGTATAGTGTATGTTGTATGACGGTGTATGTGTATTGTATAGTGTATGTTGTAGTTATAATTCTAGCCACAGGGGCATGACACAAATTCCCTACACCACGATCTGTACTATATGTGAAATATGGCCCTTGGGTTGAGGATTTGTGCCAAGTCCCTGTGATTTTAGTATATGCATTTTTATTTAGTCTATATTTTTGTGAGGTTTGTGATTGTGATGTAATGTGCATTGTATGCTGTGATGTATGTTTCAGTGTTACATTTTAGTTTATGTTTTATTGTAGTAGGTTTTTAGTGTCAGTTATCATGTAGTGCCTATTGTATGCTGTGTGAATATTTCAGTAAATTATTTTAGTTTATGTAAGTGGTCTATTATATGCCTTTTTAGTGACAGTTGTGCTGTAAATGTTACACTGAGATATTAATCACAGCATACAATACTTAACATTGCAGCTGCGAAGTATATTTCAGTATAACATTTTAGAAGATGCTTAGTGATTTATTATAGAAGATTTTAGTGTCAGTTGTGATGGATCTTGTAGACAAGATATTAGCCGTATATGTATGTATAAAAACTGACGTCTACACTCTAATATAAGACCCAGACGTAGGTCGAAAATAAAATGATGTTATCGATGGAGGAAATACATAAAAAATTGTCAGATTAAAAATGCTGATCTTTCCGCATTTAGTTCCCATAGACAGACAACGACATGTTAATACAACTGTACATCACCCTAGTGCATTTCTAAAAGTCATAAAGTACACAGACAATACATTTTACCTTACAAAGGTTGAATTTATTCATACAACCTTTTAAATAATTTCAGCTCTAAGCTTGTTACCAAATCCTCTTCTATACTTTTGATTTATTGTATTGTATTACTTATTCTCAAATAAATATTGTTTAAACTGATTAATTTCAATTGTCACCAATCAACAGAGGTATGGTACACCAGTTACCGTGTAAACATGCTATTACCACACCAACAGATTACAAAGCATGGCGCTTATTGCTCTTTCCATATAGCGTTGTGATAAAATTGTGCCTTGGCTCCAATACCGTTTTATCAGAAGAGAGTATAATTCATTTGTTATCTAGATATTTATCCGGATAATGATAAGTTGGTTTCTTTACTAGTCCCGCCACGCGTGTAAAAGTAGTTCCAAACACATGCTCAATATTGTTGAAATGGCGTATGAATATAGTCTGTATACATGACTTCCTACCGTAATCCTGTACAACAACACGGCAAATAACTTAAACAATATCCCTAATGTCGACACGATAGCATACTATTTTATAGGCTTTAAAGTGACTTCTGTTTTGGCAGTTAACTTAGAACACAAAAGCAATTCTCTTCATTTCTCTGATCTGGTGTGTTGACCCTGTCATTTTGCTTTGCACCGTTTTTTCAGCAATATGTCCCCGTGACCTGTAATATTGTTTTATTTTGTGTCGATTTCCTATTATGTCCACTGTAATGTTTTGTCATTTTTGTACAGACTTCCGGTTATGTTTCCTAAGTTTTCCCTCCAGTATTGTTTAATTTTTCCCGACTTCCGGTTTTGTCCCAGTGGATTCTCCCCGAAGTATACTTTAACTTTTGTATAGACGTCTGATTTTGTCGACGTTTGCTGACGCCAAAGTATTGTTTTATGATTTGCATCCTGATAAAAAGGAGCCATAGATACACCCTGCTGACTCTACATCCGGTTGAAGTACGTTATAATCGCGCTACAGACATTACATCCGGTTTGTAGTTATGTGAAAACAATTGAGTATATGGCCTTTGTTATTAGTCATGTTTTGCCACTAGCGTTCCCGTTTTAATAATTTGTAAACAAACACGGCAGTTTTTATCTTTGACCGTGGAACCATTGAGATACATTCGAGATATGAGACAGATGTGCTGGTGATAACATGATTTTGTAACGACTCCCTTCTGCTATAGGAACTTTCCTATCAACAGGTGAAAGATTAATCTGCAGGTTTCATAACTTACTAAAGGGTTTTCATAACGCACGTGCTTTGTATGACGTAGTTGATTACGTAACATCATATCGACGTGTTATGTTACATAACGCTCTGAAGATTTTAACACGCCATTTTTAACACGCGATTCTTAAAGGGAAACGGGGATACTGCAACTTCCATACAATAATCGATCATAAACGTCCATTTCTCATCAGCAATGACCCAATTTCTCTGTATGCCAATACTTTCTGTTGTCGAAGATCGTGATGCCAAAGCCCAAACATTACATGTTCATACACACACAAAAATACCGTGGTAATTGGATCGTTTTTATATTCAATAATAAGCAGAATGATAAACACTGGAACTTATTCATCTGCTTAAAACACACCGACTATTCACGACCAATATTTCATATTATATTTAGTTGATATACTATGTGAGGTTTATGATATTTTTTGTCTTGATTTACTGTATATTTGTTAAATTTTACGGGACTAATATTTCACGGTTGTCCCAGTCGGAACTTGTTCGCGGACATTACATTTCGCGCAACTACGCCTTGTAAACATTCCCAAGTAAACATTAATATTTGTTTGCTTACATTAATATTCGCTGATTGTTTATTTTCGCACTATAATTAATGACGAAGAATGTAGCGAGATTAAATCTCCCGCAAATATTTACAATTATAGAGTAATGGCGGCTTTTTTCTTTAAAACCGTAATCTATTCTACCGTCCTCTCTCTTTATCGACTATATACATCTGAAATACGACTTAAGGGCTCAGATACATAAACTGTGTAGGTAGCATTTCAAATATCAATGCGTTTGACACCGTATTATCATTCAAGCCAAGTCTAAATATAGGGTTGATATAATCAGGTCGACAGCCGTTTGTATATATGTCTATCTGAAGGCATAGGAGCCATTTGTATCTTCGATTTAACATTTAATCAAAACTTTGTGGATGGACATTGCGTCTTACTGTGACATTTCACGTCGGATGCAGGTCCATTAGATTAGACGCTAAGCAATGCATCGTGGATATATATTGTTTAGTTAAAACTTTGCCTGCGTATGTATTGGTTTCCCGATGTTTTTTGGTACATCTTCGTTGTGAATATTACATATTTGCCAGTGTTTGACTGATACGGCAGCGTATAATGGTCACAATCAAAATCTTAATATCGTACTTACTAGTACCGTGTACATGTACGGATGACTTACTGTCTTGCACGTACAGCTTAATATATCATACGTAAACTTAGAATCGTTTATGTAGAACTTACTATTTCGTGCATACAACCTAATATCTTGTCAGAAAAATGCTGGTGACTCGTCCTGTCATATCGATACGTTCTCTTTGTCTGTCAGAAAAAAATGTTGGTGACTCGTCCTGTTAATGGCGAGGTGTTCTTACATTAGAGATATGTTGTTGACGTTTTCATCAGGTTTATTGCCGCATACATCTGCAAAGCACCATGGTTAGGATCTGATATACCATGTGAGGAAGATTCTTCGTAATTATCCTTTTACTGTAGAAAACGGTTTTCAATTATTAATTGATAGTATGGCTTCCTGTTGAGAACGAAATGCCATCTTGACGAAAGTGTCAAAACAAGAGGTATTTCCATTGTTTCACTTATCGATTGTTTTAATGTGCCTCGGGAATGGTACCATACTTTCGCAGAATGAATAACAATGTTAATCGCAATATCTACAGCGTATGTGTCTGAGACAGAATCTAAATAATCTCAAACTTCTACATCCAAACATCCATCGAACTGGCATTCGTAGTATTGTATACCTAATGGTAATATTTACCGTATAAGTTTCAATATAACATTGAACTTGACTTGAAATCGTTACAACTAGGAGACTGCATGTACCGCTACACCTTTATCTTCCGTGTCTCACTATAACCTTGACCCTGCAACTCAAAACTACAGCTTTGATCTTGTATTTTGTCTCTATAATATTGACCTTGCACGCATCACTATAACCTTGACCTTGCGATTTAAAACTGCATCCTTGACCTTGCAAGACTTATTACAATATTGAACTTCAAATTCTTGCCGCAATAATGAACAATCTCACTATAACCATGCTCTTGCACGGAACACTACTACATCGTGTCGACTGAAACCTTGACCTTATACATCTCCCTACAACCTTGACCTTATACATCTCCCTACAACCTTGACCTTATACATCTCCCTACAACCTTGACCTTATACATCTCTCTACAACCTTGACCTTCCGTGTCTCACTAGAGAATAGGCCTAACGTATAACTTCAAAATTAACCTTGCAATTAATACTGCAGCTTTGACTTTGCACGACCTGCTGAAACGCTGAAACCTTCACTTTATGTATCTCGCTAAAATCTAGTCCGTTTGGCTGTAGTCTTGACCTTTATATTACAGTGGTCATTTTTAGGATATTGATCTAGTTTTGATCTTGACCATTCCATCTGTCCGTGTTTCTGGACGCTTTGACAAGACTACTAATATAAAGCTAGAGAAGATCTTCCCAAGTGTGTCTGGGACGGCGCCATGATTGCCTTCTAACATTAGGTCGTCGATGGGCCGTCGTTAGGGTGATATTGAGGCTGTAATCTGGCTGCATATCAGAGAAGAATCGGGATTGGGAATATCATCAGATATAAGTCCGTCTGATACAAAATGTTCCTAATAAAGCTGTCGTTCAATGCATATGCATGCTGATCGGATCTAAAATTAGGTTAGGGTGCCAGTGCTGAACGTCATTGTCCTTTCAATGAGTGTCAGTTAAGGAGACCAATTGAGGCAAACTAGTTGTAACTAGTTATTCTTAATACCTATATACATTTAATAGAGTGTACAGTAGATGTAATTTGTTTTACTGCTGAATTTAAATAAAAAAAATTGTCTGAAGACATAGCGAAAATCTTTCACTTTTTCATTTCTGTCTTTATAAAACATGGGCGATATTTCAAAAACTTATATATAATATACTCAACATTCGGAAAACATGAAAGGTAAATTTCCGACTTTGGTCTGAACACTGAGCTGGACGATTTTGTTCTGCTATACGCAGATGATATCTATCTTTTTTTTTCTAATTTATGAATGGGCAACCAATTATTCAAAATTAATTGTCCAGCTATAGAAAAGGGGAAAACTACTTGAGAGTGGCATTCAATTACAATATTAGCCTTAAGTTAGTCATTCCAAATGTAAATAGAAACTATTATAACAAAATAGCTTATTTGATACGTTATATAAATATACGGTTATGTAGATCCACAGACCTAGTGGATCCGAATTAAAGTGTTAAGAAAACGTAAAAAAAAAACCAAAAAAAAAAAAAAAAAATAAAAAAAAAAACAAACAAACAAACAATTACATTCATTTCAAACGGTGTTAACTTGCTGATCTTCAACTGAACGTATTGTCACTTAAGACACTTTTGGCTGCAGCTATTATCTAAACATAATATTTTTAATCAATATGATGAATGATTATAACTCATTGTAATAAATGCATCTGTAAAAGCAAATTAAGTAGCAAGATGTACATATCTGTGTTCAAACATCACATCAACAATTTTGTGTTAGTTCATGTGAAAAAGAAACAAACCAATACACCAAATGATTTTAATATGGTTTCGGAAATAATTCTATCTTCCTGGATTAGGACCCTGTGAGTAGATACATGTATAATACAATTCTAAAGCACCCGATTGATCATGTTTGTTTCTAAAAAATGGAATGCTGACGTCATAGAAAGTGTTTCTCAAAGCGACATTTAGGCTACTGTATTTATAGCTGATAGTATACATATTGTATGGTATACTTCCTATCCGTTTTATCTATTTTGTGAGTTTTGTATTTTTGCGGTAGGACACTTCATAATGTACATTGTTATGTATCGGAGGAAGTTAAGGCAACTAAATTGGAACTACTGTATAAATAAGTAATTTAATTCTAAAATAATGGAAGTAATTAAGTGTAATGCCTATGATTGGGTTCATTACAAAGTAAACCGCATGTTAGAAATAATTGAACAAATCTGAATTCAAGATGAAGATCTAAATGACAAAATAATTAAAGCATGAATACAAGGTTATCGGAAAGAAAGAGAGAATCTGAAGTAAAAATGAAAACAAAAAATTACATTGATTTAAATACCACATGTATTTAATGTAATTATGAATGTTTACATATAATAGCATAATGCTGATAACCTAAGGTAGAAAATACGTAAATCAAAATATATGTGCAAACAGATGCATTAAATTTCATATTAGTAATACTGTACATGTGCCTAAGTGCCAACATGTAAGTTTTATAGGAAAAGTTACCTGTTGACATTGAGATTCAATTTAGGAAAAAGACTTTTATCCCTATTAAATCAAATTGCCCTCTTGGTAAATTAAAAATGTTGGCGTTACCTCAGAGATACACCTCTGTTAATCCCTCCCCAGTTCTTCCACTAATTCCTGTAATTATCGCCGCCAGCACTGACAGCGACCGAGTAAACTTTTTATTATTCAGGGTGATATTTTAGCTGTGATTAAACTTGAGTATTGATTTTGATATAAGCATTCTCACTAAAAGCACACAAATATGCTTTCAAGAAAAAAAATCTATTATGAATTGAGGTATCAGATTATCTGATTTCCAGAAACCTAATTTACTCCATAAAAATGATTTTTGATTTACATCATACACTGCATTATACTATAACATAGATGCAACATCTTTGTCAGCCATGCTCCAATATATTGTTAGAGTACTTTATTTCCCGAACTTACTTCTTCAGACATATTCGAGAAAACATGATTTCGCGAACGTTTGGCTATTAGAGTCATGGACTCAACAAGACTCCTATACCCGTAACCGATAGGTTGGCCGCAACGCAAAGTTGTTTGGAATTTGCGATTGATTTTTCTCGAGTAATAACGCGAAAATAAATTCAACGAGAAATATAACTGATTAATAGTTTTTTTTATATCTTCTTCGTAAAATGACAACTTGTTTCACGTTGTTAGCGAAAATGAAAATGAACAAAATGTATTGTAATCAGTTACTTTAATTGGAATCAGAATCATAAACAGCCAATGAATTAACCCAGTAAAATCGTGTATTTAGTTTCAATATAAGACTGGAGCATGTCCCTGCCGTGAAAATCTACAACAGTGGTAGATGACAAGCAATACTTCATCAAAATTGTTTGAACACATGTTTAAAAACAACCACCACTTTCTAGAAATAATGATTTTATGGTCACCATAACCTTGCAAACAAGATGTTGGAATCGTCTTAATGATAAATCGTGGACGATTCACGGAAAATATCAAGACATCTTCGTTATACTGTCGTTAAGAAACGGAAACATTAACCTCATTTCATGAACGTATAAAATAAAAACTTATTTATGACTATCTCACAACAACGGTTTGTATATTGCGCTAAAGAGATGATTCGAATCATCCCTCATAAAAACTTATTTACGACCATCTCACAACAACGGTTTGTATATTGCGCTAAAGAGATGATTCGATTACAGCTATGCACGGAAGAATCTGATAGCCTTTTAGATAATTGTGTCATGTTCAACCTTCCCGATACATCCGCACTGATGGTCACGATGAAAATGCATCTGAGAAGAAAAAGAAAATGTCATTTATATTGGGAAGCAACACAGGGGAACGACCGATATGTACGCTGCTACGGTTATTGGATTAGCCAACAAAGAGTTTTGGTATTGATTAAATGACCATTACATTTTATCCATTAAGAGACTTTCGATAAGCAGCAATGTCGTCTTAATTTCTACAATCCTTAATAATGACTTAATGCTAGAATTCTATCCGGCATGTTTAATCCTTAGATAGCGGAAATATATATTGGTATTTATTTTTGTTGTTCCGTAGAAACGCATGTCCGAGAAATCTTAGCAGTTCAGGATTGTGAAAGGAAGGTCCACATAACTCCAGCTTCTTTAAGCCATGGATGACTGGACGAAAATCATTAATGAAAGGGGTGGTAAGGAAATAGATTATCTCGACTTTATGATGGCGTTTGACATTGTTCAACACAGAAGGTTAACCAGCAAACTTAAATCATATGGATTTTCAGTAGATTTAGTAATCTAGATAGAACACTTCTGTCTAATAGACGACAACAATTTGACGTTAATGGTCGTTTTCGTTTCGTTTTCGTTACATAAATGACCAACCAAATATCGTTAATTCGAATGCCCTACTGTTTGCCGATGATAACAAAAAAATGTATAAAGTCACCAGGGTTAATGGAAATCATCAGCGGGACCTTTACAATTTATAAAAAATGGTCGGGTAAAAGGTTGCTGAAATCTCATCCGAACATATGCAAAACTATATTTAAGCATTGAACTATTTTTGTATGGTATTTATGATATATTTGAATGCCAGAGCTTTGCGAGCAAACAACATATTGTGGTAGCGCACATTATGATTTGTTTGCGTGCAAAGCTCTGGCATTCAAATAGATCATAAATACCATACAAAACAGTTCAACGCTTATATTGACATTCCTTTTTACTTTTTTATTTTTTAAATGCTATAATTCATGTTTAAAATTCATAATTCCGCCTTACCGATAGTCAGCAGATTTTTTTGTCAGTCGTTGGAACAGCCGGAACATGGCCGCGTGCTTTTTGGCAAACAAAATAGTACATGGATTTTTTTTTAAAACTCAATTTGTTAATCATTTTATTATCAACGTAATGCCCAAATGGCATATATTTTTATAACAAATAATAAAGACAAATAATTAGTCGTTAATCTTAATTATCCTGGATATTGCAGTTCCGGTTTGTGTTGTATTAATACGCTGATAAGTGTAGGGCGTGGTGGGTGGCATTTAAACGTACATCAATGCCAGAGCTCTCAAACAGACTATATAGTGACAGTGCCAGACAAATGTAAATATATTCGGGTAAGAAGAACGGTTCAAATAGTTGGCATATATACCAAGATATCGATAGTGTGAGAACAACAGTGAGGCAGTCTGAGAAAATGGGAGTAAAAGACCTTGAAATAATTGTCGACAAGATAAAATTAAAAATCATATCCATACCGTCGTAAATAAAGCAAACCGGATTCTTGGAGCTAGCAATAGCCAATATGCATACTTGGATAACATTCAAGCATGGATAGCATTCATATGGAAACCATACAAACAACAAGACATTGAACATTTAGAAAGCGTCCAACGGCGGGCTTCTAAATTAGTGCCAGGAATGAGAGATGTGTCATACGAACAAAGGTTGCGTCGTTTTAAAAGTCAGCCATTATTATATAGACGTAATGGGGAAAACGTGTTTTATAAATTCTTTAGGGAAGGCCCTTGTGCAACAGCATCACAATGTCGATCAAACAAAATAAAAGGACCCTGGGACAAAACTGGGATAAACAGACTGGACGTGAGGAAATGTTCCTTTACTCAACGAACTATTTGCACTTGGAATTCCTTACCTGGCAATGTGATACAGTCACCAAATCGAGTAACCTTTTTAAAATCGTTCGGATGAGTTCAGGGGAAATGACGAAACAAGATTCACAATAACGCTAGAAAAGCGTAAAATAAAAACAACAAAAAAAAACAAATGAACAAATTGTGACATATATTGTTTAAATGTATATTGCAAATGATCTGAATATAGAGGCAGATAGTGTCTACGTTCAGAATAAACAGTTAAATCAAATAAATACACAGAAGACATGAATATTTTTTTTTTCATATTTTCCATTTCTGCCTATAGACCGACCAAAAATATCAGACCAACGCCGCAGTTCAGTAAATGTTGGGAGGAAATTATTTTAAAAATCAGTTGTCATAAGTAGGTCATGATTATCCTGAATGATTGTGAGTATCGTGAGTTATCGCCGTGAAGTATCGTAAATTGAAAGAATGGCGTGAGTATCGTGAATTATTATTATATATCGTGAGATTTCGTGAGTCGCCGTGAAGTATCGTAAATTGGGAGAATGGCGGTGAGAGTCGTGCATAATTATTATATGTCGTGAGATTTCGTGAGTCGCCGTGAAGTATCGTTAATTGGAAGAATGGCGTAAGAGTCGTGAATAATCAGTATATATCGTGAGATTTCGTGAGTCGTCGTGAAGAATCGTAAATTGGAAGAATGGCGTAAGAGTCGTGAATTAGTACTATATATCGTGAGATTTCATGAGTCGCTGTGAGTAAAATGAGTTTTTATTGACATAACATGCGTACAATGTAAGTGAGGTGAGTGAGTTTTCGTGACTTTGTACCCTCCATTATACAGAATCTACATAACATAGTATACCGTACGACAAATCAGTATCATCTTCTAACGGATGTTTGGTTTCTTTCAAATAACCTCACAAACGGACGGAAAGACAAATCGCATTTGGCTTTACCTAATATATCAATTGAAAAACATCTCACCCAAATTATTTTGCCCTAAAAATCTGACCATCGCCACAACAGGATATATAGCATCTACATGCTAATAACATCTCCTCGTCAACGTGTGGACATGTTTTACGCGCCATTTATGATGTTACGTTGCATTAGGTTCTCCATAACAACAATTTTTGTGGCCAAACACATCCAGCTGACCATTAGTTCCGCATTAGACTGTCTGACAAGTTGGCAATCAAACCAAATATCTCAGCCATCTTGGCTGTCATAGTTGATAACGGGGGTTATCGAGACAAGAATCAGTCGTCGTTTAGAAAAAAAATCGCCTGATTCATGACGTCTGTATAAATTGAAGACTTCCCGGCAATTCAGGAAGATGTGCTCTTAGCCATAAAGCGGTTATGTTGTTTCTTTATTTGTTTGGGGGGTTTCCTTAAGAAGGGGTATATGATGTATGATGTTTGTTTTGAAGTTTGTTTCGGAAATATGCGTCGTTACTTCAAAGCAGTTCGTGCTGTTTTGCCATCATGGAATCTCCTCTCTTGAACATATTATTCTAAAGCTATCTAGGCTGGTTCGGGAAGTTAATGTGACCTTACTGTGAAGCGGTTTTAGTTTTTCTATATTTTTTTAGTCTTTCTGAGCGTAAGTATAGTATTATAGAATTTCTGTTTATTTTTCAGTCAGTTTCACGTCCGGAAATGTTCCTTTTTCTGGTTTGCTATCGATTATTAGCTCATACTTTGTTCTTGATTGTTTACTTTTCAATTCGGAATGTCTCGGTTATTATTCTTGCCGGTCATGCCATTACGCATATTATTGATGTATAAACATTCACACGATTTATATAGTGAGTGGAATCCGAACGAAAGCCTGTCATGTTTAATTTTCTGATTGTTGACTCTTCAGATAGGAAAATCTCTGCTGTATTGAACGACGGCCATGCCATTTGACGCGCGTCTTCAGGGAGTGGATTCCGGACGCACGCCTGGGAAGTTACGGGGAAACACATATATCTTAACTCGAAAGTAATTCATGGAGAGCAGAGCTATGGGACGGTAAACTTAAAGAATAATCTGAACATTATACGGAAATGTGGCTTTCGTCAATGTGAACCCTTCATCAATTCGCTTAGCAGACGAGACAATGTTGCCTGAAATTCATGCATGAGGCGGAAAATCTGTGACACATGAGCCGATAATGACACACACTGGAAACTAGAAAATTTAAATATGAACGACTCAAGCGCTTCGGCACGACGTAGGAGGGTTGTGAAAATATTCGAGTGAGAGTGTGTGTGTGTGGGGGGGGGGGGGGGGGGGGGGGGGGGGGGGGGAACTACATTGTATGTGAATGAGAGGTTGGGAAACTATTTGGTTGGGAGGTGGGGAAATATTGAAGTGAATGTGGGGAAATATTAGGGAGAGAGAACGTTGGGAACTATTTGAGTGAGAGTTTGGGAAACTATTGGATTGGGAGGTGGGGAAATATTGGATTGAAGGTCGGTAACTATTTGAGTGAGAGGTTTAGAGGTCAGGGAAAATATTCGTGTGAGAGTCGGTAAAAACACCGAGATGCGTTTTGTACAGGAACTTGCATCAGCTTTATGTCATATATTGCCATATACATTGTACATGTTATTTAAAGAGGCTTGCCCGCAGAGAGATCAGAAAAATTGGCTAATAGAAAAAGATTTTTTACACATGACAGATTGTTGGAATTGTTGAGTTTTTCATTTTATTTTCCTTATAAAACGCTGAAAAGTGATATTAAAACCTCATTTTTAAATATTATTTATTTAATCGCAACCCGCAATAAGTCTAATTTGATTGACACATCAAAGAAACAAGCACGTGCACAGTGCCGCACAGTGATAACTTCAAAGGCAGCGGCGATTTACAAAGAAAATTTGCCGTTATATTCCATACATTTCCCTCTCAGGTTGAGTTTTAAAACGTCTTTTAAATACATATTCTGTAATTGTTTTCAAGAAATAAAGCCGGAAAGCCTCTAATTTTGTCACATAGAAACGTGTACTGAAGTTTATTTAGTGATCGGAGATGTGCCGTTTACCGGTCCGTCTGCGGGTAAGCCTCTTTAACCGAAATATAAACAAGAAATTGTCAAATACCCCCTCCTCTCCTCTCCCCTAAACTTTGTATTAATCGAACTAATACTATATGACCTCGTCGAGGGAATAGTGTTACACATCTGTTCAATTCACATGGAATTTTTTAAAATCTTTAAATAAATCATTTTCAATAGTGTATATAAATTACAAACTAATATTCTGACTGTAAAAATATATGTAGGAACTGGTGCCAAAGTGCACCTTTTCATGGAAATCTCGCCTAACCGTATTAGGGTGTGAAATATAAGCTATAATTAAGGCACACGTGTTCACCAATGGTGAAATAAGGCTACAATATAAACATATATAGTACAACAGTCAAGTTCAACACACAATCGATGCCGGGGAGAATAACGTATAAGGGGGACAGCACCATAAACACAGCTAACAACGACCAACCTTTGTCTAGTAATTAGATAGATCAATCACACAGACGCTTGGTTCTCATAAGTCTGTCACGGATTCGATAAAATCCGGAATCAACGTTTCCGAGATGTTTGTGTGTACATCGCCATAATTTCCATATAATACTTGTATAGTAACTGTATGCTGAGTCCCTCCTAGTATAACACTCACACATATATGTCTGGTATTCAGAAGGATTGGAAACGAAAATAGCTTCTTGTTTAATCTTATACAATACCACAAGTTCATATTTTACGTTAATACCGCCCGAAAAAGCTTAATATTGTAGTATTTTATCTTTTAAAATTTAAGTGAACAATTAATTGCATTCCGAAGAAATTATAGGAAAGGAAATAGTATAAGCTTTTTAGCTTGTTTTCCAATACTATATGTATATATGACTTGTATTGTTATGTTGTATGTAAGTACTTCAATACTAATAAAATATTGTATAAACTGAGCCAAATTACATCGTGCTCCGCCTATTGTATTTAGCTTGTTGACCTTGATTATAAGGAAGTCGACAATAATGTGTGATTTGTTGTCTTTAAGACATTGGGTGTCATTTTCTGCACATTTATGAAAAGCAGTGTATATATTCTCGGCTATGTAGAATCTTTAATGCTGATAATTTATCTGCAGCAAGATTAAAGGGTTCGCCTCTTTGACGGATATTGGTCTCGTTAGCGTTCTCAGTCCAATTATAGAAAAAAACCATGATATTTCACAAAATGCAAAGAGGAAATAATTGATATTCAATTTGTGTTAGATCGCAACTTTGAAACTAACGATCGATTTGTTTGCTTGCTGGGTATATCGCCCCGTAAACAGCCGGGGTCAGTTTTGGGGGAAGCTCAGACTGGAACAACGCAAATGACGTCACATCATCTCTATGTAATCTAGGATGTATCTATGAACATATGAATGCAACCAGAGTCAATGTCAGACCTCAACGCATTAACGTATTATATAAATACTATAGCTCGGCTAGGATTTTCAGAAATTTCCCTGATGATGTAACGGCTTGGGGCACATGACTGGCAGGAGTTTGTTAGGGATATAATTATACTGGACAATCAACTGACCACCTGCATGTAGTACATAATGCTGACCAAAGTCAGAATCTATTTCCTCTCCGCCTTTGTGATACAGACCATCGACATATTGGAATTTTTCCTGGAAAGGGGCGGCTGACATCGATTTGTCTCCAGTTATAGGTATCACCAGTACGAACAGTGACAGCATTATAACATATTTATAAACACCAGTTTGCCTACAGTGCAGATTTCAAGTAAACAAACTAACATATGGCAAACGGCAGTTTAAAATGATCGATGGGGTTTTTTGTTCTCATTCTGACGAAAACCCATGAATTCTCTATTTTATTACGTGGCAATGTATTTGTTCTCCCACGGGAAACCTATCGGAACAATTCCGGCGAACAAACATGTATATGTCAGGAAAAAGATAAAAACCATTATCATACGCTACAGTACACGTCAGATGTAGCGGGTTGTCGGGTAAAACAAAACAGTCTTTTCAATAATTCATCGAATGGTTAATCATACGATTTAGAACATGATTTGCAGATAGGTAATTACACTAGGCATACAGAAAAAAAGAATGACACGTAGTCCACAGGGAATGATAATGAAAACAGTTTTAAACAAATAACACAGGCCGAGACTGCGAATCAAAAGCACATCTGTAATAGCATATCCGAAGAGAGAGAGAGAGAGAGAGAGAGAGAGAGAGAGAGAGAGAGAGAGAGAGAGAGAGAGAGAGAGAGAGAGAGAGAGAGAGAGAAATTATTATACAAGGAAAAGAAGGTCCAAATACAACGAGGATTTTAGAGTATCCCTTTATAAATGGGAGTAAATAGAAAAAAAATCTAAATAAATAAAGAAACAAAAGAAATAAAATAAATGATTGTCTGGGTAACACAATTTTTTTAACAGATTTATATGTAGAGAAAAATCCAGGACCGCTTTTTTCTACCGTTTCCAACACCATCTGACCATTAGGAAGACGAATAGCTCGATTTACTTCGTAATAACCCAGCCATTACCAATAGGTTACTGTGAGAAAATATTCCAAATTGTTTTCTGTACATATTTATCTTGTTAGCTCTAAATTGTAATGACCTGGTTACAGTTTAGTAAGGAACATTATACTCTAGATGACCTCCATTTCACCCTATGCCATACTTGTGATTTAATTAAGACATGATATTCTCAAAATGACCATTAAGCATGTGACCTTCGTGTAACGTCACGTTCGAATCACGTGACATATATACTGACACGTCGGTATCACGTGATGTGTCTACACGTCAAGTCCGTATAACGTGACATTAGTATCACGCCACGCCCGTATCACGTGATATTTCTATCACGTCATTTCAGTATCACATGATTGATGTATTACGTCACGTCCGTATCACGTGATGTGTTTCTGACGTCAAGAACGTAGCACAAGCTATTTCTATCACATAACGTCTATCTTTGTTAGTAGATGTCATGCCTTTGCTGCCGCTACCCAGGTTCTCCTTTTGAGAAAGTGACTTTACTAAAATTGATTGACGTGTTGTTGATGATGAACATCTTGCAATGCATGCTGTCAATGTCATAGTTATAATATGAAACAGGCAATGCCTGAAAAGAGCGAAGCTAGCTAGTATGCCAATGTACAACATAAAAATATAGTGATAAACGTTTCGCCATTTAATTACGAGAATGTGACCTTATATGACATGACCTTGACAGTCGTTAACTATCGGTAATTTTCGACATACCGAATCTGCAACCGGGAACTGTCGGTACTTTCCGTCCAAATGCAGTCGCAACATCTCGGTTAATTTTCGGCAATCTTCGGAAATATGCCGAATGTTCCAAGTTCCGTCATCGAAACCATAATTCGAGCTATCTTTTATTCGCACGCTATAAGAGACCAACCAACCAATTGTTTTCCCATAGACCTTAGTGTTAACGTTTTGGATTATTTCATTCAAATTCTTGAAATGAATATGACGATTATGGTTTATAACAAAAGTTTAGGGTCTGATATAACACCTGATCAAAAAAAAAAGTTGGGTCCTTCAGCTCTAATTTTCTCCAGGGTAGCCATTTTGAAAATAGGTGAATTTCGCAGTAAAAATTCTCAAAAATCTTAAATGTTTACCTGTTTACTATTATTACGTGAACTTTTGGGAAAAAACCAATCGGACTTAAGAAGTTTATATCAACATTTCTTATTGGTAGTTACCTATCGGGCTACATATCTATTTTCTCACTTCATAACATACTGGCCAATCAGTGGCTGCCAGACATTTTATCCTTGGCTCAACGTTCTATACACAGGGGCTGTTTCAAAAATATATTTTTTCAGTTGGTTGGTTGTTCCCTATAAGAGATACTTTTTATAAAAACAATTAGTCAGCATTATGAACACACCAACTAGAATGTACGTTATATAGACTTTTTATGTTAACAGTTTCTGCAGACATCTGCACCGGGCTCCTAACTGCTTCCGTTTCCGGCAGAATTTTTTCTGGCTGTACCATCCCGCAGGACGTTATGCGACGATGGACTAGAATATTGTACATACGTGCACGTTAACGGTAAAGAGCTTCGCTCGGGCAGCTTCGCTGCCCGAAGAGCTTCGCTCTTATTACTGGCATTGCTGCTTTGGATTTTGTCTTAACCTTGGTGTCCTCCTGGTTAAGTTGATATATCTAAATTCCTAAACGACGAGAATACTTTCTATCGATTTGTGCTCTATCACATATGTTTACGAAGTATAATTTACGCGAAGTGAGTTTTATACATAGACACAGTATATTGCGAGAAATTCGTTTCTATGTTCAGGGTTGTTTAGAAGCATACATTAGTGACTACTCTGTAGGAATATGGCAGAATTTCACAAACTTGAAGGGAACACTGGTATTAAACAAACAAAAAAATGTCACCACCAATACTTCCGTAATTTATATTATGTTAATACTCAAACATCTTATTACATGGAGTATCTTATTATATCGGTTCTTCTTTATATGAAAAATCGACTTCAAAGAAACAAGTGGCAATATTGCACTTTGCATTTGGCGGACAATGCCTCAGTAGAATTTTAGATATTCTGCAAAAATACAGAAATCCTGTCTTCAGATTTATCTCATTCTATCGATTTTGGACGAATGCTCCAAATCACAAAGCAGGTCCGTTATTTATCTTTACTTTTTTTTGACATACGGCATCAGCTGTAATTGCCCACGTGTCATATAGCCCACTTCTTTATCAGAATCGAAACGCCTCGATATCCGCCTTACATAAACATGGAAAGACCGCATAGCGGGCAATCCCCAGGAGTCTAGATTGTAAGTTGTCCTTAAGATGTCTTCCATGTCAATCGGAAAAGCCCTTCTTTTCAAACAATCTAGTTATCGTGGTGCTCTGGCAAGAAAGATGATCAAAGCTACAGATACCGAAGCATACGTAATAGCGCACGTAAAAACGGGTCCTGCATCTCAGGTTTAAAAGTCGTCATTAGTTCCGATAAAATGGAAAATAAATAAGAAGAAAATAAATCTAAAGAATGATGTTTAAGTGCGTTGCCTTGTTATCTGCAATTCAATGTCATGTCTACGAATTAAGTTAATTTAAAACTCAGTATAAGCTTTTTTTTTTGGTTTTGACTCAAATTTTCTGATACTGAAGCTGACGAAACTTCGCTATCATAATAGACATGCATGTAGCAGAGCAGATCAGCTACTTCACCAATCAATGACATCATCTGACATTTAAACATGATTTATATTTTAAAGTGCGTTCTGATAACTGGAGTAAAGTAAACAGTACGTACATGATTGTTTGTGTTCGTCGAGATACAAAATACACAACTCGGCACAATGATACCAGTCGCCATGCTATCATAATGGTTTAGGCTGGAAAACGTTGTAAAATATCTAGAATAACAAAACAATATGATGACTACAACTTATCCGCACTGGAGAATCTTTCTGTTAGCAGTAACCTCTCTTAGCTCAATTTAGCCGCATGTTTCTGGAAATGACTCAATTTTCGCTGAGTTGCATTTGACAGTTAGATCACAAAACACCTCTCTGAGAACTGATATCGAAACTCCATCACCATCTACATATTGTACTGTAACATTTGTTATTGCAAAATTAATCAAAAGACATTATCATATAGCACTAACATTAGCTAAAGGTGGCTATACATAGAATGTAGCATTACTTGTATACGTATTTATGAAGGGCATTGCTCTTTCAGAAAGTTGACAGGAATCGCATATTTAACCGAATAACACACACCAATCTAACCCAGGCTTAACATTCACTGCATATACCGACAGCTCGAGTGATGAATACGTTATATCACATTACTTGTAAAATGATTTATTTTTTCTTATGACAACTTCGTCAATTTTCTTGCATAAGTCAGTCTCCGTTTATGAATGCCTGCTGCATAACACATTGATCTTATTTGTTGCTATTTAAGTAAACTCTGTGAATAACATAGACATTTTCTCTCGCGTTCGACATTTGACATTTTCATTATCATATCTATGTTTACATGAGGGATCTATTTCATAAATAAACTATATTGTCGTCAATGCTTATGATAGAAAAATGACATGGTATACATAATTACAGGTAGAATAAAAGAACCCAAAGGCTTTTGGCTTTTTACGCTTTTCTAAAGAATCACCTTGCAGCTCAGGGTCTTTGATGGGATTATTCCTACAGTATAGGAAAATATTGATTAAATCTCAAGGTCCTTTATTGTCCTCATACAAACATCAAACACACACCAGACTCTTCCGTGCTATTCAGTTACCTCATTCTGTACGTACTTTATAGCTAAACAACAATTTTCACTTAGATCTATGATTTTAACATTTTCTCTTCTCAACTTATCATTTCTAGATAGTAACATCCGTATTCCCCGAATCATAAACATGAAATTGTTCATTTGATATAAAAAATTTGTCGCAAAAAACACAAATTATGTGCTACATGTTGGATGCTGAAAAATAATTTACAACGTCAATAGATAAAACTCAATGAGCATACTGGGAACAGGTTTGATTCTATTTGATTTTTATGTGCAATATTTGTTCAATGTATTTTGACATGTTGATTGTTCCGTCATCATCACCATCATTCCGGTTCTGACCTAGAGTTTGAATGCTTCCTCTGTAATGCTCTCAAAACTTGTCATTAATTTGTTGCTATTTTGACCTAGTTTAAGTAATTTTGAATTTATATTAACTTAACAGTTTCGTTAACAAGTCGATATTTCATGGATTTCCTTTTTCTAATTTTCAGCAAGTAAAATACCATCAAAACTTATACCCTTAGGGCAATCCATACGTAACCTTTTACTAATTAAACTAAAATGTCCTGCAGAAACTGCGGTATAAGAGCAAACACAGTGTTAATAATATAGTCTATGTTTGTAATGCTTATTAAAAAAAAACTTTATTATTACCCTGCTTTGATATATTGTATTTTATATTATACGGTGGAACTTCGTTAAATCGAATTTGAAGGGACCACGAGCAACATCGAGTTATCCGAGTGTTCGAATTAAGCGAGTTGCCATTTTGTGTGCAAAGTTTGGCCAATATTTGTCTACATTATATGATCATTATAACTCCGCTCTGTCACTCATCAGTTTAAATTTATATATGTAATATTGCTTTCTTTCACCCGTAGTTTTGTCCATAAACAGTCACGATAGAGTTTCTTTCACTTAGTCACTTCAATATGAAGTTTGCAGGAGGAATAACGATAAAACGAAATTCAACCGAATAGCAATTTATTAACGTCATATCAAATAACCACTTAAACTTAAAACAGATTATATGTAAAATGTAACAGAGCCATTACCTTTATATTGGACATATGAAATACTTTTCGATAGGCCTACTTACGTTTTACCGATAACCACGCCATGTCCATGAGTACACAGGAAGTTAAGCTGCGCATGTGCGTATAAAATGCTGCAGTTACTGAGTTTGCACGTTGTTCAATTTAATAGACAGTGGTGACAGTTTATACAGACGTACTTTGAACACCTCGGTAGTAAAGACGCTATTGTTTCAGTCGTTTAAAGAATGTCTACACCAGTACAACATCAGCTGAGTACCCGGTGTGTCAGAGATGAGTTCCGCTTGAGCGAGCGGGTAGATGAATTGTTGACTGTATGGTGTCATCCTGTTTCTCCCAAAACTAAAAAATATATCCTGTTTCTCCCAAAAACTTATGTACACAATATAGGGAGAGTGTTGTTTTAACATTTAAGGTAACTGCTACCTGTACAGGTAAATCAACGTTCCTGTTACCTGTACAGGTAAATTAAGGTGTCTATTGCTGAATGTATCAGTTGACAAATAAATAAGATAATAGATTTATCCATATATTCACAGATGGTTTGAATTTAAAAACAAAACGTGTAATTTAATCAGAAATAAATAGATAAAAATAAAAAGTTATGTATGTATACATGTACATTTGTATATTTATGATAAATTTATAGAAGTGATTATAATTGACTTCTTTTAGATTTATCCATATATTCATAGATGGTTTGAATTTAAAAATAAACGTGGAATTTAATAAGAACATTTTTAATTACAATGGTAAGTTTACAATAGCACAAAATAATATTGCTATACAAGGCAGAAACTCATATTATCTTCTTAATCGTAAAATGAAAAAGTTTATATTAAATGAAAATACAAAACTGTCATTGTTTGATACATACGTATCATGCATTTTGAATTACGCTTGTGAGGTGTGGGGCTATAACACTGCGCCACAGGTTGAAAAACTACACTTGATGGTTTTAAAGTCGATTTTGGGCGTAAAAAGATCTGTTAACAATTCTATGGTTTATTTTGAACTAGGACGTTTTCCTTTTTATACATCGAGAAAGATTTTTATTGTTAAATATTGGCTACAACTATTGAAGACTGAAAACTGTATATTGAGGGCTTGCTATAATGAATTATTTGAACTTAACATTAAAAAGCCTAATAGCAAAGCAAATTGGGTTCATCATTTGAAAAATGACTTATGTTCACTTGGTTTTGGCGATGTATGGTATGCACAGAACGTACCAAATAAACAACATTGGAGTAAGTACAAAAGAGCCAGGAACAAATGTGTAAGTTTAATACGTAGTGCGAAAAATATATACATTCGTAAACTTTGCGGAATACTTGGTAATAAAACACATGGGGAATCTTAGTGGAAAACGGTAGGTAAACTGATGTTAAATTCTAATAAAAAGAGTAATATACCACCCATTCATACTAACACGTCTACTCTTACCAATGACTCTGACATAGCCAATGCATTTAATGAATTCTTATGTCTTAACTCCAATGTCGATGATACTAACGCAGAACTTCCACCCACTTACAACAATGAACTTTTGCTTACTCATATCCATATTGAAACAAATGACATTTATTCCGTCTTATCTAATCTGGACTGTTCCAAGGCAGTGGGACCTGATCTTGTAAATCCAAGACTACTTAAGGAAGCGGCAGCAATTTGTGTTATCCCCTTCAAATAATCTTTAATTATTCTTTAGCCACTTCATCTTTTCCTAATACATGGAAATTAGCAAATGTTACCCCTGTGTTTAAAAAAGACGATCCTTCTCTTCTCAAAAACTATCGACCAATATCTTTAATTTCAATAGTAGGTAAAGTAATGGAGAAATGTGTTTTTAAGTACCTTCATAAGTTTATTACTGAAAATTCTCTATTATCACCGTCTCAGTCTGGATTCAGAGCTGGCGACTCTACAGTAAATCAGTTAATTGCAATTACTAATGACATTTATTCAGCACTAGACAAAGGTAAAGAAATTCGAATGATCTTTTGTGATATTAGTAAGGCATTCGATCGAGTTTGGCATACGGGTTTACTTTCCAAATTACGCAAAATAGGCATCGGTGGAAGATTTTTATCATGGTTTCAAAGTTATTTAAATAATAGGAAGCAAGGGGTTGTTGTTAATAGTAAGACTTCCGAATGGATGGAAATTAGTGCTGGGGTTCCCCAGGGGTCAATATTAGGCCCTCTATTGTTTTTGATTTTTATTAATGATATCGTTGAAGGCAACAACACCACAATAAAATTATTTGCAGACGACACTTCTCTTTATGCTATAGTAGATACTCCCACTCACTGTGCTAATATGTTAAATGACTGTTTAAGGAAAATACATGAATGTCTTAAAAATTCGTGTAGTTTAAAATTGCAATTGTAATATTGTAATTATATGATATACACTTTTTTGTGATGGCAAAAAATATTATTGAAATGTATAATACTTTGTGCTACATTGGCTGTGTTCTCCGCCGTCTTGCACAAATGTAAAATGTTGTCATATGTATGTATATTGTGATCCTATATGCTATTTGCATACGGAATAAAATAATTGAAATTGAGAGAGATAATTACCTTCTGTGTTTACTTAATAATTAGACTACTGTGTAAACAAGTCCTGTTTCTCCCAAAAAGTTTTTACCTAGATTTTCAGTTTTGGGAGAAACAGGACTGTATGTAGTGTGTATTATTATCGGCGACGGCCTGATGTAAGTAAATCAGTTCTTTTTTCACAGATAGCCGAGTTGTTGTTATAAGATTCCACAGACAATTGATTTGATGAATTCATTAAATACTTGTAATAGCATATGACAATCGTTTTGGGAAAACAACTTTTGTATAAACCTTGTACGCCTTAATTTATATCTTAAAACATCATTGCGTGAAAACGTGACATTTAAAATAACCTACCTGTGACTGAATACGTGACATTTAAAATAATCTTGCTTTGACTGAATACGTGACACTTACAATAATCTTGCTTTGACTGAATAATTGATATTTACAATAATCTTGCTTTGATTGAATAAGTTAAATTTTACAATAACCTTCCTTTGATTGAATAAGTTAAATTTTACAATAACCTTCCTTTGATTGAATAAGTCTTTGATTGAATAAGTTAAATTTTACAATAACCTTCCTTTGATTGAATAAGTTAAATTTTACAATCACCTTCCTTTGACTGACTACGTGAAATGTTACAATACTCTTGAATATTTACTGCATGTGATTTAACAAAACTTGTACATCGTCTGCATGTGTAATTAAAAAAAACTAATCTTGTTTTACTAGACATGTTATATTTGATAGTATGCCTGCTTACTGTATATACAACTTGTTACGTATGATGTTTTTAATAGCATTAATGAAACACAATGTATCTTGTGACAATAGAATGGGATACATAGCATGTCGCTTACTAACGTGTTGAGACGTGGCACAAACATTTCTACAAGGAAAGGATCACGGACGAGCGTACTTTATTGAAAACTGAGAGCATGCGTACT
Organism: Pecten maximus; assembly: GCF_902652985.1. Lineage (NCBI taxonomy): Eukaryota > Metazoa > Mollusca > Bivalvia > Pectinida > Pectinidae > Pecten > Pecten maximus. Next base: position 18,017,504 of record NC_047032.1, on the reverse strand, counting down.
GAAATAAAAAGCCCATATCAATTCCGACTCATGCGATGTCTCATCAGATTGGTTTTATCTTTCTTCCATGTCGTATTGACTTTTCTGATATTCACGCCTTCGAGAAATTCGGAATATATAGTTTTAAGGATGGACAGTCCAAATCAAAATCAACCCGAATCATCTTATTTTAAAAACTCTTACTTACAAATATATTAATGGCGAAAAACACTTAACAAAGCAAAAACATGAAAATTAAAGAAGAAGAAAGAAAGAAAACATTAAAACAGAGAGAAAAGCAAAAAACAGGTAGATGAACTTCCCGAGCTATCTTCGATATCCAAAACGTTATACATGTCCTTTGAACATGTCATGGAAAAATCAATCGGGGAGCTTCCGTAATCTTGTGGACAAAACAGATTGATCCTTTGATGTGCATAAAAAGGACCATGACGTCAAAAAAAAAAAACGTTAAATTGAGAGATTTCTTTCAAGGAAATGTTTTTTCTTAGGAATTGTTCAGTTTATTTTACACGAATCAAATAGCTTGTGTTTTGCCTTCAATTTTGTCACGAAATAATTCAGGGTTGCAGAAAGCGAAAGTGAACGTAACCCCTGGAGTACACGATGATTTGTTCTAGCGAAAGACCCATCCTTTAAATAAAGCTTGTAGAAAAACGATATTTCAAAATTAACAATATGATTAAGAAATAGCAAACCTAATGCAGAACTAACATCGCGTGATCCTTACCCGAAAATAAACTGTGTGATGAAGACATAGATACTATGGGAAATTTGACAGGGAAGGCCAACATTTTTAATCATCAATTAACAATTGTAATTGAATTTGTCACTGTTGAGGGAAAAAGGCAGAGACCATTAATGGAAATCCTTATACAGAGCAATTAAATGAAATAAGGCAGAGACCATTAATGGAAATCCTTATACAGAGCAATTAACTGAAATAAGGCAGAGGCCATTAATGGAAATCCTTATACAGAGCAATTAACTGAAATAAGTGTAGTGAAATACAGCATGTCAATTCCATACATGAGTGGGAAGGAGGGGGAACGGGACGGAAATAATTATCTGACAGGAGAAGAGCAGTGAAGAAAAGTTATCATGTAATGTTCGACGACGACGACGACGACGACGACGAGGAGGAGGAGGAGGAGGAGGAGGAGGAGGAGGAGGAGGAGGAGGAGGAGGAGGAGGACCCCCGTAAAAACTTATGTTTTCTGCAACTTACACCCAAACTATAACAACCATCGTTCAAATATCAGCTGAAATAAACTCTACGACCGTAACTAAAGAATGGACCCCTTGCCAGCCATGGATTCATCTCGATATGATTTGCATTGTCCCCAAAGGGATGATGATTTGAATAGTTCAGGAACAGACAGTATATGCAGATTGCCTAGTTGAAATAGTTATGAACTAACGCCTTTTTCTATTATAATGTCTATATTGATTTTTAGCACGTGAAGTATTTCCGTTTTTAAAGTAAATAATTGATTTTAATTTGTAAGTTTATTGCTACGAATGTTACAAACATGTGAAAGTACCAAAGTTGGGATCGGTGTAGAACGCAGTTTAATACTATCCTGTGTTCACACGGGTTAAAGCACTACAACGATTAAGCAGTAGGGTCTAATAGTTGACCGAATACAGATGTAATGCTGTCTATACCTTCATTTAATGCTACTGTAAATAGTTAGCTACATATGGATAGTGGCTTACCTATGACTATAGGGAAACGACGGCATATTGTAGAACATGGGGTGATGATATTCATCAATTAATTCATTTGAATTCCCAGAAAGAAATGGAAAAAATAAATTTAGTAAATTCCACTGTAGTCCCAATTTAACATAATTATTTTAATGAACGAAATTTGTTCAATTGAAAGCGTACCAGTGAAATCAAAGTGTTATTCTAACGTCTTGTATAAAGGAATTTTTTTTATTTTATTTTTATTTATTTTTTTATTTATTTTTTTTATTTTTTTTTTATTTTTCCGTTTTCAGCTCATAGGTTAGTGATTGGTTTGAAGCTGTTGAAATGCATTGATACTGTAAAATCAGATTTAATTTCAAACCGAAAAAAAGAAGAAAAAAAGCAAACCATATGCATACTCGACATGTCTCTCTTCCGTAACAGACACCTTATAAGCGTTCAGAATGTACTACCGTGATACTACTGTAAATGTACATATTTCAGCGGCGATTTATTTTAACGGTTTTCACACGTATGATAATGCGTTTTTGTTACATTTTTTGTACTGCATACATATAATTCACCAAGGTGTCAATCAAATAAAATTTGATAACGTGCTGAAATTTGAATACAGTAAAATATGCACATATTACCTAGACTTAAGTAATTATTACCATTTTTACGGTACTGCATGATGTGTATAAGGTCACCTTACTAGCTCAGACTAGCGGGACGTTTCCTTCAGTCTAGTGGTAAGATGTGTACTTAAAATGTTAGCCCTTCAGGGACCTCCGCTACTCATTGGTTGATGCTCAGCGTGTGTCTTTTATTATTTGTGACGTCATTCAGGTTCCTGATACCTTTTTCCGGTCGGCTTTGATTTCTGATATATTATAATTAGTTTTAATGTAGTCAATACATGTATGAAGGGAAAGAAAAGGGAAGGAAGTATTTCGTCCAATTGAAATTGAATATAGCGAAAACAATAACAGGTTGCATGTTTTATTACATTTATAGAGTTGAATGTACATTCTGTTAACAAGAGTAACGACCTTTATAGCTCGACCGCATACATACTAATCACATTCAAAAATATATCTATTATATAGCTGATTACATTGTCTCCATCCTGGCTCGCTTTCCGCAAATATTTTATTGTTTGAATTCGAAGCTGATTTTTACACCAAAAAACATATTCTGTGAAGTATCAAAAAAGGTATAATATACAAAAATAAGGGGAATATATACTAAATATAGCCTAGTGTTAGGGAAGGGGTGGATATGAGTTGCTATATCGGATATCGTTACATGCTAATAAGTATTTCATATAATTGACGATCTGGTGTAGAGGGAATGTACCTAGTGTCTTTTACCAAAAAACATCTCATGCATGGACTTTGACCATCCTTAAAAATAAAAATAAAAAATAAAAAAAAATTGAAATGATCAATTATCGTATGGATTTTCGTTTTAAGGCATTTGTGCTTCTATCTTTGGTTCATCACGAATTTATAAAATCTGAAATTTGACATGACTATGAAAATAATAAAGTGGCATTCGATTGAACTATAGATCCATGATATCAGGTCCGAAAGAATCATCATTTTACTTTGAAATAACCACAAAGCTGGAGCATCACGAAAATATATAATTTTGCAGCACTATGGTTGTACTCGGTATTGGCCCAAACAACTTTTTGATCAGATGTAAGTTCAAAGGTCAAAACATCCCCAACACTTGTTAATGACCTTTATATATGTCCTTAATACAAACTGGAGATTGTCTTCTACATTATTGATTATGTAATATGCGGGCTCCATTTAATCACCAAGTCATTAAATCAGCCAATTTAAACGTTAAATCAATATTATGAGATGACTTTTTCCTTGCCCTCCTTGGGTTTCACTTAACGTAACGTATAAACACATAATCTACCTATATCTAACGTTATATCTGTTGAGACGCTGATATTTCGATCGCAGTCAATCCGGGTTATAGCCAGAGGAACCCGTATCAGATAGAATGGCAAGGTTAGCACGATTAGCTGTAGAGTGTAAAACATTTGGAGTCTGATGTTGTGGTTTGATATTGCTGAACGTTATTGTCCCGCTTAAAACAGGGCCAAGGTCGTGACCAGCATTAAATTTATGCTTTTTATAAACCAGCGAGTTTCCGACTCAGTTTTATGATCTAAAAAACAGACTGCAATGCATGTATGCCGTTATGGAAATAACCTTTGAACCATGCATTTGCTGTTTGGCAATCTATTGGTCAGAATCCAAAATTCTATTGTCTATTTACACGCTCCTATAATCGATGAAATGATCAGATGTATTCTCAAACATCTCACGCAGTGAATTGATTCAATCACAGATTATATGCACTTACATTAATGCATTTACTGATGAAGTCAGTGGTGTATTCGTCAACCACCTTCAGAATAAGCCCAATACGGTGTTATTTGACCTCATTTTCGCAGCACGAGTATGTTCATTATAAATAATTGTCCATTTTTACGATTTACGTGATATTTTAGCTCTTTAAACAGAACAGAGGTGATAAAAATGATTATTATATTTATTTACATTGTATTCTGAATGGGTTATAATTTTCTCTCTGTTCGAGGATAACATAATTCGCGAAAAAAGATCCGCTGATATCTTTCGATCGATAACCTTTTTAGATTGAGGATATTAGCTTATCTTGAATTTGAATATTTGGAAACCGACAGTTACCTTCGATGTTATTTGATTATTTTGTTGTTGTTGTTTTTTTTGTTTTTTTTATTATTATTATTTTTTTTGTTTTGAAGATTGCCAGGGTTGGGAGCCCAGGAGTAAATCCTCTGACAACATGTAGCACCACGCAGGACCCTCTCTGTCATCTTGAACTCATCTCTTTGTTGTAGAGATCAACCAACCAATTGTTTTCCCATAGACCTTAGTGTTAACGTTTTGGATTATTTCATTCAAATTCTTGAATTGAATATGACGATTATGGTTTATAACAAAAGTTTAGGGTCTGATATAACACCTAATCAAAAAAAAAAGTTGGGTCCTTCAGCTCAAATTTTCTCCAGGGTAGCCATTTTGAAAATAGGTGAATTTCGCAGTAAAAATTCTCAAAAATCTTAAATGTTTACCTGTTTACTATTATTACGTGAACTTTTGGGAAAAAAACCAATCGGACTTAAGAAATTTATATCAACATTTCTTATTGATAGTTACCTATCAGGCTACATATCTATTTTTTCACTTCATAACATACTGGCCAATCAGTGGCTGCCAGACATTTTATCCTTGGCTCAACGTTCTATACACAGGGGCTGTTTCAAAAATATATTTTTTCAATTGGTTGGTTGTTCCCTTTATCTTTTTCATAAATCAATCATCCTGCCACTCTTCTCAATGAAGTCTCAGATTTGTCTTATTTTGATAACTGGTCGTCGATATCTTTTCCTGTGATTTTTTAAAATTTCAATTTTGAAACTCCATTCTGTACGAATGTCATTTTACAGTCAATTAATCTATAATGCACTTCAGCTAGTCAAAGGAAAGTTTGCTTGTCAGTATCAGGATTTCATGGTTACTATTTTACTATCTTCTACTTTTTGAAATGCCCGATGGTTTCGATTTCAGCTGGTACTTCCAATGTGACTCAGTCCTGATTTGACCTTTTGTTAATGGGTGTTAAGGCTGAATATTCCTGATCAGCAGGTCTTTTTGTTCTTTACAAGGGTCTTCAAGGAAATCTATTCTGTAAACGTACTTGGTTTGACGCACTCAAATTTTAGTGCAAACCCAAATAAATACAGATTAGCGGAGCAGAATAATTAATTAGCCCATCGATAATGATTGTCATAGAAACAAATGTAGATGAACTACAATGTAACTCATTTAACCAGCAGACTTATATAACTTATATCATGCAGTCTATCCTGATCCACAGTTTATATAAAAGTGTCTCTTAAGCAACAATACATAAATACAAGAGATCCCAGAGGGATCTTAACTCCACCATTGAATGATCTCCATACATCCTAGGAAAAAAGCTAAAATAAGAATACCGCTAAAATATTTACGTTTACAGAATTGTGTTTGCCCTTTGCCATCGTTGCTGTCGATTTTGAGCTAGAATTTCACTAGCATTTGTACATGTATATCGGTATCTCTGTTGTTGGTGTTGTTGTTGTTCTATAGCTTACAACAAATCCAACCATTGCAACCATTGCGGATATGACTTCATCACTAAAATAACGACATCACTATATCGCTGAATTTCATATGCTGTCGCATCCAAAAATGACAATGGATAAAAAGGAATTATAAAAAAGTCACGTATAACCGACATTAATGCATCGAAACCAATGAACAGAAAACAGGATCTTATGCTGGGTACTTGTACATATTCTTTTAAAACACAATGTGTCACTTTCCGTTCAAGTTTAAGTTTCAACCCACGAGATCTGATGTCTTAAGTAAAGTAGAGATTTTATTAAAATCTAATTAAAGCTCTTTATATGTATCTTGCAATCACACTCCATTAAATCTCCGTGTTACTTCGTGACGCTAGTGTCAGTCTTTAACTTTCAGAAAAAATCGGTACACTGTACATCATGAAGTTACACCACGTACTTCAAAGCTCAAGATGGATTCTGGTTTGAAACATTATCATAACCTGATAGATTGTTCGTGATTTGAGGGGTCAAGTATCAAATAAACATGAACATATTTCACCTCTTTGCAATCATGCGGCTGTGTTTTCAGCTTGGTCATAAAAAACCGAACATGAGTTCTTGAGACACAGACATAACCATTATGATAATTGTGTTGTTTAAACGTTTTTGCGGTTTAAATAGAACATATAAACAAATTAAACTAGTAGTATTGATCAAAACATCTCTTGTTACCAATTCTGTGTAGTCTGACTGAAGGAAAACATTTCATTAGGCATATATGGACTGTAGAACCAAATCAAAAATAGATGGTGGGTTTTCTCCATTTGGGCTGTAGATTTTATAGGAAGGTGAATGCATCGGAGTGTACTGATTAGATATTCAGGTGAGAGAAGTTTCCAAAGTTTTATGTTGGCTGGGCAATACATGTAGATGTACAATATAGTAAAGAAATTAATGAATTTCCAGTCTGTTTTTGTCAGAGGGAGTTCATTAAGGGTGTAATTAGTTGTAATTTAGGTGAATTTCAGGTGCTGAATTCCATACAAGATGGTGGCCCCTATGTAAATTGGTAGAATTTTTAATTTACAGGTTTGTGAGATGACATTATTCAAAATTAGGGCTAGTGGACCAGTGTTGATACCTTCATTAAAGCAGGACAGTGGTAAACATTAACACCATCGTCTATGGGAAATCATTTGGTTCCCTGGTTCCTATATATTGAGTCGGTAGGTCACATTGAGTTGTTAACAATATCGAATTACCATACATTATATAAAGCTCCGCTTGAATACAAACTGTTATTATGTATTTTGAACCAATACCACCGTGACCTGAATTACTGTATCAATATGTTTTGTGTTTCGTTAACATATTGTCTGACTTGTATGCTTGTTCGATTTCATGGATAGACGTGACTCTATATTATCACAAAGTATTGTATCAGTAGCAGTGTTTTGGTTTTTATTCATTAACTGGTGTATGGTACACATACGGTTCATACCAATAACCATCTACATACGAAGAAGACCTGATACGTGAGTGTTTGCTTGTTGGCTTTATCGCTACGTGAACAGCAAGGGTCATTTTCAGGAGGGGTCTTCCTGTTGTAGTGCGTGACTACCTTCCTTAATAATATACGTTAGGCCCCTTGTACGCCATCCGGAGAAATTTGGGTGAAGCTGCTTGCCCATGGACACAGCCACGACACCACAGACCGTCCCGTTTCTCAGCTTCCCGAGAAACACAAACCGACACGGGTAGGGACCGTCAAACCACGCACCTCCGACCTTCACCTGAGGTTACTTGGCCAGCGTTGTAACCGACTAACTATGATTACCACAAAAGAGCAACGCGTCTTCTTATTATGCAGTATAGAGAGAAACTTCATATATCACTTCTTGGGCGCGTATGACATGTTCATATATTTACATGTGTCTGGCATAGTCACTATATAATCTGTTTGAGAGCTCTGGCATTGATGTACGTTTAAATGCCATCCATCACGCGCTACACTTATCAGCGTATTAATACAACACAAACCGGAACTACAATATCCAGGATGATGAAGTTTAACGACTAATTATGTTGACTACATTATTTGTTGTAAAATAATATGCCATTTGCGCATTACGTTGATAAAGAAATGATTAACAAAATTGAGTTGTTTTAGAAATATTCAATGTACTATTTTGTTTGCCAAAATGACCATGTTCCGGCTGTTCCAACGACTGACAAAAAATCTGCTGACTGTCAGTAAGGCGGGAATTATGAATTTTAAATATGAATTATAGCATTTAAAAAAAAGAGTAAAAGGAATGTAAATATAAGCGTTGAACTGTTTTTGTATGGTATTTATGATCTAATTGAATGCCAGAGCTTTATAAGCAAACCAAACATAATGTGCTAACGCACATTATGTTGTTTGCTTGCAAAGCTCTGGCATTCAAATAGATCATAAATACCATAAAAAATAGTTCAATGCTTAAATGAAATCAAATTTGGCGATTTTTTTTTATTTGTGTAATAAATTTATTTGTATCATGCTCATTCATCTAGAGACATGTTTAAAATATATTTTCCATAGTGTTCGCACTGTCGCAAACATCGATGGTTGATGCATTTTCCCAACCAGGGATGTAACATGTACCCGATGAACTCAAACGTGTTATTATTGTCCTTTAATACGCATTGATAGCTGAAGAGCTCAGCAAAGCCCAGTTGACAGGTTCATGACAACAATGCGTTCCGCGTGGTTACTCTTGTTAATTCACTTTCCAACGCCAATTCAAACGTCCTAGTGACAGCAAGGCTATCCAGTCACAATGAGTTCTTGTGATAGCAAAGTCTAAAGAGTCAAATGAGAAAGATGACGTCACGAACGTTGTCGCGTGATAAAACTGTTTTCTAGTCTTGCAACACCTGTGTCTTATCCATTGTTACGGGAGGATGTGGGATAGACTTAAATATACGAGTTTATAACAATGTTGAAACGCAGAAGCCCCTATAGAGGACTGAACCTAAATTAGATACCGGAAATGAGTATCTAGTATTTATTGCGGGAATGTAGATCTATACATGTATGTCGTACTGGTGAAAAGTACAGCCTGCGGAAAGAATAGAAGTTGATTGATAGGTAGAAACTTGAACACGTATAAGCAAAATAAGACAAGAAGCTGCTGGAGCAAGCGTATTTTTGTTCATCGACGACGCCCGACATACAAGTCTAGGTCAAATCTTGGTTAAGTCAAAGAAATCATCTTCTTATCCCCTATTCAATAATCTTTGATGCAAAAGCAGGTCAAAATCCATCTCTTTATCCCCTTATCCTACAATACAAGGGGGACATAATTGAAAAACACAATATTTCTTTATCTTTGTCAACGGTGTCTATTGGATTTAAACTATAAGATATAGAAAGACTTCTATATTCAAGGCTATATGATTCTCAAAGGAGATACAAAATTGTATCCAGCTTGTCCATAGTGTATCGAGTTCCCATTTCGTTTAAACGGATTGTGTGTCTTTAAGTCGATAGAGCTACTCTTTGTGTGACATCCGGGACATTACATCGCCCTTAAAAACCTTCACTATTGATGGGTGTAACGATGCGGTGTGATATACGAGAAAATAGTTCCTTTTCTTCCTCTTACGAACAATGCATTGTGGGATAGTGAAGCTGATCGTGTCGTAGATTGCTGTCTATTCCCTGGGCATTCAATGAATCTGCTTTCCCGCCAATGATACACCACACGATATAGACCACTGAAGTCTCATTCGGATCCCTGTGTCAGGTTTAAGATTGCCTCTCGACGCCAGTGGTCACATGGTATCCTAGTGGGAGCCATGTTATGTCTGTATAATACCTTTGTTGACATGCCGTTTATGCACTGGTGTGTGGGGGACGCTTTTCGATAAAACGTAGTAGAGCTTAATGCGGTCATACAAAGCTAGGAGATCCACGTCACTACCACCAATGATCCCAACATTATCAGCCAGGATCACTAATATCATGCATTCCTGAACACTATAAGGCACCATTGCGTGGTATATCTACAGACCAAAACAGGCTGTCTCCTTTTAATGCCGATTAATATCTCGGCATTAAAAGGAGACACATTTTAGCAACAAAGACAACTATAATGACTAAGTGTCCCATTCAGTATTATGGGATAATTATCTAAACAATGAACCAAAGTAATTAAATGAACCACATAAAACGGACGACCTACACGTTCAAAGCGAAACTCTAAATCGATACGAAAAAGTATTCTAAAATATTTCTAAAATGACATCAAAACAAAAGAAAAGATATTGAAAATACCGGGAAACTATTATTAAATTGGGTACTGTAGAGTTGTCGAATTAACGGCATAAATATTCGACGGGTTTTTACCTTCATATTACATTTAGTGAACCTGAGTACACAGAAGTTTAATGCCTCGCAAATATTATCAACTATACAGCACTTTACTGTTGTTTAAGCATAATGGGAACAACTACATGTATGTCAATGTGAGTATACCGGGAATGATGAAGAAATCAACAGAAAAAGAAAAAGAACAAGAATGCTGGCAGGGAATAAAAGAGTTTTTTCTTCTAAATCAGGGCGTAAAGATGAAACACTCACTTGACACACTTGGACTAGAACTATACGCATTCAACGACAAAGCGCAGGAGGGCGTGTTACAGACGGCCATTAATTCACGATCCCTCAAAACATCAGCAAATGTTTATTCAGCAAAAGTAATTATCTCTGACATGCTATGCCACTGATTAGAAAACACGGCGAAAGAAGTAGTGAGACCATTTGTTGTGTTAGAGAAGAAAGGTCATTGACATAATTTGTAAGTAGATAATACATTGCAATTTCCTATTCACAAAGACAATATTGAAATCCAATAGAGTTGTGACCCATCGTTACAGCCCGTTCTACCTTCTATAACAACAGAAAGAAAAGAGAATAGTGGACAAAAGGAACTCCATTTTCCTATGTTATAATTAGAATTCACAAAGTATCGCTAGTAAATGCCAAGCTTAGGTGGCTCAACGAGTTAAGTAATTAGTAGCCTCGAAGGAGATTGGAACATCTTTTCTTGCCTTATGGTACTTTAATGTCAAATGCGTTGACACGAGTCTCGATTTTCCTCTTCACAAATGAAGAGCTGATGTCCCATCACCATCCACAGAGGATTTAAACTCGAGGCAGATACCCAAAGTCCTCAAGATTTCGATGATAACGTGCTATCTCTTTTTGTTTACGGAGACTGTCCTTCTTTAGTTTGTCCTTTGGCCGCCCTTGTTATGGTTCATAAAACACGTGTGGCGAAGTGTTATAACGCATTCCATATCTTCGTAGCATTATTGCTTAAGCCAAACTATTATTAGGTTTCCTTCCTTTCAGATTAGAAATGACAATTCATTTTCCGAAATTTCATGGCCAGTGGTACGTACGTTGAGTCTGATGCTTCCTCATCTCCTCGACCGATATCAAGTAATACCATACTGTTGATTTCTGTTACAGTAGAGTGTACATTGGGATAATAGGCTCCCGCTTCTCGTTTTCTGATCAATAAGTAAAAGCATTCTGTCAGAGATATCCAATCGTCCGTTTGGTAACCATATGTTACGCAGACACAAACGCAAATGTCACTGTAACAAAGGTTACCGAAGTGACAATGGCGATAATGCCTTTCACACCAGTGAACTGAATCTGAATAAGCTGCTATGACGTAATCAGATCACTTTACTCATGAAAGTCATTTTTATAAAGGAATCATCACTGGTCAAGTGTCCAATTCGCAATACGAAAATTATATTTATTCACAGATAATGATTTCGGCATTGTCAGACACAATGCAACGTTAACGCGTCATAACCCGTAAGTGGCATGAACGATGTTCAATATGTCTGTAAAATGTTTGATCCCTTACAGCAAATGGCACCAGAGACAAAGCATTCAACACGTGGATGAAATCGCACATTTCACGGCCAGTCGCTCTGCCACAAATTCACACCCAGTTAATGAATTAATTCGGTGTTAAGACATTCTTCTCTGTGAGAAACAAATTCACAGAAACTTTTTCAAAAAACACACTTGAAAAAAAATACAACATAAACTTTTTCAGGGAATGCAATATACAATTCAAGGTATGTTGGACATAGCATAGTTCTTTTAAGACGATGGAACATAGTCGGTGCAGTGGTACTAACCAGCGCACACATCGCGAGATGACTAAAGGCCGCTTTCTGAAGATTCAATATTGAAGCACTTGGCAAGAATTGAACGTTTTCAGAGCCAATTAAGATGTTCTGATACTAGCTTCCGGATGTACATTGCGTAGAATATCATATGTTTCGTTGATGTTAGCCCAGGGCCTGACCAAATAAAGATAATAACTCGCTCCGGGACTCATTTCTTGGATCATAGACGTATATTGAGAGACTTGAGGCGACTTCCTTCGATCCTAGCCGTATATTGTGATACTGGACCTTGGGGTACCTTTTAAAGTGATTCTGTGAGTCTAGAACAATGATTCCTATAGCAAAAGAAATGTATATAACATCACCATTGATTTATGATATATATTTATGATTGTGAATTTCCCTACGGTAGAAATAAATAAAAAAGCTATTTGAGATTATTTTGTAGTAAGTAATGCAGCATCGCCATAATATAGAATGCTTACATGGAGCTGACACCATAACGTAGATTACATTAGTAGCAATACCCTTTATTTTAGTGAATGTTTGTCTAACGGCGAACCAATCAATCACAATGACGTAATGAGAGAACGCTGACGTTATCTGATGTAGGGCTTTTGCATATGTAGCAATTGACACCTGCATTTCATTTCTCTTCTTGTCACGGAGCTGACACCACAATGTAGATTACATTGGTTGCAACACAGTTTATATTAGTGAATGTTTGTCGAACGGCGACATATAAATAAATCAAAATGACGTAATGAAAGTTCTATACGTGCAGAGAGCTGACGTCATAGGATATTGTATTACAGAAATAATAACCATATGGTTATAGCAATGGACATCTGCATTTAATTTCTAGCCATAGAAACTAAATTCGTACTTGAATCAGATTAAGTCATAGAATCACCGTGTCTTCTAGTAGCATGTTTGCAATGTTGAGTGCGAAATGAAAATAACTATCATTCAGTATATATTTACCTTTTACTAACATTATACTGTTGAACTGCATCAGCTGTAATATTTTCCTTGAAATGATTTTTATTTCAAATTAAAACAATTATATAAATCGTTACAATGCTGCAACGTTTGGCAGTTCGTGGCCGCCGTTCGTGACGCCAGGAGTTGCCCTGTAAAATGGGCTTCCGAGTGACAGTGTTGACATGGGTATGTACGTACAGAAGCCGTTACGATAGGCGTCACACAGGACCTGACTTGTCCGGGATATTGAATTAATAAGATTTGATTAGCCGCTAGGCTGGACCAGGCGTTATAGATCTCCCCCTCTGTAGGTTCTCTAGTCAATATCAGCCCTGATAGGGACCATCAATCACCCACATGGTCCTTGATTCCAGTTGCACGCGATGTTGTTCTCAGACCAACACTATTTATTAATCAAACACTTCAGTTTCGAATTATATGGCAAATCACGATGAATGTTAGTGTACATTTTGTGTACATGCTTATAAGAATTAATATTATGACGTCACAAATACTATAGACCATCTAGGTATGCCTCTGAAGATAAACCCAAATCAAACTTTAAAAAACATATACATTCGTTATATCAATTTTGTGGTCAATGCGTTCAGTCTAACAGAGGATTCACAGCACGAAAGAAAAACCATGGATCTTATCACGCAAACGATATACACTCGAAGCTGTTCCCATTGAACGCTACAATTTATATCTACATGTATATATACATACTGTATGATGAATCTTTCATACATTGCCTCGAGTAAAGTAAAACTTAATATTTTACTGTTAAATGAAGTATGACATAATACATCACTAAGATAAATTGAGAAATTCAATGCATTATGGAGAAATCTGACCGCAATGCATTCTGGGAAAAACAGTCTTTCACCTTCACTTAAATAGACTCCAATGTATGTAAGAATACTGTTACGGTCGTCTCGATGTCTGCGATAATTTAATCATTGATCCTTATACATGTAATAAGCGCGCTACTGGCCAGGTTAATTAAATCCAACAGCAATCAGATACGACTCACGAGTAGCCGTGTCAGATTTTTATGATCATGAATTAGATACTTTCGTGTTTACGAGCTTGGAATGCGAAGCCGTTGAAGGGGCGAGGTTTTCGATAGAAACCAATTCCATGATAGTAAACAAAGATTCTTCCTCGCGACTCCCTCACTTGCTTTCATTTGTAAACAATGGTTACTTTTCAGATATGATTAGAATAACACAAAGGTGAGTTAGTCGATGTTTTACTTTACCCAAACTAAGCCACTAACAACATTGTGTCACAAAGATTTGTAGGCATTCTTGTGTACTAACAAAGTCACTTCCCATATACGAGAATAAAGATTAAGGTCTTAAGATTTGAAAGGGAAAAAATCAAAACAAAAAACATGACAGAACATAAATACATAGATAAACAAATTTAATAAATTTATAGATAAATAAAAACTACAATACTACTGCGGATATAATGGCGTAGGACCGGAAGTGTAAAGGCGGAGATTCTACAGACGGGTATTCTCACTCCACTGTAAATACCAGGGTACCTGTCAAGTACCGGTAGGCTTGGCTTTATTTCTTAGGTAGTGGAATATTGAGGAGTTGGTGCCACCAGCAAAACGGTTATTTGTTTGAGACCTAAACATACGCATTAATAACCAAACCGAAATCCGGAATCTGGAATTACATATTTGACTTGTGTTTTGTCTCCGAGAAAACTCTAATGCCGTATTCGATTATTTTGCCTTCTCTGGAATTCCATTTGTAATATTCAAATGAATTCTATGGCATGCTTATACTATCCCCAAAGACTACAGATAATGAATGGGTCTGTACTAAGTTTCCAAGTCATGGGTTTCGAAAAGAGTATGTGTATTTCCCTCTAACATGCTCTCTCGGCCAGACAGACAGGATTTTCGAAGCAGTAACGGCATAACTTAAAGGCTTTAAACCACGAATGTTTTAAGTCTGCATAATATCCCAAGTGGCGCCACTGACATAGTTTAGTTTTTAAGAATGTTAACTAACCCCGATTTGGTTGCTTGGCGGCGGTCGCCGACTAAGCAGAGGACTCTTACCCTTCCCGAACACCTAGTCCTATTTTCCTAGAATTTTAACGATCTCCATGCAATTATTTGTTGCTTTTTTTATATATATTTTTCTTGTTTAATCAATTTTAAGATAGAATTACAGTTCCATGAGTATGGCGATATTTCCTGATACATGTATATGCGAATTGATAATATCAATAAACTGTCGATTTCGTATCAAAAATCAGTGCAAATTGTGTGTAGCACGGTAAAGTAAACAATATCAGCCAACGATTAATTGTGTTCATGTTTGCGTATCAGGACATTCTTGAAAAGTATTCGCCTTAGGCACTTTATAATAAATGTATTCAAGTTAAAACAGTAATTTAAAAAGGTGTCACTGCTACATAATCAGTGTAGAAATCATCAAAATGTATACTCGCGAAAACATATTGGTGAACAGTATACATAACACTTTGCACATATGTGAGAAGATTTCATTATTTTGTAACGTAATCAATTTTAGATATATATTCTATCTCGATATTATAACCTTATTTGTTTTTTTTCTAAATAACTTATCAGTGTCTTTTCAGAGTAAACTAAAGCGAGACAACATTTTCCGCGTCACAAATGATAAGAAGTTTACCGGAAGTCAGAAGTCCGCCATTACACGCAATCAAACGTGAACATAGTCTATGTGTTCTGCAAAGATGCGTTTAATTACGCTTAAAAGTACATAATAGAGTGTCGAACGCAATACATGTGAGATCATGACAAGATCAATAAAACATTGCATACACGACTCAAAAGAGTTGATTGTTTTTTTCCAGCAAGCTCAAAAACGCAACACAAAATGTTTGTCAGATAAAACCGGAAGGAAGGACGTTGATCAATCATTTTCGCGAGTTTGGGTTATTGTTAGAATTAGCCAAGTGCAATATAGATTTGTAATTTGGTGTTTGCGAAGAGACAGTTTGATTGAGCATGCGGCGGTAATATTGATCACTTCCGACATATAGCCATGTGTCGCTTTACTGAATGCTTTGTGTAAATGGCTTTGTAGATCAGATTAAAACTAGCATCTCCATCAATAGAAATGTTTTGTTATTCATAATAACACGGTATTATCTCCATTGATTTCTTATAGAATTTTCAGCGAGTTGTTCTTATAGACATTTCAGCGAAGATTTCTTTTGTACTTTTCAGCGAAATTTTCTTATAGACTTTTCAGTGAAGTTTTCTAATAAACATTCCAGAGAAGTTCTCAGCGAACTGTGTTAATATGTCCTGCGAAGTTATCTAATAAACTTTTCAGCGAATTTTACTTTCAGACATTTCAGTGAAATATTATACTACCCTTTTAAGAGAAAGCCTATAATAGACATCTCAGTAAAGTTTTCTATAGACACCTCAGCGAAGTTTTCTAACAGATATCTAAGTGAAATTTTCTTATAGACATCTCTGCGAGATTTTCTAAGATATAAACAGCATCATCTTTAATACACTTGAATACTTTGCATCCGGAAACTTTTTGGGTATTTTCTCGAGTTTAAAAACTAAACAGCAAGAATAAAATATTATGTCCGGGAGTAATTTTGTATACTTCTTTGCATTCACTTTGTAAGATGTATTTCTAATCAATAACATATGTAAATATTTTGAGTACTGTAAACATGTTAATGACACTGCTACAATGTTCCAGAACAGGTGTTTCGTATCCGTAACATTCCGTACAGCACAGTGTTAAAACCACATTATACAAAACTTTCACCGTGAACAATTCGAAATAGATGTATTTAATAGGATAGATAGACATTAGATTAGGTTATCTGGAAAATAAATGTCTGCGGTGGTGTCAATGAAATGGAGCCTGATGTTCCATTAAATGCAAACAAATGTCCGATGTAAAATGTCTTTATTGAATTATCGAAATTTACTCTGTGTGCGAGGAAAGCGTACACACGCTTAGGGTAAGGTCTGCGTAACGGTCTATACAGGGGCGTATTTGCAATAGCTCGATTGAAAGATTAACAATGTTTCTAACCATTTGCAGATCAAAAAAAGAGTATCATGCTAAGAGAATGTTGATGTGATACCTTTAAAACATAGTTTGTACTTATTGGTATATGTCTAATATAAATGTGTGCTTTGAGCTCTTTTGAAATCAAATATTGTAAATTAGTAGAATTATTGGGTAATTTCATCTCTCCATATGGATTCTGATGTTTCGTTTGGTTTGGCCTATTTTAGTTTCTCCATCCTCTCTGACATTTCTTTTGGCCTTTTTAGTTTCATTAACATTTTTGCCAAATTAAAATCACCGGTAAGTCCAAGAAGGACGAAACGGCTGTACGATGTCCCTAGCATTAATGCCGAGTCCAAGGAGGACGAAACAGTCGTATGATGTCTCTGACATCACTGTCGGATCATTGGAGGACGAACAGCTATATGATACCCCGAGCATCACTGACGAGTCATATAAGGACGAAACAGCTGTATGATATCTTTACACACTGACGAGTCCTAGAAGGACGAAACAGTTGCATCATGTCCCTAGCATCACTGACGAGTCCAAGAAGGGCGAAACAGCTATATGATGTCCATAGCATCACCAACGAGTCCAAGAAGAACGTAACAGCTATATGATGTCCCTAACATCACTGACGTGTCCTATAGAGAGGCGAGTTCAGGAAGGACGAAACAGCTGTATGATATCTCTACAATCACTGACGAGTCCTAGAAGGACGAAACAGCTATATGATGTCCCTACCATCACTGACGAGTCATAGAAGGACGAAACAGTTGTATCATGTACCTAGCATCACCGACGAGTCCTAGAAGGACGAAACAGCTGTATGATATCTCTACAATCACTGACGAGTCCTAGAAGGACGAAATAGCTATATGATGCCCCTAGCATCACTTACGATCCTAGAAGGACGAAACAGTACTAGTTGTATCATGTCCCTAGCATAACTGACGAGTCCAAAAAGAACGAAACAACTACATGATATCCCTAGCATCACTGACGAGTGCTAGAAGGACGAAACAACTATATGATATCCCTAGCATCACTGACGAGTTCAGGAAGGACGAAACAGCTATATGATATCTCTCCAATCACTCACGAGTTCAGGAAAGACTAAACAGCTGTATGATATATCTACCATCACTGAAGAGTTCAGGAAGGACGAAACAACTATATGATATCCCTAGCATCCCTGACGTGTCCTATAGAGGGACGAAACAACTATATGATATCCCTAGCATCACTGAGGACGAAACAGCTATATGATGTCCCTAGCATCACCGACGAGTTCAGGAAGGACGAAACAGCTGTATGCTATCTCTACCATTACTGACGAGTCCAAGAAGAACGAAACAACTACATTTATATGATATCCCTAGCATCACTGACGAGTTCAGGAAGGACGAAACAGCTGTATGCTATCTCTACCATTACTGACGAGTTCAGTAAGGACGGAACAGCTATATGCTATCTCTACTATCACTGACGAGTTCAGGAAGGACGAATCAGCTGTATGATATCTCTACATTTTACGTTTGTTTTGCCGAAATTAACATGTAGCTTAACAAATTAAATGTCAAAATTGTCACCCATAGACAGTCATGACACATATTAACAATTGGTCAAGTTGCGTCTGTTTAATTGCAACAGAATAGTGATTTTTAATCTGGATAAATTCACTTGATTTACTATTCACATACACCTTTATAGAATATGATAAACGAAATGGATTTCTTATCTTATATATCATGTCTTTATACATATCGAATTGAACTATAACTTAAGACTATCATAGCAGAGACCTAAAGAGATTTACAAATATATTGCATAAACCGATTCGTCTATTTACATGCGATACCCTTTTATTTTTAGCCTATTCCTCAATAGACCAAAACAATTTCATTAGAATTGTCGCCACAATTCAAATCATAGGGGAATCGCTACAGAGATGACGTCTGTCTTTACGCATGCGCCTCCTAGATTGTAACACCGATATCACGTGGCGTTCAATGATATCGTCGTCACTGCTTCCGCTGCTAGCAGACACTGTAAAATTAATTCGTCACTTCTGGGCTTACACCGAAAGAGCACATATCGCAAATCGACACAAATAATACGGATTCTTCTGACGTCCTCCTCAACCGGTGCAGCAAATTCACAGAACGCTATCACGTGCAATGTTGTCATGGTGATGAATTTTGTACTCTAAGCTCATACGTGTGTTGTACATACCTGCAACCTCTGGCCATAAACGGAAGACGGGCTTTGTAGGTTGAGAAGCATTGATTTGCTCAAAACAGACGAAGTTGTAAGCTGAAGGTACATCATTAGATAAAACATTTATCTGATAGGTACCTGGTATCTGACAAAATAGTCATACCCAGACAATGACTTCGTTCGATTGGTTAGCATACCATTTCAATTTCAAGTATTATAAGTCACGTAAAAATTACCTACTCAATAACAAAGAGTTCGAATGTGAAAATATTTCGTATAAAATCTGCATTGAAATGAAGATAGTGTAAGGAAACGAAAGAGTTGAAATAGGAAATCGTTTAACAGCTCGTGCGAAGCCACCTTCCAATGTCATTTGTTCGCATAACCAAAACAAATATAGATAGTCAGCGGTCATCACAATAACCTATCTCTTAACGCCGGGCATAACTCATTATTTACATTGAGGGAACAGAACAATGGATAACCAGAGTCATTAGCAAGGGGATGAACACGCCACTATATATCAGACTGAGGCTCGCAATAACGCCCAAGAGGTGACAAAACACTGACAGTCACACTATATACCACGAATATCGAAAACCGCAAAGGTGATGTTTTTATCATTAAAAGGTTTTTCGTGTAAACGCATGTTCGTGAGTTAACAGGAAATTGCGCATTTTCAGGGTAATAGGTAATAACTTTAATGCTGTTTCTGGTGTTTGCCTTCAATGTTTTTTTTGTTGTTTTTTCTTGTTTTTTTTTTATCCGCGAAAATCGCGAAAATCAGATAACCCATTGGCAATTATAACATCTAAATGATATGAGTGCATGTATTGAGCAAATTGTTAATGTGGTCATCGGAAATTCAATGGAGAACAATGTAATAATGTAGGTGTTTAGAAAGACAGTTTGTGCATATAAACATGAAACTACAAAAGTTTGTAATATTATGAGAAAAAAAAAGGGGGGGGGGGGGGGGGGGGGGGGGGGTTAATAGAAAGACAACCTGATAACAGTGAAGAACACCGAAGTATCCAGAGAGATATAAGAACATTCTTAAAGAAAGATACGAAACAGAACAGAACAGAACCGAACCCGAAAGTCGTTACAACTAGGAGAACACCCAAAACTAGTTTTAGAAAGAGGACTAGCCTACAGCACAGAACTCTGAAATACCCTGATAGGTCCGAAAATAGTCTAAACTATACGAAAGGCGGCTTATAGACAAAACAGGGCCACAGAAGTCCGTGAGACCTAGAGAACAACCAACTAGTCTACAGCACAGAACTTGGAAATGTCTAGAGAGATCCGAAAACAGTCTAGGGTATACGAAAAGACACGTTATACAAACAGAACAGAATCACGGAGGTCGGTATAGACTAGTGAATACCCAAAGTTAGTAGAAAGACAACCGTCAGGTCATCCTGAGTAAGCTATGGAACACCCTTCTTCTCTCCGTCTCCAACAAATCAAACACACTGGTGTTCGCTGGATCAGTTAAGTCACAAGATAAATTTCATATGATTTATTTCCAAATGGAAACTCGATCATAATATTTTTTTTACATATTTCTTTCTACTTAAATCAAATGAACCTTAATTTCGTAGAATAGGATACAAATAAAAACCATAGAGAGAAAACAAACGGGGACATGAACAAAATATTTCACTAACCATTGTGTCTATGTAGTGACCTTTAATAATGTTTTAGATCACACTTCCGAGTAAATGTTAACGGCCAGCCAATGGTCCACTATATATTTACTGGGATATTAGCAGTGTTTCTCCGCTACGATTCTAACGTGATACTTAAACCTGCATAGTTCAGTCTGTGTATATTTCAAACTCGTGATATTCTAGGTGCATGCAGAGCGCAATCATGACCAGGATTGCTCAGCAATATATATTCCGTTTAGCTATGAACCAATTACTTTGTAAAGCATTTATTATACTTTAATAGCCAAAACCTTAAAATCGAAACGCTGGCCAGCTTTTAATTTAGAGCGAAGAAAAAGGCGCCGACCTCGCTATATACAGTACAGTACATATAAAAAAGTATACTGACATAATGTTGAAACCTTAATTCAAACTCTAAACCTCCAGGCAAAATAAAGTCAAAATATATACCTACATGAATATTTCCAGATGGGATAATTATATCGACAATAACATTTTCCCTTTGGGGGTCTTCATCAAACCTGCATCTCTATCAATAGTCGACAACTTAGACATATAACAGGACACATTTCATCAATAGATCTGTATCTTACAACTAAGATAAAAAAAAACATATGTCAAGCACTAATAAATGCAATACTGAGATTGTCTTGTACTAAAGAAGCTATACATGTGTTCAATCATTTCAGTGGAGAACGAAAATTCAAATTAGTTTTAAGAAATATTCCAGTGGTATTAGGAATTGAATTGCAACTGAAGATATATTATAAATAAAATAAACTTGTATTAGTATGTATATCTATTAAAACAGGAGTTTGTTATAATGCAGGCAGAAAAAACAGGCAAGAGCGCTTATATTTTTTACTCCGATTTGGCGTTAATGAGAGTAAGGAATTCCAAGAAGGGATCGCTTTCAATTACAAAAAGATAGTAATAACTGGTGGAGGTGATACAAGATGATTCCTTCTCTCGACACATCCCGTCATAAAACCTAACTATGATCATGATCATAAAAGCGCTTGTAAATGATTTATGAATTGTCAGGCCCAGATGAGCACTGGAATGAGTTGAGGAACTGAAGTAAGCGTTCCTTTTATTGTGTGTATAACACGTCCGATGAATGTCATGGTCACCATATTTTTTATCTAAGATGGAGATCAGCATTTAGTGTGCGAACAGCCTGAAACGGTTTAGTCTGATAATTAGTTCGGCACACGTACGGCAATTCTATTACTGGATAAGAAAAATCCTACACTGATAAAATCGGTATATACCTGATAATGGTAAGCAAGGGAAGACATCATTACTACATTGTATCAATAATATAAGCCCATAAGCCCTGTTGATTTTATCACAATGAGAGAGAAAGAAAGAAAGAAAGAAAGAAAGAAAGAAAGAAAGAAAGAAAGAAAGACAGACAGACAGGCAGACAGAGTATACATATCATTAAAAGGAGAGAATGAGGAAAAGGGTTCTAAAAAAACTCTCAATTATAAATTTATGAGTGTAGGTCGAGCGTCAAGTATTCTTGTCACTGATGACCAGTTAACAGTAAATTAAGTTGTTGAGGTCGTGGCTGCTACTCACAGATTCATTATAGAATTGCCATCAAAGCTGAGGACACAAGCTTAGACGGTCAACAACACGCAGCATCAACATCTCCAATAATGAAAACTTGAAAATTTAATCATCATCAAGAAACCGTACGTAATCAATACGTGAAAAAACAACTTTAAAATTATTCCAAGACACCGGAAATAGCCTGAGTTTCGTCAGACTCTACCCATGTACGTACCTCGACGTCTACTAATGACGTCATTAGGAAGGTCATAAAACATTGGTATGGTTGCGTGATTGGCAGAGACTAATCTTTGACTGTAGTAATTACGATAGCGAATACAACATCAGAAAAAAAATCTTCTTTATTGTCAAACACACAGCTTACTACTCTAATTAGAAAACTTTAATTTCAAAACAACAATTTACAACAAATGCGCATGGGAGGGGCTGTTTATCGGAGTTTTCAAATCTATCTTGATGCTCTGTTCAATTAGTGCAAGTTCCTCCTATAATTGCTCCATGCATTTGATTGTTAATTAGCTCTTACGGCACGATACATATGGAAAACATTAGATATGACTAACGCTATGGTGTATTTCTGTAAAGTAGTAACTTCATTGCCCTGTTGTTCAATACATTATAATTTGTTATCACATTTGAAATCATAATAGAGTTTAATCTTTCACAATCCCGAATAAAGCATGAAGATTTTTTGATCGGACGAAGTTGTTCACGAAGGCTATGTGGTATCTTTACATTAACTACTTTACATACTTAATACTTAATTTATTCAATTGTGAAAATAGAATTTGGTGACAAAATTTCAATATAAAACTGTTTCTATCTATTAGTGTCTCACAAAGCCAAGGATTTGGTTTTGTTCATATTGGTGATTTGATATTTCATTCTGCCTAAGGATTTTGAGGGTGTGTAATATGTTTCCCTCAAACCAATAAAATCGTATATCATTTTTAACCAGTTTAGCTAGATCTTTCAGTAATAACATTGAGCCATAGCCCGTAACGGTCATCTGACAATTGAACAATTAAATACAAGGTATAGAAAGCAAAATTACAGCAAAGTTTCCCTTTCAGGGCTTCGTAACTCGGCCCCCCTCGGTCACACCAGCCTCATTCATATAAGATATGGTCGCCCTTCCCTAACGATATTTCACACCAAATTTGGTTGTAATTCACCCAATGTTAAGGAAGAGTAGGGTTTTACAGAAAATAAATCACCAAAGTTCACCTTCCCAGGGGTCAGACCTGTCTCATTTATATAGAGTATGGTCGTCCGCCTCCAATGATGTTTCATACCAATTTAGGTAGTAATCAAGCTTTAGAATTAAGGAGGTTTTAGCATTTGGACAGTAAAAGTTTAACGGTACACGGCGGACGACGACTGACGGAGCACGATGGCTATATGTCGTCCTTCTCCTTTGGGTAACCCAACACACAACTGAATACCACCTTAACAAAGGAATTAGCCTAAATACCAATTTTAAAAAATATCTATAAACTAGTTTTATACAAGTGTAACCCTTTAGGCCTTTTGTGTCACGTTAGTGTTAAAAGAGGCTAAAATACGGAAATTGCGAAGAAAACTGTTGTAAGTTTGTTCGTTGGGTATGTCGCCCCGTGAACAGCCAGTGTGATTTTGAAGTGGAGTCTTCCTGTAGTAATTGGTGACTACCTCCATGAATAACATACGGAAGGCCTGTCGCATGTCATTTGCATTAATTAGGGTAAAGTGTCTTGCCCAATGACACAACATTGGTTTCCTTGTAGTAGTTGGTGACTACCTCACTGATCATACGAGAGGCCCGTCGCATGCCAACAAGAGCAATGAAGATAACGTGTCTTGCTTAAGAACACAACCACGACAGAACAGACCGGCCTGTTTCTCAGCTTTCCGAGAATAAAACAAGCCGCCACGGGTTAAGCTATATGATTTCTTTAATTAATTAAGACTTTGGAAACTGTAACCGCCTTCCTATTAAGAACATGTTTTCCAAGTGCAGTAAGTAGAGTACATATTATCATTCTCGGACACTTTAATCTTTTAAATAAAAGCAGTCAAATTTACTAAAGGTTCTTCACTTCACGTGTCAACTACTTTGTCAAAAGAGTTGAAGAAAAAACTGATGTTGTGAGAGCCTTAAACAGAAACACTGCCTACATCTTCATTCCTCTTTCATTTTTTTTTTAGTTTGTTCTCTGTTTTAGTTTTCATTTTGTTACTACGCTCCCATTATCTTAGCGGTTTTGAGTTCGAGTTACGGTTCCGTTTACTATTGTATATTATACAGTCTAGTTTTATGTAAAATAAGTACCCGTTACTTTTTCAATTGTATAAGACACTTATAAAGAAAAATGTTGTTTCCATCTAAACTGTTTACTGAACTTTCTGTAAGCCATTTAGAGAATGACACGTGAACCCTTACTTAAACACTGTATAGGCGCAACGATGATCGCTCTAACTACTTGTGTAGTCGATCGTCCAAAGTATAGTGTAGCGAGTCCGTGGTCCCACGTTACACCATCAGAGGGCAATATGACCTTCAGCCATTGCTGTTCACCAGCGTGCCCTGGACATGGATGATGGTACAGATATTATCATGTGCACCAGCCGTTGCCAGAACCAATGCATACCAGGGCGGTATCACTAAATCAGCCTCGGTGTGATATCCCGTTTCAAGGTTTTAATATCCATTTGTTTTAACATATCATGAAATCATTCCAGGAAATGCAGCTTAATTTCATGTCACGTGTTTTAGGGAGTTTTCAAACAAATTTATTTTGTATTTGCACACGGGGTGTCCAATAACGATTTATGGATTATTATGGAATGGTGTGGGATGTTGCAGTGCTATTTTCATTTAGATGGATACATAACAGCCGCATTCATCGCCAAGAGCATATAGGAACCAGACTCTTCCTATAGTGGTTCCACTTCAGGCAGTGATATTTTAAGTTATGTTTACAGCGAGCTAATGAATATCGCTTTTATTATATGATTTATGATTATGCAACACGTGGTAAGGTTAGCTGTTAAAAAACATCTGCCATAATGAAAATTTTGTCTTTTTTAGAATGTTCCAGAATTAAGAATTTTTATCAGAGAATAAGGAAAAGCTGCTGATTTGGAGAGCTTACATGGTCGGTTGTACATGTATGTCAAACGAGTTAAATAAATCCAAAATGTTAAAGCCACGAGTGTAAAAATGTATCTATCACTTAACTATAATTAATTAGAACATAAGAGACAGCTTTCAAATGAGTTGATGCATAAGACAGACGAATTTCGATTTGGCGGCTAAATATTTCTCTACAGAGACAATGGTGCGACGTCGTACATTTCTTTACTGGCGTCATCAAGGGAATGACGTCATAAAGTATTTAAAGTATGACGTCGATATCTATGACGTCACAAAAGTGTTAGAACACCTGTGTCTACCGACTTTTATGTTATACATGTAGCCAAATATGGAAGAACAGGCCAGTTTTTTGCTTGTTTTTTGTTGTTTCGTGTTTTTTTCTCTAAATGACAAAAGTCAAGAATTAAACAATGATTAAACTCAAATACAATAACATACAATTGTTTTACTAGCCTTAAACTTACGTCTTCAATGTTACAAAGGAATGCGGGATATATTCTAAAGTATTTAAAGATGTCTTAATGTAGAGGAACTGGACTGGGGTGAACGTCGACGAGTAGCGTCCGTCTATAGTTCGGGGGTTCCGGGTTAGAGTCCCGACGCGGGTTAGAGTCCCGACGCGGGTTAGAGTCCCGACCTGGTCGTTGCTTTTCCCTTTATATGTATATATAATTATAAACACGCACTGTAACCCAACATATAAAAAGACTCTCGGTATATTTGTAACGCATTATCCAATTTCTGAACTTACTCTACTCTGTCTCACTAAATACGAGGCTCTAAAATAATTTATTGAAGGTCAGAGGTTAACTTACTAAGTACAGATGTACTACTTAACCCGAACTAAACCACAACACAATTTCATATTTATAAAAACAAGCAAGCAAACAAACAAAAAACATCGATGAGGAATACATCGATGACGTCGATATTTCTATTTCATTTTTTCTTTGTACTTGTTCCCTATATCTCGATCGGATGAAAGGTTAACGTGTAAACTGAGATTTTGAGATAAACCTGGTTAGTAAAAGTGCAACTATAAACTGGGATAGCATAGGTGCTAATATAACTCCCGTTAATATAAATATTACAATCACTCTGATAGGTAGTAGAAGTGTTTAGGCAAACCCGGTAAGTTTGAATAAACCCTGTTAGTGGATATGGTACAATTAACCTGATTAGTGAAAGGGGGACAATAAACCTCGTTAGTGGAAGGGGTACAATGTACCTAGTTAGTGGAAGGGTTACAAGGTACCTAGTTAGTGGAAGGGGTAAAGTATACCTAGTTAGTGGAAGGGGTAAAGTATACCTAGTTAGTGGAAGGGTTACAATGTACCTAGTTAGTGGAAGGGGTAAAGTATACCTAGTTAGTGGAAGAGGTACACTATACATAGTTAGTGGAAGGGGTACAATGTACCTAGTTAGTGGAAGGGGTACAATATACCTAGTTAGTGGAAGGGGTAAAGTATACCTAGTTAGTGGAAGGGGTACAATAATGGAAGGGTTACAATGTACCTAGTTAGTGGAAGGGGTAAAGTATACCTAGTTAGTGGAAGGGGTACAATAATGGAAGGGGTATAATATACCTAGTTAGTGGAAGGGGTCCACTATACCTAGTTAGTGGAAGGGGTACAATATACCTAGTTAGTGGAAGGGGTAAAGTATACCTAGTTAGTGGAAGAGGTACACTATACCTAGTTAGTGGAAGGGGTACAATATACCTAGTTAGTGGAAGGGGTAAAGTATACCTAGTTAGTAGCAGGGGTACAATAATGGAAGAAGTACAATGTAGCTTGTTAGTAGAAGGGGTCCACTATATCTAGTTAGTTGAGTGAGAACATTATACAATATACCTAGTTAGTGGAAGGGGTATAATATACCTGGTTAGTGGAAGGGGTATAATATACCTGGTTAGTGGAAGGGGTATAATATACCTGGTTATAGTGGAAGGGGTACAATGTACCTAGTTAGTGGAAGGGGAAAATATACCTAGTTACAGTGGAAGTGGTACAATGTACCTAGTTAGTGGAAGGGGTATAATATACCTGGTTATAGTGGAGGGGTACAATGTACCTAGTTAGTGGAAGGGAAACTATATACCTATTTAGTGGAAGGGCTATAATATACCTGGTTAGTGGAAGGGGTACAATGTACCTAGTTAGTTGAAGGGGTACAATGTACCTAGCTAGTGGAAGGGGTACAATGTACCTAGTTAGTTGAAGGGGTACAATATACCTAGTTAGTGGAAGGGTGGGAATATTCCTAGTTAGTGGAAAGGGTACAATATACCTACATGTAGTTAGTGGAAGGGAAACTATATACCTACTTAATGGAAGGGATACGATATACCTAGTTAGTGGAGGGGTTCCATAAACCTGGCTAGATGAAGGGTGCAATAAACCTAGTTAATGTAATAGGTATAATCACCCTGGTAAGTGCAATGGATACAATAACTCTGATTAGCGGAAGAGGTTCAATCAACAGAGTTAATGGAATTGATACATTTACGTGGTTAGTGGAATGGGTACAATTAACCTGACCTGGTGAGTTTGAGGGCTTTGAGTTATACTAAACCTGGTTAGAACGTGTTACAGAAAATCAGGTTACCTTGGAACAATAACTTCGGTAAATAGCATTTTTAAGATTAATCCACAAACAAAATGTGGATAACTATTAAATTTGTTTTCAATTTTTCAAAGCAAATACAGAATCTGTAACAATATACAGGTTTAGAAGAATTGTGACAATAAACGCAGTTACTACAAATATTGAAATAAACCTGGTTATCACAAGTATTGAAAAATCAACCTGGCTAGTAAACGTGTTACAATGGATCCATTTAGTATAAATGTTGTACTAACCTGATTAGTAAAAACGATTAAGTTAACCCCAGTTAGTAAACGTGTTACAATGAATCCGGGTGGTGCAAGTGTCCTATTAACCCGATTAGTAAAATGGTTATAGTAACCCCGGTAAGTAAACGAGTTAGAATTAGTACTAATGTGGAGCAGAGAAGTTACGGCTGGTTCAAACATCAGGAAAATGAATCAGCAAGCGATGATACAGACCTATCATAGCGAACACAGATAAGAGAATATCTCCGGTCTACGTTAATGAAAGCAATTTGACCTGAGAACGAACATCAGCGACCTCTATCGTGTCGGAACTAATGTATTGGTACAAGTTGACTACAGACCTTGATTGGGCGCAGACAAGCGGTATACCGATCGTCAGCGTTATCGATAATGGTAAATGACATCGACATAGTTACACATAATTCTAACTGGCATATGTGTATTCAGTATGTAACATATGTGTAATGTGTACCCGTACATATATGTAGGTAGTATGCACGTGTAACACACTTCGTAGAAATAGCTAGTATATCTACACGTGTTATATAAGTTTTGAAATGTTACACCTCTGGTTACCATGAATACCAGAAACAGAGTCTCGAATCTTTCTAACCTTCATTCGAGAGAAAGGAGGAAGATTTTTTCTCTCATTCCTTACTATCTACGTAATGATATTGTCTTATGATAAGATAAATATAGACCATTTCCGAACGGTCAAACTACTACAATACAGTCGGCGTAACGTCATCGTTGTAAATTGTGACTTCATTGATGCGCTGATCCCATGCTCGCCCATGTAAACAGTTGCAGGAAGCAGGGCTGTACAAACAAGCTATATACGTATAGCATGGAATCAGCAATCGGATTTACATACACAAAGGGCTGAGAGAAAATGTGTACTCTGTGCAATGAAACAGGTACTCTATATACAAACCATTAGCACATATATCTGTATATCTGGCACACAGTGTATTTATAGAGCCTCTTTGGATCCAGTGTTTTGCTATTGTTTACAAGTATAAAGTACTGTAAACATCTTAGTTAAGCAATATATTTCATATAAACATCACATGAATCTAAAGACCTCTTTAAGACTTTTCATCTCTTTTTGTTTTAAGTACAGATTATAAGGTTGACTCTACTTCTGTATGTGTTAAATAAGTAAACTTTAATAAGCCATTTACTTTATTGTAAACAATTTCGAAAAAAAAATATAAAAAATATTAACATTGTGTTATACCAGGATTCAATTAATATACTTAATCGCTATGCTGAAACTAGTAAACACAATTACAATTATTTTTCACCAATGCACCTCTCCCTGAAAGAGTTTGAAATTCCTTCAATTATGTGTGCATAATAATTAGCGGTACTCCAGGCGCCAGACGGGAATTGCTTAAGATGGGTTTCCCGCATGGAACCAAACAACTTTGTAAAATATTAAAACAATGTGCAATCCCCTTGTTAGGTTTATGGGAACGTTCACGTGCATGCACGTGCTGACCTTGACTGAGGTATTTAAGCACACGCCAGTACTGAAACAACATGCTCTATTAACAGTTAGTTTCCATATTTTTTTCGATTTTTTGTTTTTGTATTTTTCTTTCTTTTTTTGTCTGTTCTTAAACATTGAGTATCTTTCAATTTATATCCTACGTAATCAAAAGGATATTGTATTTTGAACTAAAGACAATATAGCGTGCCTCAGGTTGACGCCAATGAAGACCATTTCATGTAGAAAATCAAACTTCATTGTTTATAATCCCTTTCCATAACCTTTGAAAAGGCAGGAAAAAAACTGTCAAATACACATGATGTGTACCCCTAATATCATACAATAGCGATGTTTATATATCAATACGATATACACGTATCTAAGAGAACAATGTTATAGGATAACAATGAAAGTCACGTGCTGTGTACTTACATGAGTATATGGTAAATGACGGACGGCCAGATCTTTGGACGTTCCAGGAAATTATAAATCCGAGCTTGTATTTTCCGCACTCTTGCATCTTTTCGGTGCATCCGATAATTCAATGGTTTTCCTAATAGAGACATCCGGGGTTCTGCATAACGCACACTACCCGTCCCACGACGAGATAATTTTTTCAAATCCTTATCGATATCTTTTTTCTTTTGAGATTTTTCCATGTCAGAATTCCCGTACTCGATGTCGGCAAAATCCACTCTAAGTGGTCGCCGTTCCTCTCCCGATGGTGACAACGGTGGGGAATCGGGCGTGCTTCCGCACGGTGGCGAGGAACCAGCGCACGAGGACTTTAACAAGGTCGCCCTGGACTCGCCACCACCGTCGCGAAACGCCAGTGTGAGCGATTCCGTCTCATCCTCGCTACTGCTGGTGCCATTTATACGCACAGTAAGTATCGCATTGGACTTACGTGGCATAGTGTAATTATCATACACGGGTCCTCAGCGTGTGTTTTGGTGTTCTATTTACACATCAGTGATAATTAGGTACATGTAATTATGGTTTAAATAGTTCAATCGTCAACAGATGGCAGAACTCCGTCACCAACGTAAGAAAAAAATTGTAGGTATAGAGAAACCGTCCGAGTGGTAATTGTTGCTTCAGTGGTGGTGTGAAGAAGGTTTTCAATTATTTACACGAATTTCATTGACGAAAAATGTCAAAGAGCTACAGTTGCTTTTCCGAGGCACAGATCTCCGGTTGAAACCAAAACAGATAAGGACAACTCCATTGGGCAGTGTTGGTGACACGCGCGTTCCATGCTCAATACTTTTTATCTCCAAACCAAATTTAAACATTATTAGGTACTTATTGAGCAATGTTCTTGAGTGCTATCTTGCTCTCCACTCTCTTGTTAATATTCCAGAAGAAACACAGTACGGTCGAAACGCCAACGAATCTAATACTGCATCATTTTATGGCTTTAATATAGTAGTCCTTGCACGCTCCATAAATTTCCCCACAAGGCAGAGCGCTAACAATTTCATCTAAGGAGTAAAATTCCCATATTGCATTACGTAAACAAGAAAACGTCTTATAGGTATAAACTTATATATATATACATATATAGGATATCCATTAAAATATCCGCTGCGTGAAACCCGTTCTCGGCCTAAAACTTAGCCATTAATAGCAACTATATTAGTCTGGATTGGGAACGGTCTATATAATCCGGCGATGATCAGGATTATGGCGATGATTTCCATAATGGTACACAGATACATGATTGGCGTATCTCGCTATCCTGTCTCTCCTCGACGTGTTCACTCTCGTCTGGACTCCAATCATGATCAACGGATTCCTTCACACACACACACACACACACATACACATATATATATCAAGATATCGGAGATCGACGAAAAAACTAGCTTTGTATACGTGTATGTGTATGTGTGTTACATATGCTGATTAAAGTGGATTGCGGTAGGTAGATGGAAATCACGATAGCCGTAAAATCAATTTGAACCGCCACATGATTCTGACGGCCGCGGTAGATGTCCTGAACATTTTATAGAATCAATTACATCCATAATATATATACGATAGTTTAAACCTTAGTCCGAAGTCATTTTCATACTTACATGTGTACAGTGATACAGTGATTGTCAGTCCTTATTTGGATGTTAACTAATATACACAATAAGTATGTACACAAAGAGTTTGGCTGAAGTCCCTATCTAACACAGTTTGGACAGAAGTTGGTGGCAAAGCTAACCATGAGTAGATATTTTGTTGAAAGGCCTTTCAAACTTAATTTATTGATAAAATACATGTTTTTGTTATAAAACAAAATTACCGTTCCGACTAAATCATACAATTAATTTTGAGGCAAAGAACTGCTTACTTGGTCTGAGAAGTCAAATTATTCACACATGCCTATGTAAACAAAATATGCATCAATTTGTGTTGGTGTGTTGTTGTTTGTTTGTTTGGTGTTTGTTGTGTTTTCGTTTTACATAATATAAATGTATGCTTGTCTATCAAATTATTCCTGTCCGTTTTTAAGAATGGGCGAAGTAAACTGTTTTATACATGTGCGGGCAAATGCAGTGAAATTATCCATTGGTTTGATAAACAAGCACGTTCTCTCGATAAACAAACAGTGGTGTATGAGTGGTATATTAGTGTTGTAAGAGTGGTATATTAGTGGTGTATGAGTGGTATATTAGTGGTGTATGAGTGGTATATTAGTGGTTATGAGTGGTATATTAGTGGTTTTGAGTGGTATATTAGTGGTGTATGAGTGGTATATTAGTGGTTATGAGTGGTATATTAGTGTTGTAAGAGTGGTATATTAGTGGTTATGAGTGGTATATTAGTGGTGTATGAGTGGTATATTAGTGGTTATGAGTGGTATATTAGTGGTTATGAGTGGTATATTAGTGGTGTATGAGTGGTATATTAGTGGTTATGAGTGGTATATTAGTGGTGTATGAGTGGTATATTAGTGGTTATGAGTGGTATATAGTGGTGTATGAGTGGTATATTAGTGGTGTATGAGTGGTATATTAGTGATGTATGAGTGGTATATTAGTGGTGTATGAGTGGTATATTAGTTGTGTAAGAGTGGTAGGTTAGTGGTGTATGAGTGGTATATTAGTGGTTATGAGTGGTATATTAGTGGTATATTAGTGGTATATAAGTGGTATATTGGTGTATGAGTGGTATATTAGTGGTATATAAGTGGTATATTGGTGTATGAGTGGTATATTAGTGGTATATAAGTGGTATATTGGTGTATGAGTGGTATATTAGTGATGTATGAGTGGTATATTAGTGATGTATGAGTGGTATATTAGTGGTGTATGAGTGGTATATTAGTGGTGTATGAGTGGTATATTAGTGGTGTATGAGTGGTATATTAGTGGTTATGAGTGGTATATTAGTGGTGTATGAGTGGTATATTAGTGGTTATGAGTGGTATATTAGTGGTGTATGAGTGGTATATTAGTGGTTATGAGTGGTATATTAGTGGTGTATGAGTGGTATATTAGTGGTTATGAGTGGTATATTAGTAGTGTATGAGTGGTATATTAGTGGTTATGAGTGGTATATTAGTGGTGTATGAGTGGTATATTAGTGGTGTATGAGTGGTATATTAGTGGTGTATGAGTGGTATATTAGTGGTGTATGAGTGGTATATTAGTGGTGTATGAGTGGTATATTAGTGGTGTATGAGTGGTATATTAGTGGTGTATGAGTGGTATATTAGTGGTGTATGAGTGGTATATTAGTGGTGTATGAGTGGTATATTAGTGGTGTATGAGTGGTATATTAGTGGTGTATGAGTGGTATATTAGTGGTGTATGTGTGGTATATTAGTGGTGTATGAGTGGTATATTAGTGGTGTATGAGTGGTATATTAGTGGTTATGAGTGGTATATAAGTGGTGTATGAGTGGTATATTAGTGGTGTATGAGTGGTATATTAGTGGTGTATGAGTGGTATATTAGTGGTGTATGAGTGGTATATTAGTGGTGTATGAGTGGTATATTAGTGGTTATGAGTGGTATATAAGTGGTGTATGAGTGGTATATTAGTGGTGTATGAGTGGTATATTAGTGGTGTATGAGTGGTATATTAGTGGTGTATGAGTGGTATATAAGTGGTGTATGAGTGGTATATTAGTGGTGTATGAGTGGTATATTAGTGGTTATGAGTGGTATATTAGTGGTGTATGAGTGGTATATTAGTGGTTATGAGTGGTATATTAGTGGTGTATGAGTGGTATATTAGTGGTGTATGAGTGGTATATTAGTGGTGTAAGAGTGGTATGTTAGTAGTCAATCAAACAATCAACTAATGCTTCAATCAACCAATCAATCAATCAATCAATCAATCAATGAATCAATCAATCAATCAATCAATCAATCAACTAACAAAAATCGAACAATTAATCAATCAAACAAACAAGCAATCAAACATCAATAAATAAATCAAAGATCAATTAATCAGATATGGATGAAACACGATTATTGTGTATACTGGTCACCGTGTGATAAACCACTCACATTACACTGGGACACCACGAAGAGACCACGCAAAACCACGAAGAGACCACGCAGACACCACGAAGAGACCACGCAGACACCACGAAGAGACCACGCAGACAGCACGAAGAGACCACGCAGACACCAAGAGACCACGAGAACCACGAAGAGACACGCAGACACCACGAAGAGACCACGCAGACACAGAAGAGACCACGCAGACACAAAGAGACCAGAGAGACACTGAAGAGACCACCAGACAAAAAAGGAAAGACCAGAAGAGACCAGCAGAACACGAAGAGACCACGCAGAAACCACGAAGAGACCACGCAGACACCACGAAAGACCACGCGGACACAACGAAGAGACCACGCAGACACCACGAAGAGACCAGCAGGACACCAAAGAAGGGCCAAGCAACACCAAAGAGGGCACGCAGACACCACGAAAGACCACCAAACACACAGGAAGAGACCACGCAGACACACGAAGAGACCACGCAGACACCACGAAGAGACCAGGAGAAGCAGGAAGAGACACGCAGACAGCACAGAGAGACCACGCAGAGACCACGAAGACACCAAGAGACACCACGAAGAACCACGGAAGACCACCAGAAGAGACCACGCAGACACCCCGAAGAGACCACGCAGACACCACGAAGAGACCACAAAACACCACGAAGAACCACGCAGACACCACGAAGAGACACGCAGACCCCGAAGAACCCGGACCACCATACACCACTAATATACCACTCATACATCACTAATATACCACTCATACACACTAATATACCACTCATACACCACTGATATACCACTCATACACCACTAATATACCACTCGTACACCACTAATATACCACCCATACACCACTAATATACCACTCATACAGTACTTATATACCACTCATATACCACTAATACACCACTCATACACCACTAATATACCACTCATACACCAATAATATACCACTCATACATCACTAATATACCACTCATACACCAGTAATATACCACTCATACACCACTAATATACCACTCATACATCACTAATATACCACTCATACACCACTAATATACCATTGATACATCATTAATATACATCTCATACATCACATATATACCACTCATACACCACTAATATACCACTCAAACACTACTAACATACCACTCATACACCACTAATATACCACTCATACATCACTAATATACCACTCATACACCACTAATATACCACTCATACACCACTAATATACCACTCATACACCACTAATATACCACCCATACACCACTAATATACCACTCATACAGTACTTATATACCACTCATATACCACTAATACACCACTTATACACCACTAATATACCACTCATACACCACTAATATACCACTCATACACCACTAATATACCACTCATACACCACTAATATACCACTCATACACCACTGATATACCACTCATACACCACTAATATACCACTCATACACCACTAATATACCACTCATACACCACTAATATACCACTAATATGCCACTAATATACCACTCATACACCACTAATATACCACTCATACACCACTAATATACCATTGATACATCATTAATATACATCTCATACATCACATATATACCACTCATACATCAATGATATACCCATTATACATTAATAATATATAACATATAATTCAACACTAATATAGTATACAACTTATATACCACTCTTATACCCCTCATACACCACTAATATAAAACTAATATACCACTAATAAACCACTCATATACTACCTAAATACCACTAATATTATTCAATATAGCACTTATATACATGTACCACGTATATACCAGTAATATATAACTTATATACAGCTAATAAACCTCTCATATACCAATCGTATACCACTAATTTTATTTTATGTATTACTAATATACCAGATATATTTCAGTAATATACATGTACAGTACCACTTAGCTTTTATACCATTTGATACCACTAATGTACCACACATATACCACTGATTTACCACTTGTTTACCATAATATACCACGAATATAACACTAAATATATGTTATATGATACTACAGAGCTTGGTAATCAAACTCCATAAATCATCCCGCTGTTACAAGGGAGGTAATGGAGGAGATTAATGTCAATATCCTTGTCAGTTCTTCCTTTCACGTTACCTTGACGCTTCAGCGAAAAATATTTTTCAGAGAAAATGTTTTTTATACATACAGAAAAGGATTAGAAACTTGGAGTGTTGATTTACATTATATGGATCAGACTTGTATTTATTAACATACTTCCATTCGATGATATCACAGCCAAACCCCGAAAATGTCTGCGAAGTATTCGTACATGTAATTGTTAGGTCTTGCGGGGTTAAAACTCCAAGAATTCGAGTCAGCAACATTCCAGCTTTATAACAAAAACATGGAAAATATTGTAGTTTTAAATTCCTGTCATTCCTGTCTGTTGTTAAGCATGTTGACACCTCGGATATCTGCCAGAACCAAGCTCTGTAGTTTCGTTCAATATCTTATAAATTAAAGTTACAAACCATTCCAATGTATTCTTATGGGATCAAATTGGTCACGAAATTGGACTCCATTTGCTCCGAGAAATATCTATAGTTTCAGTTTTAATACATTTCGTTTTCATCGTGATGATATGGATTTTAAAATATCGTTACTGAACTTGTTAAACGCAGATGTATGGGAGTACACTAATGGACGACGTTCAGCGTGAAATTGTTATCTATTACAGTAACTGAAGTCTGCGAATTTTTACTGCGTATTTATAGCTGCACATTTATAAACTATAGTGGCGGTACATAAGGGCAAAATCATCCAAGGATTCAGTACATAAAAAGTTAACCATTACGCGTCGATATACAGGACGAAAGAAAAAAAAACAACAAACAGACAAACAAAAACAAGCATGATTACCTACATGTACATAATAACAAAACCCAGGATTCAAACTCAAAATCGATAATGCCGATGTGCATGGCGACTCCTGAAACAGCACAAGGAGAATAAGACCATGCGGCCCGGAAAGGTAAGCGACCTCTGCTTCTCGGTATAATTCGGGTAAGTCACAATCTCTAATGATAGCTACAGTGGTGATCTACTAGGCTTCTCAACAGGTACCAAACAAGTATAACGTCTTATCGCATAAGGAATTGTTCAAAATAAGAATATACTGTCTACCATATTTTTTTTCCAATATCTTCTTTAACCCTAATTACGACCAATTATGCACAAAGTCAACCTTATTGTCGTTACACCCGGAAAACAATAAGCATCCTGGTTATTGCTAAAGCAATACATGTCCCTATATGTATTGCTTTAGCCTCCGCTATAATTAATAACAGACACCTTGGCCCTGTCCAAAAACCCTTAAAACTCAAAAGTGTCCGAGATAATATGGGCTTTTATTATGATGTGAAGTTTGATCAAAATCAATCAAGGAATGAAGCCGATAGAGTGCTGCCAAACTTTGGCACTACGCACGATAGACGGACAAGAAACCTTTATTGTACCGACGGTTTCACCAGTAGGGGACTAAAGTCCATATAGCGTCAATTTACATCAAAAGAAAATTAACCATATTGAAGGACAACTATCAATAGTGGTATACAACAAATAATTGTGTCAGTTGTAGAGCGCTAGCACTGTATAGTACAGGCGTAAGGCGTTAAACCGAGAGGAGTAATATAAACAAACAATGAAGTGAGAAAATTCGCAAAGTGAAAAATAAAACAATTATATAGACTATGTCGATAATATCTCCAATTAAAACAAGATAAAGTGTCAATATATTGAAATAAAAATAACCAACAGCTACATAAAAACGCGACGTTGTCATCACGCAATTTGTAATAACTTTTTAAATGTAATTATAAGTAATAATTAAGTATTTTTCTAATAGAATTAGATCTAGGTCGAAACATGTATAAAGTGAAGATTATCTTTCCATCTAATGACAATGTATCCGATAAAAATAACTTTATTTTTTTTATTACAAATTGCGTCGTTATTAAAAATTGCGTGGTGACACGGCGTTCATACAATAAAACCTGATAAACATTAAAACATAAAAACAATATAATAGATGTATTCCATTCCGCCAAAATGAAATCAATATTTCTGTCACTAATAATATAAACATAAACAACAACAAAATGCTTAAATGTAAAAAAGAAAAAAGAAAACAAAAACATACCTCAGCATCAATGCATTGGTACAAACGATAGTACAATGTACATTCGTCAGGAAAGGATAGATCGAGGAGTTGAAACTTCACAATGGATGAAGAAAACATTTGATGATTTTTAAGTTCTTTAGAGATTTGCCAAGTACAAATTTCAATAAACAAGTCGGTAAGCCCCAGTTTCCTCTGGCCCTAAGACCAGAAACTCTCGCTAGAAGTGAGCTTGCATGTCATCTTTAAAATAATACCGAGGTCGGTTCTGAATAGGTGTTCTGTCGCGTTCGACCGTTCTGATATAATTGTCTCGATAATTTTTTTTTTTTTTTCTTGGAATATTTGCAAAGCAAGTTATCATAACTTATGTTATTTTCATAGTGAATTTTATTAAATTAGTGGTAATAGAAACATTTTTTGGACATTTTACATTCTTTCATAATTTTGGATTTCTTCGCCGTCTAATTTCAATAACTGAGAAATATCTGGTAAAAGTATATTTGGTCCCTACGCGGGTACTCCTAAAAAGGAAAAAGAATGCGAGTCTATATTTCTTGATCCGGATGTCATAACCACACTTATTTACATAAGTAAAGATTTACATGACAGGTTTGTAGTTGTGCCTGCGAATGAGGTTTCTAATTTCTTTATCCCGTCTGTAAACACGATTATATTTCTGCTTGGCGAGGAAGCTAGCCTTGCTCGATAACAGGGAAACCCTACCTAAACATTATCCCATTTATAAAAAAAAAATGCTAGCTAGTTATTCTTAATTATTGCAATCTTTCAGGATATCGACTGCTGATAAAGATTCGGACCCTCATCATTTATATTGGATTACGAAAGAATCCTTATGCTTGTCGAGACGTTGTGCGACTAAGCTTTTATTCAAATCATGCTTAGAGCTATTAAGTCAGGAATTTTGAAATTATTTACCAGAAGTGAAATTAATTAAATGGTGATTTTGAAGAAGAACCATTGGACTTTCGCTCAATGGTATCGTTTCTTCTATCATTAAGTATCAACAATTAGGTTCTATACGAATTCATCATCTCTACAATAGCGACATTTATTTTCCCGCTAGGGGACCATAATTCGTCAAAATGGCTTGTTTTGCACCAGTTGTTGTCTAACAATTTACAATATCCGTGTATATCCCGGGTGTAAAGCACGCGATGGGTCTTGCTTTTGGAGGAAACCAGAGTACCCGGGGAAAACCCTCGTGGTCGGGCAGATGACCCCATACCTTTTCAAGTCCGATCGGGGAATGGGCCACCTAGGTCAAAGGCAAGCCTGTCTCGACCACCTCATGCTCTATTATGATTAAAAGATCATTGAAATACGGATTTACTAAGTTCACTATGTGCAGTATAATGAATGTCAGCTGCGCCACACACAGCTGTTTTTTTCCGTTCTAGGACCCACCAGTAATACATATGTGTCAACAAGCATTAGAAGAGGGTTACCAACAGCATTCTATGTTTGTAAGCATTCTAGTAAAGTTTGAGATAGATGGATTTGTTATGCTGATAATCTATTTACTCGAGATGTATTTTGGTAATAAGGGCGTCACCGAGCGGACATCTGCTAGCCAGTGGTCAGTGGAGTTTCTCCCATACACATCTCTCTGATTTTATCGATTTCCGACCCTAACCGAACAACAGCGCCACCCTGCGTACAATAACAGAACAATATCAAACAATCTTGTTCGAACTGACGGAACTCTCTGATTTTATCAATCACATTTTTTTTTTTTTTTTTTTGCAAATTATTTCCCCCAATGGTACCTTTACGAATGGGGACACCACAGATAGCGAGCCAATCAAAGTTTACAGACCATCAAGTATGGCTGGTACAGCGACCAAGTACAATGCTACAATGTACCAAAATGTACGCGTATGAGAAACTCAAAGTGATGGTCTAAAGACTTTGATGCAAATACACGAGGGACGTATTCTGGAAAATTGCACGATGGTTAATCGTAAATACCAAAAGCCGAATACCATACCGTATTAAAATACAGTATAACTATATTAGCGAGATACTACGAATAGTACTAGTAAAATAATCAAAAAAGCATTAACGCAAAACCATAACTTTGAAATTATTATTTTCATGGAAGCATTACCGTGCAAATAAATTCCTATCTTCATGAAAAATGGATACGAAATTTGATAATGAAGACAGTTGGAGTAGACGAGATTTTAATGATGTTAGTTAGATCCGTCAATTGAAGTGGGGCCGAGTAAGAGTGTACAGAAAGTTCTTGTGGTCTTCAGAAATGGTCGTGGAAACTCAATAAAGGTTATCTACAGTGTGTTTAACTAGATATTTCGAACTTATGCCGGCGGTTGTAATCTTAATATACGATATACGGAAAAAGTGTAAATGGCTCACTTCGATGTTAGCATGATGGACAAGGGAAAACTCTCTCGCCGAGATTGCGCTATAAAGTGTCCCGCAAAGCGACAATTACTGAATATTTCATACTCGCTAAATGGTAACTTTTCTTATGAATAATGAAATGGGTTTAAGATATAGCAATACACGAGCATATATATCGTTAAATATTCTATAGATGTATACCTCGACTGATGTTTATAAACAATGCCACACGGAGCATGTGGGAACGAGTGACGAGTTGGTAAAGCATTATGCCAAGGTCCTACTGAATCGTAATACTGAACACGATTCCAGACAATTTTGATTTCCATTATTAAAGTAAAGTCTTAGTTTTTTTTAAATTCATTTCTGACAAAAATATTACGATTGATAATTCATGCAGTTTCCAATAGATATGTTTGTGTTAACTGTACGCATATATGTAGCTACATATAGTATATATCTACCACAGGGGACTGTAACATGCTACCTGTGGACAATATATAGCATATAGTTACCACAGGGGACTGTAACATGGTACCTATCTACAACATATAGTATATATATATATAACTACCACAGTGGACTGTAACATGGTACCTGTGGACAACATATAGTATATAGCTACCACAGGGGACTGTAACATGATACCTGTATACAACATATAGTATATATAACTACCACAGGGGACTGTAACATGCTACCTGTGGACAATATATAGTATATATAACTACCACAGGGGACTGTAACATGGTACATGTATACAACATATAGTATATAGCTACCACAGGGGACTGTAACATGATACCTGTGGACAACATATAGTATATATAACTACCACAGGGGACTGTAACATGGTACCTGTGGACAATATATAGTATATAGCTACCACAGGGGACTGTTACATGGTACCTGCGGACAATATATAGTATATAGCTAGCACAGGGGACTGTAACATGATACATGTATACAACATATAGTATATAGCTACCACAGGGGACTGTAACATGGTACCTGTCTACAACATATAGTATATAGCTACCACAGGGGACTGTAACATGGTACCTGTCTACAACATATAGTATATAGCTACCACAGGGGACTGTTATATGATACATGTATACAACATATAGTATATAGCTACCACAGAGGACTG
Source organism: Pecten maximus (assembly GCF_902652985.1). Lineage (NCBI taxonomy): Eukaryota > Metazoa > Mollusca > Bivalvia > Pectinida > Pectinidae > Pecten > Pecten maximus. Next base: position 17,975,179 of record NC_047032.1, on the reverse strand, counting down.
TAACATGGTACCTGTCTACAACATATAGTATATAGCTACCACAGGGGACTGTAACATGATACCTGTGGACAACATATAATATATATCTACCACAGGGGACTGTAACATGATACATGTATACAACAAGGCTACCACAGGGACTGTAACATGGTACCTATCTACAACATATAGTATATAGCTATCACAGGGGACTGTAACATGGTACCTATCTACAACATATACTATATAGCTATCACAGGGGACTGTAACATGATACATGTATACAACATATAGTATATAGCTACCACAGGGGACTGTAACATGGTACCTGTCTACAACATATAGTATATAGCTACCACAGGGGACTGTAACATGATACATGTATATAACATAGCTACCACAGGGGACTGTTACATGATACCTGTGGACAATATATAGTATATATAACTACCACAGGGGACTGTAACATGATACATGTATACAACATATAGTATATATCTACCACAGGGGACTGTAAAATGGTACCTATCTACAACATATAGTATATATCTACCACAGGGGACTGTAGCATGGTACCTCTGGACAACATATAGTATATAGCTACCACAGGGGACTGTAACATGATACCTGTCTACAACATATAGTATATATAACTACCACAGTGGACTGTAAAATGATGCTTGTCTACAAGATAGCTTCCACATGGGACTGTTTCTCCCTTTTATAACATGTACAATTAGTTCGCGTGCATGTCGTGTGAATTAAACGATTGTACTCGTTGGGTTATTTTGTGTTCGGTGTCTTTAGTTCTTTGTGTCTTCCCTGAAATTTGACGAGGATACTACACGTACATGTACACGAATGAGAACATTTTCAGAGACGACAGGGTCTTTTATATCTATAACATCTTTATAACCCGTATTTAACTGGTTAATTTATAATAAGTGTGATTCTGTTACCTTTCAGTATACGAAATATGCAAGAATCACCAATGGACTTTTACGTAACATCCTGTAACAGATATTCAACAGATTTGACAACGTTAAGCAGTCTAAATGTATCACTACATAACGGTTCACGTGGTTTGTCAATTCTCGCGAGACGTGAATGTCGAACACGTGACATCCTAACCATCAATATATATCTGTCAAACCCTCTAACAAGCTGTTCCATCAGGAAAAACCCGCGGGAAAAGTTCAGGAAAACAATCAAGCATCAACATGTCATTGTTTTCAAGTCAAGTCAAATAATACAAACCAGAACAGAAGAACCATTTGCATAGAACTATTGTCGCCGGGATAAACCTGGCCTTTATTCTGGGTAAATGATAGCAATGACTCTACTACATCTTCCTCTGAAGACTCGGTGACTTGAAATCACAGAGATGACATCCAAGCGTTGTCTCAGACCATGGTATATATATATGTACATGTAAAACTTTGTAAATCATCAAATATAATGAAAACATCTCTAGTCTGTGTTGCAGGTAAACGAAGAAGAATTTTCGCATTTTTTCAGCGATTGAGTTTGGATTAGAAGGAACGTATTCTTCAGTGACGGGTCAATCTTTCCTTAGAATAGTTGATGCTGGGTGCTGATTCCACACTGAACATTTTTCATCATTTAGTTTCGCAATGTTACATTATAGTTATATTAAAATTATTACATGTTAACGTTATAGGGTATTCTGGTGCAAGCCTCGTGCTGACTGGCCAAACTCTTACACTCGGGTTGAGATATCCCTGTCCACGGAGCAGACCCATGTTAGATTCTATTAGTCTCCATAAAGATGGGTTTTTTTTATTTGCAACAATTGCGAAGCAAGTCATCATAACTGTTAGCTCTCCGGTAACACCACGATACTATTGTTAGATAATCTATATCACATTTTGAAAATGCCTGGATTTACATGTATGACCCTTGTGGGTGGTTGACGAAAGAATTTGTTGTCGCCTGTTTAAAAATTCAGACTACAATTGATGTATTTAAAAAATGTTGTTTCGTCATTTTCTCTTGTTCTACAAGGTTACTGAAGCTCAATAAACTTGAGTTTATGTTTGTAAATGTGACATGTGTATAATGTTTGACCGTTAGGATACTGCCTCCTGTATCCTGTTGTTATTCCGATTTTTCGAACAGGTTAAATATTTCTTGGGACAAAAGTGCGAGTAACCCCAATTAACGAGCTTGAATCCTGAAGCCTCCTTATTAAAATCTGGCTTAGGAAATATCATACTGAGGCGTTCATGCCAATGCTGTCAATATTCTCACGTACTCTTGGACACGATGCCATGGTCCTGTTGGCGTTAATGCTAAGAACAACAGGGTCTGGTAATCACGTGATCAATTAGACTTGTACGATGTAGCCCAATCGGGAAATGTCGGCGCTTTCCGTGAACGAGTAACCTCTCATTATATGGAAAGTGTCGACGATTCAAGTTTGCGATCAAGCCAAATAGGGTTTTGTATATGTATGTGTGAGTATGTAAAGGAGTATTTGTATGTTTATGTACTTTGCATTGACGAAAAACTTGAATAAAAAGATCATTATAATAAAAAAAAAAGACCCGAAAAAAAAAATTGATAGTAACTATCGTTTAAATAGACATGAATTCTATTGACCGGGATACATTTTGCGTCGTCGGTGTTCACAAACACATGTTACATGTACATGTATTCCATACTTATAGCAACTACCCAAGCGACTTTCACAGATATTGTACGCAATTTCCCCGCTTTCTTTCTATAAAAGTCTGTCGGTCTTTTTCCGTGTTTGTTCATTCTCAGTCTATCAAGAATATACAGCCAAACAAATTGCAACTATCAAGTTTCTTGATTTTTACCCAACAATGGTAGTATGTTTATTTTTTTTTATAGAACCTCATAACAATCATAATTACCTTGACAGTAGAATGTTTATGCAATAAAATAATGAAAAAAAGCAACGTCTGTAGCTCGTCTAAAAGTCAATGTATAAGCTTATCCAATTACTGTGCGTTAATAATATTGGCGAAATTCGTAAGTTAGCAAGATATGTATATGATGCCAACAAAGTCATAGTGTAATTAGCCTACTATAGACATGTCACCTGTATTTTATAATTTTTCTGTGGTTCAGTAATAGTCAGAATTAGCTCTCCGCCATTTTGTATGCATGAATTGTTATATGATATATATGTATCTTGGAATCCTATATGCTACATGTATGTAGCATTTGGAAATTAATTGAATTGAATTGATAGTATCACGGTAGCAGACATACAGGGCTGGATGCCAATGGTCAGCTATTGTAGTTAAATTTGTTTATAGAGCTTCAGTCAATGGTTCAGAGGTCACTTTTTCGAGTCTCAGTCGAGTCGTTGGGGTTTTCCTTTCCTCAGCCATCTACCGTAATATTACTTGTAATATAAAACGACGATGATTGAATAAGATTTAAACATTCATTGTGTCAAGGCAGGTATAAGATCATGTTAATTATATCACGCACCAGATTATTATACACTGATATAGAGAACACGCATTTGTAAGGACAACAATATATCTACAAGATGCACTTGCCTCTGTCTCTAGAATTTTAAAATCATAGATAAAATTAAGGTTTTGAATTTAAATCGATTTTATTGCATAAACAATACACAAATGGATTAGACGCAATTTATCACAACTTTCTAATGTCTTCTCCATAATACTATTATACGTATTCAAAACTTAATTCGAATCAGCATATAACATTTTGAATTAGAGCTATATAATTCTCCAGGATTTGTCTGATTCTAGATTCCTAAGTTTCAAACTAGGGGAAAATAATCTAGTATTAGAATTCAGTCGAGCAACTCTTCACAAAACAAAACGAAAAAAAAATAAATAAAAAAATGTGTTGGTCAGAATTACATACAAGATATTACCTAATCAAGCATCATCTTGGATTTATCATTTGTAATATTTTGTACCCGTGAGTATGAATTGAGGGGCTGCAGTGATGGAAATGTTAAAGCTGACAACGCAAGTTAAAAAGCTTTCGTTTTTAAATAAAACGAATAGAAAAATGAAAGGGTTTAAAGACGCTCTCCTGTGATAAATATATATCTTCCGGTCACTGGTCCCAAGGAGGTGGCTGACATTTTAGTTGAATTCTGCTTTGATACGAGACTGGGGATCTGTCCCTATAAAAGCACATCGCTACATTATGAAAAACCGTTACGAAACACACGTTTTGCTTTTGTTTTCTTCTGAATAGCAGAGACGACGGACAAGGACTTTGAAGGGGTCAGTTTTGATTCATGGGTGTGAATATTAACAAGAAACAATTAAAAATTCAGTTACATTTTGAATATACGTTCTCTATGAATAGTATAACCAGGTGCACATCGGGATGTATGTCGTGTGAACACATTTAAAATAATGAAAACCTTACCCTGGCTAGACTATTACATTTCCAGTCAACTTCAGCAGTAAACTATCTCTTCAACGCACACATTGGCACAATAGTATGACGTAACGCGCGATGTTGGTGACCATATGCGTAATATATTTACGCCGTTTTTGTGACGTCGCTTTCTTGACGCGGTGTCTTAATATGCAGTGACTCTTCATCAAACAATTTTCCTTATTCTAAATATAATTTAAACATACTTCAATCACACAAATAATCAAATATACATTATATTCAGTTTATGTAATGTCAAATTCGCGACTTTCAAATTTCATTAATTTCGAAAAACTTCAGACATTGATGCCAATATTTCCTCGTTGTCGGTTTTACTGATGACAAGAGTTTTATTGGTCATACTCGCATTCCTCAAAATGTGTCTCACGGAACATGATGGCACCACGGCATGTCTGTCATTTAAAAGACGGTAGCGAAAATCGACATTCGTGGCCTCAAAATGAACTCCCTGTATGATTTCATGTCCTTTTTCAAATGTCGCCCCCCAACTGTCTTTTGTCTTCCTTTTCAGCTTTTCGGGCGGACTTTCAGCTCTGACTAAATAAAAGTCTTCATTAGGGTCGTCTGTGTATACAGCGAGTATGCTACCGGGCTGACATAAATCAAGTAATCCGTGTGGTTCTTCCTCCGTATCATCTACATCGACTTCTGCGTCGTTGACATTTTCCCGGCTGAGGTTTGCTGTCGTTGTTTTTCCGACGTGTTGATTAACACAAGATCCATAGTTTCCCTCGATACATTCATCGCAAGTATAGCACGAGAGATTACGGATGAACAGAAGTGAGGGATTCCCGGTGGTTATTATTTGGTGTATTTTCCTGTTTTGGGGGATTGGTTTAAACCGTATCTTTGTTTCACGCGAAACCGCCTCGATATACCTGAAAAACAGTTAAAATTCCATGAAAGCCCAAAAGTATAATGTAACATATTTAACATTGTTTATGAATAGTTTACGATGTAAAGTTTGGTTTTATTTCAAAATTCTGATGTATGACTACTGAATCCGTCCTTATTAAGACATGGATAAAACTTGAGTCCGGACAGGAATTTTAAAAATTTAAAAAGAACAACCAAAAACCATGATGTATTCTTGGATTTCTAGGCTCGCCCCCCCCCCCCCCCCCCCCCCCCCCCCTTGGAAAAATTCTGACGGTTATTATGGCGTCCTTAGGTTGATGAAATTGTCACATGTAATGAAAGAGTAATTATTGTCATCAACATATAGCTTAACACCCCATCCCGGCATTTATGAATTTCCTTCCAACGGGCCTGCTAGCCTATATAGATGCTACAATATTTGTTGCATAAACTTTTTTGTAAGACTTACTTACCTGAAGTGTCTTTGCTTACAATTAGCAGTCTCACTTGGTTGTTCACACTTGGTTTTTCCAAAATTATACAGTCTTTTGCAGACTGGATAGTCTCTGCTCCTCGTATGACTGCCATTTCCGCCTTCCGCTTGAAACATCCCCCGGCAGCATCTTGGGGCCCCTTTCCATGCGAAGTTTCAAAATAATTTCTGATTAATGTGGTGTACCCGAAATCTTCGCATGCATGAGCCACTGAACCCATACAGTGACGGCTTTTGTATTGAGCTTGACATCCGTCTGTAAATTCATGCATTTTTTCTGTTGGATAAGCTATAGATTTAAGGTATTCAGATACCAGACGTTGGACAGCATATGTGAAGTATTGGTCATGATTTAAGTCCGGACTTATAACAAAGAAGTGTTCTGTAACGATGTTCGGCATATCTTCTGTACTGTCTATTCCATCATATTCAAGAACTGAATGTCTATGAATAACAGTAACGTGGATTGAGATTTCATTTTTCTGAAAATAACTAGATTGAAGCTCATTTTTTTCGATGCATGAAAAGTTTTCAGAAAAATCATGAATACAAATGCAGTCATTTATCGGTAAATTTTCAAGTAAGGTTTTCATTTGTGTTGTTTGCCAATTCGCGCGGAATTGATGGGCCGGAAATGAGACATCTCTCCTGGTGCAGTAGTTTTCTTTACTAAGCATAGTTTTTTTATTTCTTTGTTTTTCTTCACATTGATGGTAATCCACTATAAAATGTCACCAAAACCCTTATATATGCAAGAAATGACACAAAATTAGCTGCTGGACAATTTACGGAAATTCTAAATTTACCTCTTCTAAATGAAAACGTTGTTTTGAAAAGAAAATTTTCTTAAGTTGATACATTCAGCAAAAGCACATTTCAGATATAAATTCAGATAATTAAAATGACTTACCATTTTCCCCCAGTAAAACCTTAAACTTTTACCGTTTTTTTTCTCGTCCCAGCGTTACATGTTGAGTGGAGCTGGTTTGGGTATATTTTATCTCATTTGCAGATTCGCTACACTGTTGAAATCATCTGACGTCATAAAGACGTCATTTTCACTTCCATACGTCATTTTTTAGTTTGTGTCCACCTTTGGCGCGTTTTTAACTATTCTTTTTTAAACGACTAAGCCCGAAGATGTTACGCGTTACAAGCGTTATTTGGGCATATTTGAGGTTGTTTAAGCAATATAAAACGTGTTTATGTTTCGATATACCACTTGTAATTGACACAAATAGAATTTACATTAAAACACGTTTTTAATGATATATAATATCACACCAAGACCCTATCAACGAAAATGACGGCAGCGCTTTTAGAAAGCGGTATGCTTCTTTAGAAGCGGTGTCACCAACGTTACGTCTATACATCTATCTAGCACGTGCATTTCTGATATGTACAAATAATGTAGTATTACCTGCAAGTATATAACATTCGTAACACCTCACTCAGCTTCCGAATAGAAACCAACATGGCCACGTGGAATGCAGAGGAAAGAAATGTGTGATCTAGTGCAAATTGCTTTATTATAGTTGTTTTGCCATTCTATCTTATTTTGAACATAATTTGGAATATAGCTGACATGTACATGTAAGTACTGACCATCTTCACACTACTGTCACGTTCTCAGATCAGTACACTCTTTATTTTCACAAGAGGGTCGTCGGGTCACGCGTGGTAACACTCAAATTCAAAATTCAAATTGGTTTATTTCTCTTTTCATAACATAATGCATAAAGAAAACATATTTACAATATTATATACAATCATTATTCGTGTAGTGTTCGTTTGTGGATATACAGCACTTTCATAATATACATAACTTGTTTTAAGGAGGACAAATAATATTATTGATTATTCTTATAAATGTACACATTTTTTAAGTGTTTTTATATTAGTAGCATTCATAAGTTCATTAAATTTAATAACATTCGGTCGTAACCAAAAATACTTGTCTATATACAAATTTCTTTCTGTAGCTAACTTTGTACATTCAAGTAAGTAATGAAATTCATCACCAATCTGTTGACTAATGTAATGTGGACATTTTCTATCAGTATATTCAATCTGGTGCCATCTACCTGTTTCAATAATAAATCTATGATTAGTTGTTCGAAATTTACAAAGAGTGATCCTGTCTTTATCATCTAAAATATCTAAATAATCTTCAAAATTAAAACTATTTTAAAAAATTCTATAACATATAGATTTTGATGAGTTATTAACATCACTCTCCCATTTCTGTAAGTACTGGTCATTTAGTCTTAGCTTAATAACATGTCTAATCCATACAGGATTACATTCGGATGTAAACTGGTTATTCCATAAATAGCTCATTCCACATTCGTTAAGTATAGATTTAACAAAACTGACATATGTAACAGGTCTATTTTCAATATGATGACAGTAACAAAGGAGTTTGTATAAAGTTATATTATATTTACTATCTTTAGAATGTGTCAACTGTGACCAATATGATATTAATCTTGTTTTAACTGATATTGCAAGTGGGGTAATACCTAACTCCCCATATATCATGTAATTTGGAGTACTGTTTTTTAATCCAAGTAATAATTTACAAAATTTTAAATGTACACGTTCAATTGCTTGGAGATTAGTAAAACCCCAGACTTCACAACCATATAATAGAACTGGTTTAATAATCTTGTCAAATAGATCATATATACAATGGACTGATAAATTGTGTTGTCTACCTTTCTTAATAACATCGTACATGGCTATAGTGGCTTTTTTAATGTTGTATTTGTTTGCTTCGTTAAAAGAACCAGCGCGACTGAAAACCGTACCTAAGTAAGTAAAACTATCCATACACTCTATCCTCTCATTATTGAGTAGAAATTCAACTCTATTACATCTGCGTCCTTTACTAAAGACCATACATTTAGTTTTTTCTATGTTAACTTTCAGTTTCCATTGTTTACAATATTCATTAAAAACATTCAATTGCAGTTGCAAATCGTTTGGACAGTCTGATAGAATTAAAGTATCATCAGCGTACAGCATAATAAAAAGCTTTAAATAAATATTCAAATCAGTTTGTAATTTGGTACTGATATTATTAAGACCCTGAACATTATTTTGGGCCATAAACTCCTCTAAGTCGTTGAGATATAGACTAAATAAAAAGGGTGATAAATTTTTCCCCTGTCTTAAGCCGTTTCCACAAGGGAAATAATCAGAGAATTCACCATTAAAAGATACATTTGATTTAATGCTTTGATACATGTTAAAAATTATATTAGATATTTTCCCATTAATGCCACTCATTAACATTTTATTCCAAAGACCTTTTCGCCACTCTCTATCGAAGGCTTTTTCAAAGTCAACGAATATACAGTACACTTTACTTTTCGTCATCTGTGACAGATTTATCAACGAGTACAGGACAAAAATATTATCAATCGTAGAATAATTTTTACGAAACCCTGATTGGCTTTCACCTATTAAACTGAAGTCCTCCGAGAATTTCGTCAGTCTTTCGTTCAGAATACTAGTAAACAATTTCCCCATACAACTGACTATTGTTATTGGTCTATAATGTTTTGGTTCCGTATGGGAGCCTTTATTTTTGTATATCGGGATAATGCTACCTCTAAGCCATTTAGTGGGAAATTTGCCACTGTTAAAGATAATATTAAATATTTTAACATACAAATCTGACATTTTCAAAGCAGAGCATTTGATGTATTCATTGGATATATTGTCATCAGAGCATGATTTGTTGTTTTTCAAAGATCTAATAGCCTTTTCAACCTCATCTTTGGATATATCAGAGTTTAAAAATTCATTAATAGGGCCATCATGACCTTCATGTACATCAGTTATACCATCATGACCTTCATGTAAATCAGTAATACCATCATGACCTTCAGGTACATCAGTAATACCATCATGACCTTCATGTACATCAGTTATACCATCATGACCTTCATGTAAATCAGTAATACCATCATCAACACTTGCGTTGAGGTCTTTATAAAAATTGAAAAAAGTATCTAGAGGAATTTTTCCTTTAGGTTTTCTATTTCCATTACCTTTCAGCAGCTTCCAATAATCTCTTGGATTCTTGCTTTTCATTGTTTTCAACCTTTTTCGTACATCATATTTATAAGTTTTAATACTTTTATTCATAGTATATTTATAAGCTTTTTCAGATTCTTTGTATTTATTATAAATAGTTGTACGTCAAGCGTCCATTGCATGTCGGAGTTTGAGGGGTATCGCATTTTTGTAGGCACAGGTCCCCAGTCTCGTATCCAAACAGTCATCAACTAAAATGTCTGTCGCTTCCTTGGAAACGGTGACCGGAAGATATATATTAAATTACCACAGAGAACATCTCTAAACCATTTCAAAACTGTTTTTATTCAAAACGAAAGCTTTTTAACTTGTGTTGTCAGCTTTATCACTTTATCACTAGCTCTCCACCTCTGGGTTGCGCGTTCGAAACCTAAGTGGGGCAATTGTCTTGTACTGACCGTGGGTCGGTGGTTTTTCTCTGAGTACTCCGACGTTCCTCCACCTCCAAAACATGTCTGTTAATAGGACGTCAAACAAAATAAACCAAAGTATGAATTGATGTATGGGAATCATTTGAATATATTTTTGGTTGATTACTTTTATACCCAATATAGGGCGAGAGATCAAACTATCATTTTTTTAACGTCGTGCTCTATAGAATCGTAATGCTTACATATATATATATATATATAAACACACTGCTAAATAATAATAGTAATAATATAACAAAAATGTTTAAGAGAAAAAAACAAAGAATTATTCTTCGAAGTAAATCAACCGATAAATCCACTAGCTCAGTGTTATAATGGAAACACAAGGCGAGAAAACAGAAGATCAGAAGTGTGTTTGAATGCAGTCAACAGTTTTAACATATCTACTTTAAAACTTGTTGTAACACACACAAGAGTATTAAAGCAAAAGTACTGATCCCTTACTAGATACAATATTAGTGCAACGTTTGTGTCAAAATACAAATCGAATATATGTGGCACGTCTGCCCTCCGCTTTCCTCATGTCTCTTGCCTCGCTACGAATGCGCCTCGTCGCCATGTTAATGTTGTGGCTCAAAGCGATAATATCCCCATTACACAGGGCAATATCGCCACAGTAAAGAACATTTTATCGCCTCAAATCGTAATTAAATGTATGAGGAACGAGCCCTTCCAATTGTCTACCCTTGATTAAAATGACCTCGGCCCCTGGAATACATTCAGTTAATTTCACATTTCCGATGAAGGTGCAGTTTACGGGGACATATTTTAGTGCCATGTCGTGTTTAATTTGACGAAGTTAATGAAACGCCGCGGTTTGTGTACAGGTAACGGCGTTGGAGACTATCACGCGTTCAATAATTTTACACTCGATATTTTATCTCTCAATGGTCATGATATTACAATCCGCGACGAAATAGAGTCCCTCTAAGATTGATCTCTACTGCAATGTTTACACGGCTGCAATGCATGGATAATTATCTTTTAAGTACTTCTCAACAATTTCAAAAAATGGCTCACTAGATCCATGCGTGGAAACGGACTGAGATAGCTCAACAATAAAACAAAGGGAAGGGACTCTGATAAATCATAATTTCATTGGTTCGACGTTTGTGGTTTGTGTTTCTCGAAAAGCTGAGAAACGAACCCGTCGTGGCTGTGTCTTAGGACAAGACACTTGGATTACTCTGGATAGCATGCGACGTTCAGTGAGGTTGCCGCCCGCTACTTAAAGGGTATCCCGCCTCAAAATGACCCTTACTATTCACAAAGTGATGAAGCCGACAACCATACACACCAAGTAATGGACGTCCTATTGGGGTCATGACCTGAAATTAGGAATATACATATAAAATTACATATGTAAATGCTGGTATTTCGGGACATCATACTATTTAGAAATAAGAAGTGTTGAAAATAAAATGCCGACCATAGCTACATTTGTGCAATAAATATTTGATTCCAATGAACTTCGTGGGAGGTTTTGAAACACAAACGCAGATATTAAGACGGTTACCATTCCGAAAAGCCGGCTGATCTCATTCTGTTTTTTATCTTGCATGCATCTCTAAAAATTATATTAATATTTATCAATGGTAATGGCTAAAATCCTCGCCGACGCTGAAATCCACAAAGACATAAAAGTAACATGTTTTCTTAAACATACGCGCTGGCCTACTTAACCCCGGGATTTTTTATTTGTTTATTTTCTCTTCCAGTTCCAATTGAAAATGTGTTGTCAGCGCGAGTGTACATTGTTGCTTGATTAAGGTGTGGGCATGCGCAGAATGAAGATAGGGATGGTCCTAATTAAGAAGAGACTACTGCAAAGACACATTTGTCGAAAGGTGGCGCTGCCGACCATTTCCCATGAGATCCGTGCCATTAACACTTCAACCCTAGAAACACGAGATTGTATTATGACGGGGCGATAATTGTCATGACTGCTTTCAAATATTCATCAGCGATATGAGATGGAATGGTAGGGGATTCTACGTATACGTAAACGTTCTCAAATTGTACTCGGCGAAAATAGTTTTCATGAATATTCAAAACATTGCTTTAAATAACAAAATTGGTCTGACGCAGAATGGAAGTGTTGACGTTTATATTAGGACTCCGTCAGGAGTAAAGAAGGAGTTGTATTGTTTTAACAATGGTCTCCATGGAGACGCACGTGCATACTGGAGCAGTCAGCAGACGTGTTAATTTATCGCTTCCCGGAAGTCGGTATTATTTATCTCTTAGAACCAGGAAGATGTCTGCCATTTCTACATCGAATTGTCGATCACATTTAGAAGAGGCTATACCGCTCTTCTAGACGCAACTTTTCAGATGTCAATACGAGGAGGAAGCGCTAAATTAAGAGGTCGTGTGCACCTAGACGAATTCGTATGGCATCAAAGCTGTAGACTACATATTGAAATGGAGACATCACACCGAAAGTGGATTAGTTTAGTTTAAACGTATTTTATGGACATACACAAATGACAAAGGGATTAGTCAGCAAGTTTTACCAACTTATAAACGACTTCTCCCATAATAATAACAAAATGATAAATAATAACATAGTCACATGATGGTATAATTGAAAATCCCCAAAAATGTGATAAAGAAACGAAAATATAATGATTGACATAGAGAGAGAGAGAGAGAGAGAGAGAGAGAGAGAGAGAGAGAGAGAGAGAGAGAGAGAGAGAGAGAGAGGGGGGGATGATATATAGAGTTAAATGACTTCAATTAGAAAAGAAAAAAAACATTGATATATTATATGGATAAATGGAGCATTTTGGATTAAGTTGCTTTTCTTAATTATAGGGAAATGGCATGAAAAGAAGGGGAGAGGGGGTTAGGAAGTGATAATTACTCGAATCTTCCCGACCTTCTCAAGAAGTTTTGCACAACTTTGGCGATTTTTATATTGTCAGCTGAGGAAATATTCGTGTCACCATTGCAAAGTACATATACAATAACAGGACCGTACCAGGTTAAATCAGCAATAAGAGTTCCTCTTGAGGTATTGTACAGGGGACAGTTAAGGAAAAAAATATGGGAATCTTCACAGGGATGTCCACATTGACAAGCAGGTGCATCACCGAGATTGGCTCTAAAAAGATCATAGCTTAGTGCACTTGCTCGATTTCTTATTCTGTTGTGTAGAATATTTAGTTTTCGAGGACCATAGCTGATAAAATGCTTGTCATATATACTGTTTACTGTCATAGATTTTTTTAGATTAGATTTGAAGGAACTTTAAGTAGGCGAGTTTCTGATAGTGTTATATAAGTCATTCCATAGTTTTGAAGTAGAAGGAAAGAAAGACTTTTTTTGATATTTGTAGACGAAAGTGTTGTTCCCTAAATAAATCTGCATTTCGTAAATTATAAGGAGCTATGTTGCCAACATACATTGGTAGTAGGTCGATAAAAAAAACTAGGTGCCAGATTATTGGCTACGGAATAGAATAAGGAGAGTTTCCGAGCATCTCTTCTCTTCGAAAGGGGTAACCAACCGGTTTCTAGATATAAGAACTCTGTTTTTGTGAATATGGGCAGCCCTGTGACTCTTCTTGCGGCCTCTAGATTTATCTTTTCTAATAACAATGAATTTGTTGTACCGCAGTTGTCCCATACTTCACATGCATTTTCAAGTAATGGTCGTATATAGGTAAGGTACATTTTTTTCTAATGTGTTCCTGTTTAAAATAAGTTTTAATTTACGGAGGGTGGCTATAAATTTAGTTACTTTATTGACTATAAATTCTACATGTATGTTCCACTTACAATCATCGGAGAGAATGACTCCTAGGTGTTTATGGTGGTTTGTTATTTTAAAGTGGATGAAGCGTGATCAATGTGAAATGAGAATAAGGAATCCGGCTCCAACCGATCCCAGTCACTCAATAATGTAATACCAAGCAAAACAATCGATACGACACAAGCGTGTGATCATAATCCGATTTAGTTGATATGGTGGACAACTAAAAATATCTTGGATTCATGAAAAGTTTAACTGAAATAAATCCGACAGTTGTAAAGCGATCTTTTTAACCTTCAATGTATAGATGTTGGGGTTTTATTTTTGCGCTCAATCTCTTTCTAAAATATTCAAGAGACACAAACATCAGAGTTTCTGTTCAAAGCTGAATGGCCCTGTCACACTGTTGCGTATGAGAGAAACGTATGCGTTGCGTATGAAAATTCATAATATAATTTTCATACGCACAAAAAGCCCTAGAAAATACAGAATTGTGCGTATACTTACCGTATTGAACCTACATGTATGAGTAGCGTATGGCCAGCGTTTGACAGCGAATATCAGCGAATGTCAGCCTATGACCAGCGTATGTCAGCGTATGAACAGCGTATGGCCAGCGCACTCTGCGTATGGTTAGCGTATGAGTAGCGTATGAACCGAAATGGGAGCCTATATATACACTTTATCAAAACGCTGGTCATACGCTGAGAATATGCTGGCCATACGCCAATAATACGCTAGTTGTACGGGCGGGGTTAAATGGTAGTTTGGGTTACAATAGTGGGTGATATTAGATGCTGGGTGAGGTTCCAATTTGTAGGTAGGGTTAAAAAGTTGGTGGCGTAGTATAGTAAAGGAACTTATTTAACTCTGTGGCGGCATTCTACTACAATACAATTAAACAGTAACGACTGTGTCTATACGGGGTCGGGTGGCGTAGTGGTAATACAGTCGACAGACAACTATGATTAGGATTATCTGCCCGACCACGTGGGTATTCTCTGGCAGTAATACCCTTGGCACGCTTCACTCGTGGCTAGCAAGAGTGATCAATATGTTGAATCAATTGATAACCGTTCTGTTCGTTATAAGACATTTTTTCACATGATTATTTCAGTGGACGATGAACAAATATCGTACTAAAAACATCCTTTTCTGCCACATGTTTATGTAAGTATTATTTTTATTTGTTTGATTGTTTGTATAGAGCGTATCAATTCATGCAAGTTTGTGATACGTAGACATTGTCATCATAAACCACAGGCCTTCTTCCGATTATCATTGTGAAGGATTTGCAGATAGAAATATATGATGTTTCGGTTACCTTCTTTGAAAAATGTGGTGTCTGCAATGGTTTCAAAATGTCCAACATCACTTATTACCGAGACAAGTATATAACGGGATAATAAAGAAAAATGCTGTTGTGGTGTCGCTTGGTCGATGATTTCAATCGTAACATAAATTATGACATACCGATATTTTTTCCCAGACATTTAATCTCCGAACATATCACGTCATGACGTGACACTAAGTTCATGACGTCACATCGCCTCATGGCATCACATGTATTTTGCCAACAAATCAAACGTTGGCGGGAACGTCATGTAAAGATCGTACGATTGGGTACATTTCGAATGGCAAGATGGACAGAACCAGAAACCAGGTCGACGTTATGGCGGTGTATCTCAAAGATCTGATGTTATGTTGGATTTTCATCTTCACCAAAGCTTTATCAATGCCTCACAGGACTCTGAGACGAATCCGAGAGGTAAGTGCGTTTTGATTTAGCATCTAAAGCATGAGTCGCCGAAATATTACGATGATACAAATGCACATTTAGTATTTAAAACAACGCCTCGTTGCGGTATATTAAAAATATACCGTAAACCGTGTGGTGCGATTTCGTTCAAGTCCAAGTGGTAAACTCTGAGAGAGTAATGTGGGATTTCAGGGATTAGCCTCGTCTGTTTGATTTGTGTTGGGATGGGAATAATAGGAGATATACTGTACATTGTTAAAATATATCAATGTGGTAGAAGGGAGATTACTCCCAAACGTGAAGGACGTGCGAAAAATTTCATTCAAACTTCAAAAAAAGTTTTTTGTTTGTTTTCCCTTTCATATTAAGCACCTTATTAAGGGGTTTCAGTCAGAAAAGTATGCGGTCAGACCGGTTATATCAGTGTATGATGTTCTAATAAAAAAACAAAAACAAACAAACAAAAACACACACAGTTACACACACACATGCTGACCAAGTATTGAAGCGCTTTGGAATATGAGTTAGAATAGAAAGTAATTCACTTTTTACTCTACGTTAGTACATACTCATCGCTTTAATTATTTAATTTGAACACAAGGGTCTGGCCGCTTAATTGTAAAATGAAGTCAACAATGTCGATGCGTATCAGAAAACGTGAACAATCATGCATAGTTAGTTGTTTTCAGCGATATTCTTCGTATCGCAGTCGGGTCATAACAATATCCCAGAAAAGCATATGAATTTTGTTTTGTATATTTACTGTCACCAAAAACGTCAAGTTTTTGTGTTTGCCGTGGGTATCTGGGTACCCATTGGTGACTGAGCTACTGTTCAAATAGAACGAATATTCATACCCCGCCTACACTGCTCTCCGACAGGGTATGAAGTCCCTCCCATTGCCGATAGTGTAGCAAGCCCCGATGTGATTCGCATTAGGCTAGCTATGATTGTAATTTTCCCGGATAAAAAAATACATGTAAATTAAGGATTCTGGAATCTATTATTCAATTTAATAATAAACAAGAGTAGCAACTACCATTTTCAAACACATTGGAATATTCGATAAATTACCTTAGCTTTCTTCACAACAAGTAGATCCTTATAAGACTCCACGGGTTCTTCAAACAACATGCTTAATATATCTGTATGCGAAGAAATATCGTCTATTAAAATGAAGTGTGTCCGCGGTAGTTCTGCTGGAAGTTTGACCTGGGACCGGCAAATTCAAAAAATATATATATACTAAGAATTCTGCACCAAAAATGAAGATTGTGGATGGGAATCGCCATTCTAAACGTAAAGTCGTTTTCTGGGACAATTGTATCATGCTTAGTGGAATCTATTTTGTTTTGATATCCTCAATGTGTTATAATGAAGGCGCGTCTCGACTTACTTTCACTGTCGGTATCGAAACTGTCTCTTATTACACATGCTATAGTTTCCATATTACAGATTTTTAATTTGATGTTCAGATTGTCACGATAATTGATTTTTCTTCATCTTTATTTCTAATATTATCCACGATCAGAGTGATGTTTAACACAATGTCTGTCATAATGTATGCGGGTTGTTGTGTATCTAAATTGTTGAATGCTGATTTATACATGTACATACAAGGTTAGTAGTCGCGATCACATACAGGGTCCATAGTCTCAATTACATACAGGTTCCAAAGTCTCGATTACATACAGGTTCCAAAGTCTCGATCACATACCGGGTCTAGTCTCTCGATCACATACAGGCTCCATAGTCTCGATCACATACAGGTTCCATAGTCTCGATCACATACAGGGTCCATAGTCTCGATCACATACAGGGTCCATATTCTCGATCACATACAGGGTCCATAGTCTCGATCACATACAGGGTCCATAGTCTCCATCACATACGGGGTCCATGGTCTCGATCACATACAGGGTCTATAGTCCATAGTTGGCATGAGTTCCCCACTCTGTATACATGGGTCGTACGTAGGAAGTCCAAATGTTTCCGAAAATGACCAATCAAATTACTACTCATACTCATTCGGTTTTCTTTTTTCTTTCAATATCAGGTACCTACTCAAATGTCAGTGAAATTTTCCGTGAGAGGTGCAAAAGATTAAAACATTTTTTTGCTGTATCTTTATGTAAGATAAAACCACGTGCAATGGGAGACCTGAGTTTGGAAATGATTAAACCTCGCTTGTTTTCTTCTTTTTTGACTTTGAAATATTTTCTAGGATGTAAAGAATATTTTAATTTAATAGGGATTTTCTTTCAGCATAATTAAAGCATTAAGATGGAACAATTTTTGGTATTAAATTGAAATGCCATTACCTCTCTAAGGTTTCTAGGGGTTTTGAATCATGATACAAGTGTACATAAAAGATATTTCAGTGTGTAATATACAGTCAATCACAAACAGGTTAGAACTACAGAAAACTAAATTATTAATGTCATGTTTGTAGAGATTAAAAGAGAAATGGGCCAGGAACTGCCCCTTGGAGTACCCTGGAGAGGACAGGGGTACTCTCTGAGTACATTTTTTGTAGGTGGCCGTATACATTTTACCTTGATAAAATTAAACGTTGCACGTTAAACGAAGACCCTTTGTTTGATAAAAATAACGCCTCATTTTCTGTCAGCCAGAAAAAAATATCTAAAAAAAAAATAGATAAATTAAAAATCAAATCGCACAGTTTATGCAAACGCCAATACTTTTCCACACTTTGGCCACTGGCATTGCTGACAAGGTCTTGAATGATGGAGATCATTTTCTCGAGATGGCGGGCATTGACCTATGTTGTACTATTCAATTCAAACAAATTCAACTTTATAAGCACGTTTATAGCTACAGTTGTTGTAACAATATGGTTATAAACTCTCAACAAACAGAACTACATTGTAAGTGAAGAAAAAAAAATTCGAATGACTGTCAACTGGATTAGAAGGTCTGAAGTATCAAATTGGCGGTATATTCTCTTTGAGATATGAAATCAACATTAGAACTCAATAAAAGACAGATTATCCTACAATTGTGCTTAGCAGATAGAACAGCCGTAAAAAAGGTCAAAAGTCATTCACCAACAAAGTGGGCGTGACTCTTATATCAAATACATTTATTATTATGTATTAATTATTTCACCATATATGGAACAATTCGTGCAGCATTCATTAGTACGTATAGGTTATCCAGTGAGTGCAACGTTCTGAATGGAATTGACCTAAATCCGCCCATACAATAAACCGTCTTATACTTCCCCGCATAAAATGTATTTTTAAAATCTTATTTTGATACACGATGATGAATGGGTAAGAAGAAGGTTCATCTAGATCAAAACCTTAATACTGATACATTTGCTGCCATTTCGTGATACAGATGCCTTACCTCATCGCTTTCTACTGACATATTGGAGTGCGTTACATTCATCTTGGTTCATAAGGTACCAGAGTTCAGCCAAGAGGTCGCCAATGTCAATTTTTCTCAAAAGCAAATCAAAACAAAACAGAAAAAAAAACAAGAAATTTTGTAAATTATATACACTTTAGTATGCCAATGTTTGACGGAATTATTTAATTTACATTCGTTACATTGTAAAAAAGGGAAAATGATCGGTTTTTATGTTAGAAGTGAGCGACGGCCTCCATCTTGGGAACTCGGCGTTCCACGATCTCATACAGTACCTATTCGGTACAGCTTGTACGAACCCGATAAAGGAACACATGGTCACCTCTTTCGTGTTTTTATTGCATCTTCGGTGGTATGAACGCAATAAAAACGCCGTTCAATGCATTTATTTACATCAAACAAATCGTTGAAATACCATACGAGGAAAATAGAAGTCGTGATATGTTGCGACGTTGGTAACTACGACAGTCGTGGTTGCTACAAACACACCAGTTTTATTAACCAAATTAAAAGAAACAACTTAACATTGTTGTTTTATACAATTACGTTTTTAATTGATTATTCTACCATGTTTGCTATGTAACGCCAGTTTTGATTGGTTTAAAACCATGTATTATTTTCCAATAACCCACGCTCGTGCCAATAATACACGGTCGTGAGTCACGGCTGTTACAATTTTAAATATCTAATATTCACCCGTTTCATAAAAGGTTACTATAGCCGAGTGGGCTAAAGGGTTAGTCTTCCAACCAATATATTTTTATCACGACGCGAGTTCGAATCCTACGGAGGCCCCCCCCCCCCCCCCCCTCTTTTTTTTTTTTTTTTTTTTTTTCAAAATCAATGCCATATGATAGATGCTCTTGATCGTAGTACTGTATTCAAGAAATAAATTACAAGGTTTTCCCGGGGTTTCTTTGCTGTTTTTCTATTAGAAAGAGGTCGATCTCAGAACTAAACAGTACATGGTAGAATAGAAATAATCAACTTTGACTCGTGTATTGTTGCAGGATATACAACTCGGACTCGGATATTTTGCAATTTTAATTAATAACTCAGGCCTGCGGCCTTCGTTATTAATTCAATTGCAAAATAGCCTCGTCCTCGTTGTATATCCTGCAATAATACACGAATCATCGTTAATTATTTCTTAAATATATTCACAATCCACAATTTCCGTCTCGGGTTAACAATGGTTGTCAAATGCAGCCGATATTGACACATATATGGTAGATCTAGTGACGTGGTCGAATGTTCTAAAGGAACTGTACGCTTCAGTCATTTGTTGCTAGTTTACCTCGTGGTTAAGTTAAGTAGTTTAAAGTCTACTTTTTGACAAAACACTCACTTGACATTAGCTTTTTGTACAGAGATTATCGGGTGACAGGAGAAAATGCTAAAATTGCGTAAATCAGTCCTTTGAAAATGGCGCCGTCTAGTTGACGTTCTTGTAACGTCACAAAGAGACGACGTCATGATTATGTTACCGATTCCCGCGCTTATTAATCTGCTGAGCCTTTTTACACGATAAACGAAGAACATGTTTTGACGGCATTAAGCCCAAATGACAAGATACACCGCCTTTTCAACGATTTTCCATGTAATCGTTCGGTACTATTTAATAGATATCGCTGGCCAGTTATTTGTCGTTTTCCGTCGAATTTGTTAATGGAATTGAATAGAGCTTCTTTCCGGTGTATTGCGCGCGGAATGTTTTAGACATTGTCTCTGTTTGTCATTATCGAAATCATTGCGCCCGGTAAAATGATCGGGATGAAGGATCTTAAATGCAATCTACATGAGGTTGCAGATGGATAGCTTTACTGTGTCCTGTATAAATCTACATGAGGTTGCAGATAAATAGATTTACTATGTCCTGTATAATCCTACACGAGGTTGCAGATGGATACCGTTACCATTTCATGTACAGACATCCGATGTAAACATGTACATAGTAATGAAGCGGGGAACACAATTACATGCGTAATGCCATTGTATAGACACCGACGTCTCCTAAGTAATTAATGAATCTTCGTCCATGTATATTACAAGATTTATTATCGAAATTAATACACATTGAATGTCAATTTCTCTTGTCAACATCATAATACTCTACATACAGGTAACCCGTGAAACATGATTATGTAATCATTTTTTTAAATATCAATTATGCAAACAATGATAACTTATTGTTTAGCTGTTATAAATAATTGAAAACTCAGACAGACAAGGTTCACTTCAACAGTTTGTTATTCTTGGTAATAGTAATACTTATTAAATAATCGCCCATACCTGTATAGGTAATGGTGATCATCTTTAATTACATTGCACTAACCTACCGAGAGTTTATGCACGCTCATGTGTGGAAAAAGTAAATCAAATTCTTGCTCTGTTGATCCATATCATGACAAGCTTACTACTACCTGTCGTGTTCGTGTGTCTGTTAGACATAATCAATGACTTGCTTTTTTCCATTCAGAATATCGTAACGTGTTGTGTCGTTTTTCGTGATAGTTCCGGAAAATTTTCTTTTATATCAATGGCAACTGCTCCATCAAAATAAATCTCCGCCCCCGCCAATCACGGAGATGTATCACTTTAAAAAAAATCAAACATTTATAAAATTATTACCAAACGATTCCCTTCAGAAAAATATCAAAAGATTAAAAAAGTATACAATAATAGCTTTTTGACGAAGTTAGATTAATAAAATCATAAATTGACCGAACTCATAAGACAATGATAGTTTTATCATAAAATGTCTATTTTTATTTTTTTTTTAAATCAATATCTAAAAGTAACAATCGAAACGGTGAAATTGTGCATTAAAATACATCCCATACACTAATTCATACATGGTTTTATAACTTAAAAACATTCAGAGTTATAGCTTGTCTGTGTTTAAATGACGAGCAAAGCTATATAAAATTGTCGGACAGAAGTGTATAGCCAGCGTTGTACGTTTCGTTATCCTTCTTTGGGTTCCCGGAAGAATTAATAAAATACAATGCACAGATTCTACAAAAGGCTTGCAAGGCCTGCAATGCTATGGCAAATGTCTTGGGGATTAAAATGTCAACCAGCAGAGCTGACCGCCAAGCAATCTCAAAAGGTTGTTTTTAAAAAGGCGCACAAGACATGCAACGTTATAAAATGTAGTAAATATCGTGGGGATTGAACAGTTCACCAGCAGGGCAAAGGTCGATCAGCATGCGAGTGGTGGCAGGCATTGTCGTGCGATCAGCAACTGGACAAAATCAAATTACTACAAGAAATGTGCCTACAACAACCTTCAATCACCAACGACTAAAACCTTAACAAGACAAATACCACGCGTACAATCTCACGACCTCTCTAACAACGTGTGTTCTTCCATATTTATCTTCTCTTCTGTTACATCACAATTAACCAACAACATTTCCGGAATCAGGAACATTCTAATGAAATGAAAGAAGAAAAAGAAAAATGTTATATATTATAGATGTGAAACTTGAAACAACATTTTGACTAATTAGTTTTGTCAAGAGTTATGTCCCTTGTATTCGCAAACAAGGTAAGGGGCATAACTCATACTATATCTTAAGGGAATAATGTATATTTTTTTGCAAATATAAACATTTCATGTAAAGATATGGATATAACGCAATTCAAAACAGCTTCAGTCTGAGAACTGAGGCAGTTCCCCGTTACTGAGCGTAGGCCGGTGGTTTTTCTCAGGGTACTACGGCTTTTCTCCAACTCCGAAACCCTTCCCGTCCTTAAATGACCCTGACTGTTAATAGGGCGTTAAACAAAATAAACCTAACCAAACCTCCATTATGACAAGGTCATAGACTAGAAAACTAGAAGGGATGTTAAGCAAATCAAAAAGGATCCCAGAGACAGATGATGAAATATAAAACGGAAGTTAGAATAAGTCATCCCGTCCCTTTAACAGTCCGTATCTTATCCCTATTAAAAAAACAAAACAAACTGATGGATGCTTTCAGGTGATCTAGATTTCCGTTTTAATGACAGATCGACATTTTTCTAGGTCTCCGTGTTTGGTGGTTTTTGTCATCCAACCATATAACCACAAAAATGATGGAAGACGCGAAATGACACGTGTTATCGATACAGGAAGGGTGATAACTCTCAAGTATTAAGTGTTAAAGATGGTTCAAATGTCTCTTATAAAGTACATCATTTCTATCATTTTTAAATTCATGATGATAAATTCTCGATTCGTTGGTTGATAGTAGTTTTGGAAAGATATTTGTTTTTATTTTCGCATTTTGGAAAATGACGATACACCTCTATACGGAAAGTAAACATTAGGTGAAATTCGAAGAGAAATCTCATTTCAAGGGAGACATTTCTCCAAATTTTTCAGCAATACAGCTGAAAACACAAGAGTTATCTTTCCTGATATGATGGATATATTTTGGTCATGCTGCAACGTCTTTAGGTCCCAATTTCACCAATATCCATAAAACTTATGAAAAATCCTTAACTTAAAACTTCCCAAGAGGGTTTGAGTTCTCTGAGAAATTTTCGATAAACCCAATAATGTTTTCCCTATGGGGAAACTCATATGACTGGATTTACTTAATATTGATGGAGGTGTGGTGTGTTTGTCACCAAGCAATAATGGCAAACCATAAGGAAAGACATGTATTTATAGGGATAAACATGTATTTATAGGGATAGACATGTATTTATAGGGATATAACATGTATTCATAGGGGTAGACATGTATTTATAGGGATATGACATGTATTTATAGGGACGACATGTATTTATAGAGGACGACATGTATTTATAGGGATATAACATGTATTTATAGAGGACGACATGTATTTATAGGGATATAACATGTATTTATAGGGATAGACATGTATTTATAGGGATATAACATGTATTTATAGGGGTAGACATGTATTTATAGAGGTAGACATGTATTTATAGGGATAGACATGTATTTATAGGGATATAACATGTATTTATAGGATATACATGTATTTATAGGGACGACATGTATTTATAGGGATATAACATGTATTTATAGGGGTAGACATGTATTTATAGGGATAGACATGTATTTATAGGATATACATGTATTTATAGGGACGACATGTATTTATAGGGATATAACATGTATTTATAGAGGTAGACATGTATTTATAGGGACGACATGTATTTATAGGATAGACATGTATTTATAGGATAGACATGTATTTATAGGGGACGACTTGTATTTATAGGGGACGACATGTATTGATAGGGGACGACATGTATTATAGGATAGACATGTATTTATAGGGACGACATGTATTTATAGGGGTAGACATGTATTTATAGGGACAGACATGTATTTATAGGGGTAGTAATGTATTTATAGGGGTAGTCATGTATTTATAGTTGACGACATGTATTTATAGGGATTCAACATGTATTTATAGGGAAAGACATGTATTTATAGGGGACGACTTGTATTTACAGGGGAAGACATGTATTTATTGGGATAGGCATGTATTTATAGGAGAAGACGTGTATTTATAGGGATAGACATGTATTTATAGGGGACGACATGTATTTATTGGGATAGACATGTATGTATAGGGATAGACATGTATTTATAGGATAGATATGTATTTATAGGGATATAACATGTATTTATAGGGATAGACATGCATTTATAGGGGTAGACATGTATTTATTGGGGACGAAATGTATTTATAGGGGTAGACATGTATTTATTGGGATAGACATGCATTTATAGGGGTAGACATGTATTTATAGGGGACGACATGTATTTATAGGAGTAGACATGTATTTAAAGTGGACGACATGTATTTATTGGGGTAGATACGTATTTATAGGGATAGACATGCATTTATAGGGATATGCATGTATTTATAGGGGTAGACATGTATTTATAGGGGTAGGCATGTATTTATAGGGGACGACATGTATTTATAGGGTAGACATGTATTTATAGGGATAGGCATGTATTTATAGGGATAGATACTGTATGTATTTATAGGGGTAGACATGCATTTATAGGGTAGACATGTATTATAGGATGGACATGTATTGATAGGGATAAACATGTATTTATAGGGATAAACATGTATTTATAGGGATAAACATGTATTTATAGGGATAAACATATATGTATAGGGACGAAATGTATTTATAGCGATAGACATGTATTTATAGGGGTAGACATGTATTTATAGGGATAGACATGTATTTATAGGGATAGACATGTATTTATAGGGGTAGACATGTATTTATAGGGATATAACATGTATTTATAGAGATAGACAGGTATTTATAGGGACGACATCTATTTATAGGATAGACATGTATTTATAGGGGACGACTTGTATTTATAGGGGACGACTTGTATTTATAGGGGACGACATGTATTGATAGGGGACGACATGTATTATAGGATATACATGTATTTATAGGGACGACATGTATTTATAGGGGACGACATGTATTTAGAGGGGTAGACATGTATTTATAGGGACAGACATGTATTTATAGGGGTAGTAATGTATTTATAGGGGTAGTCATGTATTTATAGTTGACGACATGTATTTATAGGGATTCAACATGTATTTATAGGGAAAGACATGTATTTATAGGGGACGACTTGTATTTACAGGGAAGACATGTATTTATAGGGATAGGCATGTATTTATAGGAGAGGACGTGATTATAGGGATAGAATGTATTTATAGGAGTAGACAGTTTTTTTAGGGCACATGTATTTTGGAAGACATGCTTTTTGAGGGGTGACATGTATTTATAGGGTAACGTTTTATAGATAGACTTATTATAGGAGTAACGGTATTTTTGGGGGACACATGTTTATAGGAAGCTGTATTTGGGGGGTGACATGTTTTTAGGGGTTGACAGGTTTTATGGGGACGCATGTATTTTTTGGGGATAGCTTTTTTAAAGGATAACGGTTTTAAAATGGGAGTGAGTTTATTTATAGGAGTAACGGTATTTAAGGGGCGACTTTTTATTGGATCGACTGTTTTTTAAAAGGATAACTGTATTTTAGGGTCACTGTTTTTAGGGATGTCTGTATTTATAGGGGTAACAGTTTTTTATGGAGAAAAGGTATTTATAGGGGACGACATGTATTTATGAGGTAGACGTATTTAGGGGTAAATGTTTTATGGAGTAGTCTTTTTATGGGGGACGACATGTTTTAATGGGATACAACATGTATTTATAGGGAAAGACATGTATTTATAGGGGACGACTTGTATTTACAGGGGAAGACATGTATTTATTGGGATAGGCATGTATTTATAGGAAAAGACGTGTATTTATATGGATAGACATGTATTTATAGGGGACGACATGTATTTATTGGGATAGACATGTATGTATAGGGATAGACATGTATTTATAGGATAGATATGTATTTATAGGGATATAACATGTACTTATAGGGATAGACATGCATTTATAGGGGTAGACATGTATTTATTGGGGACGACATGTATTTATAGGGGTAGACATGTATGTATAGGGATATAACATGTATTTATAGGGATAGACCTGCATTTTTAGGGGTAGACATGTATTTATAGGATAGACATGTATTTATAGGGATATAACATGCATTAATAGGGATAGACATGTATTTATAGGAGTAGACATGTATTTATAGGGGACGACATGCATTTATAGGGGTAGTCATGTATTTATAGGGGTATAGACATGTTTTTATAGTGGACAACATGTATTAATTGGGGTAGATACGTATTTATAAGGAAAGACATGTATTTATAAGGATAGAAATGTATTTATAGGGGTAGAAATGTATAAATTTATAAATGTAGAAATGTATTGATAGGGGTAGTCATGTATTGATAGAGGTTAACATCTTTTAGGAATAGACACGTATTTATTAATGTAGACATGTTTTATAGGGATAGCCACGCATTAGTAGGGGTAAACATGTTTTATAGGGATAGCCACGCATTAGTAGGGGTAGACATGTTTTATAGGGATAGCCACGCATTAGTAGGGGTAGACATGTATTTATAGGGATAGCCACGCATTAGTAGGGGTAAACATGCTGAAAAAAACACCAATCTCTGAAGCTGCACCCATGTGCCGGCAGCAATTATCAAAATTTCTTTGATTATACCTCACTAACGTTTAAAATTTTGCTGTTGTATAATAGTTTATAGAAGATATTGCTTTGTCTGTTTGTTGTGCTTGGTTTATACCACCTTGAACATATATAGTGTCATTTGAGGCGGAGTCTCCTTGTAGTAGTCGGTGACTACCTCACTAAACAACATACGGTAGGCCCGTTTCTTAGCTTCCCAAGAAACACAATCCGACACGGATATTACATACAGAGACCGTTGAAACACGCATCTGGGATGTTCACTCCGAGGTTAAGTGTTCGGCGCTCTGGCCGACTGAAATATCGCCTCAAATCAACTAACTTATGGAAGGTAAATACCAGGTGAATATTATTTATTCATCCATTCATGAAATAATTATGTAAAAATCCTATAAACGTGTCCTCAGACAGCTCCACATAGTATGCAAGAGGTAAATGCATATTTCTACATGAACCTTGTCCAAGTTATGACGATTCAGAGCTGTGACGTCATAAAAAATGGGCCCTTTTGTGACCCCGTCTCGTCTGTAGGTGTCCTCTTCAGATGTTATAGTTATGACGAGGTGACCAAAGCACCACATACATAAATAAACAATCCCTCTAAATTTGAAGTGAGTCTACGTACATATGTACGTATACAAGTATTTTGCTTCGTGATGTATACACAACAACCGCACGGACATGCCACATGGACAGTCCTGATGATGATCAAACGATTTCTGCAATTTCGATTAATTCGATATAAATGTGAGAAGAGACTCCCATCAGGAATGTACAAAAACTACATAAAATACATTTTGAGAGAACTTTGAAGTTGGCCAACGAGGTGATTACGTCATTAAGACATGCGAATATTTATTATGGTCAGATATACCTATAAAACATTAGAAATCAACGTTATACGGACAAATATTTCGCTATTTGTCATAGAACCTTTCTATAAATCACTTTCGAGTGGTTAAAACTCGTGTCATATCCTAATCATTTTGGACGAAAACAACCTGTTAAACAGCCGACATGTCGTGTCATTTTCTAGATGTAACGGAACCGCCGGCGATTATACACCCCGAAACACCTGTGCTTTACACGACAAATGTCCTCCCAAATCCCGCAACTTTTTCATTCCTGACTTACGTAATCTGAGGAGTTGCCCCTAGCTTGAGGAGTGCTTGCTTGTCTATAAATTTTACTGATAACAGAATAACGCGCCCTCGAGGACAATAAAATATCTAAATTTTCTGAAAGCTTACGTAATATGAATTGTCATTGGTGGATCTTTATCTACAATGTACCTATATTCAGATTAGTATATATCTCAATCTGCACTTACGTTTGTAAGACCAATCCCGAAACATTATTCGCGTTTCTGAAATTCTTGTTGAAAACATCGAGTTCTAAACAAACTAAATTCACTTAGATGTATTATTTCACAAAAAATAATTACTACGATTTTAATGATTTGTGAGGATTTTGTCTTACATTGTATGAGGTATTTTTATTCAAGTCCGTTTCCTTTTTTTTCATTTTGAAGTCCAGCTATTTCCTCCTGTTTAGATTAGCTTTCTGGATCCACTGATTCAATCTCTGAAATCGATATTGAATTATTTTACATTATGTTAATATTCTATTGAGGGAGAACAAAAACGAAATGTAATCAGTTTATATTTATAGTCTTTGGGTTATTTAATTAAAGTTATTTGTTTCTTATTTCACACAAAGAAATTTAAGGCATTGAATAACTGCCATTATACCAAAAGAATACAGTGAAAAATATGACAATTATGATCGTGTCTCAATCTGTTGTCAGTGTTACTCAAACAGGGGCTGGGATGACCTTACCGAGAGGCGTGTCATAAAGTACACAATGATTGGCTAGATTACATGTACATAAGTATAGTAGATATACACTCCGCTCAGGTGTAATAAACATTGTCTACCGCCAATAATTAAAGAATGTTGCCTGCAGGTAATATATAGGTATCAGGGCATGCGCCGAATTCAACTTCCGGTACTTGACTCATGATTGATGCCATGGGGTAGATGTGTATAATGATAAAAATCAAACGAAAAGCACACCCGTCGGCACATGTATATAAGTGTAGTGAACGCGCTATTGTTCTGGGATATTGTCTTAGGTGTGCTAACTACACACATTCACCTGTCAACATTAGGTATCTGTTCTTCGCTTCATTAAATATTTATACAGTTCGCTTAAACAGACAGGTATATATCTATATACATTTTCGCGCTGAATATCATACAAAGTTTTATATAAATTATAAACTTTCCCCGAAGAAATCGGCTTTTCTTCATCTACAATTGACGATGTATTTCCTCGACATATATTTGTGGATTTTGATGTCACTTCGGTTTGGGATTTTTACATTTCTGATACAAATCTCCGAGCAGTTGCCTTTGTACGATTCTCGCCATAACTTGACCGGGGAGGAGTACGATCCGGAAGATGCCATGTATGTAAGTAAAAATCTTAGTTACAAAATTTCTTAATGCAAATACAAAAAAAAAAGAAAAAAAAAAAGTACCATTTTCCACGTGCTGTTACTTATGGGTAAACGTAAATATGATATGCACGTGCCGTCATTTACACGCGCACGTGCCGTTATTTATACATTAACGTTAATTCCTTGGGCACACGTTTACTATGTGCTAATGTGCAACTTTGTAAATGTCTACTTCACGCACAAATGTATACGAGTTTAATTCCAATTTACACGTATCCTTCCCTCAATATACATGTCCACGTGTGTATGGCTTAGGGATAAAGAAAACGGCGTATCGTGGTAATTATTCAGAGGTTTCAACATTTTATCATTACTCATATATCATTCATCATGTTTTACACATACATTTTCCATCCATTGTCCACTAGAATTTGAATAATGGTTTAATTATGTAATAATGTCCTAAAACATGACAGCTTGAAATTAATATTATTAATATAAAAAATAAATGACCAACGATTAGATAATGTTGTCGTATTCCAGTTAACGTACATGTATTTATGCCTTACCACTTTTTCATGGATATAAAGCTGAGCATTTCACATCATATTGCACACCCGTGTCACCAACGTGGACATGCATGGGCGTGCGCACACTTCACGTGTCATATCAGTGTCACTTCAAAGGTCGTTAGTTACGTACGTAAGTTACGTGGAGACAGGCTGTCGGCTCCATCAACTTAAAAATACCTACATTATATTGTTATTAGGCATGTATCTTTTCGTCTCTTTTCGCTGAATTTGCTTTTGAAGAATATTTATGGACGGAAAACAGGGATATAAGCAGCGGCATTTAAGAGGGGGACTTACAAGTTATGTCCTAAACGATGGATGTACCGCTATCATCAGTAAGGACGGACATACCATTGATTTCGGTAACGATAGATGTATAGCTATCATAATTAAGGACGGACATACATGTACTATTAACATCCGTAACGATGGATGTGTCGCTATCATCATTAAGGACGGACATACATGTACTATTAACATCCGTAACGATGGATGTGTCGCAATCATAATTAAGGACGGACATACATGTACTATTAACATCCGTAACGATGGATGTGTCGCAATCATAATTAAGGACGGACATACATGTACTATTAACATCCGTAACGATGGATGTGTCGCAATCATAATTAAGGACGGACATACATGTACTATTAACATCCGTAACGATGGATGTGTCGCTATCATCATTAAGGACAGACATACTAACCTCCGTAACAATGGATGTACCGCTATTATCATTAAGGACAGACATATTAACCTCCGTAACAATGGAGGTACCGCTATCATCATTAAGGACAGACATACTAACCTCCGTAACAATGGAGGTACCGCTATCATCATTAAGAACAGACATACTAACCTCCGTAACAATGGAGGTACCGCTATCATCATTAAGGACAGACATACTTTTAACCTCCGTAACAATGGATGTACCGCTATCATCATTAAGGACAGACATACTAACCTCCGTAACAATGGATGTACCGCTATCATCATTAAGGACAGACATACTTTTAACCTCCGTAACAATGGATGTACCGCTATCATCATTAAGGACAGACATACTAACCTCCGTAACAATGGATGTACCGCTATCATCATTAAGGACATACATACTATTAACCTCCGTAACAATGGATGTACCGCTATCATCATTAAGGACAGACATACTAACCTCCGTAACAATGGATGTACCGCTATCATCATTAAGGACAGACATACTAATGACCCCCGTTACGATGGTGTATCGCTATTACATGTATCATTAAGGACGGACATACTATTGACAACTGTAACTGACCTAGATATAAGTAACGTCCGTAACGGCAGAGGCTTTTCTTGAAGTTCGTCAACGAGTATATACTCTAAACTTAATAGAACCTGGTTTCCCAGTTTCAACGTACCTTGATACGAAAAATAAATCTCTACCTATATAGAAGACTAAACTGTAAAAAGTTGTCTACAAAAAACAAGTGCGTATCACTTAATCCACACACACAAACGTATGACATAAGATTATATATAATGTCCACTTAACATCCGCATTTGCATAAATAATGATACAAATGCAAATATTTATATATGTGTATACTATAGACAATTAAGTCGTTAAGGTCTACTCAGTCAGCCGGGAGACAACGTAACCCCTAACACTGAAGCGTACACTGTTATAATCATGATGAAGTTAAGGTCGATTGGTATCTAGTATCATTATTATCATAATAACTATGGAAATGTAAGACAATATTATTATTCCGTAAACAAAAATATGTATGATTTTTGTCAAGCGATGACCTTAAGGGTGTATGCTACCTTCATGGTTCGTAGAGGCTTCAGAATGTATGCTACTTGTACCTAATTGTGACCTGGAGACTTGAGGATGTATGCTTCCATACCCTGACGCAGAGGCTGTAGAATGTATGCCATATGCACATATTTGTGACTTAGAGACTTAAGGATGTATGCTATCTTACTGTGACTTGGAGGCTTCAGAAAGTATGCCATATGTACCAACTTGTGATCGACTTAAGGATGTATCCTACCTAACTGGTAGGTGGGGGGGGGGTTCAGAATGTATGCCATGTCAAAGACCTATATTAATGGGATTCGAAACATCCGCTTATCTCGCCGAGTCACGACCTCATCTATATTGTTCTTATAACCGGAATTATATTTAGCACGAGATCTAGCGAGACCAAGCGCTGCGGCTGCGCACTACATGTAGGTGGATATCGGAGTTGTTTAT
The DNA here is from genome assembly GCF_902652985.1 of Pecten maximus. Classification (NCBI taxonomy): domain Eukaryota; kingdom Metazoa; phylum Mollusca; class Bivalvia; order Pectinida; family Pectinidae; genus Pecten; species Pecten maximus. Next base: position 17,942,529 of record NC_047032.1, on the reverse strand, counting down.
ATTAGTGACATGTGCCGTGCCAAGACATGGCGACGGCTATATGTGCACATGTGTCACCGTTTGGCCGAGATAACTTCACACGGGCGACAGTTATACCTGTGCACTGTAAAGTATATCGGCAGATGTCAACAACGATAATTAAGTAGTTAAAGTGTCTAACCGAAAAAAGCACCATTTCCCCGTTGAAGATTCATATGGAAAGTGTCGTCTGATAATTTAGATGTATTGTTAGAGAAATATACTGACGACGATTTTTATATTTCGTATATAGGTCTCTGGCCATATGTACCAACTTGTGATCGACTTAAGGATGTATCCTACCTAACTGGTAGGTGGGGGGTTCAGAATGTATGCTACATGAACCCAATTATGATATGGATACTTGAGGATGTATGCTACCTTATTTGATGTGGGGGGCTTCATAATGTATGTATTCAATTGTGACCCGGATATTTAAGGATGTATGCTATCTTACTGTTACGCGGATGCCCCAGAATGAAAGCTACATGTACATAATTTTGACATGGAGACTTAACGATATATGCTACCTAACTGTTAGACAGAGCGACGTCATAATGTATCCTATCTTATGGTCTGATGTATACTTAAGAATATGTTGACATGCAGACATACTATTTCTCTCATCCCTACCGGTATCATACTGGTCTGTCCAGGTAAATACACCCATGCTTGCTGTGTGTGTATTACCTCGTTTCCGGTGTAGGATAGCCACGCGCGCGCAATGATACAAAAGTAGGTCGCCGAACCGAAAGTAGATCTATCTATAAACATTTCAACAATACATTGAATTAAGATATGTAATCAGATAATATATTTTTTATTTATGATATAAATTATGTAAAAAAAAAACACGTTCTTTTATTGTTTTTTATTAATAAAACATGGAACTATATTTTCACGCGAAAGGACACACTAGTTTGGCCGACATCAAGTGATTTGGCTTCGCTTGCAATGACAGGGCTGCTAAAACAACGTTAGACTGTGGAAATGAATGGTTTCCTTCGTTTTTAGAACAGCAAACGGCGTTTGCATATATGGGGTATGGTAAATCGATTGGCGCTGTTCTTTTTTTTATTATATGCAGTAGAAAAAAAGTTTGGATTGAGAAAAAATGGCGTCTATCTGAGAAAGCTATCGACAGATAGTGCCTATTTTTGCATATTTTAGGTTGGGGAATGAGAGAAAAATACTCAATCATATGTGGTTCATGTAGGATAGGGATATTTCATCCTCTGGGTCACAAAATGTGGTAAAACCCTCGGCGGAGCCTCGGGTTTTACCACATATTGTGACCCCTTGGGTGGAATATCCCTATCCTACATGACCACATATGATAGAGTCTTATAGTATCTACCAATGTTTATATTGGGCGTTGAGATTTAAGGATGACTTACTATGTACTTACAATTTGTCAAGTTTTCTTTGAATATGTACCTCACTGAACAACATACAGAGAGCCCGTCGCATGCAATCCAATGTAATTAGGGTGAAATGTCTCGCCCAAGGTCATAACACCACGACTGCTAAGACAGGCCCGTTTCTCAGCTTCGCGAGAATCACAAATTCGATACCATTCGATATAATTCAATTTATTTCCAAATGCTACATAGCATATAGGATTTCAAGATACATATATGTCATATAACAATTCATGCATACAAAATGACGGAGAACTAATTCTGACTATTACTGAACCACACTAAAATTACAAAATACAGGTGACATGTCTATAGTATGCTAATTACACTATGACGTTGTTAGCATCATATACATTGTACATATCTTTTTTTTTTATAATTCTTTTATATTTTGAAGATTTCTTTTTTCACATATTAAAACAATAGACATGGATGACAAAGATAAAAAACAAAAAACAAAAAATCATACATACACACACTCTTACACATACATGCTGTGATGATGATGATGATCATCATATCATCATCATCATCATCATCATCTTGCATCATCATCATCATGTATCATATAAGTAAACATGCATTATCATCATATGTTATCACCATAATGCATCATTATCAACATATATCATCATCATCATCATGCATCATTATCAGCATATATCATCATCATCATGAATCATATACATCATCACGCATCATCATATATCATCATCATCATCATCATCATCATCATCATCATCATCATCATATATCATCATCATCATCATCATCATCATGCATCATATACATCATCATCATCACGCATCATCATATATCATCATCATCACGCCTCATCATTATCAGTATATATCATCATCATGCATTATATATCATCATCATCATGCATCATATATCATCATGCATCATATATCATCATCATCACGCCTCATCATTATCAGTATATATCATCATCATGCATCATATATCATCATCATCATGCATCATCATCATCATGCATCATATATCATCATCATCATCATGCATCATATATCATCATCATTACGCATCATCATCATTATAGTCAAACACACATCGTCATCATAATCTTAATCATCATCATGCAACGTCATGCATCATCATCATCACGCATCATCATTATCAGTATATATCATCATCATGCATCATATATCATCATCATCATGCATCATATATCATCATGCATCATATATCATCATCATTACGCATCATCATCATCATATATCATCATCATCATCATGCATCATTATCATCATATATCATCATCATCATGCATCATTATCATCATATATCATCATCATCATGCATCATATATCATCCTCATCACGCATCATCATCATTATAGTCAAACACACATCGTCATCATAATCTTAATCATCATCATGCAATGTCATGCATCATCATCATCACGCCTCATCATTATCAGTATATATCATCATCATGCATCATATATCTTCATCATCACGCATCATTATCATCATTATAATCATCCTTCTCATGAACATGCTTCTTTTACTTTCTGCACACAGCTCACTCATGTACATTCACACCTATTCTCACACACATATAGCAGACTCACTTCACAACAAACACACACACAGATGCAAAAACATATCCTCACACACAAGGACAAACACATGAACAAATTACACATATAACCATTACACATCCTATCAAGGAGAGAGAGAGAGAGAGAGAGAGAGAGAGAGAGAAAGAGAGAGAGAGAGAGAGAGAAAGAGAGAGAGAGATAGTGAGAGAGAGAGGGGGAGATTACATTCGAATTCCTTGTTTATTGATATAAGTAGAAATTTTGAGATGAAATACAGGTGACATGTCTATAGTATGCTAATTACACTATGACGTTGTTTGCATCATATACATTGTACATATCTTGCTAACTTACGAATTTCGCCAATATTATTGACACACAGTAATTGGATAAGTTTATACATTGATGGTTTGCGCCAGTAAAATGGTTTGATGTGTTTTTTTTCTTAAATCATGAAAACTTTTGCATACTAAAATAAAACGATACTCATCTTCAATATCTTGTCTACATTTAGTACAAAGTCTTTGGGCGAACTTGATTCTAGCTTGCCGTTTGTGCCGTTTGCCGATTTTGAGCGTACATTCAAGCAAAGCGGCTCAGTTGCAATATGGCCGACATAGACCAAAACAAATTTATTTTTTATTTATCTTATATATTTATTTATTTATAAATAAACATATTCCAAAAGCATTGTAAACATCGAACGCTGCAGAACAATCAATATCAACCTACGTGTATTTTGCAATATATATGACTGAAATAGCCTAAAAGACTCAAAACAACTTGAAATTCTTTAACTTATCACTTAATCTAATCATTCGGTTGAACATGACGCCATCTTGTTTGCCGGTGTGCCGGTGCTTCCAAACCGGCAGGAATTTACGCCGATCGGCACGTGCCGATATTGTGCGCGCATATTCGGGACACAATCAAGTAATTTTGCCGCCTATCCGCCTTGCCGCCGGCACACCGGCACGCCGGAATCAAGTTCGCCCTTTGTTCTCTTGGTATTACCGACACGAGTAGAACCACTCGGATCTTCACGTGTGGTCGGCGCTCTAACCGACTCATCATCAGCTACCGCGGCTAGAATGCTAAAATGATATGCTTCAATGCCCGCGCTTACACAGGTAGGCCAGATGGCTGTTTTAGCAAATATGTATGATCGTTAACCTCGCCTGCTCGAGTTTTGAGCCAGAATGTCCAACAAAGTGAGATGAGGATGTGAAATGCACGTATCGTGCTGTTGAGAGTTTTAACATTTCTAATGTTTCACGAATTTTACCGAGAATCTGTTGATGCGATGTAAAGCATATATCAACTATGAAAATTTGTATCTGCATGTTCTGAACCGCTCATAGCGAGATGTCATCAGCACTTTTGTTCCAATCACAAGTTTCCTGGAATATGATCATACATGGAGCCCAAGGAGATATACAAGCGTTGATTATATATGTAGTATGTGTATTGAAGAGAAAAACATTTTTTTTTCTTTTCTCCCCTTTGTGACCTTGTTGAACTCGCAACGCCATCAATGTCTAATTATACGCCTGTGTCATAACCGCATACCACGCGTATTAATTATATTAATTAGATGAATTTTATTTACTGCTCATTAGCATTAGGCCTTCTTTTAACTGGAAATTGATGCTTTTCGCTGAGGTCGTGAAACACAGTCACCAAGCTCGAAATGGTACCTACTCAGTAATTGTGTTTGAAGAGTTCATATCGTGAAGAAGAAAACTTCTTTTAGACATTAGTCATATCATCACTGAGTATTTTCATACAAAATTAATTCAAGATGATTATTACCAACACGATTTTGGGGCGGAAAACCCAGAAAAGGCGGAAGAGTCTACCAGTGAACGGTACCAAATCTATAATGTTATGTTGATGTCTATGAATGGGTGAGGCTTTTCATTGAAACATGACGTCTTGTTTGGTAACACCCAAATTTTATCTGTATAAATACAACCATTTTTAATTTCATCTTTGACGTTACGCCCTATCTGTGAAGGCTACAATGTTCTCCCAAACTTTTGATTGACGAATTCATCTCCTTATATTATTCATAACCCAAAACTCCTTATGCACAGCTCCCTATGTTTCATTTGGAAGGCATTGCGTTATGAAGTCTGTGATCAGGTCCATGATTTTAATGCCGTTTTAGTGTGGAATTAAGATAAAAGTTGATTGTATTTTAACAATTCATATTTTATGATTATATAAAAAGCTGACCAGTCTGTGTTCATTATATTCATTCGTCCTATGAATTATCTTTTAAGACAAGCCTTAGAATTGACCCTAATGTGCCCACTACATGAATTATACAAGTTGGAATTGAGTGATCAACCATGTCAGAAGTGGATCATAGTATACTACTAGTTAAGTGTGGCACAGAGACTCAAATGTATCTATTTCGACGATTACAATTGAATATCCGTTATTTAATTATTTGTCATGCCGAACGTATCAACCTAATCATTTAATTTAGGTTCCTAAATGTTTGTTATTCGCCCTATATTCAGCAATTACCATAACGTCAAATAAAAAAAATCTACCGCAAGACGTCTCCAGGCTAAAATCATGTTTGACACGACCCTTATTTTAACCATACATAGAGTTTGCTAAGATAAATCTGCAAAAGTAATTTTGACATAGCCCTACATACCGACCTTACCATAAACGTCTCCAGGCTAAATTAATCTTAAACACGACCCTAATTATTAACCATACATAGAGTTTGTTAACATACATCTGCAAAAGTAAATTTTCCAATTAGAACCTGCTACACCAAATGTAACAAGAGATGAAAAAGGAAACGATCAGACCGGGATTCAAACCCGGGACCCCGGAACTCAGAAGGCATGTTTGGCCTAGATACCAGGAAAACGACAGAGTAATGTAATGAGATGTATGTATGAAACATAACGTCCCTTCATATGATCTAAAAACGATGTGTTGTAGTATAAATATTTCCATAGAACATGTAAGTTCATGTTTCTATATAATTCCATTGTCTAATGTTTATCATAATCTAGCACTAGAAGTTCATTCATATTTTGGTGAAATTAGAATGCCCCTAAAATTAAATTCCTACTTGAAGATACAGTTTCTCAACCACTAAACATTTATAGAGAAATGTTTCATTTTTTCATCATTATTTTGAAGAAAATTACCTTTTTTTTTTTTTTTTTTTTTAAAGTAGATATTTTTTCCCCAAAAAAGTCTAGATATCTAAAAAATTATCATGGAAAGGCAGAGTAATGTTTTGTTTGCAACAATGGAAATGGTGATGCAAAGATCACTGTTGTCAATTTTTCCTGGCCGTTTCGCATTTCCTAAAGAGCAAATAAAATTAAAGCACAAAGCAAAAAATAAGCAAACACAGCTGAAATGCTACGTAAGTGCTATGCCAAAACTTCACTTAAATTGACATTTGAGTTAAATCTACAACAGGTACATTATATATCACATTGTTTTTACAAAGCCTGGCATATAAAGCCAAGCCATGCATATCAAATGCTACATGTACTTTAACCGCAATGGCGGTACACTGATGTCCAAAATTTCACCGAACTGTACAGAACAGCAGGGCGCTTAAGGCAGAAATCATATAAAGATCGAACTTTATATTAAACCAGCTTTTGAGCTATGATTGACCTTAAATAAACATGATTAAGACCGTTGATGACCGAGATGATATTATAAATGTAGCTCTAATTTAATTGGATACACATAAGTAACACAACTGCCACGCCTTCAAAAAGAGAATTGGGGTTGTGAACATACAGCAGAATCACAAGGGGGATTTTAGAGGGACTGTCGTGGAGAGTGCGTGAACCGGGTCTACTCGTGCTCAAATAGACATTCTGAGCTCAGATTCAAAGACATTTAGCAGGACGAGTTGTACTAATTATTGTTAAAAATAGTGGCACGAACGGAACTGGCGATGACATTAATAGCACGAGGTGTACTGATGTTGTCATTATAGTAACACGAGGTGTACTGATGTTGACATTATAGTAACACGAGATGTTCTGATGTTGACATTATAGTAACACGAGGTGTACTGATGTTGACATTATAGTAACACGAGGTGTACTGATGTTGACATTATAGTAACACGAGATGTACTGATGTTGACATTATAGTAACACGAGGTATACTGATGTTGACATTATAGTAACACGAGGTGTACTGATGTTGACATTATAGTAACACGAGGTGTACTGATGTTGATATTATAGTAACACGAGATGTACTGATGTTGATATTATAGTAACACGAGGTGTACTGGTGTTGTCATTATAGTAACACGAGATGTTCTGATGTTGACATTATAGTAACACGAGGTGTACTGATGTTGACATTATAGTAACACGAGATGTTCTGATGTTGACATTAATAGCACGAGGTGTACTGATGTTGTCATTATAGTAACACGAGGTGTACTGATGTTGACATTATAGTAACACGAGATGTTCTGATGTTGACATTATAGTAACACGAGGTGTACTGATGTTGACATTATAGTAACACGAGTTGTACTGATGTTGACATTATAGTAACACGAGGTGTACTGATGTTGACATTATAGTAACACAAGGTGTACTGATGTTGACATTATAGTAACATGAGGTGTACTGATGTTGACATTATAGTAACACGAGGTATACTGATGTTGGCATTATAGTAACACGAGATGTACTGATGTTGACATTATAGTAACACGAGGTGTACTGATGTTGACATTATAGTAACACGAGGTGTACTGATGTTGACATTATAGTAACACGAGATGTTCTGATGTTGACATTATAGTAACACGAGGTGTACTGATGTTGACATTATAGTAGGACGAGTTGTACTGATGTTGACAGTATAGTAACACGAGGTGTACTGATGTTGACATTATAGTAACACGAGGTGTACTGATGTTGACATTATAGTAACACGAGGTGTACTGATGTTGACATTATAGTAACAAGAGGTGTACTGATGTTGACATTATAGTAACACGATGTGTACTGATGTTGTCATTATAGTAACACGAGGTGTACTGATGTTGTCATTATAGTAACACGAGGTGTACTGATGTTGACAGTATAGTAACACGAGGTGTACTGATGTTGACATTATAGTAACACGAGGTGTACTGATGTTGTCATTATAGTAACACGATGTGTACTGATGTTGACATTATAGTAACACGAGGTGTACTGATGTTGACATTATAGTAACACGAGGTGTACTGATGTTGACATTATAGTAACACGAGGTGTTCTGATGTTGTCATTATAGTAACACGAGGTGTACTGATGTTGTCATTATAGTAACACGGGGTGTACTGATGTTGTCATTATAGTAACACGAGGTGTACTGATGTTGTAATTATAGTAACACGAGGTGTACTGATGTTGACATTAATAACACGAGGTGTACTGATGGTGTCATTATAGTAACACGTGGTGTACTGATGTTGATATTATAGTAACACGAGATGTACTGATGTTGATATTATAGTAACATGAGGTGTACTGATGCTGACATTATAGTGACATGAGTTGTACGGATGTTGACATTATAGTAACACGAGTTGTACTGATGTTGACATTATAGTAACACGAGGTGTACTGATGTTGACATTATAGTAACATGAGGTGTACTGATGTTGACATTATAGTAACACAAGGTGTACTGATGTTGATATTATAGTCACACGAGTTGTACTGATGTTGACATTATAGTAACACGAGGTGTACTGATGTTGGCATTATAGTAACACGAGGTGTACTGATGTTGACATTATAGTAACACAAGGTGTACTGATGTTGACATTATAGTAACACGAGGTGTACTGATGTTGGCATTATAGTAACACGAGTTGTACTGATGTTGATATTATAGTAACACGAGGTGTACTGATGTTGACATTATAGTAACACGAGGTGTACTTATGTTGACATTATAGTAACACAAGGTGTACTGATGTTGACATTATAGTAACACGAGGTGTACTGATGTTGGCATTATAGTAACACGAGGTGTACTGATGTTGATATTATAGTAACACGAGGTGTACTGATGTTGACATTATAGTAACACGAGGTGTACTGATGTTGACATTATAGTAACACGAGGTGTACTGATGTTGACATTATAGTAACACGAGGTGTACTGATGTTGTCATTATAGTAACACGAGGTGTACTGATGTTGACATTATAGTAACACGAGGTGTACTGATGTTGACATTATAGTAACACGAGATGTAATGATGTTGTCATTATAGTAACACGAGATGTACTGATGTTGACATTATAGTAACACGATGTGTAATGATGTTGATATTATAGTAACACGAGGTGTACTGATGTTGATATTATAGTTACACGAGGTGTACTGATGTTGGCATTATAGTAACACGAGATGTAATGATGTTGTCATTATAGTAACACGAGATGTACTGATGTTGACATTATAGTAACACGATGTGTAATGATGTTGATATTATAGTAACACGAGGTGTACTGATGTTGATATTATAGTAACACGAGGTGTACTTATGTTGTCATTATAGTAACACGAGGTGTACTGATGTTGTCATTATAGTAACACGAGGTGTACTGATGTTGACATTATAGTAACACGAGGTGTACTGATGTTGATATTATAGTAACACGAGGTGTACTGATGTTGACATTATAGTAACACGAGGTGTACTGATGTTGACATTATAGTAACACGAGGTGTACTGATGTTGATATTATAGTAACACGAGGTGTACTGATGTTGACATTATAGTAGCATTAGTTGTATAACGTTATAGAAAAAATAAATCTGATAGACATAACAGTTAAAGCAATTCGCCATAAAAAGAAATAAACTCGAACCGGGAAGCTGTTTTTCGAGGTTTTCATCCAGAGTGTTTTTGATTAAAATACAATAACCAAGCAACCAGAGAAATTAGGGTGAAGTGTCTTGCCCGAGGACACAACTAAGGCAACACAGACCTGACCATTCTCAGTTTCCATAGAAACACAAATCGTCACGGGTAGGGAGCGTCGAACCACGTACCTTGGATCTTCACCTTAGGTTACGTAACCGACTAGGCTAGCGCGACCCTTTTTTCATATTCTCGAACTATCCAGAATATCATATAAATGTATATACGCACGCGGTATTACCATTAAAACGACTTGGATATAATTAGATAAAAACAATGCTTAAGGGAAACCAATACTTTTTAAATATTAGATATAAAAGTTTATGTACTGGTGCATTTGGTTTTAGAGGGAAACATATTGTACTCCATGACGCATGCGTAACGGGAAGAGTATACTGCATACTATGATAATAGATATACATTGTCGAAAGTCACATTCCTCTCATATCATGCAATGATAAAATATTTTGAATGTCATTAGTCTTGAATAAGGTCACCAGAATTGTATTTGTGATGCCCTTGGTATAATTGAAGGTCAAGGCTGATGTCGTCCGTTCAAGGTTGTGGCCAAGTCTAGAAAATGGAGGCTTTGAGGTAAGCATACGTACATACAAACTTGCAATGATTTACTGGAAAGTGCACCACATACGTTATTCTGAGCATCACCATGGTAAAGGGTACTGGTAATATTTATTCAGTTATATGATAAATATATATATAAAAAAAAAAAATTATTTGAGAAAGAATAGGTAAATTACATAATACATTTGTAAGATTTTAGCTATAATTTGCTAATACATTTTATTTCGAATACATATAACGATTCTGGGGGCCAAATTGAGTCTCTGTCAAAAACCTAACAGTCAAAGAAACGATTATTTTCCTCTATAATAATAAATATATAAACAATGCATTTATATAATGACGTGCTGGGGAAAAGTTCACGACTTGATTTTGTTTGGTTAAGTACTGTTTAACGTCCTATGACCATTTTAATGTTCAATGTTAATTCAACCATTTAAAGACGCAGTCTTTGCGAAAGATGCATACGTGTGGTGACTGTTTGTGTTTTGGGAGGCTGAGGTATGTTTGTGTCTGTCTGCCCTTTGTCAGCACAAAGTGACAAGCTGGGTATCATTGGTTGTGCGCCGTCGTTTTTTATGCTAACACAAGATTCAAGCAAGCGGGCATCAATGCAATTATTTAAAATGTTAAATATTTTCATATGAATATACTTCATAGTTTATATTATTAAATTAATTAAATTTTTACCACAGGTTTTCGGGAAAATAGAAGCAAAGTATCAATAAAATCACCAACGTAAATCTCAGAAGCTAAAAGTGCAATTGTTCTGATATTGTAACTGAACTTTTACACAAATTATGAATGGAAGTATGATTTAAAGCTAGTATGATTAATTACCCCAATTACAAATGTATATGGGACACTGTATAAATGAATAATATCTATATACTGTTTTTATTGTTATTATTAATAAAATAAGAATTACAAAAATATATAGAGAATACATGGTCCGTGTCTTAAAATATAAGCTGTATTTTGGCGAGGGTAAAGAAAGACAAAAGTGGCGAGCCTTGGCGAGCCACTTTTGTCTTTCTGTCCCGAGCCAAAAATACAGCTTATATTTTAAGACACTAATCATGTATTCTATTTATCCTGCAACAGTCATAAAAATAATCATCAAAAATAATCATTTTGAAGTGAAACGGTGTCAAAAATGACAGAAATATGTTCGCCTTTTAAACGTAGTTTCACTTTGAAGTAGGTCAGTCGAACTGACGCATGTGCTATGATTCCAAAATACAGCTGTTTTCCGTCACTGCCGTATACAGCAAAAATATATACGGTGGGTGTATTCCGACAATGCGGTGGCAGTTGCAGGATAAAATGATGTATCAACTTCAGTAAGGTAATGTGTACATGCATTCAAAAACCTGGAGAGAAAACAATAGAAGCATATATTGGTTAAAAGAAATAGATATATGAGGTACATTACAAAAAACCAACCTTATTAGAAAATATTCTTGTAATTTCAGCTTTACTTACGATACACTGAGATATATCATTTCTATAGTATTGCTGTGTATCTTACAGCAGCAGACACTACAATCTAACTTATATCAGACTAAAAGGAAACTTGTTGGTTATAAACAGTAGCTGAGATGGCACGATGATTACTCTAACAAAGCAAACGGAAAACAAGCAAACAGACACAACAAAAGGAAAACAAGCAAACAGACACAACAAATGGAAAACAAACAGACACAACAAAAGGAAAACAAGCAAACGGACACAACAAAAGGAAAACAAGCAAACAGACACAACAAATGGAAAACAAACAGACACAACAAAAGGAAAACAAGCAAACATACACAACAAAAGGAAAACAAGCAAACAGACACAGCAAAAGGAAAACAAACAAACAGACACAACAAAAGGAAAACAAGCAAACGGACACAACAAAAGGAAAACAAACAAACAGACACAGCAAAAGGAAAACAAACAGACACAACAAAAGGAAAACAAACAGACACAACAAAAGGAAAACAAGCAAACAGACACAACAAATGGAAAACAAACAGACACAACAAAAGGAAAACAAGCAAACGGACACAACAAAAGGAAAACAACCAAACAGACACAGCAAAAGGAAAACAAACAGACACAACAAAAGGAAAACAACCAAACAGACACAACAAAAGGAAAACAACCAAACAGACACAACAAAAGGAAAACAAGCAAACAGACACAACAAAAGGAAAACAACCAAACAGACACAACAAAAGGAAAACAAGCAAACGGACACAACAAAAGGAAAACAACCAAACAGACACAACAAAAGGAAAACAAACAGACACAACAAAAGGAAAACAACCAAACAGACACAACAAATGGAAAACAAGCAAACATACACAACAAAAGGAAAACAAACAGACACAACAAAAGGAAAACAACCAAACAGACACAACAAATGGAAAACAAACAGACACAACAAATGGAAAACAAACAGACACAACAAAAGGAAAACAAGCAAACATACATAACAAAAGGAAAACAAGCAAACAGACACAACAAAAGGAAAACAAGCAAACAGACACAACAAATGGAAAACAAACAGACACAACAAAAGGAAAACAAGCAAACAGACACAACAAATGGAAAACAAACAGACACAACAAAAGGAAAACAAGCAAACAGACACAACAAAAGGAAAACAAGCAAACGGACACAACAAAAGGAAAACAACCAAACAGACACAACAAATGGAAAACAAACAGACACAACAAAAGGAAAACAAACAGACACAACAAAAGGAAAACAAGCAAACAGACACAACAAAAGGAAAACAAGCAAACGGACACAACAAAAGGAAAACAACCAAACAGACACAGCAAAAGGAAAACAAACAGACACAACAAAAGGAAAACAAGCAAACAGACACAACAAAAGGAAAACAAGCAAACGGACACAACAAAAGGAAAACAAGCAAACAGACACAACAAAAGGAAAACAAGCAAACAGACACAACAAAAGGAAAACAAACAGACACAACAAAAGGAAAACAAGCAAACAGACACAACAAATGGAAAACAAACAGACACAACAAAAGGAAAACAAGCAAACAGACACAACAAAAGGAAAACAAGCAAACGGACACAACAAAAGGAAAACAACCAAACAGACACAACAAATGGAAAACAAACAGACACAACAAAAGGAAAACAAACAGACACAACAAAAGGAAAACAAGCAAACAGACACAACAAAAGGAAAACAAGCAAACGGACACAACAAAAGGAAAACAACCAAACAGACACAGCAAAAGGAAAACAAACAGACACAACAAAAGGAAAACAAGCAAACAGACACAACAAAAGGAAAACAAGCAAACGGACACAACAAAAGGAAAACAAGCAAACAGACACAACAAAAGGAAAACAAGCAAACAGACACAACAAATGGAAAACAAACAGACACAACAAAAGGAAAACAAGCAAACATACACAACAAAAGGAAAACAAGCAAACAGACACAACAAAAGGAAAACAAGCAAACGGACACAACAAAAGGAAAACAACCAAACAGACACAACAAAAGGAAAACAAGCAAACGGACACAACAAAAGGAAAACAAGCAAACAGACACAACAAAAGGAAAACAAGCAAACAGACACAACAAATGGAAAACAAACAGACACAACAAAAGGAAAACAAGCAAACATACACAACAAAAGGAAAACAAGCAAACAGACACAACAAAAGGAAAACAAGCAAACGGACACAACAAAAGGAAAACAACCAAACAGACACAACAAATGGAAAACAAGCAAACAGACACAGCAAAAGGAAAACAAACAGACACAACAAAAGGAAAACAAGCAAACAGACACAACAAAAGGAAAACAAGCAAACAGACACAACAAAAGGAAAACAAACAGACACAACAAAAGGAAAACAAGCAAACAGACACAACAAAAGGAAAACAAGCAAACAGACACAACAAATGGAAAACAAACAGACACAACAAAAGGAAAACAAGCAAACATACACAACAAAAGGAAAACAAGCAAACAGACACAACAAAAGGAAAACAACAAAACAAAACAAACGGAAAAATAATAAACAAACAAAAAGGTAAGCAAGCAAACAAACGAAACAAAAGGAAAACAAACAAACAAACAGACCGAAAGGAAAACAAACAAATAAACAAAGAAAAATGAAAACAAGCAAACAAACAAAACAAACGGAAAACAAGCAAACATACACACACACACACACGCACACAAATAAGTAGCAAAATGTCAAAAAGAAAAACAAATGAGTGTAGAGGTGTGGCGTTCCTGATATCGCTCAAGGAAATGTAATATTTCCCAGTAATATCACGATCGCGACAATAAAATGTCCATAGTCATCATGAACTTGCAGTTCTGAATAACTTGGTTTGTAGTCTTATCCGTCAGTAATGGACATTTATGACATAATCTGTGATATTTTGAGTATTCTCCTTGAATAATGAATCGGCAGCGATAAATTGGTACATTTATGTATCTTCGATTGACAAAAGAATGAGGTTGGTCTGAGGTAATCCTATCGTTGTATCATACAGGAGAGTGGTCCAGTGTGATTAGTTACCGTTAGTTAAGCTGTACAGATCGAGGAAAACAATGCAGACTACGCCCTATCCTGGTATGGAACTTGTTTACCTTCAATATTACGCGAGCAATACGAGTTTTGTATGTTTTTAATCGGTAGGCAGATCAAAACGGGGCACAACAAATCGCCAGTAGAAGCAATACTAAATCTTTGGCTACGTTTCTGGGGGTGCACCTCGCCTTCACAAGGACATGACTTGTTTACTTTGCTCCCCCCTCATCAGGCAGTTACTTATTTACTAAAGTAAACTCAGCAATATATTTAATTAAGACTAGAACTATCAGGTTAATCAACCAATCAGGTGTTCTTATATTTGTGAGAAGCCGTGCGTAGCTTCATGTCACGAATAATAGGTGAATTACTGGAATGTAACGAAATTTTCTTTCAGACACGTATACATTAATATTTATTGTGAGAGGTCACTTAGTAGACTGATTATGAGATTTAGAAAACTGAACTCAACGCGAGAAACATTCTTAGTTGGGTAGTTGTGGAGGAATGGGTTATAGGTAACAACTCTCTCTCTCTCTCTCTCTCTCTCTCTCTCTCTCTCTCTCTCTTACTCGCCAATCGGTGCTTATGAGGAATTGGTAACTACACGACGTTATGGGGAACACAACTTCCAGCATCAATCTCTCTATACTTTCATCTGGACAACAGCGTATGCATCCACCGAAATAAATACACTTTCAGCTATTTCCAAATATTAAACCATATCAACGTTCTCTCTCCGTTTTAGTATATGGGGCAAAGACAATTTTATGGGGATCATTCGGAACACCTCCGTAAGAGATTTATGCCTCATAAACCCTTTCTTCAAGGGGGGGATCGAGGGGGGACCTAAATATTCACCATAAAATACCTGCAATAAATAATCCCTTTAAACCTTCATCAGATGGATATTAAGTCTACCCGACAGAAATATAGTACTATAAATTCTCTAAAAATACTTATCATTGAGAATGTATTCGTCAATCATAAAGCCTTTTCACAGAGAGATACCAAGATGTTCCCCACAAACACTTATCAGTGAGAATGTATTCCTCATAAAGCCTTTTCACAGAGATACCAAGATGTTCCCCACAAACACTTATCAGTGAGAATGTATTCCCCATAAACCCTCTTCACAGAGAGATACCAAGATGTTCCCCACAAACACTTATCAGTGAGAATGTATTCCCCATAAACCCTCTTCACAGAGAGATACTAAGTTCCCCACAAACACTTTACAGTGAGAATGTATTCCCCATAAACCCTCTTCACAGAGAGATACCAAGATGTTCCCCACAAACACTTATCAGTGAGAATGTATTCCCCATAAACCCTCTTCACAGAGAGATACCAAGATGTTCCCCACAAACACTTATCAGTGAGAATGTATTCCTCATAAACCCTTTTCACAGAGAGATACTAAGGTCCTCACAAACACTTATCAGTGAGAATGTATTCCCCATAAACCCTCTTCACAGAGAGATACCAAGATGTTCCCCACAAACAATTATCAGTGAGAATGTATTCCTCATAAACCCTCTTCACAGAGAGATACCAAGATGTTCCCCACAAACACTTATCAGTGAGAATGTATTCCTCATAAACCCTATTCACAGAGAGATACCAAGTTATTCCCCACAAACACTTTACAGTGAGAATGTATTCCTCATAAACCCTATTCACAGAGAGATACCAAGTTGTTCCCCACAAACAATTATCAGTGAGAATGTATTCCTCATAAACCCTCTTCAGAGAGATACCAAGTTGTTCCCCACAAACAATTATCAGTGAGAATGTATTCCTCGTAAACCCTCTTCAGAGAGATACCAAGATGTTCCCCACAAACACTTATCAGTGAGAATGTATTCCCCATAAACCCTCTTCACACAGAGATACGAAGATGTTCCCCACAAACAATTATCAGTGAGAATGTATTCCTCATAAACCCTCTTCACAGAGAGATACCAAGATGTTCCCCACAAACACTTATCAGTGAGAATGTATTCCTCATAAACCCTATTCACAGAGATACCAAGTTGTTCCCCACAAACAATTATCAGTGAGAATGTATTCCTCATAAACCCTCTTCAGAGAGATACCAAGATGTTCCCCACAAACACTTATCAGTGAGAATGTATTCCTCATAAACCCTCTTCACACAGAGATACCAAGTTGTTCCCCACAAACACTTAACAGTGAGAATGTATTCCTCATAAACCCTCTTCACAGAAAGATACTAAGTTCCTCACAAACACTTATCAGTGAGAATGTATTCCTCATAAACCCTCTTCACAGAGAGATACTAAGTTCCCCACAAACACTTATCAGTGAGAATGTATTCCTCATAAACCCTCTTCACAGAGAGATACCAAGATGTTCCCCACAAACACTTATCAGTGAGAATATATTCCTCATAAACCCTCTTCACAGAGAGATACCATGATGTTCCCCACAAACACTTATCAGTGAGAATGTATTCCTCATAAACCCTCTTCACAGAGAGATACCAAGATGTTCCCCACAAACACTTATCAGTGAGAATGTATTCCTCCTAAACCCTCCTCACAGAGAGATACTAAGTTGTTCCCCACAAGCACTTATCAGTGGGAATGTATTCCTCATAAACCCTCTTCACAGAGAGATACTAAGTTGTTCCCCACAAGCACCTGCTGAATCCATCAACTCAACAGATGTGATTGATACAATGGATTTATTCACACAAAAACAAATAATAACAACTAGATAGCTAGCACTAGCTGTAAAGATCGCAATCAAATCAACAGTGAACATTTTTTATCTTCAATACCAAATTAAACAATAACTGAAATTCAAAAAAACAAATCTCTCAGTCTTCAAAAGATATCAAACATTGCATTGTTTTGCATCGAAGGGTATAAATATCCAAATAGCCTTAGGCTTAAACATGAAATGTAGTAAGTTGAAAATAACATGGCATCATACTAATATTGAATGCAATATTGCATTAAATAAACACATACAATGTAACATTTCACATTTTCCTCTGCACTATATCTGAGATTTGTTATCATTGAGAGTTCTCTAATACTTCCATAGTACTATGTAAAAGGTCAGGATTTCTTATTCCAATATATGACTTTGATGACATTGATTATATATATTTAAAATCATCCATACAAATGAAACAGGTCCTAATTTTATCTTTTTTAATGAAAAATAGTGGTAACAAACATTCGCTTGTATATCTTGCATTGCCACTTAAATGTCAAACACAGGTATTTCCCTGGATCAAATTAAGATGAGTTATTTTGGAGAGTGAATGGAATTATTATTAAGAAACAGAAGAAGCCTTAGAATAAACATTGGAGGATTTTGCCACAAAGGCAAAGACTGACGGTGATGGAGACATAAGGATTCAAGCTAAATGTTCAAAGGGAATTCGCAAGAAAATTATTTAAATTTTGTGAGGAGAAAATTGTATGTACTAAATGTCTAACTCATTCAGAGCACCAATTAACATTTGCTGATATAAGTACATATACAGTGTATCATTGGATGCAAAACAAATGTACGTAGATAATTCTATCCTAGGTTCTTTCAAGAAATGGAATTAATTCAACCGAGTCATTTCGTCGTCACAAGTAAATAAAAGTAAAGTAAAACACCAAAAACGGCACACTCTTCATTATTGGAATCAAAACATTTCTTGACGAACATAACATAGATTTAGTTCCGCAAAGAAGATGCTTGCAAAAGCTTCATCTTTTTTTTCTGATGCTGCTGTGTCAGGCTCCAAACGTAATACTTAATACACTTCCAGCCTCTTTTTTCGAACATTGTTTTCATATAAGTGTTTTTCCTTGTCCCTAATAAAACATCATTTTTTGTTGGAGGCTTATTTGATGTAATACATGGATGAAATATGCGCTTAAGGATTTCAGTGTCAGCTTTGGTCCAGGGCACCCTGTTTTTTTTTCTTTCTTTCTTTTTCCAGTGAAGGCTCTGAAATTAAAACAAAATATACATCGGTATATGAAAATATGCATTTGCTGATCTATTGCGGGGTCATAAAAATACATTTTATACCACAATATGTGGGTGTAATTCAATTCTCAGTGTATCAAATAATTACTTAATGCAACTGTTGAATAAGTATATAAGTACATTTTGTATACATATTGCACAAATAAATTTTAATGGTAAAATGAGCAAGAAGTCCATCGGTCACAGTCAATTATTAAATAACTTATTGCTACTGAATGGTTTCAAAATTTTGGTGAAAGTGATCATACTATGTTTGTTTTATGAAAAATACAAAGACTCAAATATTATTGACCCAGGTGCCATGTTTAATGGAGTCATTAGTCAAGGGAACCATCATAAAGGTCAAATAGGACTGCTGGTCACCTTAAACACAAGTTAATGTAACGTACGCCAGGTTTTGTAGTTGAATGAAAGCCAGAATACCCGGAGTGAAAACACCGATCGCGACCTACATTCAGTATCCGGCAACTAACTGCCCCAAATAATCTTAAACATGAAACCTAGAAGTTAAGGGCATTAAGTTGTTGTGATCTGGATTTAGTGGCTGAATACAGGGTTTCTGTAGTGTAGGGGGATAAAAACTTTGAAGGTATTTGGTTGCATTAGACAGTAAGTCGATATAAACAGGGGTTCGTAAGACAGGTTTGACTCAATTGATACCTTTCTTTTCTTGGTGATGGCCAATGCACTGGAATCATTGTGGTCACTTGCATCTGTCTCACTGAAATGTATTAAAACTGTTTTTGTTTAAGAAGAAACAAGTTGTAATGTTTCTATAGCATGGAATTGATCTTATTTTTTCAATAATGAAGGGTTAGACAGGGAAGAACATGTGCAGTATGCAGTATGCCATATAGCGACTTTGATTCTTATAACAATGACAAATTGTTGTGTTCATCCAATATTATAGTATCAGTAACCTCACCAAGTTTCGATTCAAATGGATGGCAATAACACTGTTTAAAGTAGACTTTAATTTACGCAAATACTGATGTGGCCGTTGTTGCTGTCGCCGTCGTAAAAGTAACACGGTGACCTTATGTTTCACTTTCCGCGACTATTGTCGAAGGCGAGACCAAAATCATAATAGGATGTGCATGTTTTTATATAATTTATATTAGGATATCAATAAAATACTGAATGAGAAAATATTTACATTTTCTGAACAAATGTCTACATTGCTAAAGCTATGCCTTATACAAGAAACTGCCATGTTAATGTTGTGACTATACAGGAACATGAAAATATGATGGGTTCAGACTACATTCCTAACCTAAAACATTTGAAAGAAATGGTATTTTCAAAAACAAATAATACCGTCAGTATTACTTAGATGTGCAGCATAATCATAACATGCTAATTAAATCACAGATCATCTGGATAACAGCTGCTCTCTAATGATTTGATTAAGATTCAAAATGTATATCTTTACTTATTCTAGCTAATTGTCATCTGCTTAACAATTCAAATACATAATAATATCTTAATTACTTCCACACCAGGACCAAATTGTTTTCATTCAATGTGTAGTTAATATCTCAGTTTTAGTATATATGCTACTTGTATATATGTACCTTGTATCACAAAGATTTTTAAATGTTTGATGATCCTGTTTTGGTGTTGAAATTACAAATACATGAATTGGCTTTATAGTCCACAAATACTATCATAACATTATCCATTCTCCAGTCCATGTTATGTTCAGATAGATCAAACAAAGTTAAAATAACAGCAAAGAAGTAATTGTGTAGAATATCCCACTGAACCTTTCAGAAGAGCAAAATTGCTTGCAGCACAACATTTCAGAAAAATTATAAAACAAAATGAAATTTGATCCACATATCTGTAGATCCAATACATCCATGTTCTCATCACCACAGAAGGCAAGGATTTCACTAAATTGAAAATCATTTCCAAAACAAGCAAATCCACCAGAAGGAAACTCCATATCTCAATCTAAAACTTGTTCTAGATTCCACTTAATCATATTAATTTCAAACATTTTAATGACAATTTGCAAACATTTCAATGACAATGATTTCAATAATTTTGTTCCCCATAAATTCAGAGAGAAATTAAAATATTTCATATCAGATTAAAGAATCCACATCAGGCCTGACCTGATTTTTCAACCAATCTTGGTAAGAGTAAGCTTGATTTTCTTCACAAATTTGACAGAAAAAATAAGTTGTAGATGAGAGAATGCTTGATAATCTGATATTTCTCACAAACTTGACAGAGAGAAAGTTTAAGGTAATATTCCTCACAAACTTGACAGAGAGAAAGTTTAAGGTAATATTCCTCACAAACTTGACAGAGAGAAAGTTTAAGGTAATATTCCTCACAAACTTGCCAGAGAGAAAGTTTAAAGTAATACAAAAAAAATGTAGTCCTCACAAACTTGTCAGAGAGAAAGTTCTAAGGTAATATTAATATTCCTCACAAACTTGCCAGAGAGAAGTTTAAGGTAATATTCCTCACAAACTTGCCAGAGAGAAATCTTGATATTCATCATAAAGTTGACATTTTGATTCTTGATCCTGACAGGAAAAATGTGTTTCACAGTTTGAGATATAAATTGGTCAAGGAAACGAATACAGCATCTTAAATTTGAATTGTGTAAAATATCTATTGAAATGCATGAAGCCAAAATTTTACACAAAAATTTGAAGTCTAAAAACTGCACTTGACAATTATTAACAACATGAATGCAAGTTATTTGCAGGAGTTTATGAAATCTCTGACAAATAATTATGCTGATTGTGTAAATGGTATAAACATCCATTTGTAATTTTATGTGACCATTTCATGCAAGTTTTACATATTTTTGTTCATTGCATGTATACATACCTATCATCAAGTCTATCAGGCTTCTGTGGCTTATAAGAAGGGTCTCTGCTGTCAGAATCATAGTCATGAACACTACTATCACTGTCTTTATGTGAGCTACAAAATAAATGTATTTGTATATAACATCAAAAGAATTTTTGTTTTAAAAATAAGTTTGGTGCATGGTTTGATATCATGTGCGAAATCATTCAATCATTGATATTTTTTGTTAAAGCTGCATGCACAATTATATAATCATTAAAATCCCAGCGCAAATCACATGTACCCGTGATGTGACCTTGAACTTTGACCATGTAAATCAACGGGAACCTTCTTCTGTTAATACATTCATAACATGTGATGCACACCCATAAACAATATACTCACTCATTGGTTTTCCATCTCTTTAAGATTCTGGTCTTTCTCAGACTAACACTCTGTAATGCACATAATAACAAATCATAAAATATCCATTAATCGGTTATTCGGGTTAACTAGGTTATATGTTAAAGGCACTTTAAATGTGGTATTTTAAATGGGGTACACTTACACTATACATACAATTTATATGGCAATATCACTGGGATATTGTGATTTTATAAAGGAACTAGTAGAAAATCATATCTTTACTTCTAAATGTATGTGTTTTATCCAGTATCTATGGTAAGCATCTGCAGTGCTACACAATGGATGATAAAAGACTCAAGTGTTAATCATATATGTAAATGTGAACAGCTGTGACCTAGGCAGGGAGTAATTAAACTTTTTACGGGAAAAGCTGTACTGGATTAAATTCATTTCTTTTCAAGTCATGGAGACAACTTAATACATACCAATATGGGCCAAATCAGCGAGCAGTTGCTGTCCTCGCTGCAAGAATCCATTACTTGCTCCAGATCCAGCTTTTCTTTAACAGCTGTGTGAAAGAAGAATAATGTAACATTCATTATAGCATCAAACTACTAGAAATGATATGTACATAATTGGAATAATTAAATATTTTCTTTAAGCATCAAATGATGTCATTTTTTCCAACATGCAGATGAGATTGTGAGCACCAAATGAAAGTCTTTTAAAAGAAATTCTTTCTTGAATAACTTCCTAAAACATTGCTGACCAAAACTGCAAGTTAGCTTTCCCTAAGTACAATAATAAAACAATTCCTGTAGGGTATCTTAACTTTAATACATATCTGATAGATAAAACATGTATAATTTTACCAAACTACCAACCCTACCCTATCCACACCCTTTACCAGTAGTATAAGTAATGAAAAAGATACCAACCACTAAAGGCTTCTCTGTTTTCCTTCAGCATGACCATGTTTCCATCATATCTGAAACTCATGTTTCCATCATGACCATCTGTTAGTGTTATGCTCTCTAGTTCATCATCTGATCTCCATTCTAGTTCATCATTTGATATTCTTTCTAGTTCATAATCTGATCTCCTTTCTAGTTCATCATCTGATCTCCATTCTAGTTCATCATCTGCTAACTCTCCATCCTCCACCAACATCTCTTGGTCATCGTCCTTCACCTGTCCATCCATCACAATCTTCTCTTGGTCATCATCCATCATCTGTCCATCCTTCACAATCTTCTCTTGGTCATCATCCATCATCTTTCCATCCTTCACAATCTTCTCTTGGTCATCATCCATCATCTGTCCATCCTTCACAATCTTCTCTTGGTCATCGTCCTTCATCTGTCCATCCTTCACAATCTTCTCTTGGTCATCGTCAATCATCTGTCCAGCCTTCACAATCTTCTCTTGGTCATCATCAATCATCTGTCCATCCTCCACTATCTTCTCTTGGTCATCTTCCTTCATCTGTCCATCATTCACAATCTTCTCTTGGTCATCATCCATCATCTGTCCATCCTTCACAATCTTCTCTTGGTCATCATCCACCATTTGTCCATCCTTCACAATCTTCTCTTGGTCATCATCCACCATTTGTCCATCCTTTACAATCTTCTCGTGGTCATCGTCCTTCATCTGTCCATCCTTCACAATCTTCTCTTGGTCATCATCCATCATCTGTCCATCCTTCACAATCTTCTCTTGGTCATCATCCATCATCTGTCCATCCTTCACAATCTTCTCGTGGTCATCATCCATCATCTGTCCATCCTTCACAATCTTCTCTTGGTCATCATCCATCATCTTTCCATCCTTCACAATCTTCTCGTGGTCATCATCCATCATCTGTCCATCCTTCACAATCTTCTCTTGGTCATCATCCATCATCTGTCCATCCTTCACTATCTTCTCTTGGTCATCGTCCTTCATCTGTCCATCCTTCACTATCTTCTCTTGGTCATCGTCCTTCATCTGTCCATCCTCCAATATCTTCTCTTGGTCATCATCTACCTTGCTATTCTCTTCAAGCCTTTCTTGTTCATCAATGTTATCATCTACTATCTCTTCTTGTCCATCAGCATGTCCTGTCATTCCACTGCCTTTCTGTAGATATGAATTGGTAGCATTTTTTAAAGACATGGATGTGCGGAAAATACATAAAAGGAAAATGCATGTATATATCAGGCCAGTAACCACTATATCAAACTAACAATCACCTTTTCAATTACATTCAAACAACTTTTTTTTCAAACCATAACAGGACGTAGGGTGCTCTATGTACATTTTAACAGGAACCTGGACATTATTGTCAAAAGAATAATATTTTTTTTGCGTTATTAGTGTGTTCAGACTCTTCATAAAATATTCACTAATATTAGTTGCAGTTTTGTAACACATATTTATTAAGGCTGTTATGATATACTTATGCAATGATACTACAATGTATATACCACGATATCTACTCGCGATAAAAATTTTAAATGAGTCACCATATTTGATGGCATCGGCGACGCATATTATTTTGGTATATTGACAGGGATTTGCAGTCTGGAAAAAAGGTGTTTGACGGAATTTAGTTTCACCCCCGCCAAGTTTCATATCACTATACATGTACTTATTGTACAAGGACGCATGTTTGTTACTTGACGGCATTTATCACGAGAGCCTATCAAATTTTACATTACATGAAATATTATTTCCGGTAAAAATTGGATCCATACTAAAAAATGGACCAGATCAGACCAAACTGACTCAAAACAAAAATACCGAAAAATGAAAAGTGTACCAAACCTAAGAAATTTATCATAGTTTTCGGTGCACCGCAGTGTATCTTTACAGCCCTAATTTTTATTGTCTCATTCTTCTATCTGTGAAAGTGCATACATGAATGGAAATCGCATGTATAAATACCAATGCGTGGGAGCAGAGCTATATACAGTGATTTTTGGTGCATACAATGTCACTTTTAAACTCATTCAGAAAATCAAAATGTGATACTCTTACTAAATAAATATACAAAACATTCAAATTCATGGTGTTGCCAAGTATTACCTTATAAATGCATGGACACTTTTTATAACAAGAGGCCCATGGGCCTTAACGGTCATCTGACAAACACTTACACTTACAGCAGGGACACACACCCCAATCCAGCATTATTACCATAAATTATTTATCGCAGCCAGTTATGTTTTAGATCAAATTTGGTTTTTATCCATTTAGCTTGTCCAGGAAGAGCAGCATCATAAAGCAAAATTTTAGCCAAGTTACCATTTTTGGGGCATGCCCCTCTGTCCCAATGGGTCAGACAAGACTCATTTATATCAATTAGGATTGCCTTTCCCCAATGATGTTTCATACTAAATATGGTTGTAATCAATTCAGGCATTAAGGAGGAATTGCATTTTTAAGAAATGTTTAACCTAAGCGCTCCTTTTGCCCCATCTTTTTTTCCCCAGGGGTCAAACCTGTCTCATTAAAAAATATGATTGCCGTCACCTTATGTTTCACATCAAATTTGGTTGTAATCCACCAAAAGGTTAGGGAGGATTAGGATTTAACAGCAAATATTCACCAAAGTTTCCCTTTTGGGGCCCTGCCCCTCAGGCCCCAGGGGTCACACTAGCCTCGTTTATATAAAATATGACCACCCTTCCCAAAGGATGTTTCACACCATATTTCGTATTAATCCACCCAAGGGTTAGAGAGAAGTAGGATTTATAGCAAAAATTCACCAAAGTTCCCCTTTTGGGGCCCCGCCCCTCTGGCCCTAGGGGTCAAACCAGCCTCATTTATATAAAATATGACCACCCTCCTCCAATGATGTTTCACACCAAATTTGGTAATAATTCACTATGGGTGTTAGGAGTAGGATTTTATAGCAAAATTTCATCAAAGTTCCCTTTTGGGGCCCGGTCCCTCTGGCCCCAGGGGCCACACCAGCCTCATTTATATAAAATATGACCACCCTCCACCAATGATGTTTCACACAATATCTGGTTGAAATCCACCAAAGGGTTAAGGACGAGTAGGATTTTATAGCAAAATTTCATCAAAGTTCCCTTTTTTGGGCCCGTCACTCTGGCCCCAGGGCTCACACCAGCCTCATTTATATAAAATATGACCACCCTCCCCCAATGATGTTTCACAACATATCTGGTTGAAATCTACTAAAGGGTTAAGGAGAAGTAGGATTTTATAGCAAAATTTCATCAAAGTTCCCCATTTGGGGCCCCACCCCTCAGGCCCCAGGGGTCACACTAGCCTCATTTATATAAAATATGACCGCCCTCCCCAAATGATGTTTCACAACATATCTGGTTGAAATCCACTAAAGGGTTAAGGAGGAGTAGGATTTTATAGCAAAATTTCATCAAAGTTCCCCATTTGGGGCCCCGCCCCTCAGGCCCTAGTGGTCACACCAGCCTCATTTATATAAAATATGACCGCCCTCCCCAAATGATGTTTCACAACATATCTGGTTGAAATCCACTAAAGGGTTAAGGAGGAGTAGGATTTTATAGCAAAATTTCATCAAAGTTCCCCTTTTGGGGCCCCGCCCCTCAGGCCCCAGGGGTCACACCAACTTCATTTATATAAAATATGACTGCCCTCCCCCAATGATGTTTCACACCAAATTTAGTTGTAATCCACCCAAGGGTAAAGGAGGAGTAGGATTTTATAGCAATATTCACCTAAGTTCCCTTTTTGGGGCCCCGCCCTTCTGGCCCCAGGGGTCAGACCAGCCTCATTTATATAAAATATGATTGCCCTCCCCCAATGATGCTTCAAACCAAATTTGGAAGTAATCCACCCAAGCGTTAAGGAGGAGTAGCGTTTTGAAAGAAAAAGTTTGCGCACGGCGCACGACGACGGACGAAGCACGATGACTATAGGTCATCCTGACCCTTTGGGTCAGATGACCTAAAAACTAACCTTTGACTTTGTTGCTTCCAAATCATCAAAAAATTTCCTTTTATTTCTACCTTTCAGTTTGTCTGTTAAAATATAATTGATTCTCATAACATCACATGGGAATATAAACAAGAGATCCCAGAGGGATCTTGGCGCCCACCATTGAATGATCTTCATAGGTTCCATGTCAGATTGATCTTTTCTCTACTTTTCCCTTCATTTTACTAATCTGTGCAAATTGAGACATCCCTCCAGTACTTTTCAAACAAGGGAATCCTAGCTATATAAAAAAATTGAGATTTAACGATAATGGCTGTTTGTTTGTCAGGTTGTTTTCTGGACAGACTGGTCCAAAAATGCAATACAAGGGACCAAGGGGAACCTACTTATGAAATTTGAGAAAGATCCCTTCAGTACTTTCTCAGAAATAGCGATAACAAACTTCAACTGTCAAAATCCAAGATGGATGCCTGTCGGCCATGTTGTTTTCAGATTGGTCTCAAAATGCAATATGCATAACTAATGCAATATGCATAACTAGGCACCAAGGGGAACCTAGATATGAAATTTGAGAAAGATCCCTTCAGTGCTTTCTCAGAAATAGTGATAACAAACTTCAATTTTCAAAATCCAAGATGGCTGCCTGTCTGCCATGTTGTTATCCAATTGGTCTCAAAATGCAATATGCATAACTAGGCACCAAGGGAAACCTACATATGAAATTTGAGAAAGATCCATTCAGTACTTTCTCAGAAATAGTGATAACAAACTTCAATTGTCAAAATCCGAGATGGCTGCCTGTCGGCCATGTTGTTTTCCGATTAGTCTCAAATCGCAATATGCATAACAAGGCACCAAGGGGAACCTACATATGAAATTTGAGAAAGATCCCTTCAGTACTTTCTCAGAAATAGCGATAACAAACTTCAATTGTCAAAATCCAAGATGGCTGCCTGTCGGCCATGTTGTTTTCAGATTGGTCTCAAAATGCAATATGCATAACTAGGCACCAAGGGGAACCTCCATATGAAATTTGAGAAAGATCCCTTCAGTGCTTTCTCAGAAATAGTGATAACAAACTTCAATTGTCAAAATCCAAGATGGATGCCTGTCGGCCATGTTGTTTTCAGATTGGTCTCAAAATGCAATATGCATAACTAGGCACCAAGGGGAACCTTCATATGAAATTTGAGAAAGATCCCTTCAGTACTTTCTCAGAAATAGCGATAACAAACTTCAACTCTCAAAATCCAAGATGGCTGCCTGTCGGCCATGTTGTTTTCCGATTAGTAACTCTCAAATCGCAATATGCATAACTAGGCACCAAGGGGAACCTTCATATGAAATTTGAGAAAGATCCCTCCAGTTCTTTCTCAGGAATAGCGATAACAAACTTCAACAGTCAAAATCCAAGATGGCTGCCTGTCGGCCATGTTGTTTTCCGATCGGTCCCAAAATGCAATATGCATAACTAGACACCAAGGGGAACCTAGATATGAAATTTCAGGAAGATCCCTTCAGTACTTTCTCAGAAATAGAGATAACAAACTTCAATTGTCAAAATCCAAGATGGCTGCCTGTCGGCCATGTTGTTTTCCGATCGGTCCCAAAATGCAATATGCATAACTAGGCACCAAGGGGAACCTACATATGAAATTTGAGAAAGATCCCTTCAGTACTTTCTCAGAAATAGCGATAACAAACTTCAATGGTCAAAATCCAAGATGGCTGCCTGTCGGCCATGTTGTTTTCCGATCGGTCCCAAAATGCAATATGCATAACTAGGCACCAAGGGGAACCTACATATGAAATTTGAGAAAGATCCCTTCAGTACTTTCTGAGGATTAGCGATAACAAGAATTGTTTACGGACGGAGGGACGGACGGACGGAGGGACGGAGGGACGGACGGACGGACGGACGACGGACCACGGACGCAGGGCGATTTGAATAGCCCACCATCTGATGATGGTGGGCTAAAAACAAAACAAGTAAAACATCTCATTCTGGAAAGGTCAATTAAGTTAAGCTCTTACATTAAGGTTTCAAACAGAATTTAAGGAGTTTTCAAAATATTGTCAACCAAATTCAAGCACCATTTTGTACTTATAAATGCTATACAATTACATCATCACTTGAATAGTAAAGCTTGAAATGTTTCTATATCGAGAGATATTTTTAAGGAATTATTGTGATAGTAATTAACGGTCATGCAATCTGTATAAATTACATGTTTACCTCATGTTTTTGTAATGTTATTTCTTAGTTTTATTTTTATTTTTTTCAAAGAAAAAGCAATATGGATAAATACTACATAACAAAGCATAACAAGATTTTCAATTATCTTTAAGGGGTTTTTCAAGACTTTCATTAATGTTCAAGAATTTTCCAAGATCTGCACCCGCCTTACTCTTTGATTTATGAAAACAGATTAATTTATAACAAATTAATACCTAGTGATTTCCTCAGCTGTTCATCACTGACTGTATATTTCCAATTAGATTTGTTGAGGGTTATGCTGTAAAATAAAACAATAAGTCCATGAGCTTTAGCAGTCTACTGATTTTGAAATTATTCTGTTAATTTGAACCTTTTGGTCAAATCCATCAGCCCATATAGGGCCTATGATTTCCTAATATAAACTATAGCAATTTTTCTCACAAATTCAAGACGTTAACTGTACTCTAAAACAAAATGATGAAACAAACGAAAACCTGCAAGAGTAAACAAGAGTTACGCGTAATTATATGTCTCACCTTTCCTGCTTTGTCAATAAATCACAGATAGCTATATGTGATAGGTGTTAAGCATGATTGTATCAGCTATATATATATATAACCTCATCAAGTCTCAATTCAACAGGAGGGCTACAACAATGAATATTAAAAATGTTTTCTGCATTCGTTCTAAGGCAATTTAAAAAAGGGTCACTTCAGACTTCAAAACTAATAACTATAAAAAGGAATGCGATAACGTACTATTCATCTTCATCATAGAAGTAGCCTTTTCCCTCCGAGGCATATCCTGGCCACCACACTCCCTTGTCAAGCTTCACAAATATACAGGATCCATCTGAAATGAAAAGAATGATACTCAGAAGAAGTTTGAAATGTGTTTTTCAAGATGGCGACTGTAGCGCACTGGTAGAACTTGAGGAGAAGTTAAAAATGTGAAAAGTTTACAGGCGGTGTACAGCGGACAATAACAAAAATAAATAAGTAAACTATATAGTTATATAAAAATTATGTCTTCACTCTATTCCACATAAATGAAAAATCAAGATTAGTAAATGTATGACTGGTACCTTTAGGCCGATTTGATTCAGATTGTTTTCTGTAAGGCTTGGTTTTTTTTTTGCTTCGTCCCATGTTCTGTGAGTAAAGAAAATACAAGTATTAAATGTATGCATACTTGTCTACATTGTATTATCATAGATCTATACAGGAGGTGAAAGGGGACAAGAAATTTTGGCAGTGTTGAAAAATTATTAATACACGTCGTAATCTCTAGTCATAATACCATAGGTACATATACTGTGGTTATTTCTAGGGGTGCGACAGTTAATTTGGTTAAAAACCAATAAACCACAGTTCAACGTTGTCGGTTCGGTTTTCAGTTTGTATACTTATATTTTGGTTTTATTCTAAAAATTACTCAATGTCATTTATGCTAGTCTTGGTTAATCAGACGCTTGTAATGTCTGCATAGTTACGTAATTATCAAGCGTCTAGCTGACTGCGACTTATACAATGGTGGTGAATATGAAGCGTATGTCAGAAGCGTGGCATTATTTCCAATTAAACCTGGACCTGACAACAAAAATGGGAAATCAACAGCATATTTAACATACATACATGTGCAGAAACTTATTTAAGTTTTATACAACGTCAAGCCACTGCACTACATCTACTGTCATATGTAATCCTATCTAAAATGGAAACGTGGTGCACTTTAAGTCACTCTTAAGTCGATCTTTGGAACGAAACAAAATATTCCTTTATATCCAGTCAGGTTAGTCAGTTCTGCAGTTGCGTTTAGATTGAAAAACAAATAAGAAGCATCTTCACTGTGACCAGGTCTATATCTGTGTTTATTAAAACTGATTTATTGCCCTATTCTGTTGTAGAACAGCTGGGTTTTCATGAGACGATACATGAACTTGAGCCTCGATATACAATTCTCTATCGTAAACATTTCCCCGAAAATGTAATTCCAAAGTTATATGTATAATGAACAATGAAAATCTATGCTGAAGCTTGCCATTTGATAGGTACACGTGATGGACTGAAAAATACTTATGTATGAATCACTATGTTGGTTGATATATATCACTGCCTCACAGTTACAGGGCATCCAGTTGACCCTCGACGTTCTTTTACAACTTCAAATGCCAGGAAAAAATACTTGTCCAAGTCTCTAATGGCATGGTATTGTGTTTCAATTTGCCTATTTAGATCATCCTCTAACAATGAGTAACATGTAAAAATCTAGGCAAATGGAATAAAATTTCTTGTTCTTGTCAGTAATCAAGTGGCAAATCCTCATCCCAAGTCAAGTTTATTTAAAAAAAAATGTATAATAAAAATATATACCATCATCTTATAAATTTTGCATAAATACACACCATGGTATTATGTTATCTAACATATATTTAATACCATATTGATATCACAAGATTTCTCTTTAAATGTAAAATTTAATTAGTTAGCCCTGTTGTAACAGGAGAGGAAAAATGCACGGCTAGACCGGGTTCAAACCCGGGACCTTCAGAACTCTAGACGGACGCCCAACCAATTGAGCTATCTGGTCGCCGACTATCAACCCGGTCTAGAGCCGCTACACTGTTATCAGATAAATTTAAACCTTTTGTTTTTTAATACTAATCATTGAGCCACTCGTTAATTATGTAACAATGCCTACAGTAGTACATTATCAGGTCGGGGGAAACCACAAATTTGCGTGTAATACGCCAAATTCAGGCACAGGTGCCTGACTCGTTTTATAAAATAATAACATATACAGCACATATAAATGAGACTTATATGTACTCTATATGTTATTATTTTATAAAACGAGTCAGGCACCTGTGATTCATGTATGGATTTGTTACTAAAAATAGCTCAAATCAATTTAAACTCACCTTTTTCATTTTTTTTTTTATCAAAGTCGCATTAATTTATGACAAAATAAATAATATTTTGCTGAAAGATGTTTAATTGAAGCATTGGCTACTTAGAAACTTGATGTAATAATCGCCGCCGTACTAACACTCGTAACAAATCCATACCCCAATTAGCGTATAATAGGCCAGTTGGCGTATTATACGCAAATTTGTGGTTTTCCCCGACCTGATTATTACACTTTTATACAGCGCTAGCTTTCAGGATCTGAGGACATTGCATTTATATTAGTAGAATCTACTGTACCTGATTAACTGTTTACTAACCCTAGCCCATAGGTCAAGGCAAGATATATTTCATCGCTGCTGGTACAAAAATCTGCATTTCCGTCATTCCGTAAACAATGTGAAATAGTTTGTGATCTTGTAAAGACAGCATTACAATTCGAAAGTCAATATGCTGTTTAAATGTTATCAAAAATCCATTTTGGTATTCACTCAAAGAAAATTCATCGGCAAATGATTTTGCAACATCAATTCCGTCAGTGTCAAAGAAAAAAATCTTGCATTCACATTTTGAGTCCACACAATGTAATGGTTTCGCCATGTCTTACATTTAATACTTTCATTTGATGTTTTCCTCATAAATCGGAGAGAAATAACGTACCTTGCTTGTTCTGCTTTCCTCGCAATACCCTAGCCTGCTCAGGACTCCGCCGAATATTTTCGCGCCAAAATCATGACGTGTTAATGCTACAACTTAGAAGCATTCCGAGTAGAAATTTCCCATGATTCCTACACCTCCATTTCATGCAATCGGAACCCCTCGTCATTTTCTCCGAAACTAGACTCGGACCAAAGTAGTAACCATTTTGGACTACTTTCGATCACATGACACAAAAAATGGCGGCGCCCATGTTTCATTAAACGGCGAGATTCAGCGATCATCATAAATCGACATGATGTGAAAACGGTAGTTAATGGGATGTCAAAAGTTTTCCTCATCACGATTGTAGTATGTCGTTATATTTCTCATATTTCGATCACTAGGAAGTCGCTGATTTACCTCCAAGTAAATATTTGTCTAACAGTCTCAAATGGTAATGTTTTGTTTTGTCAGCGAGTGTTCGAGTGTCAAGTAGGGTATTTCTGTTACTCAATACATATTAGTTCTCTAATTTTCTTAAATGATTTCGACAGATCTCACCCTGGATTCTTTTATCTTTTAAGATATGTATCTATATATTTGTCATGACAGGTCTGATATAATATATATGTACATCAATATACAATACAATGTATACATTCGTATATGCCAAGATATCTATAAACATCATCATTCCTGCCATCTCATTATGACAGCCACATTTTTATCAATTGCAAGATTTGCAGAACATCATGATCACCTTCAAATATGATATTTTTGTAGATATATTTATATGTAAAAACACTGAAATTTAAGACTCATAATTTGGAGGAATTAGCATACCTGAATGTTATGATTATGATATTTCAAGTACAATTGTATTTCTTATTGATATACATCCAAATTATCACTAGCATAAAAAGACTTCTACAATATCTTAATTACATGTATGCAGGAATGTTTATGTTATAAATGCATATAAATTATAATATGAAATCTAGACAAAAGTAAAATACAGAAAACTTGTAAACACGGCGGAGATAAGTTTTCATGAAAGATGTGTTCTCCTTTCTCTAACTTGAAAATCATAAAAATAGAAGTGACAGCAGATATAGGTCTAGTCTGATTCATATTACACCAAACCCAGAATATCTGTACTGTTCCTCCAAAGCTGGATTATAGTCTGATTTATATAATACCAGACCCAGAAATTCTGTACTGTTCTCCCACAGCTGGATTATAGTCTGATTTATATTACACAAGACCCAGAATATCTGTACTGTTCTCCCACAGCTGGATTATGCACTCATACATTATATACAGGGTATAATGATCATACCTGCACTTTGATAAAGTCTATTTTTTTTCAATATTAACAAATCTTTGCAAATATTATATATATATGTATATACTATTATATTATTTTCATCAGCATTATACACAACACAACCATGTGTCATCCACAAAGGCAATTGAACCAGGATGTTTTCTTTAGGAAAGTGGTTAACATGTAGTTTTTTTTTTCCAAAAAGCAAATAAAATTCCTATTAGAACATTATTTCAAATAATACAAAACCCGTTAAAGAATGGTGAAATAAAATATGTTTATGTTTATGAGGTATAAAAATACATAGTTAACCCTGAAGCATATCAATTTGGTATGATTCTATTAATATATTATGATAGAGGATAAAGTTTACTAATGATAAAATCATTATCCGGTTCTCCAACTTTTCTTCTATCATGCATGTCTCCACATATATGTCTCCAGAAATGTGTTTTTTCTTATCTTGTTGTGTTTCTTTTTGTTTAAAGTTCACGGATTTGATTTTTCTATATGATTACATCCATATACACTGTACATACCAGAAAAAATATTGATGTGATGGAAAATTGCCTCCTAGGCCGGTGAAGGAAAGCTTGGAATAGCCCTTTATGAAAACCGTAACATTGACAAGTCAACTTTTGTTGCTTCATGCTACAGCTAAAACAAAATGTGTACCAGTGTAAAAAAAACACCAGCTAAAAGTGACTTGACATTTTAACAGTGATATTGACTGTTGACACAGTGATAATTATCTCTGGTCAGCTGAACCAAGACTGAATTTTGTTAAAAAAATAAACTTAAATAATTCATTAAAACCTGGAGTAGAAGGTCATTAACTGTTGTTGACAGATATCATATGTAATTAAATCACTGATGATATCACAGTTTAATCACCTTTTTATTTCACTCCACAATCCAAGCAAAATATATTCTGAAGAAGTTGAATTCTAGTCTTATTTACTTTTTAATTAAAATTAAATTGAATTAGAAGATTGTTCCAAACTACACTTACTGTACTTAAAGATTTCTGTTAATTATTCACCTATAAATAGGATTGATAATGTAATTATCATTATTATTGAGCAGTATCTATACCAAATGAGGTGTTTTCACAACTCAATACCTATGAACTCTTTAATCAACACAAAAAAGGACATTTATTATAAAGTTCAACAATCTATTGCTTCTGGTAGGAGTGACTGTTAAGGAAAAGTTTGAAGTACAATGGAGTAAATGGTAAAAAAAGTTACAGTAGTTAATTCATAAGTTGGATACATTTGTATTTGGTTTGAATTGCCAAGTATGATTAAACTATTACTATTACAACTATTATTGATATCATTTTTACACTTCACAAGAAGCACCCTTTGTACTTACTCCCAGCCCTTGACAAAGCCAAACATACTAGTATTTTTTCCCTCTATCTTTCCTAACTTCTTCTCTCTTTCACACTTTCCTGTCCATCTTGACAATAAAGTGAAATATTTATCATAATTAATAAATTAGGAATACCATTTTGATATAAAATAGGCAATTCATTAGTTCATATGTGGTCAGCTGATGTCTTATTCAATTAAAAACTTTGCTTGATAAATTAAATGGCATGTCACTTTCATCCATTAGAATACATATACTGCAAGTGCATTTGTTCCTAAGTTGAACTTAGGTTGGTTTGTTTGCTAGTTTCATCACCACACATATGGTTCAGTCATGCAGGATCATTTTGAGGCTGGGTCTCCTTGTAGTAGTGGGTGACTACCTCACTGAATAACACACAGGAGACCCTGAACATATGCTTGGATAGATGTCAATTGATGTCTCATAATCAATTAAAGTGTCATATTCCAGAAAACTGTGAGAACAATCACACTGGTAACCCCAAACTTTTCAATTTCCTCGTGCCAGTGTTAATTTTTAAACATAATTGAGGATTTAAATGTTGCACGAGTGAATGAAGTGCATGTGTGGTATTATTAGTAAGTGAAAGTGAGGAAATTAAGTGCAAGGTATTAATGTTAAAGGAAAGGAATTTATTTTTATCCATCTTTCGTGTTCCACCAGAGTTATCGCCCCTCACTACACCCAAGCATATTGACTAATGAGTGAAAAGTACAAATTAGATCCAAGCTATTATTGTTGAATCTCTTAGATAACCTCACAATCTTCAAAGTAAATGTTCAACTGACCAATCACAACAGTTGTTAATTGCCAACAGATTTCATATCAAGCTCTACAGAAACATACAAGTGCCATGAACAAATCAAACATAAAAACTGCCAGGAAAAAACTGAGAATTGACAATACACCATAGAAATTGTAATTAACTCAATTTCAATTTTCAATTTCTTTATTGACCGTAGGCCTTGTGGCCCATAAGTACATAATACAAATACACAATACATGAAAATGACAATGAAACAGCAATGCAATACATTGTGGAGAACGGGTTACATATGTAAAGATCGAATCTTATTTGCTTCGAATATGAATTTACCCAGGTTACATAATTCTTTGGTATTATTGACACTTAATAACTGTATTAATTTAAACATTGATGGCTTTTGCCAGTAGTACTTTTCAGAAAGTATATACCATTACATGATAAAACACCACTGAAATTATACACAAGTGCATGGGTTCGGGAAAATTTCTGTAATATTATTTTTAAAACATCCACTTCACTAAAAGGTATTTTTTTTATAAAGTTATATATGTATATAGGTTTCAGAATCAAGGTTGCTACCTGTGAATTAATGTAAAATTTAAAATCATATATAAAATGCATTTCAAATATGGTATTTGATGACTCAATGATGTAATGTCTAATGTTTAAGATTTTATTTTATTCTTATGATAATCATACTCATGACACTTATTTTTTTGACTCAAGCATCTACCCGAATTAAATCAGTCTAGCTATTATTAATGTGTATTCTGGGTGAGTTAACTAACATTTATGACATTTGGCAGACAATAGGACTTTTTTGGGATAATTTTGTTGATATAAGGAATGCATCGCTGTCGGTAAAAAAATAATGGATCTAATAAAAACAATAACCTGGCTGTAGATGTTACATGTACCGGTACACACACAGTAGTTCTGTAATCTTTACAAATACGGTTGGATCATAAATATAACACAAAACTAAAATGAAAAACATGTCAATAACATTTATATAACGCTTACTCTTCACATATACAGTGAAATACTTAAAAACCGCATGGAATAGACTGGGTGCAGCCATGTTGTTTACCCTATCGACAGCTATAGTTCGCGGTAATTTGGTCATCGTCCGGCGAATCACCTGGACCCATCATTTTCATGTGTATTCATACACTTACCTCCGAGCCTACGTTCGCAGACGGAGGCGAGGTGTTCCGATTGCCATTTCATGGTCGTGTGATAATATGAGAGTGTTGAAATGGTCTAAAAATAGCATTTTTCTACTTTCATTTTTTTATTAAAGATTCGCTCACGCTGATTACGAATATATGGGGGAGCGATTTGTGGGGAACGACGGGAATCCCCATAAGCACCGTTTTTCCCCACAATGTTGGTCTAAAACACAACAATATTCCCCATAAGCTGTCTAGCTCGGGTGCTCTCTCTCTCTCTCTCTCTCTCTCTCTCTCTCTCTCTCTCTCTCTCTATCTCTCTCTCTCTCTCTCTCTCTCTCTCTGTTTGTCTCTCTCTCTCTCTCTCTCTCTCTCTCTCTCTCTCTCTCATATACATATGTATTTCGAAGACCATTGATTAGATAAATGTATA
Source organism: Pecten maximus (assembly GCF_902652985.1). Classification (NCBI taxonomy): domain Eukaryota; kingdom Metazoa; phylum Mollusca; class Bivalvia; order Pectinida; family Pectinidae; genus Pecten; species Pecten maximus. The sequence continues at coordinate 17,904,419 of NC_047032.1, read as the reverse complement.
CATACATATAGCTTGCATATAATTGAATATTGATAATCAATACATCAATTATAGCAGGGGCAATTTTAGAACAGAGGATACATTTGTTTAGCGGTATGACAAATATGTGTTACTTACATGAATAGATAAATCGGTATGATCACTTATTCAAAAAAAGAAATATTACTTGTGAGGGCGGATTTTTAATTTCCCTGTCATTTGTCATAAATATGCAATTAAGAGTTTCACGTGACAATTTTGACAGACGTAATGCTATACTACACGGTAGAAATATAGATCATATTAAGACGGCCAATGGCGGGCGTTTCTGTAATTTGCAGTCGATCATCTTAAAGCTTGTATCATTGTAATAGTTTTGTAGTGAATTATTTTGCAGGAAAGTGACAAATATGGACATTATTTTGGTCTACAACACCGATCTCATTTAGAAGCATTCTATTTAATTATTGGATAGAAAGTTAAACATCTTTATTCTTATGCTTTTTTGTCCTCAGTCCGGTTTTTCCGGAACGTGGCATGAGCTGAATTTGATACTGATAACTATGGCGGGTGTTGACGATGATGCAGAGGTCGCTTACCCTTCCCGAACCTCTGGTCTAGTTACCTTTTTACATTTCAAGGAATCTCATTGCAGATGTTTTCTTCTAATTATACCGAGATTTTGAATTTTGAGTTTCTATTTCGTGTACAGATCCACGCGTTCTTGTTGTGTGCTTACAAAGACGTGAGAGATGACATGTAGCATTGATTACATTAGTTTCTGGGATACTTTCTATTCAAATTTAGGACGTACCTTTGTTTTATGTCGGTAATGTTTATCTCCAGTGGTACAGTATAATTAACATATATCCTTGGGTGATATTCTGAATCCTGTCCATATGTTAGTCACTATGTCTGATCTTTGTTGACCTCGGTTGTATTTGTCCTCCGTCATATCGTAACAAATATTATTACGTTCTGTACTTTATATATGTAATTGTGCAGTGGTCAGAGTAATATACTTTGTCACTATACTATAATTATATGTCTGAGGATTTTCTAACGTATTGTTTCCAATAATATATTTGATTTTTAATCTTTGATTTTTCCATTGTATACTATTGTACAGCTGGCTAGTGTAATAATTTCAAATGATGCATTAATACAATATATCATTATTATTATTTTTTTTTGTATTTATGTTTCATTTGCGTAATCGTTAGATCCTTATGTAATCTACAAGATCAGATATGTTATAATATAAACCCAACAAAGAACACTAACATCATAACGAAACCATATTAGTATGCCAACTCAAAATTTATAAAATTGGAGCAAAGTATGGACAGAAATATAGACCTGCCAACCCTTATGCAGCAGAAGACGCTTTCTGTTTCGAAACAATTGAACTTATTTTATTTTCTTCATTTCATACTTGCTTTTGTACTATACATTCCGATTACTTGGTAGTAATCTCTGCATCAGACATGCGTGTTGATTCTTTAGTTTGGTAGTAAGGTTTGCGTCGGACGAGTGTGTTGGTTCTAAGTCATGAGTAAGCTCTGTGTCTGGCGCATGCGCTAATCTATGTCTTTGCAGTAAGCTCTGCGCCTGACGCGCGTGTTTATTCTGTATCTTGGTAGTTAGCTCTACGTCTGACGCGTGTGTTTAGTCTATATCTTGGTAGTAAGCTCTATGTCTGACGCGTGTGTTTATTCTTGGTGGTAATCTCTGCGCCTGACGCGTGTGTTTATTCCATATCTTGGTATTGAGCTCTGCGCCTGACGCGTGTGTTTATTCTATATCTTGGTAGTAAGCTCTGCGCCTGACGCGTTTGTTTATTCTTTATCTCGGTAGTAAGCTCTGCGCCTGACGCGTGTGTTTATTCTATATCATGGTAGTAAGCTCTGTGCCTGACGCGTGTGTTTATTCTATATCTTGGTAGTAATATCTGCGCCTGACGCGTGTGTTTATTCTATATCTTGGTATTAAGCTCTGAACCTAACGCGTGTGTTTATTCTATATCTTGGTATTAAGCTCTTTGCCTGACGCGTGTGTTTATTCTATATCTTGGTAGTAAGCTCTGAGCCTGACGCGTGTATTTATTCTATATCTTGGTAGTAAGCTCTGTGCCTGACGCGTGTGTTTATTCTATATCTTGGTAGTAAACTCTGCGTCTGACGCGTGTGTAGTCTCACTCGTGTTATGATTCTATGCTTCGAATGTGAGGTTTGCGTCTGACGTGCTTTGTTGATTCTATAAGTCTTGGTAGTAATCTCTGAGTTTGATGCGCATAGTGATTCAATGGTTACAAGGTATGCATGTACCCTGTCTGTCACGTGTCTCGTGAATAAAAGTGACACCGGCTCTTTATGTAGTCATACGTTTCGGGGCTTTCAATATTATCCTGAAGCGATGTTAGAACTCATAAGAACCCAAACGCTTTACGTACAGGAAGAGTTTACAATGTATGCGCAGCTTCATCGTAGTTTCTCGTTGTTGTAGCTCGCAGTGTATATACATATATATATACACGGTGGTGTTTCTAACGTACACTCAACATTTCGTCGTGATGAACAGCAATTAATCAAACGAATTCGTGTTTAATTAACTTTTATTTTAATTTCTGTAATTCATTTACTTTTTGTAATGCATTTTCTATGTTGAGTTGTAGATTGTATGTGTTAAGATTAATATATAAAGTTAAATGGACGAGTTACATTAACTTATGAATAGGTTAGTGGAACCGCCATGCTTATGTCATGATTAATATTTAGATAGCAAACATCTTCTTTGCAATTTTCTTCAAAATGATAACATCTTCTATTATTCATTTAAACAGATTCTGTGGTTGCATTATATCTATTCATATAAGATTTGATTTCCGAGAGGGAAATACAGGGAAAAGTTATATTTCTTTAAATACACATCTGCACGCACGCTTTTTGCTACAGATATTTTAGAACTTTATGAAATAAATATTAACTATATCCATCAAATTAACATATATTAATACGGAGTGAACTGGGTCATGTACTACTCTCAATTTAATGAGAAATAAACACACGTGCTTACACTTCGATCATCAATCCGGAAACAATGGCAATTGTTGATATATATATCCTATAGGCATTCTTGTTATGCTTCTTAACAAATATAAAGTAGCCAGTTGTACCAATGGTAGTATGTTAGAACACAAAGGACTGACTATGTATCAAAGTGTTTGAACAAATGTAATAATCGTTGCTTAATGACAATTGTAAGCTTGTGTTCAATTGGTGTCATGGTCGGCTTATCAGTTTATTCTTATTCCCGTCGTTATAAGGAAAGTGTATCTGAAGGCTGACAGATTTATGGACGACCTGCCGGAAGAGGATGTATACAACAATCACTCAATCTCGCAACACAAGGCGACCTTTATCAAAACGATAGGTCGATCTTCCGTTCAATAATACATCAACTTATCTGACGTTAGGCCAGTTACATCCTCGTTATTAGATAAATATAATACTTGTCATTCCGAAATTAGTATATACTTTTTACTATTTTACCAGTTTGAATTATCTATATACGTATTTTATGAACCATATTTTTTTTATGTTTATCAATATAATGTTTTTGAATGGTAATAATGTTTCAAATACTGGTAACAAAATAGACGTATGCACAGTTTCAGCATGCTTAAAACGGATGCAGATACTTTAGCAATTTCCCATTTGGTGACCATTGACGATTCTTTCTTTGTTTCTTTGTTTCTTTGTTTCTTTCTTTCTTTCTTTCTTTCTTTCTTTTGTGCTTGCTTGTTTTTGTTATTTTTGCTACATGTGCCAGCTTCCAGGTTCCGAAGATACATCGGTCATTGTTTCCCAATTGTTTGTAGGACAAATCATTACCTAATAGCTGATTACCAGTGTATCTTAAATGCGGAGTTTTATTCACATAGTCTGTTATTAATTATATATATAATGGATCTATTAAGTAATTACGCCAACATTGTCCGGTATTACTAGAATAGATATACGATCGAGATATGAGTCTCATTTGTGAAATATTATTCAAATTATTTATCACTTATGGTCTGTTGAAACTGAATATTATCTTCAAAGGAAAATACATGTATATACGTTAGAATTTGTTCAGACTTAGTTGTACATACCAACACATGGAAAAAAACTATATGACTGGCCATGGCCACTTACAAAACAGACAGCGAAAGTTATTCAAATAGGCTCTATTTCTGGTACTACAGATGCAAATTAAAAAAAAGTTGTTTTTGTCTTAAATATAAATTCCATTGATTGTGGCATACATAATTAATAGATATGCTAATCATCAAACTTTGAGTGCCGATAACACGCGTCTCTAATGTATTTATAATTTGTTTCACAACTGTACATTCTATAGACAGGAGCCGTAAGCGTTAAATATCTGTCCAGATTGAATAATGACCTGTCAGAACATAAATAGTTAAACATTGTTTTTTTCTGCACAAAGCTAAACAGCTGCCTTTGATTTATCGCAGCCCGACAAGACTAACTGTATCAGAACGGAATATGTGTTTACTCTTTTGCTATAACTTTGCGTTGTGTTGTATACGTTGTGTTGCCTTTCCTTCCTTCCTTCCTTCCTTCCTTCCTTCCTTCCTTCCTTCCTTCCTTCCTTCCTTCCTTCCTTCCTTCCTTCCTTCCTTCCTTCCTTCCTTCATTCATTCATTCATTCGTTCAATCGTTTGTTCGTTTGTCCATCGGTCCGTCCGTCCGTTCATTCATTCAGTCATTCATTCATCAATTCATTCATTCATAGTAAATGACAATGATAAAGTCGGTACATTTGTAATAATATAGAAACTCTTTATCATCCATATTGTTTTATAGCAAAATATATTCGAATTATATATCAAATCCAATTCGTTTATTTCAGTCATGCGACAATAATTGTATATAGACTCAGTAGTATCAGCTCGCGTGACGAATGACACGGCCGTCCAATAAATCGCATGGGTCATGACCCCAAGTTGACATATTCCAGGCGCGGGTCAGTGTTAAGCATATGCTGTAGATTTCATTGATAAATATACTGAGGAATGTGTAGTGTATCTATTTATAAGTTATGCGACAGTACACATGTTTTTTTTGTGTGTGTGTAACAAATTTCAAGCCTTTCTAATTAATCAGCTGAAATATTTATATTTTTATTCGCTTGATGGAAGAGGTAGTTAACGGCTTTAGTAAGTAGGTCATTTGTCGTTAGAAATTAATCGTTTTTAGCAAGGGTTTTTATTGTTGCTATTTATAATGAATGTTTCGTCTTTTCCTTGAAAAGTACCACGGAATCCTTCAAATTTGTGTAAGTTAATTTCGTTGATTGGTTTAGTATGTTTCATCTACAAATATATATTTTCAATATACAGATAACTGTTTATGTTCTATGCCTATATGTGATTGTTTGTAATTTACATGTGTCTTGATAAAGGGGCAGATTGCAAGTTTCGGTATTTTACTTGTCTGTACCGTCGTTATTACTACATGACCAATTTTGTATATATATATATATATATACATATAACTAATATAAAATAGGATCATTGTCAATTTGTCAAACTGCACTATCATAAATCATTAAAGTATGATGAACCACGAAATCAAGAACCCATCGTGGTATTTTTGAAAACCAAATTTTAAGTAAATGCGAATATGCATGTATATATAAAAAGATCGGTATACGACTATTATTTTCATTCACTATTATGGTTTGCCGAGTGATACTGGACACTTAAATGACAACAGCTGGTATGACAATATAAAATATGATTATGTGAACAAATCTAGAATTAATAACGCGAACTAATGATAGCAAATCTGATGTCATCTGACCTTTGCCAATGTGAGGTCCTTATTCAGAAAGATTATTGCTATCTAATACCATGTTATCTCTAAACGTTCATATATTTAACGTGATGCAATAATTCGTCAACATATTTATGTTTTCCCCCCCTACGTAGACAGGTAACCCAGCGAATGCCTATATGACATAAAAATGGAGCAGAACAGAACTATTTGTTTATATGTATATATTTCCTATCTGGTACGATAAAATGTCGTTATCAAGAATGGGATAGAAATTAAGTGTTTGTTACATTATACAATATACGCATGGGGCATAGTCAGTACAACGAGGACGATGTCCTATCACACAGAAAGAAAGAGAAGAAATGAAGCGTTTCTAATATATAGGTTGTATGTCATACCACCTATGAGGAATAATTGTCTGTTTACTTTGAATAATGACAGAAAATAATTGTTTGTTATATATCCAAATGCATGTCATATCTAGCACAATGAGGATTTTGTCCGATTATGTAGAATGAAATATGTCATACCTGATTTCGTGGGGGAGTTTGTCTATTACTTGGAATGAAACGAACCTTAGTATAATTGTTTGTTGAATATATACGAAACACGCCATAACTGTAACGGTAAGATATTTTCTCATTTAATACACTGTTTATCATAATTATACAGTACATCATAAATAACGGAAATGATTGTCAACATTAATGTCACCAGATGTAAATACAGTTAACACACACATACACACATGTATACGGTATAGGCGAGAGTTTAACAAAGACAAGATAACGTACATTGTATTTCAAACACATGCTATATACAATGACAACGGATACGTGTGCGGCTTCTCTCGTGTTAGATAACGGAATAATGAGAAATTACCTCACAAAAGCATTTGTGTAATTCAACAAATAACGAAGACTTGTTTTACCTTGAATATCACTCCGGAAATGCGATTTGTTGATGTTGATAATCGGTAGAAAATTATTATTGGTATGGTCATGAGTTGACTGAGAAAGATCGTCAGTATATCTTCCAACAGGATTATCAAAGTTAAAAAAAAAAGACAAAACAAAAGAAAAAGAAAAAACAACAAACCATCAAGAAAATCAAAACAAAACCAAAACAATATAAGGTACATGTACTTTAATTAATTAGTTTAATTTGATAGACGTTTCCATAAATAAACTGGATATATCTTTTTCACATGAACGTCGTCTTGAAACATGCTGCAAAATGAAAAGAAATGGGTTACCTGCCACATAAATCTTTCGTATAACCTATGTAAACTGAAGTAGTATCATGTTAGATGTTAATTGTATTAAGATAAACATACGACGACATTTTGCCTTAAATTCATACTGTTTACTTAAAAAAATATATAAGGATGTATTGATGAAAATGAGAATAATAGCTAGAACTGGTATTCCAGTTTTAATAATATATAGACTAAGTGGATTCTTTATGGGTTTCGATATATCACGTGTCTCTGTTTCATATTTTACGTTTGTGATGTAACTAATGCAATGTTTTATTTCGACAAATGAGCGGCGTGCCTCCAATGTACTTGTCTATGCTGCCCTTGCGATAATAATAGTTGATTATATATGTGTATCATATTATTCATATTATTATTTCATGTGAACATTTAAGCAATGAACAGTGGTTTTAATGTTGTTATAGTCGATATGGCAGCAAGTTGTATGGTGGGCAAAGGGCATGGGAACCCGTTAGGGTTTCCATGCTACATTTGCCCACCATACATCTTGCTGCCATATCGACTATAACAACATTAAAACCACTGTTCAATACTTATATGTACATTGTCTTACCATTTTCGTCAACTTTGAAAAAAACTAAACCAACACAAAACAATCCCGCCTTTTTAATGTCACATGACTAACTGGGTGTTATAGCCTGAGACACTGGGTGTTATAGGGGTATGGTGGCAACTGCCTCTTAGCATTATGTCAATGGGGAAATGCCGAACAAATGTAAATATATGTATATAACAGTGTAATAAGAAATAAGATATAGTGTTCGTTCAAGTAAATATGACATTAGAAGTACTAGTGACCCCGCGGGCGTCAGGATGATGTGCCGATTACATGTATACGTGGTCAATGTTAAGCCTACCTGTATATAGCTTACTGATTCATATCTATTGACCCAACCTTTATTCCAACCAGTAATTTTCTAGCGTTTCTTCGCAACTCATCAGTTCATCCTCATTTTTATTTGAGAAAGGTGTCAGTTCCTGAATATAACATCATTTTCTCTCCATCTTTTTATAGTTTTCTTATGTATTGTTATCGACACTTCCTTTAATTAGAAGTCCGCCATGTCCTGATCGAATAATATCTGTCGAATTTTCCTTATTGTGTAATTCCGTGGAGTCTTGCAGGTCATCCTCATTCCAAACTGAAATATTTAACCGATAAATGTGTCATTTCTGGAACAGGTTATTAATTCTACTTAATATGTATAACTCTTTAAGTGATAGATATACATGTATGTATCGGATATTTTTAAATTGAAATTATGAAATGAAGCTAAATATTCTGAATTATGACCTTTTCGCACACTTGGTTGTTTTCTGATACATACATTACAAAACTAGAACACTCCTTACTATAATACATGTACGAAACTATGATTAAAAGATACAATGGATATAATATATATCACATTATATTATATTTATTGCAATGTATGGGTTTTTAACACTGTGGTACATACAAATACCAACAGTGATTTGGTATATATATATAACCATAAAATCTGTCATCAAGTTGAACTTCTTTGACAATCACACCTTCCAGTTTATAATTTATTTTTGTTTGGAAGGTTAACCTTGACTTGTGACTTATATACATGTAGATACATGTTGTGTGCATGTATGAATATTTCGAATACAGATTTATTATCTCGACTTCATTTGACTTACCTAACTTCGCTTATTGAAAATATCAGTCAAACGCTTTTCTAATTTTTTTTCTAAATTTTACCAAATAGTGTTATTCTAACCATCTATTGCTGTGTGCTTGGACTATTTTGATTCAATAATTTGGCGTTTAAAATCTGAATTTCAACTTTTATTTAAATGCATTTAGCATCAAAAAGTTGTTAAGCTGACCATCCTACTAATGAAAAGAATCCATACAGACAAACACTTCCGGCAGACATTCCGTCAATGGTCCTAGGGCAAAGTCAGGGACTAGATAGGTGACACATACCGTGTAAACACAACAGCTACATATATTTAAGAATTCCCTATTACTAACGTTCTAATACTCAGAGAGTGAATCAACTAACACTAACAATGTTCAGTTAAACGTCGTTATGTCTAAATATGGTTACTTTAATACCCTGTTTAACTAAAAGTAAAAAAAAAAAAAAAAAAACAGTTGTTAAAAGAATCAATATAAAATATAATTTTGTGTCCGGAATACTTGGTATTTCGAAGTTTTTCATAACGGTCGCAGCCGTATGCTCTAATGGCAATGTATTCTCATCAAAGATGACATTGTATCATGTTCTATTTTCAGACCCAGCCATTGTCAATCCAGGACGGCCAGTCATTTACAGACAAGATGAGGGTGATGAGAGCATTAGCAGGGATTGAGAGGCGTATGGAGGAACTGCATGGTTTAAAACAGGTACAAATATAAACACATTGTCTGAGTGTGAACCTGCACTTACATAGATACGAAGATGGAACTTAGTTATTTGACGCAAAGGATAAACAGCCCCTGGTTACAATGTTACAAAAATGCTAATGTTAGAAGAAAAAATTAAGTATTTAGTCTTAGTCCCATATCTCTATAACGCATAAGCTGTAACGATAGTATTCCTTTCGGCTACCGACAAATTTGAAAATAAAAAATAAAATAAAAAGATTATAAAGATGTCCTTAAACTTAATTATTCTTAAACATAAGCTGGATTCCTTTCATAGAACAGTGGTTATTCAAAAACACTGTGTTTTTCTCCATTTTATTTTGTTTTGTTTGTTTATGTACAAAACTATGATTAAATGCATTGTTTATAAGCTCCAGTGAAATGTAAATCAATAGTTAATCGGGATATTATGTACTCTATCGGCAGCCGGAAAATAGGAACCTGTTTAGCACAGTAAACTATGTTTACGAAATGGACATTATTTTGACTCCATCACAAGCTGAGACGATCTATGAGCATGGAAAGATAAGACAGAAGAGAAAGATGTCTGCGAGCATCACAAGTCTCTGGGAAATGCCCATATACTACTATTACGCCGGCACTCATAGTAAGTGGTTATGTATATATTGCATAGTGTACATTTTTGTCACTTCACTCCAAATCCACAACAAATCGCAAATCTTACTCAAGAACAATAAAGCGAGAGCAACATGTGAACACGCCTCTTATTATCGAGGAAGCAAAAGACGACCACTCTTCCGGAACACCCGGTCTTATTATCCTTGTAGTTTTTCAAGACCATGTGTACCCGAAGAATAAGCGTCTTTTGCACACGGGTGTAATCACATTCTCAGAATCAGAGCTTGGGTTGTGACTATTGCACCACTTTGCATATCGACAATTATAAAACTCGACTGACTTTGTATTGTACAAGGATATATAGCTTTGTAGCATATTTCTAAACTTGATCATGCTGTTTAACATTAAACTGTTCCATGGTCTACATCAACCTGCATCTTTGGATACATAGTGTAAATTGTATGTTAGTAATCGACATCTGCAAACAAATTGTGACAACAAACAATCGAAGCATGTGTATTGTTGCCACCGATTTAAAAGAAAATATCGCTTGTACACTGTGGACGCTTATTTTTCTTTTGTTTGACGTATAATTTAAAAATTTATCCTTTCCATGTGTGATAATCTTACAGCGCCGCAAATGGAACAAACAGTAGAAAGCGTAATAGCCGAATGGGCCAATCTGACTTGTCTCAACTTCAGCAGGGCATCCGGACCGGTCACGTGGGAACAAGGCAACAAAAACAACGTAACGATCGAATTCACTCCAAACGGGTGGGTGATTAGGTTTTACTGGATTGTTTTTTTTTTCTTCCTGATCAACGCTTTCAGTTTCATAAACATTGTAATTTAGTTCCTACCTTTATTTAACTATTATATCCCGGAAACTAAGTCTAGGGACACATTGTTTTCCCTCCGTTTTTAATATTTATTATAGGTGTACATGTATCTGAAACCTGGTTCTATTATTTCTTCTAGAAATCGTCAATGAACGTTTTATTCAGAGGCAGGAACGTTTCTAAAAATACGTGAAAAATAATATTCCGAACCAAATGCATATGTTTCCATACCTTAGTTATGTATTGTTTTAGATGTTGGTCTTATGTCGGCAAGAAGGAAAATGCAGACAACGTCCAAAAAGTGTCAGTGGACGGATGTGTTTACGTAAGTGTGTTGTTATATATTTTTCAAAGAAATCAACAGTTTAAATTTGCGTAAAACATTGATATCACTATTTTAGTCAGTACTTTTTACCTAGGAATAAATATTCATTTTTTGTGTGTTTGCTTTTAGAAAGGACGAATTGCTCACGAACTAGGTCATGTGATTGGGTTTTGGCACGAGCAAGCACGACCTGATAGGGACGAGCACGTGACTATTGAGGCACCTAATATCATGGATAATAAGCATGGGGATTTCGTCCAGTTGACATGGCAGAATATAAATTCTAAGGGAGTGCCTTATGACGTCGGCTCAGTGATGCATTATGGGTCAACGGTATGTTACACATTTTACTTGATTTAGTAATTGTTTCGGTATTAGTTAGAATATATTGTCTTCTACCTTATACCAAAAGATACACGCAACCATAACTGATTTTGTTAAGTATCAATAACACTTCTTCGTACATAACAGTAGTATAAGCATTTTTCCTTATCTATCTGACGATACCATTGCCCGATGGTTGGTTCCACTCGATTATAAAATATTTAACTTTCCTTGTGCGTTATGACGTAGGACGTTTATCTATTTTTTTTGCCCCCACTTTATCAATTTTAGTCCATAAAATAGGGCCATATTTTCCCCTCTATTTTACTCGCTTAAAGATCAGCTAAACGTGTTAGTAACCTGTTGACTCAATGGATATGATATCGTACAGCGAGTTAAACCTTGCTCAGGTCATGAAAGTTTTGTGTTTTGTTATATCATACAATTATTAGTGATTTGTTTGCTTATCAAACAACTTTTGGACTCACACAATCAGTGTGCATTGCATAGGAGTAACATCCACTAAACTCGTTGAGATAAGCCTCTCTTGATAACACCATCTCGACACGCCATGTAAGAGATAATAGTATACTTTATATAGCTAGTTTATGTTGTTTTTTTCTGCAAGAATATTAGGAATTATTTGATTTGCATTACATGATGATTTAGGCGTTCTCCAAAGCTGGAAATCCGACCGTAGTTGCACGGAAATCTAATTTACAGCGAGCTTTAGGACAACGTCATGGACTCTCCTTCTATGACGTCAAACTGGCTAATTCTGTCTATTGTAAAGGTAAGTTTTTTGTCTTAATTGCAACCCTATTTTTATAATGCATTAAACCATCCTTAAAACGTTGTAGCGTACAATAAAATATTAATGTAAGATTGGAATTTAATAAATGAAATAAATTGTCTAGTAGTTGAAATTATTGTAGGAAATATAGTGCTTTAAGAGTTGAATTTATTGTATGAAATACAGTTCTCTTAGAGCTAACTTTATTACATCAAAAAGTAAGAATTAATAATTAAAATAAAATGCTGTAAGATTTGAATTTATTTTATGAAACACAGTGTTCTGTGAGTTGAATTTATTGTATGAAAATGTAAGAGATTTATTTATTTTATGAAATACAGTGCTGTAAGGCTCCAATTTATTATATGAAATACAGAGCCGTAAGAGTTGAACTTACTCTTTGAAATACACACCTGAAACGGCTGAATTTATTGTTTGCATTTGTTTATATCATGCATTGATAAGAGTACACAATTCAATTTCAGATTGTTGTAATAATGTTCAATTGTCTCAGCCTTGTAAAAATGGTGGCTATCAGGATCCTAAAATATGTACTAGGTGTCGCTGCCCAGAAGGATTATCCGGGGACTTTTGTGAGACTGCAGCTCCCCCTGTCGGACGTAAGTCTATGGTATTTATTAGTGGTATTAAGAGTAAACGCGGATTTGATTATTGGCAGAGATTTAAGAGTTCCTTAAAACTCTTTTTTGATATATTATGATATACGGATTCACATCATCTCATTATTTTTTTCTATTTTGTCATAAAGGTAAATATTCCGGTAATGGTTATTTTAAATGTATCTTTATATGAAATTGTATTCGCATTTTCAGTATCATGTGGAGGAAACATCAACGTGACATCAACTGTAACAACTATAGGGTATTTACAACCTTTTCAAAAAGGACACCAGTGCAATTGGTATCTCAAGGTAAACTTAAAAGCTATTTACAATTTTTTATCATCTTTGCTTATTATCATAATATATATTATTTCGCAGTTACTGATATGGGCCGTGATGTCCGAGTGGTTAAGGTGTTCCGACACTTTGATACAACATCGCAATTTACTCGTAAATACTATACCATAGATATGACTGGTACAAATTTCTCGTATTGCATACTGTACAATTCCGGGATATAGCTGCCTTTTGAATCACATATCGTGTTTTTATAATAAAATATATGATGGTTTGGTGATATTAATGACAATTTTTCATTAACTTTAAGTAAATAATCACCATTATGTACTTGCAAACTTATGCTTTAATGCTTAGCTTATGCATGTATTAAACCATACTGGGAATCTGTACTATGTCTTTAAACACAGCAAATACTGATATATTCTTGATCGAAACGAACATTTATTACCTTAAAGGCAAATTTTAAAAACATACCTTATCATTACAATTAAATACATCCTCATAGTATTTTACTTAAAATATGTATAAGTACAGACAACCAAAATACGCCACAAACGTTAGAATATGTATTGAGATATTTTGTGTATGTACACACATGTGTTCATATATACGTCACAGTCAAACAACAATGCTCTGTGGTAATGACCCAGATTAGTTGATTGAAACACGCCTGTCATGATTTACATTAAGAACGTCAGAAGATGTATTGGTCAATAAAACGAATAAAGTCCGCTGGGCAAGTGCTTTTGGTCCATATGTAGCAGCAAATTTTTTTTCTACATACTTGTATATACATTATATATTTATATGTGTTTTAAATTACTAGTATGGATTTAAATCTGCATTAGAATGCATAAAGAATATTTATTTATAGTTTCGTTATCAACGGGGACCGTGTTTGTTGAGATGTTAAAGTGTCCCGATACTTTACCACTAGCCCTCTACCTCTAGGTCGCGAGTTCGAAACCCACGTGGGACAGTATCCTGGTACTGACCGTAGACCGGTGGTTTTTCTCCGTGTACTCCGGCGTTCCTCCATCCCCAAAACCCAGCACTTCCTTAAATGACCCTTGCTGTTAAGACATATAAACATAACCAAAACTGATGGTTATTTACTGTTTCTTGGACATTGGTAGATTATATTTGTATAATCAGTTGGTTTAATAAAGGATAGTATTTCCTTTGTAGTGATAATGTCATTAACTCGATTCTCCTTTTGAGAACGTGACATTTCCTTTGTTTACTCTAGCGTTGTGTGTAACAGGCGGCGTTCGAGATGACATACTGCTCTATTCCCAAGGTTTTTTTTACAAGGATTTCCGTCAAAATACTTTAAAATATAGTTTGAACACATTTTCTTGATTTTAATAGCATTAAGGAATTTCTTTTGTAATCTAGTTTGAATAAATGACATAATTTACATACTTTTGACATTAATATGTTGCTATTAACATAAGTTGTTTACTAGTTATTTTATATTGTTCTACTTACATATAATCATACATGTGTTTATCATCATATTAAAATATGTAACGATGCACAGTTTGGAGTTACCTCGTACCTGGATCACGTTCTCATTTACATGTCGGGGATATTTTGATGTTTTATTAGCATTTATAGATTTGAAATGGTAAAACGACGGCCTTTGTACAGAAAAATACATTTAGATTGTAGCAAATTCATTAAAAAAAAACTTAAACATAAAGCAATTTTGGTTTCTGTTTAGGCTCCGCCAGGTATGAATGTTCACCTTGACCTTGTCGGAGACTTCATCAATTTTGACACGTGCTACAAGGATCACTTTGTTACCTGTGACAGCTTTTTAGAAGTTCGTTATTCTGCAGATCTGGCTAATACTGGCGCAAGGTAACTTAATTCATAGTAAAACAAGCTTATCAGCGAGTAATTTAGTACGATACGACATAACCGTAGGCAAAAGTCTGAGTTACTTTCTCAATGAAGCCAGAAGAAATTGGCGTTTTCACTAAAAGTGATAAAGAAGTTAAATAACCAATTTCAGACGATATGCTTCCATAACGATATATACTTAGGTGTTTACCAAGGTAGGAAGCATTCTTTCAACACGATGTAAATTTGCGTGTTAAGCAAAACAGGAAACTTTTTTTTCAACTCTCGATGTATATTTCAGTGTTTACCAAAGTAAGAAACGTATTTTCAACATTATTTCTTATTTCGGTAATTACCAAGGTAAGAAACATATTTTCAGCACTATGTATTCTGTCTTTACCAAAGGGAGGTAACACATATTCAATACAATGTATATTACGGTGCTTACCAAAGAGAGATAACACATTTTCAACACGGTTACTATTTCTGTGTAAAATTTCCCAACTATAATCATATATGAATTTGCATCCTTTCGATTTCGCGACAGATATTGCTGTTCGTTAAAAGAAGACCACACTGCCCTAATATCTGAAAGCAATGATATGGTGGTCCTTTTGCGTGGCCATAATACTGGATCCGTAGGATTTAAAGCAAATATCTGGGCAGGTAAGGTTACCCGCAGCACAACAAAATAGATTAATAAAATTAATAATCATTTATTACCTTAAAGACCAATTATCAAAGTTTGCCTTATCGTTACAAATATATACGTTTTGACGGTGTTTTACTTCCAATACGTATATAGATAACGATAAGACGCCACAAGCTTTGACATATATATATTGCTATATTTGTGTATGTATACACATGTTTCCGATTTACGTCACAGTCAAACCACAATACTTTGTGGTATTGACACACATTACTGGATTGTAACACTCCTGTCACGATTTCCATTGATAACGTCAGAAGATGTATTGGTCAACAAAATGACTTAAGTTCGCCGAACAAGTGATTTCGGTCCATACATACTTATAAATAGTTCTTATTACCGTAAATACTGCCCTCCAAAAGTCCTGCTATAATTATTACGTTAAATACAGCGAAGTTAATCTCGAAGTCTTTATTACAATTTGTTAGAAACACAACATCTTAGGATGTTTTTGTTAATGATTTTAAATGTTCATGTTCATTTTTCAACAGTGCATATGTTTAGTTACAATAAAAATCCTCAAAATGCACCATTCTGGAAATGTCCCTCTTTGTTTAATATATACATTTTTTACTGTTAATCAGTTAAACAATTACTTTTATTTGTGGCAGTAAAAAAAACCCATATTTTTATTCATTTTTGAACATTATGAGAAATAGGACCCTCCAGTCCCTCTCCCTGCAACTTCAAAGAAGTGAGGTATTTTTTCAAATAATTTGCAATCGTCACTTACAAATGGACGATCTTCTAGATATTACAACACTTTTTCTCAATTTTTATTGACTAGCCATTCGATTTAAACCGTCAAGTTTAACATAACTTTTGGAGGACAGTGTATATTTGTACATTATTAGTGTATATCTAATCATTGTGTATTTGCATAAACAGTATGCATATATACATCGTTGGTACTGACGTTGGAACAGGTTATAATCAAATTAAAATGATATTTCTATTGCCTTCCCTTTGATTCTCAAGTAACATCGCGTGATTAGGCAACACCACTACTATTCCCTTTTTGTTCATCATCGTGATTTATATTAACAAATATTTTAAGCTCGTTTTAGCTATTTTGATTAACTTTTAATGGTTCATTTATAGCTCGGTATTACAGTATGTTGTTTCCATTCGCATTTAAGGGCCCTGTTTGTAAGAAAGCTGGTTAAATTACGAGGTGTATGGTTCGACGCTTCCAAAAAAGAGTTAGTGATGTTTTACGATGACCTCTATCATTATAGCCATTTTAAGCTATATTTAATGAGGTTAATCTAAATATATCGCTGTATGTGTATAACTAATATCTGATTGTAGCATCCATTCAAATTCAACTGAAAAATTACACATTACTTAATACGACTTTTACCCATTTCCCTGTTAACGACGGTTTGCAAATGCTAGATGCAACATTATGAAAATTACATTTTAACCCCAAATATTCTCATCTCAGTACATTTAATTTCTTCACAATCAGAACATGTTACTCTATCTTTCTGAGTTGTTTTCCCATGTTAATCCCAGTCCTGGTCTACGTCAGGAATGCTATTTTTCATGATAGACATACCCGTCCTGTGGAAAACGTCAAACTTCTAACGTGACTGGGCATCAATTGCTACAATATGACAAAGGTGACTGGGCGTCATGTGCTAAAATATAACAAAATAAATGTTGCGAATTTCAAATTTCAATTAGCAATTAATGAAACTTTCCATACACAGCAATATGCATTTCAGCCGTCTGCTGGAAATTTTGCGCTATTAGGCGTGAAATTGCATGACGTTTCTTATCTGACTTTACAATTGTTTGCAACATGCAATATTTTGATTCGAAAACATTTTGCTTCTTCAAGTCTTTTTGATGTTTTATAATTACTTTTGTAGTTGATTTTGATGAGAGAAAATGGATTGTGAGTTCAACATGTCAAATTTCAATATTCCGATGCATTTGTTACTGAAGAAAAAGTATTCTTAAGAGAGTTTTGATTTTGTTGTTTCAGAATCGTGTGGAGGATGTTCACTGTTAAATACAACAGCGATGACCGCCAGATATCGTCCTTGTTACAAGAGTGTGTCACAAACATGTAGGAAAACTTGGAAAAAGAAACAATGGGTCAAATGCAAAAAGTCCTGGTTCTCACCTCGCTCCAATACTAATTGCAATAGATATCAGTAAGTAAATTAAATTGTCATACATATATGCTTAATTTGTATCCTGCCTAACATTTTAAAAGTTTTCATTTTTATACGGAACAATAACTGAGTAGTATTAACATATTTGAAAAATTGAAAAATAAAAATGTGTTGTTTTTTTTTAGTTATTTTTTCTTCGAAGCATCATGCATTTTACTACATCAAAGACAATGATTTATGGTTAAAATATACATAAAACAATATAGGTCTATATGTACTTGTTTTTGACATGTTCAATATATTGAAATATATCAATGAACAAACGTCTCTAAATATTTTTTACTAAAGTTCTGAAAATACTCCCGAAAAAAACCCTGATAATATATATCGTATCTGTGTAATTTGGTATCCATCTTTCTGTGTTATCGTTTTTTCTGCAAATGTATTAATGTTTGATGAATTCGTTTTGTGGCTCAAGTTTCATAAACGATTCTCTGATTGAGAAATCCTTCACTTATGATAGGATTTTCAATAGGAACGAAACTATTAGATATAAATCCTATATCTATATAGGAATTTGCCTTAAATTCTCTAATAGTTTCCAATGGACAAATGCAAAGTAAGATTTTCCTCAAGTTAGAGAATATTATGTTGGGTCTGATTTGGTATTTATCTATTTTGCACTGGTAAACATGAACAAATGCCTTTTACTTTGAAGGATGGTTGATGTGTCACGTGATGAAACATGTACGGTTGTTGTGCCATCTTGTTGTAATAATTATCACTTGGAGGGCAACTTTTGTGTAGGTACGTATATATATCGACAGTAAAGATGTTTTTGAGAGACTGATATCCAGCGGTTGTTCCAGTCAGAATTCGCGCAACATTGCCTTCTCAAACCTTCTGCAATCGACAGGCGAAAACTCACATACATTTGTAGTTGATATGACACATGTTAGTCTATGGTATAAATACATATTTATTGAATTTTTCTTTTAAAGTGCCCTACCCAATGACTGGGTATAGCAAAATTAAATGTCCTGTTAATATTTCCATCTACAAAGTAAGGAAAACATCAATAAGATTAAGAGCTCCAAAGAGCTAAGAAATATCATTGACGGGAAACTGAACAGGTTTTTATATATATATATATATATATATAGAATTAGCTAAATTGAGACGCTTACATGCCACGTAAAGGACAAGCACATTCCATGTAAGTCATTGCTTCTAATTGTTTGAAAAAACAAAAGGTAGAAAGCAAATATACTGTAAATAATGCGAATTTCTGGGAATTATTATTTTTTCATCGAATAATACATTAAAAGAAATAGATGTCATGGAAATAAGGTATAATCATACCATGGCATCTTTTTCATAATTTCTGTGAAAAAGGCATTATCTATTGCTTGAATACATTTCTGTTTCAGCAACAGCTGCAGTCAAGGATGACGACGCTATGTCTTCAGATATGCCTGCTGCTCCAGGTCCAAGTAATGACGACAATGCCACTAAACATGGCTCGAGTGACGTCATAAGCTGGTCAACATGGTCTCCTTGCTCAAAGACGTGTGGCGGTTGTGGAAACAAAACAAGGCACAGAGAGTGTACCAACCAAGAAGCGTGTGGGTAAGTAGTATTAAAGTGATAAATATACAACGAAGTATTAATAGGATATTAATGATAATCAGATATACAATCTAGTACATATTGTACTAACAACGCAATTCATTCAATAGTATTGAACTATACCCACTCCGCATTATCATCGAATTAATGTGAATCTAGATTTAGGTTTATATAGAAATGCGCCTTGTTAAGTAATTTCGTTGCTACCATTAAAAATAAGCCATTTTACGTAATTTTATTGTCTTACCAATTTAAATACGCCGTGAAAAGAAATTGTGATGTTTTGCAAATATAAATACACTTTATCCTGTGTTATGCTATTTGTTTTGTATCAGTATAAATGGGCCGTGATAAGTATTTTTGTTGAATCAATATAAATACAACGTGTTAATTCATTTTCTAGTTCTACCAATACAAATGTTCCGTAGTAAGTTTACTGTTTCTTGTTTTATAAAAATATATACGCCACGTCCAGTAATTTTGTTTTTTTACCAATATAGCTACGCCGAAAAAAGTAATTCTGTTGTTTTACCAATATAGCTACGCCGAAAAAAGTAATTCTGTTGTTTTACCAATATAGCTACGCCGAAAAAAGTAATTCTGATGTTTTACCCTTTTTCAAGTAACATACCAAGACTTGTGTATTTCCTGTATAAATAGATAAGTTCAAACTCTTTTATTTATGAATGCTGTTTCTAATCTCCTGAGGTGTCATCGAATCCGCTTTAGGAATAGGGCCAAGAACTTCCCGGGTACGAAAGGTCACTTTCTAAGATTTTTTCCCAAGCACAGCGCTTCTGAGCACACAGCTGTAAAAGCACAGAGCTTCTGAACACATAGCTTCTGGAGATATCATCTACAGCTCATGCTGTTTCATCTATTATTTTTATACGAAATGCAGATTCTAATTATAATAAGATTCCGGATAATCACTTGGACCATAAGAACATACGTATTATCTTATGGAGCTTCAATGCAACCTCATTCCAAGGGCATGTATTGCCTTTACACTGTGTGTTTGGTATACGCTTCTGGATATAATGGTCGAAAATACAGATAAACTTACCATGTATTCACGGTTCAGTGTCTTTGCTGGTCGCTCCATCAGGATTAAATGACCGTGCATACAGGTGAACTAACGTGACAAGCATGCATTCACGGTTCACTGGCTTTACTTGTCATTGTTTCTAGATGATGTGGCTGCACCCACAGATAGACTCAACTGATTACTCACATTCACTGTTCAGTTGTCATGCTAGGTCTTTTTCAGATTAAATAGAATTGCTGTATATACAAGTTATTTTACCTGAACAAAAACGTGCATTCACGGTTATGTAGCCATACCCTGTTGTGACATATGTTGGGAGATAATTGTTACCACTGTATGTAGAGGATTGCTTACGCCTTAAAGTCTATGCACCCATTCGTGGGGTATTTCTTGGACAGACTGATGTCTCATGACATCCAAGATGTCCTGAGTTTGAATATGACCATTTCGTATGTCTGCTAACTCACCTTGATACTAGGGATACTGAAAGTTTACCTTGTTTGTTTTTTTACCTATTGTGTTGGGAAAATATGGAAACATTTAACAGTGAATTGTATATACTTACTTGTAGAGGGGATGACCATGAGGAAATTGAAGGATGTGCAGCAACGCCATGTGAAACTCCAGTTATGACAACATGTACAAGGACTGTGGCAACACAAGGTTTCTGTCCACCCTGGTCTGCGAATTCATGTACAAAGTGAGTATTACTTTACCATTACTATTTTTGAGTGTATCGATCCGCCATTTCCTTTATATTAACCTGGATTCCTATTTTGATGTTGTATCATGGCCTGTATTTTACCCAGATTCGCATTGTGACTTTGATAGAATAGAAGACGCTGACATTTCCGAAACGCCTGACCGTATTTGTATGGCAAATTTAAGTGGTCAATGCAAACTTTTACCGTTTTCCAGTTGGAATTACAGTATGACAACATCACGGCATTAACGACATATTAACGAAAACAAAATTATGATTCAAAATAAATATCAAAATTAATATGAAATGAGGGTAAAATAGGAGCAGAAGTATATATCTGCATGGAGACTTATAGAAGTACAAGGCGACATCGTTGACTCGGCTATCAACAGTCAACAATTCACATGTGTTATGACAATTAATATAACATATCATATGGAATGTATGGATACGATTAAAAGGAGAGGCAGAGGAAACCGATATTTGAATTATATTTCAAATATTCTATGTTGAATATCGAAGTTCATACACAATACAATGTGTGTTTTTGTCGTTGTGGAATTATGTTAGTATCATACTGTATTGTTGTGTTTCATTGTGATTCGGGAACAGGAGTACCTTCTGTACTTGTTTTGTCTGAATGGTTGAGGTACCCAAGCATTGAAATCATTAAAGATGCTACACCTCCGACAGAGTGTAATAGATTGTTATTATTTTGACAAAACATGACATTTAGTCATAATGTCTGTGCCTATCTTGACAAAACATGACATTTAGTCATAATGTCTGTGCCTATCTAAGACCTACAAATATTTTTATAACGTCAACTATTGTCGTCATAAAGCCAAGAAGTTACGAACCTGAATACCCCTGCCTATGAAAGAGACAAACATTAAAATCTTCTTTGCATACACTTGACCTGATCGTTGCGAAAAATCACTATCCTCTGCATGTTGCCGCCCACGAACCGAAACGCTTTCTTAGCTTTACCCCCTTCGGTCCATTTCGCGTGATTGATACAAGTGTGATTTATCGACAGGTTTAAGCTGGTGAACTATAAATAGTGAATCTTCAATCAATAAATATCTCATAAGAAATGATAACCATTGAATCATTTGCATCATATGCTTACAGTAAAGATGACAACAGACCGAACGTTACGTTACGTACACACACTTCGTACGTGTGTACAGAACACACTTGCCTCTCCAACAAAAACTTAACTGTGTCATTTTCGCACGTGTTCCGATTCCACTGTCGTTTATAACTCCACCTGTCTGTGCAGTCTCCGATTGATATCCTTCCCTTGCTTTAATTTATGCTTCCTTCTTCCTGTATATGTTAGGCCAACACATGTTGCCTTCCTCGCTGCGCCATTTGGTTCTACTCGTTTGTGTTTCTGTATTTCGGCGCATGCGCAATCAGTATTTCATTCAGTATGTTCAATTAGAGGCTGAGCGAAATGTAAGATAAATGTCTGGACGTTTCAATTAAATATACAATTGCGATGAAGTAAGTTTTTATGTTTTGATTGACAGATACCGTACGGAAACATATACATGTCCAGACCCCGCTATGATGTGCTGCAAGGGATACGTTCTCCAAGGAGGGCTTTGTGTGTCAGTCAACACGTGAAGATGAGTAACATAAAGATTGTTTATGTCGTGATGTAGATGTTCACCATGAACCATATAGTTTGTAAAGAGTCCCAGTCAACTAGGTGAATAGTGCTTGGTAATAATAACAAAAGTTCCCTTGTGACATATCTCAAGTCACCTTAATGCGTAAAACGTCTCAGATATGTTTCTATGAGTACGAAGAAATAATCCAGGTGTTAAGAAAACATCATTGATACGCATACTACATACATAT
Organism: Pecten maximus; assembly: GCF_902652985.1. NCBI lineage: Eukaryota > Metazoa > Mollusca > Bivalvia > Pectinida > Pectinidae > Pecten > Pecten maximus. The sequence continues at coordinate 17,881,191 of NC_047032.1, read as the reverse complement.
GTATCATATACATATACACTACAGAAGTCATTTTCCGGAATCATACAAACAGGGACAGAAATATAAGTACGGTAACATATATACATATGTTTATATGTGTTTATGCTGTTTCTTGGATTAAAGACGCTTTGGCTTTATTTTAAAAGTCTTACAAAATTGCCTACGTATATAGACAAAATTGGTTATTACATTCAATGTGTAGGCTAATATCTGATAGCATATATACGTTTTTGTTTGTTTTTGAGTGTGAGTGTGCTGACATGTCTTCCTACCATTTCCTTGAACTTAATATATTGGTACTATAAATAGCTTGATATTAAATCACGACATTTTGGAAGTACTATCTAGGTCTTACTTTCATGTATATTCCCAGTGCATATTTCAGATATAAAAAAAAACAGCTAAAAACAATAAATAAAAAATGAAATCCAGCGTGATTTATCAAAATAATTTGAATTAACCTTTTAGAAAGAAACCACATTTCGTACAAATTCAGGTTTTTCAAAGTTCGTTTTCTGATTCTGAATTGTTTTTTAAGCTGGTTTATCTCAATTATGACTTAAAAATGTCATGGAAAATCAAACGAAAATATGTTCAGTTCTATATTGTATGGAGGAAGGTGTGTGCGCGATAATATGCTAATTTATTTTTGTTTGTTTGTTTTTTAATATTTTTTGTCTATATTATTATTAACTGATTATTTAGATGAACTATTTCCAATGAAAAATACCATAACGTTTTAATATCCAAAGTACAAAATTCACACGTTTTATTGGGTGCGTTCTTCTTAAAAAAATATGTATTCTGTTTGTATATGTGATCTTGAGATATACATATATGCCGCTTGAACAATGACATCAAAAGTACAGCTGCATGCTACTAGCTTTTCATTAAATGATATAAGAGAAAATATCAAAGTGAAACTGTTAAAATATTCTATACACGATTCTGAAGTTTCCGTCGGTCTCGCCGAAACATTACATAATACCAATGTTTGTTTCCAAATGTTTGTTTTGTATGCCAGATATATAACACAACAGTTTGTCAGATGGTTTTACCATGGTCAAAGTAATCATTATAATTGTTTTATTCTTCTTTCTTTGTTTTTCATGTTCTGAATATTGTTTTCGCTGGTCGAAACATGTTTGCAATACCCGGTTAAGAAGCGTAGACAAATGCCTACTAGTCGAAATCCATCAGCTAATGATATGTATATGCTATCTTTAATTGATTTAGAAAAGGATGCGGGTCGTCCTAATACATACATATATGTTTCTTTATTTAATATATGTCATATTTGTGTCTAACATTTCTTGCCAATGTCACTTAGAAATAAAAAAAAAAATGAAATTAATGTGAAATTTATATTTAATCCTTAGAAAATAGAAACTTGATTTTTGTCAATTACATACAAAAATGGATGATATTTTTTGCTTTATAATCATTTGGAATGTCCTCGTTCACTGACCCAGTGAATTAATATTCATGGAGTTTTATTTCTTATTGAAAGAACATACCACTGAATATTTTGCAATACCCACTGTTTGGTACTGCTAGTATATAGTCATCTAGTCATACTTGATACTTTTGGCACAACTAATGTCAATCGAACTAACTGAATTTTCATATATCGTCAAAACAAGAATAGAAAAAAGAAAAAGAAAACAAAATCGTCAAATTTATTACCTGATTTACTAACATAGGTAAAATGTAAACATGATTGGGATTTGACGTTCTGGTCGGTATTTCATGATTCATGTAAATTATGTCGTTTCAGAAGTAAAATACTTTGTTTTTATGATACTTGTGGTTTAAAGTCTTACCCAGGTTGAAACTGTTTTAGCTTAACAGCGCAAGAAGAATATATTGTATAGTTGGTAATATTAGTAGGGATTTGATTTTGCTATATTCGTTTTTATTAGATATACCGAAAAAATAGATATCCAACGGATATCTATATGTACTCACAGATATGTAAAATTGCTTACAGCATAATGTTTAACAAAGCTTTAATGCGCGAAATACCCGCGAACTATTCCAACACGGGCAACCACGAAAATGCAAGTCCCGTGAAAATCAACAACTATACAGTATGTTATATTTTAATCAAACATGAACAAAAATATGATAAATTCCAGAAAAAAAATGTATAATGTAAGTGAAGTTCGTTTTATGCAGATTTAAATTCGGCTTTAATTATTACTTTCTATGTAACTGATTTTGAAGCTATGAATTCAATTGAACATTGGTATGTTTTATTTTACTGATGTGGAACAGAAATTTTCAATGCTTGTGAAATAAAATTTCAGATAATGCATTTTATTGTGTTTTTTTTGTCCACTGTGCATTTTAGCTTTAATCTATTGCGATGTTGAGAAAGTCTGAAATATAAGTCTGAAATAAGGATAAGATCACGATAATCAGAAAATGTGATAAGAAAATTCATCACAAAATTGGCATATCCAAAGGGAACTTGTATCCATACAGGGTGGCACGCATACGAATGTCAAAACATATTTCAACAGAACAAAAGAGTGTTTATTGTTTGGTATGAACGATAGTGTAGATCTAGAATGCCTTTCCTACGTACGGTTTTAGTTGAAACGCCATTCAAGATAATATGTCAATAGTAAAAAGTCTCGTAACCTTTAAAGAATTGATATCACTATGTGTTAGTATATGATAATTTTGCTGTCATTTAATGTCAGTATATGATAATTTTGATGACACTTTATGTAACCACGTGATGATGTTGATATCGTTATATATGACTATATGATACTTTTGATGCCATTAAATTTCATTATAGGATCATTTTTATTTCACTTTATGATGATAGTGATGTCATTATGTGTCACTATATGATAATTTAAATGTCCCTCAGATGCACATCGAAAAATAGATAGGATACCCTCCTGATATACATATAATATATATATATAATAAATGGGATAATTCGAAAATATTTTGCTCTGTCAATATAGAAATACAGGGTTCACTGGTCAAATCTAAATGTAGTTACTGAACTGTACTATACCCTCGGTAAATTCAATGAAAGCAATACCTTCTGACGACAATTTTGAAGAACTGCTTTCTGTTTCGAAATTAATCACAAACTCATATTAAGAATACAGCTAAAACGAGATTCATATGGAGAATTTATTTTCAAAAAATAAAAATGTTTTAATAAAAGCAGAAAAAGTAGGCAAATAAGTAATTAGTTTTCATGCGTTAGTTTAGTGTATATAGGACAAATACAACGCAGAATACAGCTGGAATTAAAAACAGAGACAAAATCATATCAAACGAAACAAACAACATCTTGGAATATAAAACCTAAAACAAATATACATCACAAAGCTTTGGAAATTTTACATAAACTTTTCACTAAAGCTTTAAAAAAATTAATATAGATTATTAATAACGCTTTTAACAGTTCTTTCATCAAAATTGTCAGTATTGACCTAAATTTGGTTATTTGATTAAAAAACCGCTGATTTTGTCACTGTAATACATAATTTTATTTTGCTGACAAAGAGTTTAAAAAGGAACCATCAACATTTATCATAATCGAATATTTCAGCCATTTTGATGAAACAAATTTTATATTACATATTGTACAATGAGAAGAAGGAGAGGAAATCATATTCATACAAAATCAAAACGAAACAAACAACATGAGAAGGAGACCTAAATGTATATCACAATGATTTGAAAGTTTTTCTTCAATTTTCTACTTTAACAAAATACCAATAACTCTTTAACTCTTTCCGTTCTTTCGTATTATGCACCGGATAAGTTAAACAAAATGGCGGTTTGTATGTGCATTTCTGTTGTTTTTTTTAAATACAGATACACAAAATTTAGTGTTATCATATAGCGTTGTTGAGAAATATTTAACTAGATTAAATCTTGACGTTGTAACGAACATTATACAATGGCCTAGACAGCGTTACCAAAAGTGAAAGTAAAGCAAGCCGCCATATTGTTTACATTAACAACCTATGCGGACAATAAATCCATTAACCTGACGGGAAAACATAAGCTAAACACAATAAACACTTTAGCAACCAAAAGGTTTGTTTCCAAAGTCTTGAATACCCTTTATATGTCAGAGTACTCGGGAATTGTATGTTAAGGGGCTCCCGACACTAAAATACCGTCTGCCTAGCCTGTCATCTACAGTCGACAACACAGAAGTGGGTCACTTTTTTTTTCTGTGGAATATAGTCAGGGAGCTTGGAATTTTGTCGGCTATAGTAGCCAGCAGTACGGAAAGAGTAAACACTACTGCCAGTAAATATGATCAGTATTGGCCACGGTTGTCATATTTGTTTAAAATACGTCATTTTGCCACTACAATATATGACATTATTTTGATGACAATTGGTTTAAAAAAGAACCATAAGTATCTCTCACATTATGGAATATATTAGCCCATGAGATAGCACAAATATGAACCGCATTTTTTGTTTTGCGTTTTTCGCATATCAAATTAGATTACTTGATTATTTACGTTTTGAAATACTACAAAATGTTTATGATTGAGAGGAATATATGCGATATAAAAAAGACAAGTAACTGCTTAGTCTTAAATAAAGGAGATGATATTATAGCTAATATGATACAGGGAAAAGATGCAGTCCTACGTCGTTTGTTCCAGATATTATGGTGAGGTTCGTTCCACATCGATAGGTTGTTCTTGCTAAGTAATGGTCAAACCGTACTACCCTCACCTCATCACGTGGTGTTTGATCCGCAGGTTAACCTAAAGAGAAGCAGAAGATTAAAAGAGGAAATATAAATAGTGCTATTCCCTCGAAGCATATTATCTGTATAAACACACTTTGCTTATCGTGTTCAATGTGACCTAAAGCACTAATAAAATGTTAAAAGCACTGTAAACCTCTATATTTAAGGGGTAATCATATTTTAGTGTCAATCATACTCATACGGAATTTTGTTTTATTTTTGTTTTATTTTTTGGTTTTTTTCCTCTTTTTTGTATCTATTTATTATCTTTTTTTTTTTAATTTCTAATTTTGGTTTTTTGGGACAGCAGCATTGTGCTGAATTGTGATTAGGGAAATAGCACAATAATATACAATTCCTGAGATGTGCCAATTGACCAAAAGCAGAACTCGAAACCGATAAAAAGATAATGATAATGCGCTAAAATCAGTACGTTTACAGTATCAATGTAATGTGTAGCCTTAACGATCCAGTAATTAGCCTCTAGTCTGAGAATTATCAACCATTTAATAGAAATATAAACTAACAACATAATCAATTCCCTTTCGAAATGATGTAATATCTATATTACAGGGTAAGTGTGTACCTGTATAAAATCATTATGTAGCAGATATGACATATGCATAATACAATGTAAGTTATTTTTTATAAGTATCAATGAACTCATGTTAATGCACAAGTAAAATGATAAAACTATAAACTCCATTTCTTATACGACTATTCAGAAAAAAAGTTATATAAACTTAGAGTTAGCACTCTTGTTCGCATGAACCTGAACGGTTCAAGAGGTCTGGATGTGGCGGGAAACTGGTGTTTGGGGGAACCTGGTCGGCGAACATGAGGCTAAAATACCTTTCCATATCCGACTTTGAAATCGAGCCCTGGCCGCCTACTGTTTGACTGTGTCACATGACCTATCAGTTTCACAAGAACAGCGTTGAAAACAAATCCGATAACCATGTACATGTATATAGAAACCCATTAAAATAAAATTGTTTAAACTTACAGGAGCCGGGCGTTAGACTGACGTCATCAATGGCAATGTCACCATACTCATGATCCTGATCGACGGAAGCGGAAATGATCAGCTATAAAAAATAGTTAATGCTTTAAAATAAAATATATACATAGATTATTAAAATGGGTTGTTTGAAAATATTAACATTCATTACCGTACGGATTTAAATCAGATTGTAAGCCTGGAATGGCTGAAGGAGAAAAAACTGCGCTGGTTATTTAATGAAGGATGAATTTATCCTTAAATCCTGCACAACCCTACGATGACGGGCAAAGAAAGTTATTCGCTATAATGAACCGGAAGTGATCAAAAAGTTATATTGGTGGACTCTGTCTAAGCTGGACTCCATTTGGGACTATATAAAACAGCCGATTTGAATAATTACGGATTGTAGAGACTAATTATATACCATACATTTACAGTATCATTACAATATATTTGTATTACATACTTTATCTTGAAACAGTATATATTTCAAAATATACAGTGGGCTCTGTCAAAACCGGATTCCTTTGGGGCAATGCAATTTTGCCGGTTTGCAGATAGTTTCGGATTGTAGAGAGTCTAATTTTATATTATTGCAGACACAATACAATCATAACATAGTCGGGTTATATGCATGCTTATGATTAATATGTACAAATAAAAAAATAATGAAACAGCATTTTATAAATGTTTCATCCTATTGAATCGGTGACACAATAATCTTTATAATGCAAAATAGGGACAAAAACTTACGATTTTAACTATAACACGGCTGTTACATTCGTTATCACGTCAATTAATTGTCAACTCAGCAATTAACCGTGTAATTTACAGCATTGAGTCATTTGTTGTATTTTTTTCAATTAATCCAAAATATAAAGATGCCAGTATTTGTGGCATCGATTTTATCGATGATTCCAGTAATGTCGCGCATACGTCTGTGTAGTCCAGCTCATATCATTTTCCTTTACCGTTTCGTTATCCGACACCCAACCTATGCCTGTGCCATCATAAACTGTTCAGGCACTGTCAAGAAGTGTAATGTACCATTCAGAAGACACCTTATATAATACACGAAGATGTGTTCAGGTGTTTTGCTGACCGTGTCTAGATTTTTATTTTTACCTGGGAAGATACAGGTAAATTGACAACATCGACTTTAGCATCATTCCATTGGTTTTCTTTGTTTCCATCGGCGTAGAATATTCGCGTGTCACCATTGTACACAGACAGTTGTCCTATAGTGAGCCCGTACATATGGTAAGAGAAGCGCAGACAGCGGACCCCTTCTGTTGAAAAAATAAAAGGCATAAATGCAATTACATCAATATTTGAAAAAAACTATTCTGTTAAAAAATATTATACATCGCTATGGATTCACGTTCTATTCTTAGTCTAATTCAACGGTGACTATCGAAATATAGAAAACAGAAACTTTAAATGATTTAATTTGACGGTCTTCACCTAGTATAGGAAAGGATTTTGTAATTGATATACAGTAAAATATTCCAAAATCGTCATAGGATGAACATATCAGTTCATTAATTTCGTATTCAAAATATTTCCATATTTGATCATTTATATTTTGATTAAATGAAATATTATATGAAACATCCCATATTTTTTATTGATTGTTACCATTTTATCAAGTCTCACAGCATGACCTCTAACAGCATGACCTTGATACCTCTTAATTTACCTTCAAAAGCCATTGGATAAGTTGTAAAGTTGGCTACAAATCCTTCAGTGACTACTCCTGATGTTTCTATGTAGGCATAATAAGTTCCCTCTTCTGCGCCAGATGGACCCGTGTGCGGAGTAGCCGTGGAACCCTAGTATATGAAAAAGAACACCCATGACAAAAAGGGTATTATCATTAGGGAAATGTGTGTATAAATACGTTTCCACAAATACCTGTTAAAGTAAGTAGCTAACAGATATAGAGCGAGCTTTGGTGTTTTACTAAAAGAGACTAACTAGTGCACATACGAGATGACTGCATATTGATATTAATATGGAGTTGTTACTATTTAAATGTTGAAATGGTATGTTGACACCAATTGAAGCGGAGGTATTTTCGTTGTTGCTCGAAAAATACTTCTTTTTTTATTTCCCTTCTGATTTTCCGAGCATGTGGTCCCGAACAAACCTGACAATTGCTAAAATGACGGAACATATAAACGCTGCTATATCTTATAAGACGAACATCCTGTATAACTCGAAGTACAAATTCAACTTCAACTGTAAAAATTGTATAAAAGATATGCTCAATTACCTCTAATACTCGAAGTTTTGTTTTATACTCAACTGATTTTGAGATAACGAGGTTTGCAGGTATACTTTGCAGCTTGATTTAACAAAACATTTAAAGGTGACATGCACTTTTTTCTCTTTTGAAATATGCCTTTTTTTGCAAAATCTCATAAGTTCTCACTGCTCCAATACTGTTACAGCATGGAGATAATATGATAATCTCTTCATTAAATAGCTTGTGTCAATTCCTTCACTCTGTATTTAGCACATTTCTCATAGAAGAAAACATACCCCTGTAATTGTCCAGTCAAAACTATCACCCCATGCTTGCTGCAGGAAACACACAGCGTCATTTTCAAATGTACAAGTCAGCTCCTTGTCCGCTGTATGAATCACAAGTCATTGGTATTATATATATAAACATTGTATTATGACATGGTCCAAGAGGATGGAATGTCAATATTTTAGATGAAAGGTCGAAGATTTCTAAGGCACTCATTTCTAAATACAAAATATGCGGTCAAAAAGATGTCATAAAAGACAGGATTCACAGGAGAAAAGAAACGAAATATATTTGATAACATTATTTCGTTTCGTGTCTGTATTTGTATTATAATTTCTGTATGTATTTTTACTTGTTAAGACATAAAGTAAAATCTCCCTTTGTATATGTTCTGTTTACTATGAAGTTCTTGGAATTGTAAACCATCGCGTAAATCCTTAAACTATGTCAACGGCATTTTTGTATATTTTAATCAGTTCTATAGCTTTGAATAGCATATGTATACTTTTCCATCTTTAAGCATGTCACCTAATCATATTCATACATAAACATCCTAGCAATAACAACAGTACCTATATATTTATCACTAACGGCTACCTACAATACTAAGAATCATGATAAGAAACTGAAAGAGGGTCGATCGTGCCAGTTGAAAGCTTTGCTTATGCATTACAGATATACAAATGATTGTATTTCTTATAATATTAGATCCTTTGGATTTTTTCTTCCTAGTGTACGAAACGGCCATTTCACGAAGTAATTTTGAAATGTTTTCCTAGTCAGCACACATTATTAATACTATTCTTTTTTTCAAATCTATGTCTTCCTACACAACATCTTCTAGTATTAAGTGAAAGGCTAGCATTTTACCATTTGATAATATTAGCACAAAATAATTCCGTTCTCATAACGAGGACCACGGGTAAAGATGTCTTTCTAGCAGTCATCATCTTTATAAAGCTCCAAAGGTACACAATGAAATATTACAAGATTGAAAGTAGAAAGTCTGCATAACGAAAATGGCATCAATCCAAAATAAAATTAATTGATATCTCTAGTGGTTTATACAGGTTAAGGCTGTACCTGCAACGACTTCACATATCCCGCCACTAAGTCCAGATGGACAGGTGCATTGGTATCCCTCACGGACACTCACATCAGGAACACATGTTCCTCCGTTCAAACAGGGACTTGAAAGGCATGCTAGACAGAATATTATCATTATTGAAGAATGGCATCAACATAAATATACATATATATAATTCGTTCTGTCAGACAATTAGTAAAAATGCTCATATATCTACAATTATTGAGATAATGAAGATATCCAAAAAGAAATGTTTGATACATTTGTGCTTCAATTCATATGTGTTACAATATGTTTTCTTACCATTTTGTACAATGCACAACGCCACATATATTGTTACAAATTAACAAGTGTATATAAAGTAAAGTGTACAAAAACTATTGATCATGTCCATCAATTCCGCGTTCCCACACTCCCTTGACTATTTTTTTGTTTTTATATTGTTACTTCTTTTGCATTTCTTATTATATTTATCGCTTAACAGTACTGATTAACAACTACAGACATCGTAAGTAAGTATTTGTGTGTCCTGCCATGGAATTCAAATTACAATCATGCTATGCTGCTCAATCCAATAATCTATTTACCAGAAATATTGTACGTCTGTTTGTAACTACTAGGCCTATATTCCAGTACATATATTTGTCATCTCAATGGACGCAAATATGTGTTTAATTGACTGAAAATGAAGCGATTATTTGTAAACGGAATATGTCTTCTGTAGTCCTGCAGGAAAATATAAATTATATGTTTCCAAAGATATCCAATATCAAAACATTACGTAATCATTCAAAGCATGTAGGTTTATCATTCAAAACACGTAGGTTTATCATTAAACATACCACATCTTTCTGAGGTTAGGCTAATGTTGTCGATGGCAACATCAGACGAATACGAAGTTCCTCGTATGGCCGAGAAGAGTAACTGAAATACCGAATGATTTAATTATTAAAACATTTATTTCTTATTACCAACTCCAATTCAAAGAGTGCTTAAGCTGTAACTATCAATGCAGCAATGTAGGCATGGTTCGTTTAAATCTGTGTAGCATTTACCCAAATTACATATGTGGCTGAATATACGGTATATTGAACAAAACGATAATACAAATATAATATTTTACATATTGTGTTCAAAAATAGAATTCAAGCAAATTCCTCGTATATGTTTATCTGCATTCACAGGGATGACACTTGGACAATCCAAACAATGAAGAAAGGGAATTTTATATAGTTCGAGGATATAATATTATGCCTGGCATCGGTTACCTTGTATTATGAAATTATTTTTTAAGCTATGTGGGTTTTTTTTCTAAATGTAAGAAGATGTAATTTGTACGATCCTGAATTATACAATTTCTTTGTTATTGCGGCGTCATACTAGATAAATGCAGGTACTTTATGTATCTAGTAGAAATATCAAATAAAATCAATTTAAAAGTCTAGGAATCTGTTTGAGCCAGTCATACGTTTCGAAAATATCAAAAACAAGAATTATTAGAAAATATTTGTCTCGCCTGTCACCCATTTGGCGCATACTCTGAAATAAACTACAATGTGCTTGTTTTCCTAATATAACCTAACAGACAGATCAACAGGCATGGCAAAATTGAAGTTGTAACTGCAAAATTTGTTGATGAAACAATCGACTGTTTTTCCTTTGAAGTACAAAAGACAAATATCAGCACACCGTTTGATTGACTGGCTTTGAAATTAAACGCAACCCCTGTGGTAGTCTTGATATGTTGTAGTAATCCTGTTTGAACAGGACGAAAAAAACAACAACAGCAACAAAAACATCGTTATAAAATCTAGTATAACTCACCTTTACAAGCATAACATATTCTCTTTTCCTGGATAGGGATATTCGCGATTTACCGGTGCAAAATTGTCTTATCTCACCCAAGGGTTGAGGCGAGCTACACGTGCTCGTTGCACGGTCTAAACATTGCACGACATCGCAACAACAATACAGTGACGTCGCATCAACAATTCAATCACGTGTTGCATTGGTGTAACGACATTATAAGAAACATACAAGAATGAATACGATAAGGAAAAAAACATTCATCCCCTTGAGAATGAGACATTTGATCTTAATCCTAGGGGTAAGATTCTTAAGCTGCAAAACACTCGTGTTTGATAACTAAAAAAATCAGTCCCTCGGGTTGAGATCTCCCTGTCTCACTACCAGGAGGTTTCACGTTTCAATCAGTCTCACATTAAAATATGTTCTTTCGTGCAGTGACACGACTCCTTGGTTCCATTGTTGTCCCTGGTCTCCTGTTTTAATGAAAACAGGATATTCTTCCCCACTAGAATCCTCCAATGTTGATACCAATAAACCTCCCATCTTTTTACCGTACATATGGTAAAAAAATACCAAACAGTACTCGCCGGCTACAAACGAAATCAGAAATAAATGCTTCAGCGATATTCAATATTTCAAATTCAAACTGCAAAATTTGAAATTTGCTCGACTAACATGTTTTTAACTGTGATTAAAAAAATTAAGAGAATATCTCAAAGTTTTTATGTCATGGAATTAATTTTCCTGAACAAAATCAATTAAGCTTTGTTATACTACTAATGCTATGCCTGCACATCTCGGATATTAAATCTCAAGATGTACAGCAGTTTATTGTTATCTTGTGATGTCTCTCTAATTATGTATGTGCCGTTGATTGTAGAACAAAATCTTTTTCATAAAATCGCATTGCAATACCATCAGAAATTGTGGTTTTATGGCGTTTAACGCTCTTGAAATAGCCAGCCCTATGAGGACGGATCACAGGGACACCAACAGAACAATAGAAAGAGAGCAAAGACAAATAAAATAACGACAGTAAGGATGACATTTTGAAAAATGTGCAATTGGGAAACGGATTTCGTTGTTTTGGTTGTTGTTATTCGACAATTCCATGAATTATCTCTAAGATATGTTGTATAGACAAATAAATGAAATAAACAACTATGAATTTAGCACGGATATTGTAGTACTACAATGTCTTGGACAAAAGACCGATTACATCGCTGATGATAACAATGATCTCGGAAACACTATATTAATCATATAAAAACTGACATGGAAACTGAAAACTATAGATATGAATTGAGTTATCTATGCAATCTGCACAAAACATAATGAATATATAGCAGCATCTGCCATTACCTGGAAATGTTGCCAGCGAGGTTAAGGTTGCCATGTCATAGCGGATAGGATCTGAGGACTCAATGAATGCATAGTGAGTTCCATCTTGTGCAGAGGATGGTCCTGTGTTCGACGAAGGAGTTTCTCCCTTATGGAAAAGCAAAATTTACTATTCTCTACTTGAAAATGTATCCCTTCTTAAAAAACTTAATATGGCTTACATACCATTATTTGTTTAGGTCATAGACTGACAAAAATTGCTGTTCAGGAATATGCCAGGTAATTACCACATTCCATCGATAAACTACAAAACAATTTCAATGATGTATGTATATGAGATGCTTTTTTGTAAATGGGACGAATATTGCATTAAAACATATACATGAATGACATGCGGAATATCGCGAGATCAAATATCGATTCCATATCAACTTTAGAATGTGCTGTAAGGAGCTACGCAGAATTATCTAACTTCTTTTGGAATCTCTACAGGCTTAAATTAGGTAACTTTAAGTTAAGATGTCGTAATACATTTGAATCGTATGTAGGCCTCTGTAATTTACTTAACATTAGAGCATGTTTCTATGTATTTATTCCTTGATAATTAAAATGTTGAAGTCTTCTCCTTGTGTTCCGGCGGGGACATTTGTGCCGCTCCTGTTTATCTAGTACTACTGTATGCAGACATGTCATGTTACTGTTATGGTTACTGTCATGTAAGGGGAGGGTACTCGTACAACTGAATACTTCAGAAGAAATTCAGGATACTGCACTAGACATTATACATCAATGTAAATTGGCGCTGATATTGTTTTATTATTATTGTTTATTTATTTCTTATTCATTTTTTTCCAGTTCAGATTAACATACCTAGTAGGGCTTTACTTACAATCTGATCAACTTTCCAGTCAAAATCATCCATATAGCTTTGGGATAAAAAGCATTCGTTTCCAGTTTCAAAATCGCAACGTTCTTGGACTGAAAGAAGAACAAATATATCAAGCAATTGAATGAAAGCGTGCATTTCGTTTCGCCTTGTCGAAGATGAAAACATCATCGGAGGATAAATTACACAAAAAAGTTAATATATATATATCAAAACAAGAGGCCTATTGGCTTTTAAGGTCATCTGACACTAAAGACCCTTGAACCATTGTATGATACATATCTAGTAGCAAGTATAATGGTAGAGTTTGTCATGGTGGCAATCTTGGATTTTGGACTGACCAGAAAAGTAATAACACTTCCGCAGGACCATCTCATGATCATTGCAGACAAGTTCGAGTTGAATCCCGCTTGTGAAACTTGAGAACAAGTTTAAAATGTGTTTTTCAAGATGGCTTCAATTTTTGGACCGACTCGAAAAATAACAAGCCTTGGTCAAGACCGTCTAAGGATCATTTCGGGTAAGTTAGAGCTAAATCCCAGTGAAGGAACTTCAGAAGCTTGGAGTGTGAAAAGCGTACGGACGTATCAGTCAGATGACCTAAAAATTCGAGTTGAATCCCGCTTGTGAAACTTGAGAACAAGTTTAAAATGTGTTTTTCAAGATGACTTCAATGACGGCCATCTTGTATTTTTGGACCGACTCGAAAAATAACAAGCCTTGGTCAAGACCATCTAAGGATCATTTCGGGTAAGTTAGAGCTAAATCCCAGTGAAGGAACTTCAGAAGCTTGGAGTGTGAAAAGCGTACGGACGTATCAGTCAGATGACCTAAAAATTCGAGTTGAATCCCGCTTGTGAAACTTGAGAACAAGTTTAAAATGTGTTTTTCAAGATGGCTTCAATGACGGCCATCTTGTATTTTTGGACCGACTCGAAAAATAACAAGCCTTGGTCAAGACCATCTAAGGATCATTTCGGGTAAGTTAGAGCTAAATCCCAGTGAAGGAACTTCAGAAGCTTGGAGTGTGAAAAGCGTACGGACGTATCAGTCAGATGACCTAAAAATGTGATTGTGATTGCCCCCCCCCCCCCCACCTCACCAATGCTATTTCACATGTAATTTGGTCGTAATCCATTTAAAGTTTTTTAAAAAAAAGAGTAAAACAGAGTAGGCTTTTAAAGCAAAATTTCAGCTTAGTTACCCTTTTTGGACTCTTCCCCTCTGGCCCAAGGGGTCGGACCAGCCTTTGTTATACATCAGAGGGTCATGGCCATTAATGGTCATTTGACAATTGAACCATTATATATAAAGGATCTATCACAATTGTTGATATGATATGACCCTGTCTCTCTGTCCCGAAGGGTCAGACCTGCCTTGTTTATAAAAAGAATAGCTGCCGTCTCCCAATGATGCGTTACACCAAATTAAGATGCAATCAACTCCAGGGTTAAGAAAGATTAGGGTTTCAAAGCGGAAATTCAACAGAGTTCCCCTTTTTGTGGCCTCGTCCCTTTGACCTCAGGGGTCAACAAGCCTCATTTATAAACAGTATGACTGCCCTCTCTCAAGAATTTTCACACTACATTTGGTTGTAATCCACTCAAAGTTTAGGAGGAGTAGGTTTTAAAGCAAAATTACAGCAAAGTTCCAAAATAGGGTCCCTGCCACTCGGAGCCCAATATATCACCCCAGTTATTTTTTGTATAAAATATGATTACCCTCCCCCAATGATTTTTCACACCAGATAACCTAAGATTAAACTAATAATTAAAGCCAAGCTAAGACTTAGATGAAATAAGAGACAATGGGAATGGAATCATTTGACTTCGACATTGTTTCAAATCGTTCCCGGGAAGCAAAGTATGCGGGATTTATACAAATGTCATTAGGAAGGATACCATCTGCAATATTCTTTTTGTGGATATCTGCAATGTACTATCTCTACTTTAAATACAAACCACATTTTTGAAGATGAAGATCGTCAATGGCAATGTCTCCCCAGAAGTGCCAGCCTACTGTTGCTCGAAGTCCAATCTGTGAAATTAAATAATATTACAATTTTACAATTTAGGAACGCATTCGAAAAACAAATTGTTCAGGAAATGTTTTTTTGCGTACTCAATTATTAGCGCGTTTCAAAACAGACTAGCGCAATTAAAAATAACATTTCCCAAAGTAGAATTAGTATACCTACATCAAGTGTAGGATATAGTGCAATCATGATTTACCGTAATTCTTCAAGCGGAAAAGCGCTTTAAAACATGACTACAATAATGTATTTATGACCTATTAATGTTTAAATTGTATAATCAAGAATGATAGTAGATAGAAGGATGCATAGGATATAACACACAAAAAAGGAATGTACTCTTAATTAAACGCAGTTTATAATGAGAGAACACGGATTATTTTTGTGTTACTGTATAGCTACATTACATAAAAAGTCTTATTGAAGTTAATCCTTATAATCAGATTTACTCTACACAATCCCTGTGAAAATTCACTTTTATTGACACACTCTTTTCTGTTCGATATAATTACGTCGCTGTATCATCAAGTTAAAGACGACGTTAGAAACGGACAAGTTATTGGGGTACGGTTAGGGGGGATAACATGATTTTAAAGCCAATAAAAATGCTTGTTGGAAGTAAGATTGAGCTATAAATAAGATATACCTTCTGATCTATTTCCAGTGGTAATTTTATTGATGCGTAGTTCCATTGATCCCCAAGGTTTGCAGAATTACTCCACCATACTTGCTGATCTTTCTCTCCAAATATCTCAAATTTACCAAGAGAATCTCCGTACATGTGATACATAAACGACATACACCATTCCCCAACTACAAAAAAAGTAAATGTACTCGAATGGAGTGATACGAAATACCTTACATCCGTTCTGGATACATTTGGCGACCGTTCGATCTCCA
This sequence comes from Pecten maximus, assembly GCF_902652985.1. NCBI lineage: Eukaryota > Metazoa > Mollusca > Bivalvia > Pectinida > Pectinidae > Pecten > Pecten maximus. The sequence goes on along the minus strand of NC_047032.1, from coordinate 17,864,845 downwards.
AGTGAAATTTGATTAGTTTTGAAAAAGTTCATCATATATATGTGACATCACATATTTGGCAAGATCAAGAAAAGATACGAATATTTTGAAATAACATGGAGCCGATGTCCTTTATCTGCTGCAGAATGTATGAAATCATTTTCGAGACAGGCTTATAATTGTGAAGATTTTTTTCTATCTGCATCATTTTTTCTAACACAAAACCTCAAATGATAAGCGACAGGTTTGACTGGATCGATACATTGTTACTGCCTCGCAGTTTGTAATCTTGATCAATGTTAACAACGTATTTTCAAGACCGCATTATTTTTGGATGATCAACACCCACCAATGATTAATCTGTGGTTTCTATAATGTAGATTTCAGTCCATGACCTTGTTTCTCTAGACTATGCCAAAAACCAAACGTTCGACATATTTTATGCGGAATGATTACAATAACAATAATCAACCATTGATACGTGTAAATCATGATTGGTTTAAATGTGTGTATGAGAATCTCACAAACTGTTTGTTTTTGTCAGCTATCAGCATTAAACAAATCATTACTATATCACTGACAAAGAAGATGCCATGATTTGGTGTACAAAGTGAGTAACGCTTTTACTCCTGTAGAAGCTTAATACGTATTATGACTTTCTTTAGTCAGCTTATAGAAACGCTGTGAAATTCCCATTTAGCTACATTCTATAGTAAATATCTCAGTTTGGTCTCTATACGTATAGCTTCTTCTTTTAAAGGTTTTATCTGCTAGTTGTTAAGATAAGTATTTTCTTAATGTATCTTTTCTACATATCAGCTGTATACCTTTTACTTATGACAACAAGCTATTGTGTGAAGTAAGTGACGAACCACTTCGTGCTGTAAGGTTACGTAATAAAACAGTACGTCGGCTAGTGAGTTCAGGGTGTTGAACCCACGACGTCACAGATGTTAGCTTTTCCTTATTAAATGAAACTGACCAATTAGAATCTTGCCTGACCAAGACAGCAAGTTTGATAATAGGTGTTCCTCTCCGAAGTCTTCACTTCTTACCAGGACGCAGAATAATGAACATCAAATTTAAAAGCAATAATTTCAGATCAATAGAAACATCAGGGGAAAACAATATAATAATAATATACACGTATACTTGCTTAGGACAAACGTAACAAACTAACCAAACTAAAATAACAGAATGTTCCTCAACAGTAAGAGGATAATATACTGATGTAAATTTCAGTAAATAAATCACGCAATGCCTATTTTAAAGCGATTTCATAAGGTTCATATAATTATTATGTGTGTGGTTCCAATTACGTGTGATTTCAATATTGAAAAAAATTAATGAATCTTACCTGGCAGAACACCATTGGACAACAGTACGGCAGTGTCACCTTCGTTGAGGAAAGACACTTCCGCATACGTATAGTACTGACCACCGAACGCTTGTGATGGTCCTGTGTCGACCGAAGGAGTTCTTCCCTGTATTTGAAAAAAACCGCAATTGAATTTAGTATACCGAACAGTAATTATGTACAATTGCTCTGTTCTTCATTTTTTTTGTTTTAAATATTAATACTCTATCGGATTTTCCCAGTGATTATAGACAGAAGTTAGTATTCATTTCAAAGAGCCTTGTTTGCTATTGGCTTATATATCTGCTTACCTGCTTTCTTGTCCAATCAAAAACATCTACTCCGTCGTCATTGTTGACAAAGACACATTCATCAGCATTTTCAAAGTCACAAGAGAAAGCGCTGGAGGCTGAAATACACATACATTATTGTTACTGCGGTATAGATATGTCCTTCTTGGGACCTGGACCTAGTATGATTATGTAAGCTTCAGGGATTTCTTTGCATGCATACATGTATTTATGTATTAATGTGTGTGTGTATTAAAAAAAAACTGAATTATTTAAGTAATATTTAAAAAAAAAAATATAGAAAATTGAAGGCGTTCAGATTCAGAATTGAAACACATTTTAGATTAACAGATATTTGTTTAAATTGTATGATCTAAAATTCAATGTAACGTTTCAAATAAATAATGTAAGTAATGTCTACTATGTATATCGAAGGATAAATATTTCGAAACGGATTCATACATATTTTTTTTCAACGCCAGATTCGTTATTAATATAAGAAGCCAACATTGTGTCTTTTGAATAATGCATGTCGGTTTTATACACAAGTCCGTTAGTGAACGTTAATAAAATAAGAACTAACAATAAAGCTAGAGTTATACCCCTTAGGTAATAGTATAATTTTCCCTTGGAATCACACTCAACATTTGATTCATTAACCTATCTTTATCATGGCTAAAATACGAATAATACATTCGAATAACATATAAGTATATATTTTTTTCTATTCAAGATCGTGACTTTACAAAAATGATCACTGAATTAACGCCAATATTAAGATGATCATTAAAGAGTACATCTTCAAACAAGATATATATTTAAGAACGCCATTTTCGAGATGAAATCCCGGTTACATATACAAATTTGCATTAACTTAAAAAGGAAAATGTAATATATGACTTATACTTGAATCGTCATGTTTAAATATTAACATACTTTGATCTGTAGCGCCATACAACATGAATACATGAAGAATAAATCAATGTGAGGACATTATTACTGTTTCAAATGTATTGATGAATTCCGTAAAATGCTTAAACAAATCATCTATATTTGTTTTCTTTCTTTTTAAAGGGGTCATCATCAAAGGATAAAGTTCAATCGATTCAGAGAGGCAATCGGTGTAGTGGAAATAACCGCAGCACATGTGGTGGGGTAAGCGTAATACAATGTAGACATTTCAATCCAAATGTCACGTAAGTCGATAATATTATGTCTGTGGGGTATTATAATACCATGGTTCACATGTACTGGTGATTATCAAGGTAAACATAGCACAGCGTTTTCAAGTGTATCTTATGTCCGTGCACCTTACATCAGATGGTGTGTCGATGTTTACGGCGTATACACAAGAAAGCGTACAACTGTGTTGTAAATCTAAAGACATCTGTATTGTTACAGACATAGGTTGATCTTAATTATAATTATTGAATAAAGAAATATAACCTTTATAGTCTATCAGAAATATTATTATTATTGATATTATATATATATATATATTAATAACCATGGTTTTCGTGGAAAATGAATATGTGAAAGCAGAAAAACTAGAAGTTCTCGGACATTTATTGTCACTTTATGAGAACCCCTACACTAAATTGATAATTAAGTAATAGGTATCTTAAGGGATAGTTTAGCAAGCGGATAAAAACGAGATCACAATTTCGTTGAATATTAAGAATGGATACACGGAGTATGCAATTCTTAAATGAAACTATATATTACTTCTTAGCATTGTTTTGTTCGATATCACTCAGGCTATTAATATTTTGATTAATGTTGCACGACAAGGGAAAATTTTGTTCTTGTATAATTTGTTTTCTGATTATAACATTCTTATATATGTTTCTTTGTGAGCATTACCTTTGATCTTTTCACATTGGTCGCCCTCATATAAATCATCACATATACATTTAAACTCCTCAGTAGGATCATCCAGGCAGGATCCGTGAATGCAGGGACTGCTTGCGCATCCTGTTGAGATAATGTATATATAAAAATAGATATTTAACGAATACCCATAACTATATTGGATATTTAAAGTGGCTTTGTCAAATAAATCAGTTTTGTTAATAAATATATACAAGCATAGTTGATACTTCTAGGACGCAGTCCTTTGATGAATATTTCGTCTTTTTTAGGATTATAATTAGCGGAAAGCAAGATTGTTGATAATGCATCACGGCAGACGTCCTTTGTTTCGTGGATATAAATCCGATGTATCAGTAAGAAATTAGCAAAATCGATTTCATTGAAAATCGGTCTTACCTGTACGTGTATGTTATACACACAAACACGCGTACATTACCTGTGCTAGAAAGTGGGTCGCCGATATATAATCTCCCGGTAAAAAAAACTGTCTGCTATAGTGAGTTTTAAAGCAACCACTGTACACGGTGTAAGATACATTAGGTGCAGTAAAGGTATCTGTATTGTATTCCTATAGGTGTGTTGCAATTTCGGTTGTTTGCATATAGCAGGTTTGTTTTGTATTAACCCCCGTGAGTTTCGATAATTTAAGGGAGCTCTTACGGGAGATGATCTTAAACGAAATCCGAAAATTCAGCATTATTGGACGGCAATCCTGAATTAATTAACTCTGCAATCAGTATAAAGTTGTAATTTTATCCAACAGTGGTATTTAACAAATTCCCGAGGTTTTGGTTTGATTTATTCTGTTTGACGTCCTATAAACAGCCAGGGGCATTTAAGGCCGCGCTCGGTTTTGGAGGTGGAGGAAAGCCGGAGTACCCGGTGAAACTCCATCGGCCTAGGGTTAGTATCAGGTCAATGCCCTGCATTGGTTTCGAAATCGCAACGTGACTGTCAATGACGTATATTACTGCCTATGGCACACATGGCTGTCAATGGCACACGTGACTCTCAATGGCATGTATAACAACATATGACAGACGTGACTGTCAAATATGTATATGGAAAACGAGACTGCCAGTGACATATATGACTGTTAATGGCCCGCTTGGCTGTCTATGACATATATGCCTGCATATGTTACTTGAATATCAATAGCATATATGACAACCTATGACACACGTGACTGTCAATTATGTATATGTGACTGCCAATGGCCGGCGTGGCTGTCAGTAACATTATACATGTATGACTGCATATGGCACACGTGGCTGTCGATGGCATATATTACTGTCTGTGGCACACGTGACTGTCCTTGGCATGCATAACTGCCTTACAATATGGCTGGCGATGACATACGACTGTCAAGGACACATATGACTGTAAATGGTACATGTGGCTAGCTGCCAATGGTACATATGTCTTCAACATATCGATGTCACTGTTGACTGACACAACAAAGATAACGCATTTATCAAATTTTCTTTTTCACACAACATTCCATTTAACGACTAATTACTTGGTTCAGGAAGATACGTGGCATTTAGCATATTGTTTGTTTTACATGTAATTACTAAACTGTTTATTTAAGTGTTGATGTCATTACTTTTTAGTTTCATACGGGTATGGAAAACAAAATTGTTTGAAACTCTATGAATCCGCGTACAGATGTATTCAAACATATTTTTTACACGTTTTATGTACAATTTTACTTATTTAATAAGGCATTTCTTCAACAAATCAATACGCAATGTCAATGAGTAATTAATATCAAAATATAAAACATTAAACTGTGAATTGTGCTGGAATTTAAAAAAAAATGCGTTTGCTCCCTCACTTAATTCATTTAAATAGCAATTTAAAATCTTTTCGGGCTTACGTGTTTGACTTTCAATTTATGGTGTACATACCTATTTTCACAGCCTGAACGTTTAGGCTGAATCCTTTGCTAGAACTTTTGTCATCTGCGTATGTGGTGTTGAACTGCATGTACAAGATGTTTGTTATTCCTTGTTCGAACCATGTTGTCGTGTACACCTCATTAGTTACCTCGCCACATTTCCTGAACCACGAGAATATAGCATTACTTACAAAATGTACTATATATATACACTAACCTGGTATTAGTATCAGGAAAATCAACCCACGTAAATGAGCTTCCAAACAATTTACGTTCTTTAAATCATTAAGATATATAAAAGGAAACATGTTTGTTTCATCGCAAAAGCTAATAATGAAAGACGTTTGTATTATATAATTCAGTAGAATCATCATATCTCAATTTTTTGTTAAATTGATTTCTGTGAATAGACATTTCATCAGATATTTGTGTTGGCAACATAAAACCATTTCCTATAATCGCAATTATTTAAAAGCCATTTAAACGAACCATTAATACTTCATGATATTAAAGACAATTGGAAAATGGTTTTCCTATAGAAATATGTAGCTCATACCATGAAGATAGCATTCTCACGGCTGTTAAATAATCATCCTTAAATTTTGTAAATCGTACGGAAATGCGTATATCACATGTCAATTATTGGAGGGTGCTTCTTACATTAGTCCGGTCTGTCCAATCAGATTATATCGTATCTCTAACCAGTGATAACAGTTCATGTTAACATCATTGTAGGACAGGTTGAGGTCATTGATGGTTAGTTCTATCAGTTTCCCGGGTGGTCCCTGCAATTACGAGACAAAATATTTGATATTTTTATGGACAGAATAAAAACAGCCACAGTCTGAAATCAATACATGACAATAAAGAACAATGTGCGACAACAACAATTGACCAGACATGTTTATTGTTAATTTACACGAACATGAAACAGGCGATGGTATCTGTTTCCCAATGTTTAATTGTTATCTGCACATTTAAAATGTTTAACTTGATCTTTCTTTAATTTATACGTGTTTTTTTCATATTTTTCCTATATGTTTGCTTGAACGAATAGCTTTCTTTTCTGTTAGATTGGATATCACTCTGATACACTGTAAACATTCTTCCTGCGATGATCAACATAGCGCTAAAATTACTACAATATAACACAATTGTTTTAATCAGATTCCTCTCTGCGCTTGATGAGCAGCATAATCGTATTGCTAATCAAAATGATGAAACAATCACGTTAGATAATCGAGACTTCATCTATGACAAATACACACAGCCGAGATTAATATTGCGGTAATTCTAGCCTGCGGCACCAAAGTAAATATTATATATGAAAAAAATGGACTTAAAAAAACCAGGAGCGAATAAATTGATAACATCCAAACATTGGGGGTAGATCTCATAATCTCATATATTCGTTGAACAACATTTCCGTGTGCCTGTTTTTATACGTTCACCAATACTCTCTGTCTAAGGACTTATAACGCATATTAATAAATACCGTTCAAGATGATTGATTTATATGAGATAATCATCAATTGTTAGTACAATATACAATTCAACTTTTCAAGAATTAGCTCCACTTCTACAGGGACCTTGACTTGCAGAAAAGAAATACAAACCTTTACGAGCCAGTTACAGGTAGCCCCTACGTCATAATTTTCTGGGTAATTTGGTGATGTAATCGTTTGTGGCCCTGACGTCACATCAATTATACCACCGCAACCTGCAGCAGAAATCAAGATGTCGCCTGTCAGATTGGTAATTTCTATATATAGTGTAAATGTGCATGTTTCGCGTAAAATATATATGATTTTGGTACACCAGATGTTGTGTAGAAATTCTTCCGTCACATAACCCGGTCTGAAGCGATATACCAAAAATCATATCAGACATTCTAATTTTGCATTATGCATCGCAATGACCCTATGGAATGGTATTTGCGATGATCTATTGTCATTTACAGAACAACCAATAAAATTACGCTTTCCTATTTTAAAAAGAGATTTTCATCAAATATCCAGTATAGCTTTTTCTTAAGTGCATATGAACATTATTTTCAACGATACCTGTATCAGTGGGAACCTGCGAACAATCATCACCGGAAAGAGTCGCTGGACATAAGCAGGAACAACTGTGATCAATGAACCCGCCATTTTCACATGTCGGTATATCAGTTCCGCAATTTTCTGAAAATTAATATAACAGATCTCCAATTTTCTGAAAATTGATATAATAGTTTCGTGATTTTCTGAAAATTGGAATAACAGGAAGGTATATGATAATTATCTAATTCGTTATATACAGGTGTTCTCTAACCGTATAAATCCAACAGCATAACTCGTAATCAAGAATCGAACAAGGACAACAAACATTTAACTTTCAGTTATCAAGGATCTACGCGTGCACTTTTCCCGGTTTATTTTCGTCGCATTGTTATTTTCGCGGTGGGCAGATAAACAACTTATTGTTTTGTACATTTTCTAAAGACGGATAATCGATATAAAATAGTGCGACGTTCTCTAGTGCAATGTTTGACAATTAATACCGAGCTGTTTCAAGCAAAAACTTCACTATTTTTATTGAAAAGGAACAAATGACTATGGCATCAGATGACTCCTTTAGCACACTGTTATTTTAACAAAATATATCAACAAAAACAAAATATATTTCCCGAACCAATCACACAATATGTATATATATATATATATGTATATATAAAGATATAAATTGTAAATATCCCAACATTACATACAACATGTAAACTCACCGGTACATCCATAAGCATCCGTAATGTCCTTGACGTCATAAAATGTCAGTTCGTCAGCGCTTCCAGCCAATACCTCTAATGCCGTATCATTAAATCTCATGGAGTATGTGCCAGCGGATTTTGCAAAATCCTTTTTTTAAACCAACAAGAATGTATCGATATATATTAACATATTGTTATCCTGACTCAACACCGATGGATGAGGGCATCAGAAGATAGACGTATTCATTAACTCATGACGTACAGTTATGATATAACCAGATGCTCAGGAAGGTTATGCGTCTTCTGCCTTTTTTAAGGTATAGGCTTTGCTTCATTAAAACTATTGACTACAAACAAATAATCCGCCACAACAATTTAGGCCATTTCATCATTAATAATCTGCCCATAGAAGATGTGAATTTGAAACATATGTGTTTTCTATTTTACAAGCATCATTTACGAATTAATGTTCTTATATACCTAGCATGCTGTTACAAGACATACTGATATAGCGTTTCATGAAACTACCATATGTTGGATAGTTGCAGTGCCTCAATAATGAACACACGCTCTGGTTTAACACCAAGAGTTCCCCAATGGAATACAAAATATCAACTGAAATGAAACTCTATACCTCATCTCCTATATTCAACGAAAGTCAGATTCAGATAGTAAATGGTTGGACATGGGTTTTTTTTACCGTTAGGTAGTATTGAAGAATGGACTCGTAGTCGTACGGATTGACGTCCTCGGTGTCCCATTTCTTCATATTCGCGTTGTCTCGGCCATTTTTGATATTGTCCCATAACATAGTTACGTATTTGTCACGGTCCATTCGGCTTTGCTCGTGTTCCATTCCGATTGCATGGCACATTTCATGGAGAACCGTGGGATTCTGATAATGAAGAACATGTAAAACTAGTCTTTTTCCACAAAAGGAAATATTTTCTTCGATATCAGTTTACAAAGAATAGCTCTTACGACTTTGCAATATCATTGACTTAAAATGCGTTATATATTAGAAGTAGTATCAAACTGCATTTACATGAATAATGTTGTTACAGCATTTCAGAACATCTTTAATCGTTTATTATACTTATACTACAAAATATAGCTTTCACACAATTATGATTTGAGATTCATTACATACATTCAAACAATATTGGGAACTGTCAAGTCCAATATCCTGTTTGCCAACAGAGATTTTTCCAACATATGACCAGCACCCTGAGCCTCTGGAACAAAGAATATATATATAATGCTATAAAATCGTCTTGTATTGTTATTTCAAAAGTGTATTGTTTTTTTTTTTGTTTTTTTGTTTTCAAAACTCGGGTCTGCGTGCCAATTCTAACTTATTAATAGAATCTTTTTTTAACTTCCTGACGATAAGTCCGATGGTATACGGACGTCAAAAAAAAAGAAATGCACTTTTCTGGCATCATTTATTGAGGCAGTTTTACATTACTGCACGGGGGATACATGTTCTATTGTATTTACTTTTTTATTCGGGGAATCTTAAACGAAATGATAGTAAGAGAGGCAGAACACTAATAATGATGAATTCATTCCATCTAATATTACAGTGTATTTACAGCATAGCTTAAGTTATACTTACTGGATATTGTCAAAGTATATATAATCATTATGAGTAACATCCGCAATACCTCTCGGCGTAAAGTTAACACACGTTTTTGCTTTCATCTCTGCCACTGCTTTGTAAATGATAGCTTCCTGTTCCGCGCCTGTCAAAATGGATAATAAATGTTTATTACAGACAACAATGATTAAAGAATTGTCTATTTTCTATCATACATTTTATACTTTATTTCTTGAAAAAGTTATTTGATATAACCACAGTATTATTGATTAAGCTGGAATCAAATTATGGTAGCTTGATATCCATAAAAGAATCAAAAGAAAAAATATGCCTGACTGAACTCAAAGTTGTAAGGTAGTGTCAAAGGTATCGATCTTGACTAATCGGACGAACGACTGACAGGTGGTTGTCAAATGTAACGAGTATGTCAGACTGAACGGACGGTTGTCAGGCACTGTTAACGGTCATGCTTGGTTGAACAGAATGATAGCAAGTGGGAGTTTAAAGGTAACGGTCATGTCTGGCTGAACAGACGATTATAAGTAGGGTGTCACAGGTAATGAGCACGGATCAAATAGTAGAAAGATTTAGATTTGTATCAATTAAATGAATCTTAAATGAAATACGTACTAAAAGCACCAGTGGCGATTTCATAGGGTACTTTACCATCCGGCCACAGCCATCTACTATTCTGCACGAAATTTCTCCTCATTAAGGTTCTTTCTTCAGACTACAATAAACAAAACATTTTATCTTCTTACAAGCACGAAGGAAATAAAACTAGTATTCGTACAATCCATGTGCAGTCATAGGTCATTAACAGATATGTCATAAGTGTGTACCTATGTTTTATATAAGCTATTGAAAATCAGAAGGAATCGGATATTACAAAATGTATAATGATTTGACTGTTAAACGTTATAGGTCAATAGCCTTTATCAGGGAGGAAATGTACAACAAGAGCTTGTACAACAATATTTAAGTTCGATTTAAAAGAACATTACTTTGTCACAAAGAACGAAAAACAGCAAATATTTATATCAGTTGTTTGATTTGTATAATTAATACAATTTACACATTTTTGTAAAATGTAAATACAGTGTATCTAAAAGGTATATTTGGAATACCGCCAGTCTCAACTCCAGGATCCTTTAATGAAATGGGTATATATTTTTTTCTTATCTCACATTAGAGTTTAGACGGGAATTTCCAATTCACAACAATCATAATCAGTTTCTTTCTGTCATCAAATTTCAACACTGCAGACAGGTGATGGGCAAACGGGTACGGCAAAGAAATCACCCCATAGTTGTACAGAAGGGGATATTTACGCTCGGGATAATAATTTGAAGCTGGCTGGTGCTTGTCAACTTCATATTATCCTTGAACTGAGATATAGTTCAATGCCTCACACATAATGCGAATAGTCATACCAATCATTTGTATTCGACAGGAATTCAAAGATAATTAAATACTTATGATATTATATACATGTGTACTTATCATAAAAATACACAGACCGTATCATTAGGAAATCAATTACAACATTTCTTAAATTGCGTGAGGTAAACACCCAATGGCTCTGTGTATGTACCTTTGCTTTAGATCCACCAGTTTCTGTTGGCATTTTCGGGGTCACATGGTGATCATATTCTTCAGCTTTAACTCGATCCAAATTCTGTGCATTCACATTTCTGGACTGTAATGATAATTACGTGTGTAAAGTATTTTCTTACTTGTAGTCGAGATTTGTGTAACCCTACATAGTATAACATTTAATCTTTAACTTTCTGTCACGCGAATGTCAGGCCATGGCAGTATACCGTGTCAAATGATAAGATAGAGATACACGCAATAGTTTACTTTCAACTTACGGCTAAATGCAAGACTGAACCATCACGGGGTGAGCGATGTGAAAAAATGGAACAATATATTTTTTTAATTTTCTGTTATTTCCTAACAATGTTAGTTCAAAACTCAGAATCAAAATGGAAATTTTGAAAATATCTGCTTTATTTTTCAAAACTCGTCACTGAATCCATTCACATTAAAATGGTATGTTTTTTGCAATTATTATCATTATTGAATTAATTGTTAATAATGCATTACTAAATTATCTTTGATGGACATGACTAGGCTTGGAAAGGTGACACCCATGTGCCTTAAAGCCGTTTTTCGCGGGTAAAAAGCATGATTTTTTTTTTTTATATTAAATGAAGGAATTCTTTCTCAACGAATACAAATTTCACTATCAGGCTATGGAAGAATATAAAATTTTCGCTTTTTTCAGGGGTACTCATCTTTGCTACATTTAGCATTCAAACAATTCTGTGCCTCCGATAGTATAAATGGTTATTTTTTGGTGGCTTATATTGTTGCAGTTTTAAATTATAACGAGTAATAAAAACGTTGACTTTACAGAATATAAGAAACATCAGATGGTATTGGTATTGCAGTTCTTGTAGTCCGATATATTTGTTATGTTTGACAGTAAAAAAGACAGCAGTGAATACCAGTATAATAATGAATCTCCGACTCAAAATCATCAAAACGAGGAAAATTATAAACACAATTATAGATGTTCATTGAAATTCTAAGTACAAGGAGAATAAGACCAGGTGTTTCGAGAGTAAGCGTTTTCTGCTTCACCGACGACACTCGCCATTCAAATCTAGGTAAAATCCGGATTACAGTCTCAAAATTAGAACTAGATTTGTGACAACTGAACCACTAAGTATTTCAACAGACATCAAACAAGGAAATAGAACACAGAAAATATAGGACAAGACAGGAACGTAAGGGTAGGGTAAGGTGTCCAAGTGTTTCATGAAGGATATTGATCAGTTATTATCTCTTAAATGTAAAAGAATACACAGGGGGAAAACACAAGTTAAGAAGGATGACCACTTGAAGTCGTCCTATTCGAACAGCAAGCTTTACCATCTATACCAGGCCTTGTTCCTGGGGTCACTTATGCACCTCAAACAAAAGACAGCACAAAGGCAACTCCGATCATTCAGGGTGGGGCAATAATTGTAACCTAGAAGCTCACTTAGAGAGATTCAGTATATACGGTAGCCTCCTATCCCATACAGATACATCAGCCATGTTCTTTTCATGTTTCTCTTTAACACTGGTTAATTTGACCTGACATAAATAACATTTGATGTTCCAGCTGATATTGCACAATGTCGGTGTGTAGTAGAGATATATTACCGGCTCGATATCTGACATGTTGGTTGTTTAGTGAAATTTGCGTGACATCATGCATGTAGCACTATTATCATATTACACAAAATAGTATAAAAAATTAACTTTAAAAAGTACAAAAATGATTATTTGTATTGCAAAACATTCACACGACTTTTTCCGAGTCGAAATCGTACAGTATTATACGAGAAAAATATTTATTTTGTACTTTTTTCTTTTTGATATTCGATTAATTTAGTTACGTTTACATTAAATTGATGTTGAAAAAAAAACTAGATGCATTGTTACAGATGGATTTAACAGAGAAAAAATACGGATGTAACTTTGTTGTTATATAAATAACAGATTATTACTCTCATCTGTTTGCCATTGACGTCGACGTCAAACTGCAGGAGGATTTTTCCAAGTTGGCTGTTGGAGTTTACATTCTGCAATAGAAACAAACGTGTATGTATGTTTGTATCTCTACGTACATCACTAGATAAAAGAGACATTTTATCCGCTTTATCTAACAGCTTAAGTACTGTAGGTACATACTGTTCGGTTGATTTCACGGTGTGAATATATTGTTGTTATAACAGTTGGACCTAGTCGACGAGCATTATTGTTTGTCTCCTTCTACCTGACGATTCCGAACGCAACGTAATTAATATTCTGCTAAAAATATCAACTAAATATTATCTACATTAAATCACCTGTATATCTCCATTGAGGAAATGAAAATCAATACAGTGTCTGTTCAATAATCCGTAGGGCTTATCATAGGTTTCTAAACAAAGTACATTTTTATTTGTATACACGATACAAAAAATAATCATTTGGTTTGTTTTAAATGCAGGATGTGAAAATATAAAGACTAAATTTATAATATTTCATTTTCATGCTTCCTTATAGTTATCAAAACATAACCTATAACTAAAATCTTTCAAAGCAAAAGTCATGTATTCTTTTTATATAATATCTTCTTCCATCAATACATTTGTTTCCTGGCTTCATTTAAAGCCTTTAAATGTTACAACATTGATGAAACGAAACATATTGCTTTCACTAGTTCTCATCGTATTGGTTTCTGAATAACACTCTTTTCTCCGTTTCTTGATACATTGATTCTCTTGCTAGATATAGAAACTGGCATTGGTTCTGCATTACACTTACACTGCGATCCATGTCGTGACCATGCCCATGTACCCGATTGTTATCGGTCCGATCTCCGTCTACCCTTCGAGAAGCTTTGTCGTCGTTCCTTTGAACAGACTCGTTGTTCCCGTCTTTGCCGACGTTTGATGTCGTTTTTTTATCATTATCATTATCCTCCTTCATTCCGACTTTACTCCGCTCACTTTCTTCTCTCAGAAGTTCTTCGTCGCTTTCTGTTGACAGATTATCCTCATTGGGTTTTTTCTTCGTTTCATCAAACATATCCTTTTTCTTAGTTTCTTCTGTCTCGCTTGCTTGTTCTCTTTCGTCACCCTTTTCGTTTTCATTTAAATCTGATCTCAGGTCAAGGTCAGTGGCTTTAAGTTTCATAAGAGTTCTGATCAACTCTATCATCTGTTTGTCTGAAATGAACAGGAGTGCAAATGTAGTATTGAATGTATTAAAATAAATATGAAAATATTATAACTTATCAATAGATCTTTTTCTTAAAACCTGTTATTATACCTCGTGTTTATAGCAGTGCCTGATTAGCAGAAAGCCAAAGTGGCCGGGAAATAAAACATCTCATTTCCCTGAGACGCGTGAACCAGGGAAATAAAACATCATATCTCCCCGGAGAGCGTGCCTTCATGGCGATCCCCATACTCTGTTGCGCGTGCTTCCAGTTATTTCTAAATGACAGACGAACAGGAACGTAAACATTCAAATGTACACGCCAACTGTTTCGTAGATTTTCGAAAAGAAACTGACAATAACACCTGTACTTGGAATCGTATCAATTGAGCGACTTGGATCACTTTTTTGTCATTTAAATGACATGCCATATCTTTAGTTTATTTTTGAACACCACCATTGCTGATTAATTGTCGGTATAATCAACCATTTTTGGCCCTGGATGCAGGGTAATATAAAGGTTTATTTACCCATCGCTCTCATAGTTCTCTCGGACAAACCCTCGGAAAATATGATACCTTCGGGTAAACAAACCTTCATATTACCCTGCATTCGGGCCTATAAATGTAGGATATACTTATTTTCAAGACCTTGGTTAATGCTAAAGCACTGCGCACAACAGTAACAGAACAAGTTTTCCTGATTTAAAATCTATGAAATATTTTGTCCTTATGAAGCTAGCCCTGGAATCTATGCTTATATGATAAAGGAGGAGCCGGGTATTGTAGGGTAACGCACTCATCATTCGCGGAGGCGCCTTTAAGGTTCACCTACATGACACGTGGGTTTTACTTGGGTGCTCCGATTTCCTCCCCCAGTAAGACCCTACGCACGCTCGTCCAGGCAACATGAGCGATTGGTTAAGGATAATAATACTTATTTGGCGTTCAAATAGATCTTGTTGACAGTTTATAGTTTTATACATATCAATCAGGGGAAATAAATAAACAAATGAAATCAAAATTTTGAATATGTGGCGGCAGAGCAATCGCCAATATCATTTAAGAAAGTGACTAAGAAGTCCGTATCCCATATTTCATAAGGTTAATTACAAAGACAACGTCTACATTGTATCTTACAATAACTGTTTGCTATTTATAGTATTTTCATAAACGTTGTAGAGTGTGGGGGTGGGGTGAGGGAGGGGGGGGGGGGGTAGTTGGGGGAGTATATGATTACAATATGATACAGCATGTGTGTACTTATCTTGAAACTATCATATTACTTTAGGATGAAATATTAGTAGCTATAACCACTGGCGGGTCAATAATACTAATCTATGTGTTATTCTTACCTGTCGCAGCCTACATAAACATGCAACTATTACATGAAGCATATGTCAGTTTATGAACCGATAAAAATACATCTTGGTTCTCAGAAGTATCAATTACTTTGAATAGAGTGTCAGGCGATTGTATCAGCGACACTATCGTGACATATGTCAATTCAAACTTTATCTTACAGTATCTATTCTTCTTCAATGTTAAAGAACATTTATGTCTCCTTCTATACAAACACCCAATACTTCATACCGCAATTGTAGTCTTTTTAGCGTACACAAAATGTAGCGTATTGCCAGCTTAAAACATATTTAAGAGATGATAGGGGAATTAGCAAATCCATATTTATTGCTATAGAAATAGTGTGTACGAAGTGTAATCCGTCTTGTTTATTGTACACCCTGTATGTATATTGAATATGCTTGAAATGAAAAATAAGCGAAAATTTAAACTAAATATAATTAGTGTGGTCATATTCTTTTTGCATAATCTTTCCTCAAGAAAAAGGCTAAAATAAAGTCTGCAGCATTTGTACTTTTGCGATAAATACCGCACACAATTTTCTTTTTTCAATAACTGTTTGTTGCTTTGACCAACAAAAATCTTAGTTTTGTGTTTTCTTTAGACTTCTATACATGTTAGTGCGTTATTTCTGAGCATAAATATTTAAAGCACATCTGCATATACTTACTGGTTAAGGACATGCATGCGGATGTATATACATAGACAGTGTGGATTGATCTTAGAAACTTTTGTTACCATACACTTATGTTGAATCAATTATCATGCCAGTGGTACTTCATTTCATATTCAAGTTATACATATACAAAACATCCTTACCAGCGGTGTGTTAGATCTAGTAGCTTCTCTAGTTACACATAATGAGTTACTATATGGACAGCAAACACTTTTAAAATGTTATTCAATTATAATTGTTGAAAGTGTATTTGAATAGAAATGTACTTTTAAAATAATTGACTAGTTTTATAAATTAATTAAAAAAAAAAAGCATTCAATATGAAATTTACATTTCAGATTATGTCAAACGCTGACGTCAAGAAGATATATCAAGTGGGTTTTCACCCTAACTATCAAAATGGAGACAATTTCAAAAATGAATAAATCATTAAAAATCTGTCAACTTTAGAAGTCAACGAGATACATCACTCATTAAATATTGAATATTTGATATTCAAAATCATATATCTATAGCGGTGGAGACGACACGAAGTGCAAACTTGATTTCTATTATAAATAGAATTTTATCTGAGGGGGCCAATGTCGCCAGTATATTAAGTGTCGTAACCATAGTACCAGGAACACAGGCTAGTGTACTGTTGTTGACAATAATCTTATCCCGTCATAACATGTTATCAGATCACTTTACATTAACTTTCTAATTATGTTTGTCATTAAAAAAAAGATTAATTTACCGTGAAGGTATAATGCTATAGGGTAAGATTTTCAGTTTACGCAGCTGCTTCCTAAAGGCGTATGTTCAAGTATATACATGTAATTTGGTACAACATATCATAAACATTTAAACTATGGCATCTTACAAAACCATGTATTGGTGACATAAAACTATAACGGTGACATGTAAGCTAGTGGTTTTCGACCTTACACCTTCACCTTATTTTGAAACACAGATTTTGCAGCAAACAAAAACAAATGGGTTATATATATATATCCGTTTGACCATGGCCATATTATACGGAAAAGTTGGCAAGTCAGGCTGTAACCTTGGAGTGGGCCTTAAATGTAGATACATATATGTAATAATACAGGGATTACACGAGGGATGAAGCATTTTATTTTCCAAGACAAAGGTATATTTTCCAAGCCGAAGCCTTTCGGGACACCAGAAATATTCTATATCACAAGAGTTGCCCCTGTGTCCGGAAATTTTTAATTATATATACAATTGTGCTTTGTGATATTGTTTTCAAGGATCAAATTAGGAACAGAAAGCTGATGTAACAATAAAACTGTTTAATCATCCACCTAAGTGTAGGGACTAGATGTCCTTTATCAATATCCTTGAGCCACTAATAAAATAATTTTATTATACCAAAACAAACAGGGCGGATATTTTATTATAATCTATATTTTTTTTAAAATATCGGCAGTATATTCATAAGTCAGTTCGATTTTAGAGCAAAATGTTAAGTTTACCTTATTGAATTGAAATATATTAACTCTGGTGACCTACTTTCTATACAGTGGTAGCATTCTGAATTTTTCAAGATAAAACTACAGAACCGGCGATTTCTCAGCATGCAAAGCATCAGAAAAGCATCAGACAAAGCAAATGAAGATTCGAAGGAAGAAGTGGAGGAGTTCGGTAACAAGTCCCGCCCACCTCATATCTGATTGGTTCAACGGAAACACCCGAGACAGAAGTGCTTAAGTTCTGCAGGAGTGTTTTAGTTTTCAGACAACTAACACACAGGACTATACACAGATTAGCGAAATCGGGGCAACGGTGGGATGGCATAGTTTAAGCAAGTTTTATATAGAGAAATATCGTTAAATTATATTGATTCCGTGTAAGGAAGGAAAAAAACAATCTTCCAAACTGAGAAACAAAATGTATTCGATATTAATATACTAGTACCGAACGAAACGAAATCAATTTACGTCTGTTTACTCTACTAACTTAGGTGAACAGTATATACAAGTATGTCTCGTTACGAAACCTAAGAGTAGTATTAAATGTCAAAGTCGTCCATGTCTCCGTTTCCTGATAACATCTAGAATGAATCAAGGTTTCACTCGAAAGGAATGTGTTCCTCATTGACATGAGAGAGTCAATAACTGTTGAAGTAGTGATTAAGTCTGTGGCCGGGGTGTTTAGGTCTGGTTAGGACAAATAGCAACGAAAGGGGATATCGAAGATAATAAGATATCTATAAACAAGTTTTAAATAAAGCGTAGCATAAGTCAACTTCTACTTTCAGTAGCTGAATCGACTTCCACGTTCATTGTATTTTCTAGCCAAAAAAACTGTGGGTTGATTACAATCCCGTACACTTAATACCTCAGCATACATAAGATATGTGGAGACGAAAAGACCTGCTGATTAGATTACAATCTTGTACACTTCAAACGTCGGTGTAAAACACTTTACTGATGATTTTTTTCTGATGAGGAGGATTGAAGTCACGGAACGTCACGAATACAAATCAATTACTTGTTGTTATTTACGAAAGGCTATTAACATACATGCTTAACAAAATTAATAATAATGCTGCTTTACAGTACATCCGCAGTCGAACATCAGAAAAATAGTCTAAGAGAACGATCTAGCCAGTATGTAATACGGTATCACCTGTTTAAACCGGGTATAAACGGGACTAGCAATTTTGGCAGGTTTATACAGGTGTTCGGTTTATAGAGAAAGGTAATTTTCAACATCAAACAACAACAACAACAAGAACAACAACATCATAATTCTTCTTTTGTGGAAAAGTCCTTCATTGTTTCTGAGTGTTAGAATTCTATTTTTTCATATTTAATAGTAGCTTCTTTCGCCATTTTAAGTCCAATACAAAGGGTAAATACCAGTCATTGTATTAGCTACAAGCGAGAATAACAAAATTAATGGATATGTCCGTGCCGGAACTTGAGCTGTATAGGCTTAAATCGGTAATGTCGTCCTTTTGACATTGTTTCTACACAGATTTTACCATCTAATTAACGGGGCCGCGGTGGCCGAGTGGTTAAGGTGTCCCGACACTTTAACACTAGCCCTCCACCTCTGGGTTGCGAGTTCGAAACCTACGTGGGGCAGTTGCCAGGTACTGACCGTAGGCCGGTGGTTTTTCTCCGGGTACTCCGGCTTTCCTCCACCTCCAAAACCTGGCACGTTAAATGACCCTGGCTGATGACAGGACGTTAAACAAAAACAAACCAAAGAAACCAAAACCATCTAATTAGGCAATGACCAAATCATTCTCCTAGTTACCTGAGTAAGTCTCCCTAGCTTCCAACGTGTACTATCTACATCTGTTTAAACACCCGGCCAGTCTGTATCAACTTACACTCGACAGATACGCGTATGATTTATTTGTTTTTCAAAGGACTTATTTGAAAAACACTCACGATTTGTGAGCTAATCCTGTTGGTGTGGTGAAAAGACGTCCACCACGTCGGGATACCAATTAGAATTACAGGTAAGTCACACGTGTGGCCACTTCAATCAACGGTCGTGACCTTGAAAAATCGGTAATGTGAAGGTCATCGAAGTCTTTGTTTAGATTTTGTCACTTGGTGAGAAAACATTATGGGGCCGTTTTATTATAACGTGGTCAGTGAAACAACGCCGGTTTTCAGAATAAACAGGTTTCGGATTATACATGTTTTAACTATCGTGATTTAGAGAGTAAAATACCGGGACCAAATAATGTAGCCGGAATAGGCAGGGATTCTGATAAGCTTTGGGCTGGTTTTCAGAATAGCCGGGTTTGGGATTGACACAGGTTTAATCTAATATAATTTAAGAGAGTAAATGCTTGGACCAAATGATAAAGCCGGAATAGACTGGAATTCGGATTAGACCGGGACTGGTTTTGACAAGTGATACTGTATATAATTATAATACAGAATTATTAACTATGAGTACTATGAAGACACCATATAAATGTACACTGCTTGTCATACAATGGATAAAACGGTATCCACACTATAGAAATATACATTGTATCTCAATAACACCACGAAGGCGCTTACCCTTACTGAAGTTATTACTTGTATATATTCAATGATCAAAGCGATTATTTTTTTCGTTTTTTAAACAATTATAAATTATAATCGTGGTTTCGTTCACATGTCAATACTTTTATTTTTTTTAACAAGAAATTAAATTGATATGAAAAAATCGGTAAATCGATAATGCATTGTATTAGACACTGTACATTTGGTAATGTTCGCGGGGGTTTTATTTTCGCTGTATCTGCGATTACATGATATACCGCGAAAACAAATACCTGGCTGATATGTATATCAACATAAAAAAAATATAGAAATGTGTAGAGGTACCAGTGTACAGTGAAAATGCCCAATTCTGAAAAACATGAAGTTCTGAAGGATAAGTAAACTTATTTTTCTATGTTTTAAGAGCTGTGAATACCATGGTAACAACTTTAAAATAGCTTTAAAATTGCAAAATATTATGATATTTGACCCAAAATGACAAAATTCTCTACACATTTGTTTTCTGAAACCTATTTGAAATTAAATATCTCCATCGCAAAGACAGAATTAATCTTGTTTTGACATATGTTGTACATTAAGTTTTCCCCGCTATCTTACCTTGATTATGAGCCACCATTTTTCGCTGTAGGCAAAACTAAATTTCCTATGTAAAAACACTTAAAATCCGGAACCAATTTATTTATTTTAGTTTTCACAAATGTGAAGCCTGTATGTACTTCTTCAAAATGAATATACTAATTATAGTGTACATTTGTTGTTTTCATTTGTTATGCATATCATAATACAGGAGTTATTTGCTTAACAAAACAAATCGCCAGTGGCCAGGCTGTCTTACTGTGGTGTGCTACCAGAATATTTACAAAGTGCGGTGACGCGAAATGACAGACCCGTGGAGTTTAAAAACTTTACAGTATATTTAAGAATGTATCTCTATCCGTACTACATACCTACCTACATGAACTTACAGAATCATTATCTTGATATAGAATGTAATTATCGATAAATATATGATACCAGCTACGTTGAATGTACATGTACCTTCTTCACATGTATAATCGAAGTAATTATTTTCAGACTTGATTATTTAACAATGTTAAATTACATGTAAGATGATGTTTATGGCCATACAATTATGACAGTATAATAAGAAATAAATTAGGATCAAAATTGAAAGTTGAATCACCCAAAATAGACAAGTTTTTAATTTGAATAAGTTATGTCGTCAAAATTCAAATAAGAGTACATCATGTTTGTAGCTGTCATCGATCTGCACACTGTTGTCATGCTTATAAATGCACCTGTTTAAAGATACCACAGAACCTACCAGTTGGTCCCATATTTAAATACTTACTATTGTTAAGATTATGTCCGTTATATAGTGTGTAAAACATTAATTAGCGATATTAACGTAATCTTAAAATCAAGGGTGGTACCTGTCTCTCAGGCGATCTGTACTCGACATCAGGTTGAATCCAAGTATATGTCTGGTATTTTAATTGGGTTGATATATATTGAAATTGGGTATGATGAATTTAACTTTTTCGCATGACGTCAGCAAATTATCTCTCCTTTATTATATTGTATGATTTGATAAAAAACTCGTTTTCCATTTTTAATGGAAAAGTGCCAAATAAACGGGTATTGAATTATCTACAAAGGCTTTAATAAAACATGTCAGACAAGATATCAATGCATTATTCTCTATTCATTGATAATCATTCTTATACAAAAAGTTTGTCAAAATATCTTAATCTTGCTATTTTCTTTCCATTGTAAAGCGACTTATAGATTAAATCAAATAATAATGATAAAGCATATCATATATATATCTTCAGTCTGCCTGAAGAAGCCTTAGAGGGCAGAAAGGCCTAGCGACAAAGTCTTGTTTTTTTTTCGTTATTTTTTTGTTATGCATTCACCTTCGCAAGGACAGATTACCTTTTCTTTTATGCTATATATATATACTAATGCATTATTTCATTTCATTTTACCACGGTCTTTAATTTCATACCTGTTTAAAATTTGTCAGTTATTATATTATATGATACAAGTTTTTGTCAATAGGTAATTTGTTTCATTAAAGTAGGGTATTGTTAGAGATTTTATTGTGTTATATACAATATCACAAGTTGAAAAAGCAGGCAATGTTATTAAAGTTACATTCAGGACACAAAATGATTGATACAAGCCACAACCTTCAAGGAGCATATATTCAAGATCCGTATTTTTTATTAATTTGATACGTAGGTATAGACATATCGTTAAAAACCCATGATAATTAATAATACCGTTATAGTATATGAATTAAGTAATCGCTGAACTATATGCCAAGCAAAGAATGGAACAGCATCATCTTAATTCTCATTTTGAGAATGAGAATGTACCCTGATTAAAAATAGATTTCATTTGCAAATATCGTCGATGAAGAAGAATCCTACTTTTTCGGGTCACATGGCCCCATGATCATGACGAAGTGTGTAACTAACTTTGCTGAAGTTTGATATTTTACTTAGTGCAATCTCAATTGGATGATGAAACATGCTCAACAGGATTTTAGTTAGAACTGAACTGAACTTTTTCAATTGCCTTAACGTTAATGTATATTCTGTGTGTATGTTGCCCTATTATATCGATTTTGAGTTTAAGTCACCTTCATTATAGAATATATCTTGATTTCACTATACAGATTCGTGGTATTATCAGTTATATAAAATATCATTAATATATAATGGTTTATGCCGACACGCGATCATTTAAGCTATGCGTTTCTAATACAAGGTTCACATACCGGGTACTGTCTTTGACACAATAATAGGTAATGTCGATTACCTCTCCGCTAATAGCAATCAGAACCAAACAGCTATACAGTAAATACCTCTCAAAATGATAATGAAATTATTTCACTACAATACAATCTAAATGTAAAATATACACATTTATTGCGCCCCGGTATTCAAGTTATTCCTTCTAATATTACTATGCGTTAGAACTGTCATATCGAATGACTTTCACATCAAATGTTTAATCTAGCGAAGGAATAACATAATGTTGAGCAAGATATTTGATGTGTAATCAAATAGAAAACATTATCGTTATTAAAATTGATATGAAAATAAAAATGATAATAATAAAAACACACTTCGGGGTCCATTCTCAGGCTGAGTTGACAGTACCCTTAAAAATTGATTTTAAGATGAATGTTGTTACGGACGGTTGATTTAACATTACCGATAATAGTATATAATATTATAACACGAGTCAATGCTTTTTACGTCATTACTGCAAACTTTGTGTTCACCTGCTTCTTCGGCTTACATTTATATATAGTTATTTTAGTAAAAGGGAGAATGGCTGAAATATTAAATAAGAATGACTCCAACAAATACCCGACAGGTCGAATTAGCAAGTCATGTTAGCTCTCATGATCCCCCCCCCCCCCCCCTCCCCCCCTCCCCCCTAATTCATACCTGATTAACATGTTTTACATTCTCAGTAATACGTAGAGTACCATATTAGTTGTACATACAGGGAGATCCAATGGTAGCTCATGCCCCGGCAGTAGTCAAGATAAGAAGAAAGTTTTGGGATGCATTTGCCGAAAGGAGAAAAAATCCATAGATCCGACACACTGCTTAGGATTTCATGCAAATTCAGAATGTGAGGCGTTGGCATGATTATGTACACATCGGAGGTGTAAAGGACCCCGACTTCTATGATTAGCCGGCCTGAGGCCTGGAGAGAGAGGAGTCAATCGCGATTGTGTCTGTGTATTACCCGTGCCCATGTCGTCATGCTAATTTGAGCTCTGCGGTGATTAATTTTGACAGCCAGTTAAAAAATTGTTAATATATAGGTACACCTTTTCCAAAAGCAAACACTGGGTACATCTTTCAACAGATGTATACCACTGAAGTTTCAAATAAAAATAACTAACACATTTGATACCAAAAAATATCTCACAAAAAACATCCAGATGAATCCCTATTTTAAAAACCATAATGAGCTGCTTTAGTTTATTGCTCATGTTAAAGTGTTTATTAGTCTCCTAACTATACATATACTTGTTTTATATTTTCATATCAGAACATTGGGTATTTAAAAAATAAAAGTAACAAGCTCATTTTCTATCATAAATGAATGCTTCTGTGTACTCCATTTGGTCTTGAATGTCTTTTATTTTATCTTATACCATTTATGAAGTTAAAGGATATGGTGTAAACGTATAATTATATATCAATTTAATACATTGACTTATTAAGGTCCCGTGTCAGGGATACGGTAATCCGATAATAATCACTCAATATGTCTGTCTGTCAGTCTGTCCATCCGTACAATTCACGATTCATTCCGTCAAAATATCTTCGTGGCCTATAGCAGATATCACTTTATGCATTTGTTTTATTTCTAACGCAATACATATTCAGCCCACACTTTGCCTTTGCATAATCTGAAATGAAAGTGAAAATCACTTCAAAGTGAAATAAAAATGTCAACTGGATAACATTCAGCCAACTTGTCAAACCCTCAAGACTAAGGCCAATAACACTGTGTCCATTGGTGCGTTTTTCCACTGATCAAAAGCTTATAATCGATATTTATAGTTTTTTTTTATTTTTATTTTGGTACGCCCAACAAGTAAGGTGATGGATGGAAAGATATCTTGTTTCCCTACGGTTTTTTAAAAGTCAAAATGTCAAACATCAACCTCAGCGATATGGGCATATGACTTGATGATTATACTATGTTGCCACATGACAGGGTCCTAACTGCCCTCTCACGTCTCTAGTTACAAGTTGATTTGGATCACAAGCATTAGCTTATTAAGAATCTTAAACTTTAGTAGTCAATCGTGTTTTTTTAACATTTGGTATGTATACCACATAGCCAAAGCCTATTCTTGTTTTGATCGACCATCATTAGTATTTGTCAGCGATGAATAAAAATGGTTATATAGGGCAGATGTAGTTGTTTCAAATTACTTACTGTAAACAGAGTGAAGCATTTCGACATCAGAAACAATGTTCATAGTACAAGTTGATAGAGTTAAAGTGAATTCAGATTGTTTCTATCTGTGCCCCTCGCACTATCAAGCCCGAGATACTCCTTAAGCTAATGATCTCCATAACTAGGGAGCTTGTAACACATATTATAAGGCAAATATCAAACCACTAAATTATTTCGAATGATAGCATTAACATCATTATTTAAGAAATAATTAACGATGATTCGTGTATTGTTGCAGGATATACAACGAGGACGAGGATATTTTGCAATTAAATTAATAACGAAGGCCGCAGGCAAAGTCAAAGTTGATTATTTCTATTCTACCATGTACTGTTTAGTTCTGAGATCGACCTCTTTCTAATAGAAAAACAGCGAAGAAACCCCGGGAAAACCTTGTAATTTGTTTCTTGAGTATTGCATTATTTGTTGATGAAATATACATTTCTTTACAGACACTACAGTACTACGATCAAGAGCATCTATCATATGGCATTGATTTTAAAAATTAAAAAAGGGATAAAAAAAAAAAAAAAAGAAAAAAAAAAAGGAAGGATTCGAACTCGCGTCGTGATAAAAATTGAATGAAAGACTAACCCATTAGCCCACTCGGCTATAGTAACCTTACATAAAGTGTGTGAATATTAGATATATAAAATTGTAACAGCCTTGACTCACGAGCGTGTATTATTGGAAAATAATACATGGTTTTAAACCAATCAAAACTGGCGTTGCATAGCAAACATGGTAGAATAATGCTTAACATATATTCATGTTGTGGAAGGGTTACTGATACGAATTTAACTGGTGCCCAACATTACGTGTCAAAATTCTACCTTCGTGTGGTACATTTATAAACGTGCGTTTTTACTCCAAAACACGACATGTTCATTATACAGCGGCATGTTCGGTTTCTGTAGAATGACAAGATACCAAAAATTGAAATAACGACTTAGTTGTTCTTATCATTATCCAGTAATCTAAATGAATCGATGGAGTAAATAGGTATAAATAAAAGACTAGTAAGCATCGGGATTCTATTAGATAATATTATATTTCTTTCTGTAATATGAAATCTGACGTATTTGATTCTGGTTAGCATGACTAGTGCTTATCATATTGACAGTGTGGCCTTAATGTGATTTAACATAGAATTGCATCATCATTCGATGATTGTCTTTCTCTGATAATCTATATTGTGTTCTTACTTCAACATTTATATATTTTTACTTTGACGTTTTTTTCTTTAGAACACCTCCTCTTATTCACCTTGCATATTTACAGCAGTTTGTATGTTAATATAAATTTGCTGTTGATATTTTGCCGTCGTTAATATGTCCCTATTCAGTGTTTTAATTAAACTTATGGTTGTTTTCATTTCGGCATTTGATATATGGCATGGTGCAGGTAAACTTTCCTCAATTTCCATGTAAGCAAAGCTTATTTAGCAAGGAGGAATCAAAAAATAAAAGTGTGCAAAGGTCAACACAAGTGAACTTAACACAGTAATATAAGAATGTAGCAATAGAAACAGTTTGATTAACCGATAAAAAATAATGATTAAAACAAAACCAATGGAGGCACGATGATCTAGTGGTAGGAGGCAGGGCTACGTGATCGAAGGGTCGCTAGTTCGAGTCCCGGCACGGGCGCTGTGTTGTATCCTTGAAAATATACTTTACTCCAGTCGACTCAGCAGTAAATGTGTACGTGCAAGATATGTCGTGTGTGAACTGATTACTAGAGGCCCAATAACCAGGGCTAATAATTTGTGAACCGCTTTGAGACGGCTATTTAGCTCTGATATAGCGGTATATAAAACTCATATAAGCCACAATTACACCGCTATTTCGCAATTTTCGAAATCGCTAAGATGATATTGATCAAGAAAATCTAAATGGCTGAATGAAGTAATAAAACATTAAGAGGAGGAACGTAACCGCCATAAGGTATAATGAAAGAATTCTGCGATGGCTGAGTGGTTAAGGTGCCCGAAACTTTATCACTAGCCCTCCACCTCTGTGTGCGAGTTCGAAATCCACGTGGGGCAGTTGCCAGGTACTGACTGTAGGCCGGTGTTTTTTCTCCGGGTACTCCGGCTTTCCTCCACAGCCACAACCTGGCACGTTCTTAAATGATCCTGGCTGTTATAGGACGTTAAACAAAACAGACCAAACCCTCTAATAGAGCGAAATTAAATCTTACGCGAAAATTACCAAATGTACAGTATGTAGGGCATATTAGACCTGCCTATCTAGCAAAGGGTATATATATATTTATTTAGAGTAACCAAACGTAGACCATATTAACATGCATGATTATACATAATCGTATATCATATTACGGATTTTCATTTGTCAGTGATCTATGTTTAGTCTATTCACATACAGATAATGTTTCAAAATTTCATTTGTATTGTTAGGACATATCAGATCAAACTGAATGGCAAACTGATAAAGTAAATTCCATTATATAACTGAAAAGGGTTTCTCAATTCGATTCCTACTCATATAATCATTAATTTTGACCAATGCTTTCAATTTGAGATATATACATATTATGATGCATTTAGACATCATTGTTTAAAACCATAATATGTGTGCAATGCTGTTTCCCTCTTTCTAAAGCAATATAAAAATATAAATACAGTATATGTTAATGTAAACAAATCTTAAAACATTCAAGAGAAAATGTCCACAAAAATATAATGTGGTCTTTTCATATTTTTTACAGAGGTAAACCATGTCTACATCCTTAAAAGTCGCCTACCACTTCAAAAGCAAATTAAGATATAAAGTTGCTTCAAATTGAATAAGTAAATGTGCCACAAATTACAAGCTTACTAACTTTTGATTTTTGATTTACTTATTAATCTATTGTATTAGTTAATTATATTTTATTTATGTTATGCATGTGCATAAGTTTGTCAAAAGACATCAGGGGAATCAAAGATTTGCTCAATACACATGTAAAAGTACATCCTTCT
Organism: Pecten maximus; assembly: GCF_902652985.1. Taxonomy (NCBI): domain Eukaryota; kingdom Metazoa; phylum Mollusca; class Bivalvia; order Pectinida; family Pectinidae; genus Pecten; species Pecten maximus. The sequence goes on along the minus strand of NC_047032.1, from coordinate 17,836,297 downwards.
GATTGGTGGATCCATAGATGGATGAAATCAAATAAAGATTCTAAAACGTTAACGTTAGTGTCCTTATCCTCCCCAGCGTCAATCATATTGTTTACGTGTTCCGTAACAATAGCAACACGTAATAATAGCATCCGGGTAAAATAGCCTTCAGTTTAGTTACAGTGTAGCATGTCTAAATTGAATCATTTCACCTGGTTTCGTCTAGTGTTGTAGAAGGACACACTTAGATATCAAACACCACGATGCTTTCAATAACATACTTTTATGCCTGTATAAAGCACGCACATTTTGAAAGACTCTGTACCAATAAATTGTCTCACCAATATCAGCCTCCTGCCACGTTTGCATCAACTTCCTTTTGTACGGTAAAAACTATATCAGCCACGCTATGATTTTACTTGTTTTAAAAATTATGCGATAATGCTGAGTCATAATTAATAATCTTCTGTTGTCACTCACAAACTCTCTAAGAACTTCAGCTGTTTTCATGTTTCAACAAACTAGTGGAGATTACCCGAAAAGAGCTTTAGGTAGAATGCAGAGCCTAGTTACATAGCTAATAGAATTACCGCATAGTTTATGTAAAAAATAAAACTATCAATCTTACCATTTTCTCTATCTTCATCGGGGACATTCCTCGGGTAGGCATCCAAAGCCAGCGGCATTGTTAGGAAGAGGAGGAGAAAGCATGATACCAGGTAGGCCATGTCGGGGATGTGTGTCCAGGTATGAGCTCTAACGCGGCTTTTATACCAGATTCGTGTGAGTGATATATATTATATATACAAGTACAACTTTCATTAGATAGGTCTACAATAAGGGTATGTACCTTTTATTTTCACACCTGTAATTATACAATATGATTAGGGCGAAACACCTGATTGACGTGTAATCATGTCTGGCATTCAGCTGTGAGATCTTACACACATACTTAACATTTCGGTTTAGGTTTTAGGTGTAATTGTTCCGATATAATGGATTTCTATTTTACTTATTTTCCCTTTACTTCACCTTACCTGAAATGTTACTGAGGTCACAAAGGAAACACTGTAGCATGTTAGCACGAACGTTTCGTTTGTCCTTTAGATTAATCGGGTGAAAGTATTTATTTGCAGTAAATTAAGCTAACAGCACCTCTCATACAGTAGAAACACGAAAGTAAACGTGACATATCACGTAGTAAAGCACTTGTCCCCAGTTTGAAGAATGAATCACCGAGAACCGTTTTTTTTTCTCCATTTGCGTATGTATTTTTATTACTACGGATTAACGTTGTGGGTGTTTTTAGGTGGGCTCTAAGCGACTTGATCAACATTATTGTCAGTGTTTATTATTTAGTATGTTTTGACGTCATAGGTGTCCTCTGTGTGCGATATGAATGCATTTGATGAATGTGTTTTTGGGAGGCTGTGGTATGTTTGTATCCTTGTTATAGTGTAGAAGCGAGTCCAACCTGATAGTGCTACCTCACTAAAGAATACTGGTGAAGACACCAAGCGGGACAACCTACCCCGTCACATTTCACTGAACCAGTCACCATATCTCTACAACACTGAGTGTTATAGGAACAACGGAACCAAATGATTTCCCATAGACGATAGTGTTAACGTTTACCATTGTCCTCCTTCAATAGAGCTATCAATACTGGTACACTAACCCTTATTTTGAAGAATGTCATCTCATAAACCTGCAAATAGAGCATTTAAAACGTCTGCCAATTTGAACTTTTTGTATATGGGGACCACCATATTGTATTGAATTCAGCACCAAAAATTCACCTAAATTTACAACAAATTACACACTTAATAATTCCCCCTGACAAAAATTAATCAGGGGAAAAATATATTTTATATCTACATGTATTGCCCAGCCCAACCATAAAACTTCTCTCACCTAAATATCCAATCAGTAGGCCCCGGTGCATTCACCTTCCTATTAAATTTTCTGCCCAAACGTGGAAAACCCGCAATCTATTTTTGATTTGGTTATGTAGTCCCTTTAGACTTTGGCATGTCTCGGTCAGGGGACAGGATCAAAATCCTTCCTCATCGGGGCGAATGCTCAACTTCCGACCAAATCTGAGTTATTGTCAAAGGAGACATTTTAACGAAAAATGGTTAAGAAAGAAGAGAAAAGATAAGATCCTAAATTTCGTCACCGTTTACGATCATGCAATGAGGACACGAGGCTCATTTCCTTAAAACTACCCGCAGGACAGTTATGACCTAGATGACCTATGACCCACATTACAACTAAGTTACTTTCAAACATTTGCAGTTGGACGTCATTATGGGTACCGCATGGGTTGACGGGAAGCATGCCAAACAGACACATCTTGTTTTCAATTAAGGTTTATTTTGCGGTAGTGTATACCTGTAGATTTGACATGTATATTTACATCCAGGTATATAATTGTTTTATGGTGAATATCTGATAATAAATTGTAATTTGTATTTTGAACCTTCCACATCTTACACTCTGTAGTTACAAAATTATCCTTCATAAACTGTTTGAGTAGGACATGTACAGTAGCGTAGTTTTCGTTTGTCAGCTGTTTGATTGCGGTAACGGCGAAGTTTACTTTTGTCAGCTGTTTATTCGCGGCAACCGTGAAGTTTACTTTTATTAGCTGTTTGAGCACGGAAATCATAAGTAGCATTCTCTTTATTTCCCAAAAATGATTAAGATTTCATCAACATAATATCAAAGCACAAATAACATTCAAACGGGGATTATATAAATATACTTAGGTATTTTACAAGTGAAAAGGCATTAAATAATTATTGATGATTAAGTGATTCATATGTTTTAGCCATTTGATATAAAAATCTTAAATTTGTTTTTTTGAAAGTTGTCTAATCACTGTGATATTAAACATGACGTACTAGCTAGTCACTGATATTTCACACTCTAAGCCAAGTTTTTGTGAAGTTTATATTTACAAACAGGTTACAATTTATGGAAAATAAGTATTGTATTGTCGTGCTTATATTTGTTGCCGCTGAAATAACCCGCAAATTATTTATACATACATTGTTTTGTGATAACAGACATTTTGCGTTTCTATGTTAATGTTCTTGGTAAACTTCACACATGCCTTTATTGAATATTTCAGATAGTCAGAAATATTTATTGTGAAAGGCTTTTACATGAGATAACATGGGTAAGAGATAAATGTTCTCCTCCTGTTCTTAATGTTATCAAATATTTGAAATGGCTAGCTAAACATGTCCTCGATTGTTTTGTAACGAAAATAGTTTCTCTTTTATATCTGTAACTTTTTAACAAAAATGTGAACTGTTACGTTTTTCGAAAAATAAATTTATCTTCAGCTCTACTCTTCTTGTTAAATCCGAAGAAAAATGCATACTAAGCAAGTTTATATCCGCAACTGATTAAATGACGTCACCGTCATCAAAATAGGAGAGAGAGGGGGGGAAGTGTATTGCTAAGTATACATCGTAGCGCTAACGCAAATTTATTCATATTATATATCCGCCTATTTTCATGATTAATACAGTTTTTCTATGCTAAAAAATCTAATTAGATGAAGTAGGCGGAATTCCCTGACAAGCCAATCATAGGGTATATTTGTTAAGGGTGTATTAACGATATCCGTTCACGAGATAAACCCTATAGGGTATTTACACCAGTCACGCAGCTGTGAGTTATTGGTACACATGTTTACCTCGAATTTAAACCTGGGTGTAGTGTATATTGACGGCGTACAGAAAGGTCGTCATTGTAGTGTCAATCACAAACACCTGTATGTCCTTAATCGGATGTAAACCCTCTGAATCAGTGCAACCTCCGAGTAAAATTATATTAATCCTATAACGGTGAAACCAGGGGGCTATACTTTTCCACACAGTCCGTCCTACATGTATGTACGAACGTATCGCCAAAGGTTGTCAGCGATCTAGAGGCTACATTCCTTCGGAAATTTCCATCAAACTTCATACAATGATAGAAAACTACAATATATCGGACAACTTCGAGTTTTTTGTTTTTTTGGTCAAATTCAAGGTCATTTTTACTATTTTAGCGGGTCCTATAGGGGACATGTATGCAAATATGTCTGTTCTTATAATATAATCAATGTAATGCCAATTAAAAATAGAACGAAATTTGAAAACGTATATATTTGATTGTTTTATCCAGATTTAAATGTATTATTGCTGATTATTTGATTGGTAGGTAGACGAATTTACGAAGACACAATTGTTGGGATCTTTCCCGAACACCAACTCTGGTTAGGGTGGGGTGTTTACATAGGGCTTAAGGTGTGTTGATAGGGAGTTATAGTCTGTTACAGAAATGTTCACAGGTAAATCCGAACACAGGTAAATCATTCAAGACACACACAGTGTGTAACAAGAGGTCAATATGACAAAACAATGTACATGGCTTACAGGGTAATAACGTAAAAATACAAGAGTGTATATACAGACGTAGTTATAAGTAATGTTATCTCTCTATACATATAATAATTACAATTCAACATATGAAATATTATACTTATCTATTATCTACTTGAAATACTAAGTTTTTCTACAATTTTCAGGAAATGACTCACTCTAGATAATAATAACTTGTTACATATTTCAAACATACCTTCCATTTTAGTTAAAATTGGATTTATATAGTAATAATTTGGAATGTATTTGTGTCTAAACTCTGTCACTAAAATCGTATTGCATTGAAATAAATAGTGGTATTCTTCACCAATACCGTTATGACATAATAAGCAATCACGATTATTACGTGGTATACCAATCCAATTACCAGTTTCAACAGGTAACTTTAAATTTGACATTCTAAATTTGCTGATGATAATGCGTTCTTGGGAATTAAGCTTAATTAGATAAGACTCACTGCTAAACTGTTTTTTAAAGATAGAGTAAAATTGTCCACGAGACGATGATTGGATAGTAGAAAACCAGTTTTGAATGAATTGGTCACATAAACGTCTTTTAAGCAGTGTTTTAAACAGTTTTATTTTAATGTACAAGTGTTTTGGTATATCCAAATGTTGTTAAAACCAGTGTTATTAGTATTTGTTTTATATAGCTAAGCCATTTAAAGTCTGCTACTTGATTTTCTTGCATTTTTAGTATTGAGCGATAGAATGTAGTAGAAAGTGTGTCGTCTCCTGTGATTAATTTATGCCAAAACATTTACATCCTTAATTTCATTTCAATTTCAAGTGGAAATTTTCCATGTTCGCCATAAACCAAGAGTATGTTCACATAAACTATCAATTTCTTGCAAACAAGAAACATTATTTTGTTGAAGATAATCTTCTAAATCGTTAAGGTATATAGAAAACAAAAAAGGTGACACATTTTCGTCTTGTTTTAAACCCACGTTACATGAAAAAATCAGATGTCTCACTTCCGTTTCGAACACATTATTTAGTGTTATCATATAAATTATTGATAACTTTGAAAATTTTAGATGTATTTATTTATATATATTTTAATCTAATATTGTCATTATAAATAGTAATATATATATTTAGAGCTTTGAATTTAGAAAACAGCTTCTGATTTTTATTTGTTTTTATATATATATCGTAATCTGATATTGTTACTACTTTAACAATAAAATATATAGTTAGGCATAGTGCTTTGAAAATTAGATTTTTTATTTATATATTATATAATATTGTCATTTCATTTTTTATTACTAGTAAAATCATCTATATGATAGTGCTTTGTATTAGAAAACTATATCTGATTTATTTACCTAAGTTGACTCTATTTTTTTACCTGAGTTGGTATTCCATATTGAAACAGACTATAACTAAACTTCAAAGAACTTCCTAAAATAACACCTCCCTTTGTCTTCACCAGAGTTGGTGTTCGGGGAATGAGCCCAATTGTTGATCAGGATTTAATAACGGAGCTCGTATAAACAGGCAGAATTATTGATTAGCGTGTTTATGACGGAACTCTTATAAACAGGCAGAATTATTGATAGCGGAACTATTATTAAGAAACAGAATTATTGATAGCGGAACTATTATTAAGAAACAGAATTATTGATAGCGGAACTATTATTAAGAACTAAAATAAGCAATAAGAAAGGGGCTGCAATGACTGCACTCGTCACATCTCGTACCTATAAAGGGTACCGGAATCTACCGAGGTTAGCCGATTGTGGTGGCCGAATGGTTAAGGTGTCCCGACACTTAATCATTAGCCATCCACCTCTGGGTCGCGAGTACGAAACCCATGTTGGACAGTTGCCCAGTACTGACCGTAGGCCGGTGGTTTTTATCCGAGTACTCCGGCTTTCCTCCACCTCTTAATCCTGGTACTTCCTTAAATGACACTGGATGTTAATAGGAGGTTTCACAAAATAAACCAATTAGAAGAAGAGCAAAGTTTTATTGGAAATATTTCGCTCAGGAAATTGAATAGAAATACCAGTGTTGGTCCCGATGGTGGAGAGAATAGTGCTGATAGTCCGAATCGGCTGATGATTTCTGTATTCGCCAATTGACGAAGAAATGTATTAATCTGTGTCCTAAGGCAGAAGAGTTTGTAAGTCTGAGTAACTCCGATTTGGGACAAATGACACTCCATTCCGAGTTTCGACAGTTCTGTACGAGTTGTCTCCCCTGAAGCAGTAAGTAACCCAACTTTTTCTAACCCCACGGTACCACAACGCCAGGCGAGTGTGATTAGACGACAGCAAATATATATTTTAACGAATGTGTACAGTAGTAGGGCAGTTAATCGAGGATGAATGAATTCTGATATGAGAAGAAATGAACAGTGTAACCTTTTTATTGTTTTCTCTAAAATGTAAAATTCAAGTATGATTTAATACTGATGATGTCTGCGGATTATTTCACTGTTGGATCTCTATAGATGGTGATGAATGGTATAAATGTTAGTATTCTTCAGTTTAGTCTTTGTTTTTGAGATCATCGGGTTATATAATGGTATAGACTGGATTACCTGCCTTAGTACCATATCTCTCCGCTAGGCTGCACTCATGAATACTATTTTCGAAGCGAAGCCTAGCGGAGAGTAGAAAAACTACGGCAGGTAATTCATTCTATATAATGGTACCGTCTAGTTGACGTTTCAAAACTTCACAAATAGATGACGTCACAATTATGTTACTGATTCCCGCGCTTATTAATCCGCTGAGCCTTTGTTCACTGTGTTGACGTTGGTACTCACAGTCAGTGTTTACTAAGCTGAAGAATGGAGAAATGTAAATAAACGTGTCAGATGAACTACTGCAGTCTTTTTCAGTAAATAAATTAAAAACTAACAGGTCTTTGTTTCACCTATTAACTATATTTTTATCCATACATGTATACAATGTACAATTGTAGCGGGACTGGACTGGGTCGATCATCGGTGACAAGGTAGTTCAATTGGTAGAGCATCCGGCTAGTGTTCGGAGGTCCCGGGTTCGAACCCCGGTCTGGCCGCTACATTTTCTCCTCTCCTGTTACACAATCATCTTAATTATTTACAATCACATGTACAACAACACGCTAAAGGCTTATTATAAATTCCTGGGGAACACCGTCAGCACTTTCAGCCAGTCATCGTATTGGAAATAAACAGTTTTTCCTTCTGATTCCTGTTGCTCAGGTAGCCGACGACAACATTTAAAGAGATTCCGTTTAAACCTCAGACCTCTAGCTTTCCGATCAGCAGATTTTGAGGAAATCAACATACAAATGTAGCGGCGACATACTCATCAGACACATACGAAACATACGAAACTTTCTAACAAGTCGGATTGGTAAATTGACATCCGAGTCCTTGCCTAAATGAGGCAAGAGAGGATAAATAAATATCAGATACAAATCTTGAAAACTTATCAAAGATGGTACATTAAAACATCTAACATATACCAGATAAAAGCCAACAGTTAGATCGTTTTTTAATTCAAATTTCATGTTACCTAAAACAGAAGCTACCTGTGTCTACTTCAATCTATCTGAACACTGAAGTATTGAACTAATTATTAATGAAGCTGCTCAGGCGCACATTGATACAAATACGTCATAATCTTGGTTACATTCTCTTATCAGTCACTGATTGTCTCATATTTTGTAAGTAAACGACGGCGTCAATTATATCCGTATACACGTGGTATCAAAATCAAGTTAGTTGGGTGGTCGGGTGGCACAGTGGTAACACACTTGCCTTTCACCAAGGCGGCCGGGCGGGGTTCGATTCCCCGATCGGACGTGAAAAGGTATGGGGTCACCTGCCCGACCACATGGGTTTTCCCCGGGTACTCCGGTTTCCTGCCCACAGTAAGACCCCTCGCGCACTTCCATCCGGGCCAACAAGCGTGATTGATATAAGTTAATATAACTTGTTTCTCAATTGTTGTAAAATAAATAAAGTTTACAAGTTAACTTAGGTGGATTTGCTGTACAACCCGCAGACACTCTGCGTATTCATTTACATTTCCATTGTCATACGTTGTACGCATATCCTCCATTAAATCGAATTACATTGATCATAAAATAAATATATTTCAAATGTTGATTTTTAAATCTTTGAACCCTTGTTTGGATTAGAACGATGTATGACATATTTCAACACCAATTGCAATGTTTCATCTTTCACAGTAATCGTCAGAATAAATAGCAGATAGCTGAATCGGAGTTCATTCATTTGATTGATAGGATTTTGGTTGATGCTTTTTGCAATGATAACACATAGTATTAATTCACACAAGTACCAGACATATTAATCTGTCTACTCAGCTTCACAAAATATGATACGAATTATAAAGATGATACAGACTTTTACTTCTACTGATTAAGAGAACTAAGGGGAGATCAATAGAATCGTTCACCCCTTTTGGGGTGAGATAGGGGGATCCACAACGAGTGGTTGTTGGATATGGAATTTATTTCACACTCGTAAGTTATTTTTTAAAAGTTACAAAAGACACGAGCTTTAGCGAGTGTTTTTTGCAACTTTTAAAAAATAACTTACGAGTGTGAAATAAATTCCATATCCAACAATTTCGAGTCGTGTGACCTGTTTCTACCACAATAATATCGGCTTGAATCAAAGGGAAACGTGGCCAAGTATAATTTCGCGTATGCAAATAAAGTGTACCGGTGATGTCCGGGACCCGGTGATGTGACGTCATTAGATTATTGATGACGTCAATAACAATTGCTGCTTGGGTCAAAGTTCACCGTGTTAGCCAATCGAAATGCGTACAGAGTTTATACCACGTGTGGTATAAACAGATTGTTAATCAACAGCTGTAATGATTAACTGATGGTCTGAGAGTTGAATAACACGGCGTATTGTGGTAGAAAGGGGGATCTCAACCCGAGGGGGAGATTGTTAAATTCCCAAACACGAGGCTTGCCGAGTGTTTGGGAACTTAACAATCTCCCAGCGAGGGTTGAGATCCCCCTATATCATCTCAAAAAGGGGTGAATGATTATTTTCTCTTACCCTGTTTTTCAATCGCAGTTTGAACCAAAAACAAACGCATGTAAAAAAAAAAAAAAAAAAACACGTGGACAACGCGATGACTGTTGTGATAAGGCTGCAGCAGACACTTTACATTTAATGTATGAATGGATGTATATGTGGTGCTTATTATATTGTATTTTGAAGATAATAGTGCATATTAGTTATCCATTGTACAAGTATCATATCATCAGTAAAAAGTACATGTATATGCATTATTTTTAACTTTTGAAAGTGTAGAATATGTTTGAAATATATTTTCACATTTATATATGATTATGCCAATGAAATTTAATATATACTTTCACATATCAAAGTATAACATTAAATTGACATTTGTGTAGTTCTATCACCTATCTACCTGTATTTACCTGGATTTTCCTGGATTTTGCAATAAATGAATGAGAGAGATAATGACATTTGTGTAGTTCTATCACCTATCTACCTGTATTTACCTGGATTTTCCTGGATTTTGCAATAAATGAATGAGAGAGATAATGACCCTCTTTGTTTACTTAATAATTAGACCCCTGTGTAACCAAATCCTGTTTCTCCCAAAACATGTTTACCTTGATTTTCAGTTTTGGGAGAAACATGATAAAACCCTCCAAGGCAGCGATCATAGGAGACGAACAACTTTAAACCAACCAACAATCATAGACCGAATCGGTGGATCCATTCCGTAGGCTAACGAAAAGATGCCGATTATAACCACAGTGGCCGTTATTTTTGACACCTGACATCTAATTATGGAGTTGGAGTGGGTATGAGAGACTAATAAAATAAGACTAAATAAAACGTAAAACTGCGGATGTCCCTGTCCAGGGTAAGAAAAAACAATTTCTCCTACCCTGGACAGGGATATCCGCAGTTTTACTGGGGTGCGAATTTCTTAACTCATCCTCGTCAAAAGACAAGCTACACGGTCTCTTTGAACGTGCTCTTGTTCTCGATAGGGTGACGTCACTATGACCTGACCCGGAACTACCTGTACGGGGACACACACATGCATAGGTTCGTCTGCTTGTTTACCTAAGTGCATACTATTTGAAGAAGATTTAAAACGTATTGAAAATGTTCAGGATCGGTGATTTGGTAACTAATGGGTCAAATGTTTTGTATGGAATCAACAGCGTAAGGAATGAGCACTATTTATATCATACATAAACAAACAGTTTACTTTCTTTGTACATTTGTATAATATTTGTACTGTATAACAAAAGACGAATTTATATTAAGGATGATACATTGTTAACAGAACTATATGTAACTACATATATGTAGTATGTTTTATTTCACTCCATATGTCTTATATACATGTATGTTGCTCGGTCGCCATAGTTGATGTAGTCGATGTCGCCGTTGCGTAGAAGGGTTTTCAGTTGGGTCAAACGGTTGTTTAGTTGTCGGTATCTGCGTCTCTTTGGCATTTGCAGTCCTCCAGCAGCAAGCTGAAGTCGGGTATTATCGTTTGTAGCCTGGATTTCTTGGAGTACACGGATGGAGATGTAAATGTTTAGGTGTGCGTGTGGGATCCTCTTGGTTGCTGGTAGTGCCAAAGGCTAGCATGCGTTGGTTGTCTGTGTTGTCATCAAAGAGGAGGAATTGGTCACCGTTATTGGTTCGAGTCCATTCGTCTTCCAAAATGATGTCTGCCAAGGATGTCGGTAGCTTTGGTAGTAGTTTTCTTCTGGAGTGGTAAAGGGATGTCTTACAGGTTGCGTAGGTGGTAATCTGCTCAAGTAGTGGTCTGCCAGCTGCCCAGTCCTGTCTGTAGTTTGGAGACGTCTTCGTCGTAGATGGCGTGTATGGGTTTGAGTTCCTTCCTATACCTCTTCCTGATGCTATTCATTATCTTCTGAACTTCCCCCTGGAAATGGTTGGATGGGTGGTTGTGTTTGACCGAATTTTACAGGAATATCATTGGTAGTATTGATGGTCTTTATCACAGCATCTCCAGTAGGTAGTGTCTCTGTAGTTGTTCTTCACCATGTACCGGTGTCTAGCCTGGAGTAGAGTCATACCACCATGTTTGTTTGCAGTAAACTGGACGTCTACTTGATAGTTAACCATACTGCGAATGATGAAATTTCTGGTGATAGACTGTTATACACTGTATATACTTATTTTTAAGGTTGGGTGTTCAGTGCATGGCATGTAACTTGAGTGTTCAATTTTCTTCATTAGCTTTAATTAGTTACAACAGCTCTTCTGAGGTTGAACGAATTGGTACAGACAACATCTCTCCTTAAGATGAGCATAGCCTAATTAGTGACACCTCTCCTGAAGTTGATAATTTGTAATATGAGGGATACATATAAAAAAGTCAATTATATCAAAATGTTGAAATATAAATAACTTTAAATAATTTATCATCTAATTAAATTACACGTTTTCTTTTTAAATTCAATCCATCTGTGAATATATGGATAAATCTATTATTTTTATTTATTTGTCAACTGATACATTCAGTAATAGACACATTGATTTAATTTACAGGTAACAAGAACGTTGATTTGGAGTGCGTGCAGGCGATGTGAGGTTTTCCCAAGATCAAATGGCAAAGGAGGTGGTGTAGTTATCTTTTACAAAAGTGAATTTATACCAATGATTCAACTTGTTGAAAACATTCATGACTGTATAATCTGGTTAAAATTAAATGTAACATTAGAACCCATGTTCCTATACTTCTGTTACTTTCCACCTGAAATTGTTTTATCGCAATCGAAATATTCATCTTTTCCAAAATCTAGAAGATTCCATAAGTCGTTTTAAAATAAACGGAAATACGTTCGTCACTGGTGATCTCAACTCGCGTACAGGTACGAGACCCGATTTCAAAGTACATGATGGTCTGGATAGATCAGAAAGTGTAATCATTTATGAATATAATAGTGATGAAAATAACATAGAGCGCAGGAACATGGACAAACATGTAAATACTAACGACAGGAAACTCTTAACATTATGTAAATCAACTAGCATGCGTATTGTAAATGGGCGTCACTCAGGAGATAAAGAAGGGAAATTCACATTTTTTAGCAACAATGGCATTAGTATGATTGATTATTTACTTGTTGATTGTGAATTTATTTCATGTGTTCAAACATTTTCTACTGGCGAGTTTAATACTTTGTCTGACCACTCGCCATTGTCATTTAGTCTGGATTGTAGTCATTTAAACGCAAGTAATGATGATATATCTTGTTCGAATGATATAAATCATAATGAACCATGTACAGGGAAACGTTTCACAAGTGTTATAGATGGAACAAGGAAATTACTGATGAATTATCGAATGGTCTAAATACTGTAACTGAACACCTTATGGATGCTTGTAACATGCCTTTTAACACTAGAGAAGTCGTTGATAACTGCATAACGACCTTTTGTGACATTATTAATGGAGTAGTTTTACAAAATTGTGATGTAAAGACGGCAAAAGATAATGTAATCTATAATTCAGATAAGAATAAAAATAAAACAGACGATAAACCATGGTTCACTGAACAGTGTAAACGTAGATATTTGGATTATAAAAGGGCTTTGTCTGAATTTAATAAACATAATTCGGCTGAAATCATACTAATCTCGTAAGGGAAAAAACTCAGTATAAGAAACTAGAATTGAGATTAAAAAGACAATACAAGGATCAAGAAGGTGATATGGTAGAGTATTTAAGAAAGTCAAACCCAAAAATGTTTTACAAATACTTTTCAAAGAGTCAAAATAATAAACCAAAGCCAAATATAAATCTAGAAGGTTTTGTCGAACATTTCAAAAACATGGGAGAAAGTAATATTAACGAAACTGAGAATTCAAGTATGGTATCCGAAAATGTAGAGTCTGCTGTTTTCGAAGAACTAGATAAGCCAATTACAGAAGATGAAGTACATATTGCCATTCGTAAGCTAAAACGTGATAAAAGTTGTAGCGAAGATTTTATATTTAATGAATTATTTTTAGATTTTGAAGAAGTTTTACTTCCTTGCATTACAAAACTTTATGGAAAATTGTTTGATTCCGGATTTTCACCAGAAATGTGGTCACGTGGTTGCATAATTCCAATCTATAAAAAAGGTGATGTTAATGACACAGGTAATTATAGAGGCATAGCTTTGGTCAGTTGTATAGGTAAATTATTTACATCTGTTCTTAATAGAAGACTTATGAAATGGGATAAAGACAATAATGTTATTTCTGACGCTCAATTCGGCTTCAAAGAGGGTTCTTCAACTATAGATGCAATATTTGCACTCCAGTCATTAATTAGTAGAACTTTAAAAAAATAAGCGAAGATCATATTGTTGTTTTGTTGATTATAAAAAAGCCTTTGACCTCATAGATCGAAGCAGCTTATGGAGTAAGTTAATTAGACAAGGAATTCAAGGGAAGTTACTAAAGATAATAAAATCATTGTATGATAATGTCAAATCTCGTGTAAAATATAATGGCCGCATTTCAGAGTATTTCCCTAACAGAATCGGTCTCTTTCAAGGGGAAATTTTATCGCCAATTTTGTATAGTCTTTTCGTAAATGATTGTGAAACCAACTCCATCAATGAAAACTGTCCATCTATTGAATTGGGTATGATATCTATATTTTTATTAATGTACGCCGATGACTCGGTTCTAATTGCAGAATCACCGAGCGCTTTGCAATCAATGCTCAATGCAATGTTTACATATAATGATAAATGGAAACTCAAACTAACTTAATGTTAAGAAAACAAAAATTGTAATATTTCGGAATAGTGGACGCTTAAAAGAAGATGAGAAATGGTTTTATAATAATGTAGAAATTGAAGTTGTGAACGAATTTAACTACCTTGGTATGCTTTTTTACTATAATGGCAAATTTAATAAAACACAGCAACATGCCACAGAAAAGGGGAGAAAAGCGTATTTCAGACTTATGAATAAAATGAAAAACAATTATTTTAATATAGAAACGATATGTTCAGTTTTTGATACCTACGTTACCAGTGTTTTAAGTTATGCTAGTGAAGTGTGGGGCTTTCACAAAGCTACCGAGGTTGAAAAAGTACACTCACTGTTTTGTAAAAAAAAAAAGTCTAGGTGTTTCGAAAAGTACTAGTCACGATTTAGTTTATTTTGAATTAGGCAGATTACCTATGTATATAGTTAGAAAATTGAAAATTTTGAAATACTGGACTAAATTTAAAGATACGGATAACTGTGTGTTGAGAGCAAGCTATGAACACAGGTTACTAAATAAAGATGAGTGGATAGTGAATATTAAACTAGAACTAGATAAACTAGGATTAGGGTATTTATGGAACAGCACCCTTGATAGTAAAAATACTTACAAATTAATCGAAAGCAAATTCCAAGAAATTCATATTCAAGAACTGCTATGTAATATTCGAAATTCTCCAAAAGGTTATTTATATCAACATTTGATAGACAATTCTGGCTTGCAATTTTATTTAAGGAAACCTATCGATCACCGATACAAGAAGTGCATATCAAACATTAGATTATCGTCACATCAGCTAAATATAGAGAGTGGAAGATACAGGAATGTAACACGAGAAAATAGGAGATGTACATTATGCAATAATATTGATATTGAGGATGAGTTCCATTTTATTTTAAAATGTTCTTTTTACGTAGACTTACGTACTAAATATTTGAAACCATACTATTATCGTAGACCTAGCGTTTTCAAACTGATTCAACTCATGAGTGTGAAAAATGTCAAAGAGTTAAGTAATCTTGGAAATTTATTCATTTTGCATATAAACGAAGGTCAGAAGCATTATAAGTAAATACTTGTTGTGTTCGTTTCAAATATTATATTTCATTTCTATTGAGATGTATCGATGTAATGTTTATTCCAGTCGGAACAACAAGTGCTGCAGACTGTACACATAAATATCTATCTATATGCAAAGTATACATTTGTACATATCGGTGTCTTTCACAACATTTGTGTAATACTTTGACTCAAAGAATACTTGAATAATTAATAAGAACATATATTTAATAAGAACATATATTTAATAAGAACATATATTTAATAAGAACATATATTTAAAATTGTGTTTACGTCGCAATCGATCACTCTCCAAATGTGAAATTATGTTTATTACAACATGTTCATTAATGTCAATTAACTATGTAAACCTTTGGGCTGTAAGGCCCCTGGAATAAAATTGAATTGAATTGAATTGAATTGAGGGGCTGGTGGTCGAGTCATCCGAAGCCTGTATTCTCCTCAGGTGAGTAAGTTCAATAGACCGAGCAGCCACCTAAAACGGATAGGGGCGCGGCATCTTAGACGGGGTTGTTCGTCTATAGGCAGTTTTCTTTAGTCGCATGTCGACCACCATATGCCCAGAGCAAACGACATCTGCTCTTTAGATTTTACTACCACAATTTTTAGCACTTCAAATTTTCCGCCCCCAGTGTGAGTCGCAATTAATTTCCGTTACAAAATAATTAGTTCCCATGCATTGATACTTTGAGGGCTAGCACAGCGGCCTACTTTGAGCGTCTATTATAGTGACTATATGGTCTAACTATTGTAAATGTCAACTCACTTTGGTTACATGTAATGCGCATGTGTAAAGAAACGACAATGCGCATATGTCTAGTCGACTTCGCTCGCGCATTCGTCACCATTTTGAAGCACGGCAGTGATTGATTGTTTTTATATGCATATGTAATCACATTAGACGGAATAACATAAACAGTTTACGCAGTAGGCCACGGGCTGCAAATGTATTATGCTACAAATGAAACCAAATAAATCTCCCTCATGCAGTAATTGATAATGATAGATGAAGTGCCACCAGGACATCGCAAATAGTTAACGTTTAGTTACTAACATCAACACCGGTGTACCTGACCGACCGTAAAGTCAAAATGTCACAAACAATACAACTGTACTTGTGATTGGTAAAATTTACTATTACAAAATCACACACACATTTTTCGTATTTAAATTGTGAACTAAAATATAAATGAATGTAAACTACTCCTATTTTTCGCAGGGAAAATATTTGAAAGAAACAAAATAACCTGATAAACGGTATGTCATTCATATACCTTATAAAGGGTAAAGGATCTGATGCATTTGAATCTATAGTAGCCAATAAAAGCTGGAAGTAAAAACACAACTGAAGTACGATATATTATAAAGATTAAAGGACCTGGTGTATTTGATTCTACGGTGAAATAACCTGGTATACGGTATGTCATTTATATATTGTAAAGAGAAAAGGGCGGTGTTGTGGATTTACGGTAGCCAATAAAAACAGGAAGTAAAATAAACAATACGACATATAGTATATGATAAACAGTAATGAACTGTATTTGATTCTCGGATGTATCTAGTACACCGGAAGTAAAACAACCTGATATATATACATAGTATGTCATTTGCATACATTATAAAGACTAATGGACTTAATCTATATAATGCTGCGATGACCCACGTCAGCAGAAAAAGAGTTGATGCCAACAGTCGAAACTAAGACCAAAAAAGAACAGCATACTTTTCTTAAAATTGTAATGTTTGTCCTTTATTGAAGGGAAGTATTATTCGATGAAATTCGCAAAATCGTTTCAAACGTTAACTCATGGTATCGATATTGCATTGGTTTGTGCTATACAACATATACATATAAACTAAATACTTTCTACATGTAATATTTCTTAAAGGGAGTTTCCTGCTCCCATTGTGGTATCTACCTTTATCCTCTGGTATAATAGAGGAATGCATGTACATGACACCATTCGGGACATATCTTTATCCACCAATCTAATTTGTTTGCGGTAATATCCTCTAATTGACCATCTGTCCTGGAATTCCACATTCATAACTAATTATCTTTTACTCCATATCAATCACCACGCAATATATCCGTGTTAAATGTTATCTAGTTTATAATGGTAATGCCTATAGACAATTTGATACTTATATCATAGAGGATTTTCCCCTGATTCATGTTGATACTCTGGTTATGGTTGACATTTCGTAAGGGATGTGATAACACAGATAATGCGGACAACTTGATCTGTAGTGGAGCAGCTTCAGTGCGAAATCGCAAAATGACTCTCGCGTTACCTTATATGGCAAAAAGTATTAATCCCATCATCCTACTATGTCGATCCTGGCCAGATGGGCTTAACCAGACATTTCATCGGATAATAAAGTTAATTTAAGTTAAGTTAAGTTAATTTTAACTGAGCTATGTTAACGTATGGGGATATTTTTTGTTTCCAACGTTCGTGTTAGAATCTCGTTGTAGCAGATGTTGGTTTTATTCGCGTTTCATGTACGACGAACAACAACAACAACAACAACAACAACAACACGATTTTTATGTTAATGACCGTAGCAACTGAACAACAACTGTTCTGAATACATAATGACAAAATTAGATCTGACCACATAGAAACATTGTACGATGACTACTTGCCTAAATATATGCAATTTAATTCCAATCCAAACCGCATGTCAGCTTTGGGTCGCCATCTTTGTTCACCTCAAAGCACCCGTGCGTTTGAAAGCGGCAGTACTGTAAAGCTTCTAAACAATTTTGTGATCTAAACAAGGAGAGTTTTAAAAAACCAGTAAAAATTATTTCGAAAATAACCGTGTTTGCTTGCACGTTGTCGGGTTAGACGTTCATGGTCATATAAATACTTCATCTTCTCAACCGAAGTCGACCTAAATGCTTATCCACGGAATTTTGCTATGTAGGGATATTTGATACTTGTGTCACACTTGATATGTCTTTTTACCCTATGTCCCATAGCCTGTCTTTTTATCCTATGACTCAAAGTCCGTCACGGGTTTACTGGTTATGCGTCATAGGGTAAAAATACATGTAAGTGTGTCACAGGTTATAAGTCATAGGTAAACAGACATATCGAGTGTTTACAAAACGATGCAATAGTGACGTGCGTAGCCCTGTGCCCGACTGACATATTACTTAGACACTGGGCACAGGGGCTTGTTGTCGATAACACTTTTGCTCTATTGGGAAATGTCGTTTTGTTTAATTGTATTGCCTTGGCAAGGCTACGAATGAATTCCAGTTTAGGCGATAAAAGCATCAAAATATATAGCATCAATTCATGACAATCACTTAGGTAACTAAAACATACCGTGATTCATACAATACATTCTTTGTGAAATTACATATCATTGATTAAAAAGTAAATTAATGTCCATGAAATTATTCAAAAATGAAATACAAAATGGTAACAAGTGCTTGAATTTCAGGAAAAATAACGGAATTTGGAAAAATAACAAGCAAGAACTTTTTAATGGTCAGTCGAGTTAGTAGAAACAACGTTTTTATCATATTTGGCCTATTAATTGAAAATGTTAATTTAAAAACAAAACTTTGGTTAATGAAGATGAGATAACACACGCTGGACAGGCAATAACAATAGAATGAAGCTGAAAATGTGTAGTAATGTGTTTTTCTCAGTCAGTTCTGACAGACTGTGTAAACACATTATGAAAAATTAAAATTTGGTTAATTTTACATAAAATACCAGATTTTATTGTCGGCATTTTTAAATTTAGATTTAGTTTATCTATAATTCCTCATTGTTCTCTGTATAAATGAGTAGATTTTTATATATAAATCCTAGCAACAACATTTTAAAGTCATATATATATATAAGAATTCATGGCAACTTTACTACAGAACAGGAATTAAGCTTTCAACATCCATTGCACTCCACATCATATTGTCGACATGTTTAGGTGACAAACAATACACATCTTTTTCATCATGCTGTGTTATATCTCTTAAATCCACAACCTTCATTTCACAAATCTTCAAAATATTTGTAGAAAACAATAATGTTTTGGCTTTAAAAAGGAAAACATTTTTTTCTAACTATTCCTATTAACATTGGCGTATCGATCCAAAAAATACCTGTTGACATGATACTGCAACAATTATGGTCTTATTTCAAAACACATATTTTATTATTAGAACTTCCAACCTCACCTTACAGGTCAAAGACCCTTGATAAGCGTCATTAATGAGTAGCCAGAATTTCTTCTGGCCACAACAACGGAAGTTACACTGACAAACTCTCAAACAATTGTTGACTTTGGTTTTTGAACACATTATCGAGTGACAGATAATACATACTAATTTCGGGATTGGATTTTCACTAACTTAAAGGGTTGTGCCTCTTTGATTCTTACATGTATATCTAATGCTAGCAGTTTGCCGTTCATATTTTTTTCAATTGTTCTGCACCTCATTACACTGTATATACATCTGATGATATCTGAAAGTGTTCAAAAAATAGAATTAGTTATTTTGTTGAGTCTCATTGTCTTCATTTTTCCGATTCATCAAAGTTTAAGAAATCTTGAAGTTACAAATGATGCAAAACTTTACAAATTCATTTCTGTTCCCATGTTGGTCAGATTTTAACATTCTATTGTTATGATAGTTTTACTTTCCATTGTAATGATGAGATAGGAGACTTTTTGATATCAAGCAGATATAAGTTTTATATAAGGTTTGTGCATTGTACTTTCTTATTTGTTTACTTATGATTAATTTCCGTCCTTTTGATGATATCTGTGTAAGTTATAGTCCCTGTCATGATTCCTTACATGCCTTCTGTTAAATATCAGATACTTAATTCAAAATTGTATTATTACATCAATAGTTATGTCACTTTGGTTTCATTTTTAAGTTACCTGACTCAGTTTTCTCCTTCGTGTTGTGTATCTAATTGTGACAGTTCATAGTGATAGAATACATAACTCCTCTGTGGTGAAAGGGACTTGGCAGAAAGGGAAAATATTCTTAGATAACATCCCTGTTAAGTTTTTCTTCTGTACCGCTGAATTGGTGATCACCAGCTTGAAAGGCTACATTGTTTTTTGAATGAATGACCTTTCCTTCATTAAAGGTCACAGGGCCAGACATGAGAAAACCTTGAAAATCTTCTACTCAATAACCCAGAGGCCAACAGACTTGATATTGGTAGTAAGCTGAGGTGAAATGATACAAAGTTCGTTAAATTGAAGGACCTTGACGTACAATTAAGGTAACAGGAGTCAACTATGCTGAAATGTTTAAACACTATTTTAATAAATAGACAAGAGGTCCAGAGAAGCAGGTCATTTATAACAGGCCCATATGGCCTCTTGTTTGGATTACTGCACAATACCTTAAGTATTCTATCAGGCCAGGAAGTCAACGGTCAATGTCATTATTTCTATATAATGGAAATCAGTTGAAGTACAATATATTTCGAATTCTGCTGAGCTGATTACGCATACAAAACTTTATCTACCAAGATCTACCATGTACCTGCCTGCCGGAATAACTTATAAAGGATTTGTAGTCAAGGTCACTGTTACTAAAATGTGCAATATTCAACCTGATTTGCTTGGGTGCCTTTCTTCGTCTCGATTGTTTTAGTAACCTATTGGCAACTACTTAGATACCTCTATAGAGAAGGACAAGAAACTCAAGGTTCTCAGTTACATTCACAATGTAATTCCAGTCTCCAGGAAAATACCCGATGCGATAATTTTGCACAAAATGTTAGAAATAACTGCCATCGTTTAGTGCTATTGAAAAATTGCTAAAATGTGAAATTTTCTATTAGGGGAAAGGGAAATAACTTGTTTTATAATTAAAAATTGTGCATTGTGAGTCAGCCAAGCTTTTGACCATGTTTGTAAATCAAACAGATCATCGCCGTGAACGGTTTAAATTGTACAGTATCCGCGAGGTCTAGTTGCACATCCTTATTATCCTATATCCCATATCAAGCATCACGCAATTGGTCCGTGTTGAATATTATCTCGTTTTAATGTAATTGTCTGTAGACAACTTGATACTTCCTTTTACGCCTTCAAAACATGTATATATCACAAATGAGTCCCCTTCTGTTCATGTTGATACTCCGGTAATGGTTGACATTTCGCTAGGGATGCGATAACACAGATAATGTGGACAATATGTTCTACAATGGTATAGCTTCATTTCCATATGGCAAAATGATTCTCGTGTTACCTTACATAGTTAAAATAGAAATTGCAAATCCCTGCTGTGTCGATCCTGCCCAGATGGGCTTAACAGGAAATTTTATCGTACGGTAAAGTTTATATATTTGACTTTTACTGTTTGAATTGTTTTAAGCAACAATAATGAACACAGGGACCGGTCGAGTTAATTTTAATTCAAATTCAATAAGCTAAGAGTATTTGGTTTACTTGAACATTTTATGGTTATGAGTCTTGAATAGGTCTGTCATTCGACATTTCAATACTATGACAATTATGAGCGTGTTATTGTTATGATCTTTTTTTATCAAAGTAACTTCATTTTTGCCATCATATATATTAGTCACATAAAAAATATTCCCATTTTTCCATTGTAGTAACCGAGATCCAGGCTGATAGATCGTGTCGACAGACACATTGTTAAGTATAATTTACATTTGTTGTTGTTTGAAATATGGTAATTTACTCTTTGTCTCTTCCTCAATATAGCTGAGGCCCTGTACAAGAATGGATTGATGGCAGCATTGATTGGCAAAACAAAAACCATAACCCAGGCATAAACGCCATGCAGAATCTGGTATCCAACTTTTGAACTCACTCCTGAAAAAGTATTAATAAAAAATGTTTATTATATATTGCTAACAACAGTAAGACCTGTTAAGTTCTCATTACCTCCACGGACCATTTAATAACAGTGAAATACAGACGAATTCAAAATTATATTTATTTTTATTTTTCACTTCAGAAGTATAATCATTACACCAACGAGAAAGCACTCAATTTTAATCACTTCATATATATTGGCAGCTATTTTCCAATAGTGGTATAAAGGGTTTAAAGAAATTAAAAAACAGGTAGTGTGGCAGTGCCTTCAGAACCAAAATACTAATATCTTTCAGGATGTGGCAAGTTTCATTAATCTTTCATGAGTGCCCGATAGAATCATATATAATATTCCACACTTGTAAATTATACACCATTGTTATCTCAAAGTCAGTAGGGTCATGATGCAATTACGAGATGTTCCAAGTATTCGAGGTAACCGGGTATATTAATATCTGTTATTGATATTTATGTCCGAACTGATTTTTTACATTTTTACTTTGGGTAAGCATTGCTTTTGAGGTATCAGATTTCAGATAGAAGTTCGACTGCATTTGATAACGCTAAAGACTAAAACCATGTGTTTAAAACGGTGGTCAAATATCGGTACCATAACCCAGTTTACTTAATGTTACTTGGTTCATGGGTGTATACAAACACTGAATATACAATTCTTCTTCAAACTGTCGCCAAGAGCATCGATTTATATATAATATGCCAAAAAAAAAAACAGAAAATATATATCTATAAATTTCACATACCCATTACACCAATCGGAAACCAAAGGCAAAAGTCAGTCGCCACCACCATAAAGAGAGTTCTTGCTACAGATATATTCCGTTGACGAGACTGTGACGAGGCCATACGACGCCCTGGACTTGAAATCAAACTCTTACCATGCAGATTTGCCCTATGACTATAGCTTAAAAACGAGACAGTTGAGACAAACAAACACTGGAAAAGAATAGTCAGCACCTGGTTGTTCGATGTCAGTCAATGGTAATGCGAGACATACACCTGACTGAGAGTAATATTCCCCCTTGAAGTAGGACTACATGGAAACAACTGGGATGACTACAAGTGTGATAGAAATAAGCCACAGACACACTGAGACCACAGATGCCTGTTTCTAAGAGATGTTCTGTTTGGAAAGACGGGACAATGGGAATATAATGACAATTACTCGATCTATTGTCACCAGTAGAATAAGAAACGTCGACATCTCACTGTATATACTGGATAAAATTTCAGCTGTTGTACACAGAGTACTTCTTCTCAATGTTTGGTTGTTCCATGCGTAAACACCGTTATAATAGATGTCGACAATGCCTATCACAACTATGTAGACGCCCATTAGACAATCTGATCAACTCAAAGTCAGTACAAAAAACTCATTGTAACATTATCTCTATCTATGAATAGTCGGTAGAACATAACATCAAAATTCGAAATTAAAGCACAAACTCCAATTACCCAGAGACATGTACTTAGTGTAACTGAACCATCAATATATAACATGAGGATATCGCATCTCCTTCTGATTTGCATAGCGAATCTCCATACCAACAATCCGCCAACTTATTAGGATATCTCGAACATCTATTGTCAGAAACGTACTGAGGCTTAACACAACACAGGAATGGAGTATCAGTAAATAAATAAGACAGATTATTTAATCCTTCAAACATGTGTTTCTGTATTTCTATTTTGTTACCTATGATATTTAACACATTTAATTGACTACAATTGGAAAATGGCCCAGCAGGTAACACCGTGAAGTTATTGTACGATATGTCAAGCAATTTAACAGAGGAAGGTTTTGGTTTGGTTTGGTTTTAATTGTTAACGTCCTATCAACAGCTAAGGTCATTTAAGGACGGCCTCCCGTGCGTGCGACATGCATGCGTGTAGTGAGTGCGTATGTGTGTTTTGGGAGGCTGCGGTATGTTCGTGTAAAGTCTCCTTGTGATAGGCCGGAACTTTTGCCGATTTATAGTTCTTCCTCACTGAAGCATACTGCCAAAGACACCCAGCAGCACACCCCATCCGGCCACATTATACTGACAACGGGCCAACCAGTCGTCCTACTCCTAACATGCTGAGAGCTAAACAGGATTAGCAACTACCATTTTTAACCACTCTGGTATGCCTCAGCTAGGAGACAGAACCCAAAGCCTTCCTCATAGCGGCGAACGCTCAACTAAAACCCAAAAGTGTGGCATTGTCAAGGGAGACATTAGGAAGAAGAAAGTTGTTCAAAAAGAAGAGAAAAGATAAGATCCCAAATTTAGTCGCCTCCTACGATCATGCAATGGGGGCAGCATGTACAACTTTTACGCCCTACCTGTAGGGCACAGAGGAAGGTAAAATAGGTAAAATGAATAAGGTATTGTTTTTTTAGCACGATCAATTCAAGCACAGCTAAGCCACTGAAAATATCATCCGGAAGGATTTTTATCTGATTGTCATCTAAAAACAGATAATCCAGTATAGACCTCGGTTGGAAGGTTTTCTATCCGATTTTTACCTAGAAACAGAAACGTAAGAGCAGACAATTAATTAAATATATTTAAATGCTTGATCCTATTAGATGCTAAATGTAATGAACGAAGTTTGGATAGCATAGAAACGATATCTGCTGGAAGGACTTTAATCTGATTGTTATATAGATACAGATGTGTAAGTGTAGATAGTCCGGTAAAGACACCAGCTGGGAGAATGTCTATCTCGTTTTTACCTAGAGACAGATATAAGTGTGAATAGCCTGGTAAAAACATCAGCTTGACGCATTTTTATCTGATTTGTATGTAGATATAGATACGTAAGATCAGACAGTTCATTGAATATATTACCATTTAAATGTTTGATCCTTTTAGATGCTAAACTTAATGAACGAAGACTCGACATTTCAGGGAACATATCACCAGCCAGATATGATATATTCTTTCCCGTCAACACATGTGCTTGAACATTATATAAATCACTGGTGAAAGTATCTGGTATTGCATGCATACCTCTTATTGCAAGATATGAAAAGTCTGAAAAGTTAACATAATTTTTAAAGGGTGGATCGATCTTGTTAATGATAAAGGAGATTTTGTTAAAAGGAGAACGAAAAGTACTTAGGGGAGTAGACATGAACCTAACAATTAAACCAGTACGCATGCACATTTGCGGACCTGGCTTGGTACAGTAAGACTCGTCATCAGAATCGGTACACTGGGCTATACCGTCACAAACTTCCTCTATAGGAATGATGTATTCACCACTACGAGTAGGATATGGACAGTGGTGGTCCCATGTACAGTTGTATATATCTGTAACACGATAATAACACATATTAGGACGATAGGGACAGTGGTGGTCCCCTGTACAATTCTATTGTTCAGTAACATAAATATAACACACGTTTACATTGGTGTTGTAGAACTCTGAAGCACAATAATGATATATACCAACACCAGGTTTGCATTGTTGGTTCCCTGTATACTCGTAGAGTTTTATAACACGATGATAACACATTTAAACAATGAACTGCATTCTTTTTCGAGTTGAAGACTGATGAACACACTGTCTTATATGAAAATAGCACAAGGACTGTTATACAGATTCAGATTCAGATTCTTTATTTTCTTGTGTTTTTCAACATATCACAGAGACATTACAAAACAATACTTAAGCATTGAACTGTTACCAAATGGTAGTATACAGTCGATATGAATACAATTTGGGTGACAGATAAATAGAATGTCGCCCGTTAGGGCGACATGAAATATTTATCTGTCACCCAAATTGTATTCATATCGACTGTATACTACCATTTGGTAACAGTTCAATGCTTATATTTACATTCATAATTTTATTTTATTTACTGTAGCTTAAGACGCGTTTAAATTTGCCGCTTCTCCTATCACTGACGTCATCAAGTTCAAATACCGGAACAGCCGAAATTTCCAGAAGGAATACTATAGTCCCTCATGTCGTTAACAATAGCAATCACGTGAAATGTTTTTTGCACAATTTGGCTTTATATTATATTTTATAAACGTTTGTAGATATCTTCAAATTGTTCACAATTGCATAATTTCTTATTGTTTAAAAATAAAGCCGTTTTTCGGCGCATGATATACGGTTAACATTTAGAAGTGATGCGGCGTTGAATGGGTACTGCACATGACAGACTCGATAACTCGGAAACACTTATGTTTCTATCGACTGGATTTACGTTATTTTCAGAGGAATATCATCTCTTAAATTCTAACTGAACGTCGTCTTGACAGTAGGTGAAAACGATTCCAAGGATATTTCATTAGAAACAGAATCCAGTCTAACCGGTCACATCAGTGTCGCTAATTTAGCAGACGATCTTCAACTTCACAGGGGCTCGATTTTGGAGTAAGGTAGGCCTTTGACATCAGTGAATAACCACATAACTATAATTCAGTATGCATACACAACCAGAAACCATGTCGATACTGCCGATTTTTTCGCAAGATTTTTTTTTAAAAAGGCTGGACTTCAAATGTTGTCGTGTCTAGCATTTCTGACAATTCGACAACGAGCCCCTGTGTGACGACAGTGACAATTTGATTACTTCCTATAGATCAGGAATAGAGCTTATAATAATTTTGTGTCGAGTCGGTCGACTTCATTTATTATTAAATTTTACTCTCATAACTTGCGTTGCTTTTTTTGTGGTGGTTTACGTAGATAAATGCTAGCATTCGAAATCTCTCCTGGCCGAATGTAACTGGGGAGCATTGTTTTGACCAGCAACACCAATTTTATCTGGGGCTGTATCCCTACTCTGACCGAATCACTGTAAATTGTAGTATACACTCTGATGAATACAATTTGGTTTACTAACGACATATAGGCAAATGCAACACAGAATGTAAATATAATGTAATATATTATGACACAATTCACAATTACAAAAGTACATGTCCATTACGCTTAATTTACACATATATGTATACGTACACTTTAGTATTACCATATATTATAAAAATGAACATAACGTCATTATGGCAGTACACAATAGTTTATGTACGTTATAAAAAGACTGGCATATAGTAAATTAAACAATTAAATGGCGTTACACTCACCACAGTTGTCGCCCGATTCCTGGACATCTAATAGCACATCTGTAGCTGGTGTGTTGACATAAGGATATCGGACATCCCATAAACTCGTCCCAACTATTCGTCCGTCTACCTGTTGTATAAATGTTAACTTATTTTTAAATAATTGTTGGATCAAGAACACAAAGGGCTTTACAATGGTAGGAAACCTGGAGAAACCAGCGTGGTTGACGGGGACGTCTCTTCCTCAACACTTGATCTACATATGTAGTTGACTTTCACACTTGTGACGTCAGAGCCCAGAATCTTAAGTATAGCGAAGGAAAGCCCCACGTAAAACTATCCCGTTTCATGGCGTATATGTCGGGAGAGATAAGGCGGTTTTAAATGAAGTTTGCGGAAGGTTTTCATGTCGCAGCAAGGGGATTGGCAGTTGAAGTATCAGAGACGATTCAGGAAACTTACTTAAACTACAATTTCACATCTGAATCAAGAGGAATCTACACCCGACAGTTTTGATCATTTGCCATGAGTATAGCTATGCAATTAAAAAATAGTCAATGCAGATAAACTTAGTATGAAGTACAGAAAAAACGTATTAAAATGATAATTGAAATATGTTACATAGTTATACATTAAATTTAAGCGTTGGTAAAATCAGAAAAAATAAATAAATATCAAAATTTACAGTAGTTAAACAGTAGGTACTTCTTTTTATTTTGATTAAATAGGACATTAATATATCGTTAACAATTGAGTTTCAGGGTTGTTGGGTCTAGGTCAAGGTCATTGAAACTATTTTTAGAAAATCCTTTTTGGCGCGCTAGTGGAATCATTCCATGGAGATTTTTTTTTATTAATATCCACATATTAACGAAGTACCATAATATCTAGACAAAGTTAAGTTTCCAGGTTGCTGAGTCCAGGCCAAGGTCACCGTTACTTTTTAAAGGAAAACTTTTTTCTGTGCTATAGATGGGGCCTTTTACGGCTCTTCTTACCTAATTTCAGACTCTTATTTAGGATAATATAATATAGGACAAATGTGAGTGTTATGGTTGTTTGGTCATCGTCACCGTTACAATTTGTTTTTAAATAATTGTCAGCACTCTAGAGGTTTCATTCAATAAGTGATTTGGATCAGACTTTAGACACACGTTAATTGCCATTTTAGCTGGCGGTGGCCGGTAGGAGACATCTATTGCTTGATAATGTATTCTTTATTTGTATTTTTATATCTTCTCTCTTTGATAACCTACATTTTCTTATGTTATGTTGAACGGAATAATGAAAAATAAAACCGTTTACTGTGGTATACGTCATTTTTCATCTTCCCTTTCCTGTGAACATGCATTATTCTTTAATTCACAAGAGAAACTTGTTGATTACCCCTAACTGGCCACACTGGCAATGTTCTGGAATTTTCGCGGTCGCAGTTAACAAAATGCCGGCCAAGTTTCAGCGATTAAATGTCAACAACAGATCTAAACATCCCATATCTGATCAAATATTGTTATGATTTAATATCTTCTGACTGGCACTACATTATTTGCATTTCAAAATAACATGCATAGATGCTTTTGAGTCGAGTTGGACAGGATGAATTGTTGACAAAGTATAGTAGACGACCATACATTCCTAGATTGATAGGGGCCTTGAAGCCGAAGGAAAATTAAACAAAAATATCAAATCCTTTTCCGATACAATAGTCGCTATTACAACAATTACTATTTGATTATGCGGATGGAATAATTATAAGATTAAATCATTGATAATGAGCATACGAATAATACGTCAATGGAAAAGTCACCTTAATGAAAACCAAAAGGTGATTGACAGTTGGATAACATTGGTGGAAGTACTCAAAATGATTTAACATTGATCAGGAATATAATGCCACTAGTCTAGATGTATGCTGCTCACTATCACGTAATTATTAAACAAAACAACAAACACTATACTGATAGTAATGGCCACGGTGTTTATTTTTTGCCAATTTAAAAGGGCGTCAATTACAGCCCACAATTCAAGAGGGGTCAATAACGGCCTACACAAGAAAGGGCGTCAATAACGGCCCACAACTCAAGAGGCGTCAATAACGGCCTACACAAGAAAGGGCGTCAATAACGGCCCACAAGTCAAGAGGGGTCAATAACGGCCTACACAAGAAAGGGCGTCAATAACGGCCTACACAAGAAAGGGCGTCAATAACGGCCCGCAAGTCAAGAGGGGTCAATAACGGCCTACACAAGAAAGGGCGTCAATAACGGCCCACAAGTCAAGAGGGGTCAATAACGGCCTACACAAGAAAGGGCGTCAATAACGGCCTACACAAGAAAGGGCGTCAATAACGGCCCACAAGTCAAGAGGGGTCAATAACGGCCTGCACACGAAAGGGCGTCAATAACGACCCACAAGTCAAGAGGCGTCAATAACGGCCTACACAAGAAAGGGCGTCAATAACGACCCATACAGTACATAAATATATAATTATTCACTGCACCGATGTTAGCGAAGTCCTGCCACACCGAGTCCCAAAGGACAACAATTGCTACTAAACTGGTAACGCATCCAAAAGTCCATACAGTTAACAATTTTAACACGACGCAGACACAAATGTATACAGACCAGATTAAATGTCCAGAAATTGATTGAGCATTTAACATTTTGTCCGTCCTGATGGAACCACACAAGTAAATAGACGGAGTCTCCAAAAGGTGAGTCTTAATCAGCATAAATGACCATCTACATGGTCAGTAACGATCCAAGGAGTCTGGAACAAAGAGAAAACCAGCACAGAAAACTATTCTAACTTATGGGAAAGGGTGGGAGGGTTTCTTTTACACCGCGACGATATGAACCGAAAGGTCACTTCCGTTGCAAAACAAAAGGTCAACGGTGTAAGTGACTGGTACAAGGGAGGTAACTCAAATTACCATCAAATCAATAAGTCCCCCCACTTCTTTTTGGAAACTTAATTATACTGTTAAAAAAAACGAATAAACAACTGTTGTTCGATTAAATAACCCAAGTTATTCAGTAATAATAATTTGTATTATTTGTAATCCAGCTTTCTGTCAAAGGAACCACTGTTCCAACATTGACACATAACAGAGACTTTGTCTGTGAAGTGTCCATTGAACTGAAGGTATGCCATTTCCCCCTGCTTAGGCAGAGACGATTTTCAAATCAATAGCATGTCCTGATTAAAACCTTATTGTTTTCACCAGCTACATATAATGAAATTTGAAACATACAACTAAAAAATGTAGGGTATGGCAGCATATAAGGTATTTAAACAAAAACAAGTATATCAATAACAGTAGTGTATTGATATGTGTTAATCACGCTAATTTACAATCAACTTTCGAAATAGGACCTGGAAAACAAGTGCACGCGACATTGGGCAAATCAGGACCAGGATTCTGACCATGAAATCAAGTCCAGCTTCATTTCAACATATTTTATTGTATAACATTTATACAAATGGGTTAGACAGCAGAAGTCTTCCCCAATACAAACAGAACAATAGTAGAATTAAACTAAAACAATTGAAAGTGAAGAAGTATAAGAAATATGTATATAAATTAAGTCAATAGAAATGAAATATCTATGGAGATGAAACATCTTTTATGAATATATTGATTTTTATGGTCAGAGGGAGGTAATTATAAAAAGAACTAACAGTTTTTGTCAAATTATGATAATGTTACAGAGTTATAAAAAGATTTTGTTCTCAGTTAATAGCTATTGCTTAGATACAGGATTAGCACCCAGCCTTAAATCCAGCAGCACTAGATTTTCAGGCATAAAATGTCTTACTCCTCCTTCTGTAGCAAGTCCAGCTTCCAAATTGAACAAGGAAAATGCATGGTGTGCGATACAGACAAACCAGTTTCTTTATTTATCTTAAGTCATCTACAATAATTATGTGAATGATATATGTCTAGTTTTCACGGAAACGACTCTCAAGTTGAAAAAGATGAGGTTTGAAAAGAAATCGTTTTGTCATCGGTGTCATAATCGTAATTAAGGATAGTTATTTCCGCCAAATAATTAATGTCGTACAGATTGAAATGACCAACCGAAATACAAAAATCGGAATTCTCCCGTAATACTTGTATTTGATATATATAAAAAAAAGTATCAATGCTGCAAATCTGTGCCTGAAGCGAGTTTTAGAGAAATATTTAATATTGTTAATCACATTATATTAGCTTTAGTTTTTGTATTGTAGGCAATCCTCATGGGACTTTTTACAAAAATTGTTGGAAGTGCGAAAGGAGACAAACTACAGGTATCTGACAGGAAATCATAAAAAAAACACCTGTATCTTTTAGCGAATGGATAATTCTATATCTAAAGGCAATAACGTTGACACAGCATTATATCAAATAGATAAAATAACGCAAGTAATATATGGAGTGACCAGAAAAGAACATTTAGTTATGTTACAATAACCCCCACATCCACACATATACAAAACATTTAACGTCAGTTATTATAAAAATAGAAATGTATAGATAGACATATGGTTAATTGTATCAAGCTGAAACGGGCCATAATGTATACTTGTTAAATCATTTTACGGTTACAGTCGGACGTAGTTAATAAAGTTTCCAAATTTCGCGCAACCACGTCTTTTAAATATTACGCAGTTAATACTGCTACACAATTCAGTTGATATATATATAAATATTCGGTGTGTATTGATTGCTGTGTTATATTCAATGCCCGTGAGCAAAGCGAATTTTAAATTCCCGCAAATATTTAAAACTTTACAGTATATTTTTCACACCTACATTATAATCTACGGATACAACTTTTGATACTATGGATTTTTCAAAATACATAACAGACAATTTCAAATAATAATGAAAACCAAATTAGCCAACAAACAAACTTATGTCGAAACATAACCACAAGTAGTTAGACAAGTAGTTTACCTTTTGGACATTCCTGTTCAGATGTCTATTCCGTTCCCCTCTCCGTCCGTTTCTTTCTGATGTTGTTAGTGCTTCCATATTCAGCAGAATGTCTGAGATAAAATTCTCCGTTTCTGTCTGGATAAATCATTGGAACAAAGTTATCCAACTATTCCAACTTTTCCTTTGCAGATACTGGAAACGCAAACAATACCAATAAAAATAAAACATTGAGTAAAACAGATTAAAAACGCCCATGCTGATGGAACGTGTGATCAAATGTAGCTGTACAGTCATGAAAGCTTATGACGAGTTTGAGCGTAACAGCGGGGGCCGCGGTGGCCGAGCGGTTAAGGTGTCTCGACACTTTATCACTAGCCCTCCACCTCTTGGTTGTGAGTTCGAAACCTACGTGGGGCAGTTGCCAGTAACTGACCGTAGGCCGGTGGTTTTTCTCCGGGTACTCCGGCTTTCCTCCACTTCCAAAACCTGGCACCTCCTTAAATGACCCTGGCTGTTAATAGGACGTTAAACAAAAACAAACAAACAAACAAACAAGCGTAACAGCAAGACTTTGACATGGCAGCGCTAAGGTCTGTGTACTGTGGTCAACGTCACATATATTTCAATGTAAACTGAAGTACAATCAATAAAGCATCACATCATAATTTCGAACCTTATCCATATTTGTTTCGATCATGTATCCTTCTAATGTGAGAAACACATATACCAAGAACTACGAATGAGCATATTAAATTGTGAAAATTCATCAAATCCAGCATTTTAGCCATAGTGCTCTTTTTTCATGATATTTCTGAATATGTGTTGCAAGCCTTGCTGTAATATACAGTTTAAACTGTTCACAACGACGATATATTTGATTAGCACAAGAGGTCAAATTCCTTCCGGACACACTAAACTCAATTTTCATTTCTTTACCGATTTATTAACATTTGAGTATTTAATGATTTTTCAGTAGCCACT